>NC_067398.1:151823053-152470553 GCF_016432865.1 Antechinus flavipes | reverse complement strand
ATTTTATTATTTTTAACTTTAGAAACTACAACAAATGTGAACATTTCCTCATGGAAAAAATAGAAAAAAGATATGACAAGATTTATTACATGTACCTTATTTTTAAGAATCTATATTACATTTAATTAATTTAATTAAATTTTCCCTGTTTATCTGTTACTTTCTGAACTTCCTTTATTCTCTACTAAGAAGCTGGAAATTTTATTTATCATCAGTCATGAATGGACATTGTATTAATTAAAATACTTAAGTCTTTCATAGTTGTTGTCCTTTACAATATTATATTTATTGCATGTTATTTTCTTGGTTCCATTCATTACTCTTTGCATTAATTTATGCAATTCTTCCCAGGTTTCTCTGCCTTTTAGTTAAAATAATATTCCATTATATCCACACAACATAATTTGTTATATATCATCTAATTAATGGATACTCACTTTGTTTCTGTTTTTTTTTTCCTTTTTTGGTATGTGTGCTTGTTTGTTAGTCTGGGGTTCTTTGCTACAATAAAAATTTTTATTATAAACAAATATCCTTTCCCTCTTTCTTTAATCTCATTAATATGTAGGTGTAGTAATACTCAGTATTACTGGGTAGAAGGATATACTTCAGGAACTTTTAAAATATAGTTTTAAATTCCTCTCCAGAATCATTGAACCACTTTATAACTCTACCAACAGTGCATCAATATGTTATTTTTTTTCTATAGGCTCTGCAGCAATTGTTATTTTCCCCTTTTTTGCCATCATTGCCAACCTGATCAATGTAAGATCAACCCTCAGAATTATTTTAATTTTTCATTGCTGTTATTCAGTTTCAGTTATGTTCAGCTTTTCATGACCCCATTTGGGACTTTTCTTGGCAAAAATATTGGAGTGGTTTACCATTTCCATCTCTAGTTCAATTTACAGATGAGGAACTATTGAAATTTTTTCTTATTAGTTGTGATTTGGAACTTTAAAAAAAATTGCTTGACTTGTTTCATCTTTTAATACGTTTATTGCAATGCTTTGGCAATTTACCTACTAAGGAATGGCTCCTATTCTTATATATTTGCATGAAATCAGTATATCTCTTACATATCATACCTTTGTTATCTTATGATTAGAGAAATTGGCTATAGAGATTTTCCCAATTAATTACTTCCCTTTTAATTATCATCACACGGATTTTGTTTTTGTAAAAACTTTTAAATTTTATGTGATAAAAAATATTCTATCTTATTTCTTGTGATCTGCTCTAACCTTTCTTTGGTTAAGAAATCTTCCATTTTTCACGAATACAGTGTTTATTTATTTGTTTGTTTATTTATTTATTTTGCTGAAGTGATTGAAGTTAAGTGACTTGGCCAGGGTCTTACAGCTAGGAAATTGCAAGTGTCTGAGGCTGGATTTGAACTCAGTTCCTCCTGACTTTAGGGTCAGTGCTCTATCCATTGTAGCATCTAGCTGGCCTGTGATACTCTATTTTTAAAATTGCTTTAATATATCATTTTTACATCAAGATCCTTTAAAGATTTGAAGCTTATTATGGTAAATTGTGTGAGATGTTAATTCAAATGTAATTTCTGCAAGATTGCTTCCCCAAAGGTTACTTCCTTAGTTATAAGACAAATAACACATTCAAAGGTGAAACTTGCCAAGTTATCAAGAAGTACAATTTTGAGAGAAAGAATCATTTAAGATCCATCAGGACAAAGTCCAAGAAATGTCATAGCAGATTATGTTAATTGATATTATGTGAATTCATCATCTTTTTTTCTACCCTGTGTTTATTTTAAATATCCATATTCATATTTATATCTCCATATTATATCTATGTATGTATACATATATTGATATTTCCTGGTAGAATGCAAACTCCTTCAGGGGAGGAACTATTTCACTTATCTATGTATGCCCAAAGCCCAAAACAGTGCCTGACACTTAGTAGGCACTTATAAATGCTTTGTTGATTGATACTGATCATACATATTAAAATAGAAACACAAAGTTTCATCATATTCTGAGAATATAGTACAGGATGACTCAGTTTTCTGTTTTGCTAAAGTATTTATAAATGATGCCAAAAGCAAGAGGGAATTTAACTCCACTTACAATGTGTCAGCAATTGATAAAGATATTTTCTATAATATTTTCTTCTAAGGCTTTTTAGCAGAATTGTTAAAGGCAAAACAAATTATTTAATATTACAATGATCATTTAGGTTACATGTTAGCAATCTAACTAGCAAATTGTAATCCCTTCATCAAAAAAGGAGTTAAGAAAAATCCTTTAGACTAATTGCCATGTATTTGGAGAACAAAAATTTGTTAGGAAAGCCCATAGATGTAGGCCTGAAGAATCAGTAAAGATCTGAGCCAATCCCTTCATTTTATAAGTAAAAATAGCCAAAGATTTTCAATAATTTGCTCAAAGTCATGTAGGCAGTAAATTGTAGGCCTCAGATTCAAGGCCAGATTCTCTGATTACAAATTCAGCATTTTTTCTATAGTGATGCTGTCTTACTTGTTCATACCATTATGAATCAACTTTCAAAAGTACTCATACTTCTAGAACATCTAGAGGAAAAAAAGCCATCAAAAGAAATTTTTTTTCCCTCCTTAGGAATTGATCATTTTTAAAGGATGGTCATTGTCATTCTGTTTGAATTATTACTGATTCAGTCAAAAGTTTGCTATAATTGAAAAAAATTAAGTTTGATGGTTTACTAAAACTTACTCTTCTCAAAAAAATTGCATGTAATAGAGATGTCTGACAATACCAGAGCCTGGTATCCAAATCTAATGGTGAGGAAAGACTTTGGGAAGGTATAAAATATAATTTTAGAGTAATTTTAGAGCAATTTAATACCCGGTATATCCCTCCTGTTCTTTATCCTAACAAAAATCATTTTTTGCCAAACTTAGTTGATTAGCAATGCTATTGCTGAGTATTTTCAAATCACTTTCATTCTTCATGAAATTCTCTGAGTAATACAACTATATGTGAAATTTCTACTGTCCCCGAAATCTTCTAATATTCATGAAAACCCTGCTTGAAGATTCCTGTTAAGGAACTGTATTTCATTGTCACAGGTCAATAATTTAGAAGTAGAAATAACCTTAAAGTGAATCAGGCAACAAGCAATCATTAAGTATTTGCTACGCTCTGAGTCCTAGGGATACAAAATGAGACAATTTTCAATATGTGGAACATTGATTTACTTAAAAAGAACATTTCATTAAGTGATTCACTATAATAAGCAAATAAACCTTCTATACACTGCAGGTCACTGTCTTAAAGATATATATCTATACTTAATATATATGTATATCTACATACAAATATAAATGTATAGATATGTACATATGTATTTAGCTAAAGTTATAATTAATAAGATACAAAGTCATTTAAAAGCTTTATTGAATTCATAAGAGTCTTTTGTCATTAAGAATTTTCTTTATCAACAGACACTACTAATGGGGGAGGAGTCATGAAATTTTTTGGTACTAAAAATGTTTTTTTATGTGAATGCTAGGTTGAGAAGAATTAGTCTAGTTCAGCTGGTTTAATTTAACCTACTCATTTTATAGAAGATCTTTCTTACTACAAAATTTCAGATGTGCTGAGGGACCAGTTACTTTATCTCTCCATAAGGCAATGTCTTATATGGAATATAAATGTACAGAATAAAAAAGGATCACTATGAAAATCATATAATTTTGGAATTTGAAGGGATCCCAGAGGGCATCAAGAAATTATATCTAAAAATGAATCTATTCTATATCATAGACAAATCAGTTACCCAATCTTTCAGAATTCTTGCTACAATTTCAGAAAACAGAATTGGTTATGATCAAAAAACTTCTTGTGGGACTGTTCTGAATATCATTATATTTCTCTAACCTATACTCATCTGGTATTGGATTGTGGACTATGACTTCCAAGGACTCACTAGAATTACATTGGAAAACAATTTTTCTCTGGCCACTGTAGTTATTGACATGTAGTTACTTGGGAATTTGTTTATTAACTAATATAATAAAGGACAACATCATTCTCAAGAATATTTCCTTACCAACATTTTCAGATCTTGAAGCTATATCATAAAGTATTAATTATTAAAACTGTTATTAGTTTTAAAAGAAAAGAAATTTACATCAGTAAAACTGACTAAATAAGCAAGAGTCAAAAGCAATCAAATTAATAAGTCAATATCTTATCAATCCAAGGACATAATTCCATCAGGAAGGAATCCTTATTTTACAAAGACCTACTAGGAATTCAAATTGGCAAAAAAGAAACTTAGATTAATATCTTAAACCATACACCCCAATGAGCTCCACATGAATACTCAATTTGAACAAAAAAAATTAAATATGTACATCTTTTAAAAATAAAGGAAAATGGATTAAGATAATTTCCTCATATGATTAGGGAGAGATTTTTTAACCAAACAAGGGAAAGAAGAAATCATAAAAGACAGAATAGAAAATTCCCATTGTATTCAATTGATAAGATTTTACATTAATAAAATCAATATAACTAGAATAAGAATGGGAATTTGATTGGGGTGGGGGGAATCTTTGTATCTACTGTCTCTGATGAAGGTCTGATAGCCAACATTTATAAGGAATGCACACAAATAGTAATTCTTCAATACATAAATTATCAATGAAAATGAACATATAATTTTCCAAAGAACAATTGCAAACTATAAGCAATTTCAAAGTTTGTTCCAAGTCATCAAGCAAAGGGGAAAAGCAAATGATTAAAATGAATGGTCATGACAAAAAAAGAAAGAATCAGTGTTGATATAATTGTGGAAAGGTGGGTATGCTGTCATACCAAGCAGAATTATAAATTGGCCCAACCATCATGCCAAACATTTTGGAATTATGTGATAGATACAAGTGAAATGTTCTTATGATTATGATGCTCTAAAGAGCATCCCTTTATTGGAGATATGGATTATTAATGTTGAAATATGCATATGTTATCAAATATAATTATGACAAAACAAATCTTATTGCAAGGGAAGGCTCAACGAATAAAAGGAGATAGGAGCACTATGATAGGAAACTAATGTTATATAAAAACAAAAGGCATTAATAAAAGTTTTTTTAAGGGAAATTAAGGAGTTAATTGAAAAAATTAAATGTTTTTTAACATAATTCTTAAAAGCATTTTCTCAGTGGTTAAAAAGATTATATTTATTCTACCCCAGAGATGTGATGTTGTAATGTTAGTGATTTTTATCTTTTTTGTGTCCCTGTTAGTGTTTCCTTTGTTTTTAGTTCCCAGATTAGCATGTTTCAATAATCTCTTTAATAATGGGATTTTCCCCAATAATTTTCCAACAATTAAAGTTTTATCTTGTGAAATTCTGTTAATCCAAAACTGTTTCCTTTGATATTTCTAACTACTAGCAATAGTCAGAAGCAAAAAGTCAGAAATAAAATTTAATTTTTTTGTTTTGAAGGTTAAAGCAAGCAAGCTTCCTGAAGATCTGGGTAAAACAAAATGGAAGAAAGTAGAATAGCAAAAGAAACAAAACTCAAGTGAATTCAGTGAGTTAAGTGAAATCAAAGTCCACAGTGGAGAATTTTCTTGCTTTCTTGCTTCCTTCCTTCATTCCTTCTTTTCTTTCTCTCTATTGTAAGAAGGTAAACTCCTTCACTGGTATTTTAGATATGGATATGATTATGATTTCTTTGATGTTGAGAGCACCCAGTGAGGACCTCTCTCAACCTAATTCTCCATCTATTCTGTGCAGCTACATAAGAATGAAGCAACCATCCCTCAATTTGGAAACTTTTCTTCAATGCTAAAAGTCCCTGTATCTTCAATGAAGGAAACTTGGAATTATCTAAAGATAATCATCAGGTCTTTGATTTGTTTTTTTAGGGAAAATGTTATGTAAGTGAAAAAACTCTATTTGGTAGTTTTGCTCCAGTTATAGAATTTTCATAGATCTCTGATGACTTTCTTGTGAGAATTATATGACTACAAATAGTGATGACAAGAAATTCTCCTGCCAATCAATCACTAACTCCTGGTTCATAATGTTTATGGCTGAAATCAAACAAGAAGGATGGATGAGAAGGAGTGTGATTAGATTTAGGCTTCTGGGTTGATTGCTACTCTCCCAGAGCCACTGAAATTTGTTTCACTTGATTATACCTATTCCCTTGGAAAATGAGCTCCATTCATTTGAAACATTCTGCAGAAAATATTCTAGAAAATCAATGGACCAGTATGGATTGAAATAATTTGTCTTGGAACTCTGAAGTAACATAGAATGTTTAGCAATGTGGAAGAACTAGAATCAACTTGTGACATCTGAATAAAAAGAAATCCTCAAGAGGAACTCTGTCTCTGTTTGCGTTGGCAAAACCACAATCTGTGTGAACTTTTTAGCCCATGAGGAGCTGACTATACCATGAAATGTCAAAAATGGAAAAAATGCAGAGCAAAATCTAAACCTGAGTTGCTGGAAGAAAGAGAGGGAAGACCTGGATATGACCAGAAGGGCTTCCTATCATATAGACAGAGTTCTTAGACTATCCACTAAGGATCTCTATTCTAGAAAAAGTTTTATTTCCCACCTACACATCAACCATCCTGAAAAAGAGCAAGAATTTATACAAATTCTTTATCTTTATACATATCTAAAGATACACAGTTAACACAAAACTATATAGGTCCAGTAGAATCTCCTTATTTTAGGGTCAGTGCTAGATCTCCTACATTATCTAGTTGCTCTCATAAAAAAGCATTTATTAAGAACTTGCTATGTACCAGGTACTTTAATAAGCTCTGAAAATACAAAGAAAAGCAAAACTACACTATCTGTCCTCAAAAAGCTCAGATTCAAATGGGGGAAAGAACAAGAAAAACAACTATTTTTCTATCTACGTATATCTATCTATCTATCTATCTATCTAGCTAGCTAGCTAGCTAGCTATCTATCTGTTAAGAGACAGGTCAATTCTTCAAGAGCCTCCACAGCTGTGGATCATTACATCTAAGGGAATTGCAGGGCTGCCTTTGCTGACACAGGTATTGTGGACTGGGAATGAAATAAATTGGAGGCAGAGGAAGAGGAGAGAGGTCAGACAATGCAACTGCCTCTCAGTCAGAGAGGTCAGAGAACAGCAACTGCCTCTCAGTCTCCTTGTCTCCTCTCATAAGAGGAGATCCATTCTGCAGATCTGGGTTGGATCTCCAGCAATCACTGTCAGGTGACTCCCGTGAAATCCAACATTTATCTATCTGTCTATCAGTCTATCTGCACACATATGTACATGTACACATGTATATATGCAAGATATACAGTGTATATTGCACTAGATGATAGCACTAGACAGACCTCTTACAGAAGGTAGACATGAACTTCTATGCCATAGAAAATTGTAGGCAGAAAGGGGAGAAAGGAGATTAGTTTCATACATAAAGAATATTAATTGAAAAAAAAAACATGATCTTTATATTTTAACCTATCTAACAAGTATTGGACTATCTGACATCTAGGGGAGGGGATGGAGGAAAGAAGAGGAAAATTTGGAACAGAATGTTTTACAAGAGTCATTTTTTTTCCTGATGCAATTGGGGTTAAGTGACTTGCCCAGGGTCACACAGCTAGAATGAGTTAAGTGTCTGAGGCCAGATTTGAACTCAGGTCCTGACTTCAAGGCTGGCGTTCTATCCACTGCACCATTTAGCTGCCCCTACAAGGGTCAATGTTGAAAAATTACCCATGTATATGTTTTGTAAATAAAAAGCTATAATAAAATTTTAAAAAATACATGATCTTGGAAAATGAAGGATAAACAAGAAATAGCAAAAAGCATGATGGTGCTAGATTGTAGAATACAAGGAGGTGAATAAAATCTTACAAAGACTAGGAAGGTAAAAAGTGGTCAGATTGTGAAAGACTTTAAAATCCAAACTGATTATGCAACATTTTTGTTGTTTGTTTGTTTTTCCATTTACATTGTAATGTGTTTGGTTTTTTATTTCTGGTTCTGCTTGCTTTACTCTGAATCACTTCATAGAAGTCAGTTGTCTTTTTCTAAATTTTCCATATTCACCATTTCTTATAGAAAAATAATAACCCAATATTTAGTTATTCCCCATTGGAATATACTTTATTTCTAGTACTTTCTTAGGATTAGAAGTGCTGCTATGGCTATTGTCATGTATATTGAACTTGTCTTGCTGTGTTAGACATGCTTGGTTTATGACTAGGGATGAGATCTGTGAGTCAAAGAATATAGACATTTTAGGTTTCCATTTGCATCATTTCAAATTGCTTTCCAAAATGTTTGAACCAATTTACAAATAACCTATAGGGTACTAGTATGATTATCTTTTCACAACCCATCCAATATTAACTTTTATCCATCTTTTGTCATATTTGTGAATTTGCTGGCTTTCATAAAAAACTTCAAAATTGTTTTGATATTATTAATGAATCAATTTTTTACATCACTGTTATTTGTTTGCAATTCTTTTAAAAACTGTTTATTGTCTTTGGCCATTTATTCATTATATATTTACATAAGTTTGCTCTATTTAAATATCTATCTAACTGTCTCTTGGATATCAGACAATATTAGAACATGAAACTGAAAAGTTTTTCCAATATCAATCAATGAAACTACAGAAACTACTTATATGAAGTGATGATTTTGTTGCAATTGATAATTTCCCTTCTTATCTTAGTTGCATTGCCTTTGTTAGGCATTTCTCTTGGTTCATTTACCTTGTTCTTCTAGACAGAGCTCATTGACTGTGTATATTCTGATATGTGTACATTCTGATATGTACTAATCAGTACAAATTGTGATTTCTGTTTATAATTTGTTTGGATAAATAGATTTACTCTCCAGTCACAATTTGTGATAGTCTTTTGTGTAACAAGTGATTGGTAGGAAGGTCCAAGGCAGTGGATATAAGTTTAGATCAACCTTCTTCTCTTTAAGATATAGCATTTAGGAAAGTTACTTTTTTTCAAACTTATGTACTCCCAAGTCAATGATTTTTAAACATATACACACATGCATACATAAGCTCACACTCATACACACAATATATACATTATATTGTGTGTGTATGTGTATGTATATATATATATATATATATATATATATATATATATATATATATATATCACTTATGTATTTCTAATCTGGTGCCCCTTCCTTAGAGAAGCCAGTCTGTTCTACTGCTCTCAGTCTCCTTTGGAAAAGTGAGGGTAAGTTTCCAGAGATATCTACCAACATGTTTCCTACAGCCTACCTATACATTTAGATATCTTCATCATAGGTATGTACATTTTACATGTACAGCCATATTATGTTTATATGATACAATTGTAATGATTAAAAATAAAGGAATTTTATTGTAATTTTTGGCCAGCATCGTTTTATTTGGATCCACAGTCTAAAGATTCCAGAGCTGAAACTTTAGCTGAAACTGAGCTTTTCTCAAATAAAAAAAAAAATTTTTTTAAATCTCTCCAAAGGTAAACATGACAACCAATAACCTATATCCTAATTTCTAGATAACCAAACCACATAAGAAAAAAAAAAAGATACTAAAAAGAAACTACTAACCTTTGTTTACCTAACCTTCCAGTTAGATTTCAGCTTTATCAAGTCAAGCAGCGGATAAATCTAGTGAAACAAAAACAGACCCCATTTAAGGCCTGACTTCCAACACTTTATCTTTTACTAGGATTTTTGCATTTGAGCTTTAGTTAACCTATTCAAACTCCTGAGAGTCCAACAGCACTCACTGGAACCTAAAATGTCTTAGCTACTGTTTATACAAGTCAGGGAACCACTGGCCATCTGGAATTTTAATGAACTGAGAGAAGGACGTTTGCCTACTAACTTAAAGGAGCATAAAGGGACCTTCTAAGGAGTCTTTACTCCCCTGAGAAGAAGCACTTACCTTCCAAATTCCCTGTAGATCCACTTCCTAAAATTATTCAGATTGATGGGGAGATAGAATGTGCAGTGGAAGGACTTTGACCTTAGATTCTCTTTGTGAGGATCTGTCCCACATTTGGGATCTTACATTTATTACTTATATAACATAGAAAACCATTTCAGTTCTCTAGTGGTCACTTTTTTTTATCTTTTTCACTAGAAGATCAGGGATGTGTTGACTATGTCTGAAAATCCACTTTAGTCCAATATATGAGACAGAACTCTACAAGAGTGAGACAGAAAAATGACACAATACAGGATTCAAGGCACAGTTTTGAAAAATACCCATATTGTATGCAAAAGACAAAGATATGGCAAAACAAACACTATGGAAATAACTAGATATTTTATAGAAAGACCAATAATTGTCAACAAAAGGAGAATCAGTACAAAAAGAGAAATAAATGCTAAGGAGAAATTAAAGAGGAAAGAATTAAGAAAATGGAAAATTAAGGGGAAAAGATGAGTATTATCATGGAATCAGAGATTTAAATGCAGAAGGGACCTCAGAGACTCTTTAATCAAGCCCAACCCTTTCATATTCCATGTGATGAAATTGAGGTCCAGAGAGATTATATGACTTTCTCAAACTTATAGGGAGCATAGAAGTGATAGAGATGAACTTCAAACCTAGCACCTGCAGCTCCAAATCCATATTTCTTAACACTGTACTATGACTTGCTACTTCTTCATGCCAATCAAATTAGACCTTAAGACAAAGCTTATGAACTCTAAATTAGTTCACACTCTCTCTTAGTTTCTGAAACTGAGTATGCTGGACAAAATTGCAGACTTCACACAATCATTTAATTCCAGAGTTGTAAAGAACCTTCGTGGTTACTTACTCCAATCCATACCTAAAATTAAATTCTTTGCTTTGTATTGCAGCATTTACATTCAGCATTTTTTGCAGACCTTTAATTGGGGAACCTCCTCTTCCTTCCCAAGAAAATTTCCTCTATTTTTGGACAGTGATAGTCATGATGAGGTTTTTGCTGATTTTAAGTTTAAATTTGCTTCTCTGAAATGTTTTCTTGATTCTAATCTCCCATATCAAACAGAATAAGTCTGACCCTCTTTCTCTTGCATTCCTTCAAATAGTTGAAGACAAATGTGTCCTCCTATGTCATCTCTTCTTCAGGATAAACATCCCTAATTCCTTTAACCAATTATCCTTTGGCATTAACTTCAAGACTCTTTGCCAACTTCCTTGACTTCTTCGAGAATTCTAGTTCTTAATGTGTTTGTATGTCATGGACTTCTTAGTCTGAAGAAACCTACATAGCCCATCTCAAAATAAATCTTTTAAATGTATTAATTAAGTTGCAAAGGATTACAAAGTAACCCAATTGCAGTCATACAGTGTCAGATGCCTTGTTAAGAACCCCTTCTAAAACACTATTTAGCTTATCGATGTATTTCCTAAAAATTGATGCTCGGAATTAAACACAAATCTTCAGAATAGGTCTAACCATGACAAAATTCGGTCATTGCTTTATGTGGGCTATCACACTGAGAATTTTTGTTCATCCATTTTCCATTTTTTTAGCACTAATGATTTATTTGAATAGGTCAAGTTGGTGTGGCTTGGACCAAGGCTCTTTAAATATTTTCCACTTCCAACCCCTTTTTACCTGAAATATTTTTACATGACATTGGGTATGTAAGTGTATAAAATAGGTACACAAATCAAATGTTAACTAATAATAAATCATAATTTTGTGACATATTCATTACATGATCCCATATGAGGTCACAACCCACAGTTTAAGAAACTTGGGTTTAGAGAAAGATTGTATGTGAACAAATCTTTATTCTTTCTTCCAACTTGGTTTGCCATTACTTGAGATCTAAGTTGACTATTCACAAAGTGCTGATTCAGAAATGACTCCATGTGTAATCATTCAGTTTCTACTTGTAGAATCCATTTCAGTTTTGTGATACTAATCAATGTTTACTAAGATCATTGCCTTCTAATTCTCTTCTTGAGGAAAATATTTATAATGTATAAATTTATGAGTATATATTTATAATATATAAGCATATACAATATATTATAATGTAAATAAGTATATATAATACACAAGTATTAGGTAAGTATATGCGGTATTTATTTATATGTATAAGTTTATGATTGGCCTATAATTCTTTTAATGCTTTGTTTTCCTTAATCTTAAATCATATTTTTGAATTTAATTTCCATTATCTTTTGTCAATTGTTACCCTGGATTCAGAGAGTTATGAGGAATTGAAATTATCAAAATACATTAGTCATTACCTAGTACATTCACCACAAACAGACTAGGCAGGAGACATAAACCAAATAGCAAAGTATTTAATTTGAACAGAATAGTAAAATAAATAAGAGAAATTAAATTATATAATCCTTTCTGTTCCCTGTATGTGAAAGGAAATATGCTTATAGATTGTGATGCCAGAGGATGAAAACTACTCTATAAAAGCGATACATCCTGAAGCTATGCCATTTTATGCTGCTGTACCTTCTTCTTTGAAGAAAGCATTACTGTTTATGGTTTGGTTTTTTTGTTTGTTTGTTTGTTTTGTTTTTGTAAGACAGCCTTGCTTGGATCTAATCAATATATTTCCAGCTCACTTATATACTAGGCTGACAACCATGCCCGGGCTTTTCAAATAACTTTTTTTTGGACTTCTTTCAACTCTATACTCTCTACTTCTCATAGGAAAATCCCCAAATTCTCTTTTTTTTTTTTAGTTTAAGTGAATAAATTCCATTCAATTCCAATCATGTCCTTCTAAATTAGCACTTGGACTTATGTGGGCAAAACTCTCTGCTTTTTTTTTTTTAAATCACCGAGTAATAATGTTTATATGCATTTGTTTTGGAGTATCTTATAGAATTCTTTGTAGATTTTCTCTACCCTATCATCCTTTATGACAGATGTTGGCACAGAAGCTACAATTATCCCTACGGTGGTCTTTTTGCTTGTGCTCATTATGAACACTGCAAAGCAAGATGATTGAGTGTCCCATAAAACAATTCCTCTTGTTGTCTTTGGGTGGTGATGAAACCAACCTCACCAACTCCTTTATTTGCCTCTCCAAAGAAACCTTAACTAAAGCTTTCTTATATTTTCTGGTCTCATTTAAAACAAGAATGTCAACACAGATATGGTTCACTTCTTTTGTATGTATGTCAGCTCAATCATTGGACCACACATATAGTAGAAATAGTTAAAGTCATGTTAGACTGAATTACTAAAAGTTATGTTATTCTTAACAGTCTCTGACCTCTTTTCTGACACTACCATGAACCTACTCCTAACCTAGCTTTCCATTTTCATTGACTGTTACTCCGTTCTTCCTTATCCTGCAATTCACTCAAAATAATTCTATCTTCTTGACTCTTGGCCACACACTTGGAAGACTTTCTTTCCTCCCTGCTTCTTCTACCATTTATCTTTTAAAATCCATTTCAAATACCATATTTTGCATAAAGCTTTTTCTAATCTCCCCAACTACATTTCTTTAAATACCTTTAATTTAACTACTTTGTTTTATTTAACTTCTTTGTTATCTAGTGCTTATTGTCTCCTCCATTAGACTATAAATTCTTTGTGAGCAGGAATTATTTCATTCTTTATATTTGTGTTCCCAGAACATATGGTAATTGTTTATTAAATGCTTATGGATTGATTGAATTTAATACAATTCAGTTTAGATTAGTTGACATTTATTAAGCACTCTGCTAAGTTTTGGAAAAGAATGAACTTTTGATATGGCTATACTAGAGAAATGAAGATATAATCGTCATTTCTGATATTATTACATACCACTACCCCTTGCTTCCTAGTCACCAAGAATATTATTATTTATTTATTTAAAATTAAATACAAAATAATAAAAAATAGAAAAAGAAAATTAAATACAAAATAAGAAATAAAAAAAACTAGAAAAAGAACAGAAAAGGAAAATAAAAACAAAGAAACAAAATATTTTCACGTGCCCAACAAAACATTAGGGAAAATTCAAAATCACCAAGAATGCTATTAAGGAGCCAGAGAAACTAGGTAGACCTATTTGAGCACCATATAGTATATGCCATTGAGAATATTAGTATTTCAAAAATATCAGTTTATTAAAAATCATAACTATTAAAGTGATAGGGAATGCCTAAGCCATGATAGGGATAGACATGACTAGTCAAAGTCACCAGATCAAATGTCTTGGAAATTCTGAACTTAACTTCAAAGTATGGGTAGATGTGTTTAATAAGAATACAAATAGATCCTCCAGGGATGACTTGCTACCTTATATACTATGTGAACCTGGACAAATTATCAAATTTTTTCAGTCTCAGTTTCCTCATTTATAAGTGGGAATTGGAATACTAATAGGATTTCTATGGGATCGAATTAGATAAAATATGTAAAAGGACTTGCAAATCTTAAAGTGCTATGCAAATGCAAATAATTATTGTTATTATAATTATTATTTGTCAACATCTCTTTAAAGAATTGTCCTCTGGGTTTTAGAGTCATGGGCCCATCTTTTCAAATAAATTGAATAAAAGGTATATTCACTCAGAACTTATTTAGGTATTCAGGGAAACAAACAAACAAATCATCACAAATAGTTTCCTAAACCAATGATATCTTTAATAGATATGATGAGAAGGCATTATGGTCAAAGAAAACTCATCCAACGAAATCTAATCCTAAACTAAATCCCTGAAATTATTTTTTTCTTTTTCTTTTTTTGCAAGGCAATTAGGGGTGAGTGACTTGTCCAGAGTCAGGAAGCTCAGAATTGTTAAGTGTCTGAGACCGCATTTGAACTCAGGTCCTCCTGAATCCAGGGCTGGTACTTTATTCACAGAACCATTTAATTGCCCCAAAAGTATTATAAAGATGTTGGTCTACAACTGGAAATGGTGAACATGTTCGCTGAAAAGAAAGAAGTTGTAATCCCAGACTCCCATTCCAGTCTAAAGGAATTCTGGAAAAACTAATCATGGAATGGTAGCCACCATTCTCTGATGTTCTTTAGTTTTCACATCTGTGTCCACTTAACCCTACCTTCAAAACCATAGATTTAAAGTTGCAAGGAACCTCAGAGGTTATCTAGTGAAATCTCTAACTAAATTATTAATCCAATCTACCCAAATCATTAACTATCATCTCAAGTGACCACCTGACCTTCAATTGAAGATCTCCAGAGATGCAAAATTCATTGTTCTCTAAAATGTCACTTCTGTGTGGTCAACTCTAATTATTCATTTACATTGTATTGAGCCAACATCTGTTTTTCTGTGACTCTCACTCATTGTTCCAAGTTGTACTTTCTGAGGTCAAGCAACATTAGTTCAGGTCCCACTCTTACATATGATAAATCTTCAGATATTTAGAGATTGGCTTCTTCTTTCAGTTTTCCTTTTCTGGACTAAATAATTTCAGTTCCTCAAATAGTAGTTATATTGCATGGTTTTTAATAATTTCAATCTTTTGGTTGTCCTTTTCTGGATCTTTCCAGTTTGTCAATATCCCTTGTAAATTCTTCTTTCTTCCCCTCCTCTTCCTTCTCCTCCTCCTGCTCTTTCTCCTCCTCCTCCTTCTTCTCATGTTAATTTACATTCATTCTCCATACTTCTGTTTCTGGATATAGATAGTCTTTTCTATCTAAAGTATATTGGGACTGCCTTGGATCACTGAACCACTTGAGAAGAATCAAGTCTTTTGTAGTTTATCATCACAATCTTGCTGTTACTGTGTACAATGTACTTCTGGTTCTACTTGTTTCCTTTTGTATCAGTTCATATAAATCTTTCTAGGCCTTTCTAAAATCAGCTTGTTCATCATTTTATAGGACAACAATATTCTATTATTTTCTTATGGAAATTATCAACATATTCAGCCATTCTCAAATTAATGGACATCTATTCACTTTCCAATTCTTTGCCACAACAAAAAGAGCTGCTACAAACATTTTTGCACAAGTGGGACCTTTCCCCTCCTTTATGATTTCATTGGGATACAGATCCAGTAGAAGCACTGCTGAATCAAAGGGTATGCCCAGTTTTATAGCTCTTTGGGAGTAATTAGAAATTGCTTTCCAGAATGAGTGAATTATTTCACAACTCCACCCACAATGCATTAGTGTCCCAGTTTTCCCACATCCCCTCCAACTTTATTATTATTTTTTCCTGTCATCTTAGCCAATCTTAGAGGTGTAAGATGGTATCTCAGAGTTGTTTTAATTTGCAATGTTCTAATCAATAGTGATTTAGAGCATCTTTTCATATGACTATAAATGGTAATAATCATCTAAAATTTCTGTTCATATCTTTTACCATTTATGAATTGGGGAATGACTTTTATTCTTATAAATTTGACACAGTTCTTTATATATTTTAGAAATGGGGTCTTTATCGGAAACATTGGCTGTAAAATTTTTTCCCTAGCTTTGTATTTCTCTTTTAATCTTGTTTGTGCAGAACTTTTTAATCTAATAAAATCAAAATTGTCTATTTTACATTTCATAATGTTCTCTATTTCTTCTTTGGTCATAAATTCCTCCTTCTGCTAAGATTTGATAGGCAATCTACCTCTTGCTTTCCTAATTTGCTTAAGATATTACCCTTTCCATCCAAATCATGTACCCCATTTTGATCTTATTTTGATATAAGATATGAGCCGTAGGTCTATGCCAAGTTTCTGATCAATTATTTTCCAGTCTTTACAGAAATTTTTGTTAAATAGTGAGTTTCTATTCCAGGAACTGGATTTTACAATTTTATCAAATACTAAATTACTATAGTCATTGATTATTGTATCATATGTATCTAACCAATTCCATTGATCCATCACAGTATTTCTTGATTAGTACCAAATGTTTTTGATAACTGCTGCTTTGTAATATAAAGTTACCATGCTTTGTATTTTATGATGCTAAGCCACCATCCTTTGGATTTTATTTTTTTATTAACTGTCTTAATATTCTTGACTTTTTGTCAAAATGAATTGATGTTGTTTCAAATGAATTTCATCACTATTTTTATAGCTCTATAAAATAATTTTGGGCAGTTTGATTGGTAAGGCATTGAACAAGTAGACCAACTTAAGTAGAATTGTCCTTTTTACTATACTACCTCAGCCTACCCATGAGCAATTGCTATGTTTCCAATTGTTTAGATCAGACTTTATTTGGGTAAAAAGAGTTTTATAATTGTGGTCATATAGTTCCTGGATTTTTCTTGGCATCTGTTGAGATTATCATAGGATTTTTGTTAATTTTATTATTGATATGGTCAACTACTGCAATAGTTTTCCTGACATAAAACCAGTCTTGCAATCCTGATATAAATCCCACTTGGTCATAATGTATTATCCTGTTGATAAGTTGTTGTAATTCCTTTGCTAATTTTATTTTAAAATTTTGTATCAATATTCATTAGAAAGAATGCTCTGTAATTTTCTTTCTTTGTTTTGATTTTTTTTCTGGTTTAAGTAAATTTATTTGTGTGACAGAAGGAATTTTGCAGGACTACTTCTTTATCTATTTTTCTGAATAGCTTATGTAGTTTTGGAATTAATTGTTCTTTAAATGTTTGGTAGAATTCACTTGTAAACCCATCTGGCTCTGGAGATTTTTTTCTTAGGAAGTTTATTGATGGTTTTTTTCAATTTCTTTTTATAAAAGGTGGTTATTTAAGTAATTTATCTTCTCTTCTATTAATCTAGTAAATTTATGTTTTTGTAAATATCCATCTATTTCGATTAGATTGTAAGATTTGCTGGCATAGAATTGGGCAAAATAGCTCCTAAGTATTGCTTTAATTTTTTTATCATTGGTGGTAAATTCGCCCTTTTCATTTTTGATGCTGGTAATTTGTTTTCTTTCTCTTTTTTTCTAATAAAATTAACTGAAGGTTTACCTATTTTGTTGCTTTTTCCCACAAACCAACTCTTAGTTTTATTAGTTTAATAGTTTTCTTAGTTTTAGTTCAATAGTTTTCTTAGGGCTATTTCTTTCTTTATTCTGATGATCAATGCGTTTTTATAAAGGCAGCTTAAGTTTACTTTGAACATTTGGATATTAAGCAGGAATGGATTTGAACTGATTTACCACAGGCATTGTTAAATGTTCAGGAGGAATTTGGAAATCAGCAAAAGCTACAAATCATGGCTTGATTAATTGTTTTGTTGATTGACTAAATATTAAACATTGTTTAAATGTTAATAAAGAAGGTTAAATTTGTGGTTCTTTTTTTTTTTTTTGAGAACTGGTTGTTAAACATTCAACAACATATCCTTTCATGATAGGTCATACTGCTGGCTCATATTTTGCTTGCAATCCACTAGTCTTTTTCACATGAATTATCATTCTCCAATCCATTTGCCCTTCTTGTGTTTCCCCTACTCATAATCAGGGTTGGTTCCAAATTTTCTGTAAGATCCCAAATTATAAGATCCCATGATATGTTGCTTGAGGTACTTACCTTCAAGTTGGCTTTGCTAGTGGTCCTGCTTTGATTGTGTAATTGGCTTCTAACACCTAGAATTTTGCCTTTTTCTTTATGACCAATCTTATATATGGTAGCCCAATTTTCTAGAAACCAACTTAACTGTATGAGCCACCAGGCTAAAGTATATCTTGTGTACATTTCCTCCCAGAAAGCTTGTTAATAACTATTTACTGGCATATTCCCTACTTGTATCCATTATCTACCTGCCAGTTTTTCCCAAAGACTTGGAACACTATCTCTAAGTCTCAATCCTCTTATAAGTCCTCATGACTCACTATCAGTTCTTCCTGATGGAACTTTTTCATTGTGTCCAAAAATTTTTGAATTTTCTGGCTGTTCAAGCTATGGCACTCCTTAAGAATCATTTAAAAATCTGAAAATGAATAGTTAAGTCTCAAACACAGGTAGAATTCTTTGTCACCACCAAATGACATTTCTGTAGCCTGTCAGATAATCTTAAATGTGCCAGTTTTTCAGCAGCTTTTCATTTATTATTGTGAAGTCTAAAAACAATTGAAATTACAGTGGGTGGTCTTAGGAAGGGTAGTATAATTAGAAAGGATACAGAAAATAGGAACAAGGAAGACTTTAATCTGACAACTGAAAGCAACTCTCCTAATTGCACCACCGGCATCAATTATACTATCCTAAAGGAAGTGATGAAGCCACTGGTGTGAATTAATTTGATGAGGCTGGGCACAGAATTCCAGATCTTTGAACTTCATTGTGTGGTTTTTTTGGCTGAACAAGAACACATTATTCTCAAGTAAATGTTAGCAAGGGGAATAACCTTGCTTTGTATGTTACATAAGCACACTGACCTCCAACAAGCATTTGTTTCAAACAGACCTCTCACCATAAGCCCAGGCAGCAAGTTCTATGGGTTCAAGGCAAAAGAAGGAATCACAATCAAAATGGTCTCCTTTCTGCTGCATGTTCTGGCATAGGACTGCAGCCTGTTTAGCAATGCTTCTGGCAAAGAAGACAAGGGAGTTGGGAGATATTTATCTACCTCCAGTGTTTTGGATTTGGACTTTCATGAATCATTTTAAAGCTGCCCGAAATGGAAGAAGAAAAGATTCAGAAGAACAAAGTAGTTCAGATAGGGAAGAAGAACAGGCTAGTCCAATGGCCTGGCAGGGAGATAATAATAGAAGCGTCAGAGAATATGGAGATCTCAGGAGGAAATGTTACAGGAATAGTTTCTAGGAAACTGAGAGCTAGTATGTAGGAGGGAGGGCACATGAGAAGAAATAAGGTGTTTACTCTTCATATGCTACAGACTTAAGTCTAAGTCTACTCTAAGTCTAAGTCTAGATGGTATGTTTTCACCTATGGAAAACTAGGGAAAAGGGAAATTCTTTCATGCCCTCTCCTTAGGTTAAGTTTCATTTTTGTCACTGAATAATTGGTGAGGGAACAACTAATAATTTCTATAAGTGATATAAAACTGATTTTCAACTCCTTGCAGATAATTATATTCCATATAAAATATTGGTAATCCTCTCCTTAAAATAATTTACTATTCTTTTTTTGTTTAATAGGATCATAAAGATGATCCCATAGGCTAGCTTGTCCTATTTCATCTAATTACAAATTAGAAATTGAGAACCAGAATTTAAGTGACTTGCCCAAGATCACACTGATAGTAAGCATCAGAGGCAATTTTGACATGCCTATTCTCTATTTATGGATTTTAGTGATCTTTCCATAGTGCCAAACTGTCTCATTCAACAGACTCACTTAATGTAAAATAGCATCCCAAAAACCAACCAAGGTACCTATCTCCTTTGAGCTCATAACAATAAATTAACAAAGCATTAATTAAGCCCTTTCTGTGTACAAAGCACCATGCTAGATACTGGGGAAAGTAAGCCAGAACCTACTCTCCAGGAGTTTACATTCTAATAGAGAAGACAGTAGTCTATATGTAAGACACTTGAAAACTGCAAGTGTAATGGAAAATTTCCATGGTCCTCATGGAGAAGAGCAGCAGCAAAATAGATG
Organism: Antechinus flavipes; assembly: GCF_016432865.1. Taxonomy (NCBI): domain Eukaryota; kingdom Metazoa; phylum Chordata; class Mammalia; order Dasyuromorphia; family Dasyuridae; genus Antechinus; species Antechinus flavipes. The sequence goes on along the minus strand of NC_067398.1, from coordinate 152,450,064 downwards.
GTGACTCTATTTCAATTTCATATCTACTGATGAAACATATCAGTTTCTAATTTTTAACCTTTTAATAGTTCCAAGGACTTTTGGTACAAGGACTTTATTTCCTGGGTCTTCCATAAATGTAACTTGTAACATCTGAAGGAAAAATTTCCATTCTACCATCTCCACTGCAGTTGTTTTTAGCATGATGTCTTTGAATACTGAACTGGAAGCATTTCTATTCCAAATGCTCTGGGATCCAGAGAACTGGGCCATCTCCCAGTATAAATTACCCAGAAAAGAGATGGTGGTCACATTGTTGGTAGTGATAGTTCGTCCTTTGAGAATAAGTTAGCAATACTGTTTATTCCCAGTAGAGTATTGCTTGACAACAAAAATCAAAGACTGGAAACTAAAAAAACATTAATTTTGACTCAGAGGTTTGTAGACACTTAATGAATTACCATGAGTAGTGACTAAGCTTCTATTTATCTCAGTTTCTTTGTTTATAAAAGATACTTTACTATCTCCATGAATATCTATTTAATGGATGTTAGCTTTCAAGGAATTAAAAATATTTTGCCAACATTATTGGCTGATTAATGCTGGCTGTCATGCTAGGACAAGCAAAGTATTTGTAACTCATCTAATATTTTTTTTTAAAAACCACCAAAAACAAACAATCATCAAAACACCTTTATTTTCCCAACTACCAGTGGTTCCATGATCCATAATTTTAGAGATTTTGTTTGATAACACCTGCTAAAGAGTTTGAGATACATATATGTGTATGTGTCTACATGTGTATATGTGAGTATGTGTGTGTGTGTGTGTGTGTGTGTGTGTGTGTGAAAAGCAGAATAATGTATCCTAGGGGAGCCACAACTGAGTCAAACCCTGAATTGGACAATACTAACTATTTGACCATGGGCATGTTACTTAACATCTTAGTATACTCAGAAAACTCTTCAGGATTATAAATTACCAAACAGCTAAAAATCAGTAGAGGATACACTGATTAAGAAACAAGAGGTCGAAAAGGACAATAAAATCATTTATATATAGTTTTCTGCCAAAAGAGAATTCAAGATTTTATACCAGGTGTGCTTCATTCACCCTTCACAATTAACTGAAATTGATCATGAGTTTACATTTCTCAAAGAGCATCTAGTTTTGCATCAGCCCACCCAGATACACTAGCAACACACTTCCTGTTTGAATAAGACTAATTCCAAATCCAACAGAATCTGTTCATCACAGTCAAGAACCTGTGCTATATTTTACTCAAGAGGGTAGGATAAATGCTGGGTAGTTTAGCTTCATTGTAACATGTCTGATTCCATATAAATATTCAGTCAGGATACACTCATGGCATATAGAGATAATGATAGGGAAAAATTGTAAAGTCTCAAGTAAGTAATTCTTACTAAATTTTTCAAATGGGATTATGTGAATGTCTTCTACTCTGTATTTAATGGATACATGCTTGTTTTTCTCTCTTTTTCCCATAGTCTGCCCTGACATAAACACCTACAACTTAAATGTATTCATTCATAGTTAAAGCATCCTATGTATTTTGTAACTGTCATAAAATTAGCATTTTCCTTGATTTTAAGATTTGCAGCCCCATTTATGGTGTCACTGAAAGAAGAAATTGGTTTTAGTCATTTAAAAGACCCCAAGGCTTTCTAACACTATTTGGTTAATAAATATAACCCAGAAGAGAAAGCATACAGTATAGTCCTAGGAACACATGCATTTTCACCAGCTGGTATGTTTATAAATGACATAAACTTAAATATTTATCTTACAATTAGGACTTTAAAAAAACAAAATAAGCCTAATTCATCCAGTTTTCTTCCAATAACTCATTAACTTACCAAGACCAAGCCAGAAATATTTATTCTTCCATCTTAAAACAAAAAAAAAAAAAATTGAAGCACATACCAAATTAAAAGTGATTTCAACTATATTAGTTTTCTAATGACAAATCATATCAGTGATTCTACTAGGAATACATATCATTTGTTCCCTTTAAATTATTTTCTATATTCATATAATAAATTTTAAAATGACACTAAACGGGAACTATATGGCTTAATCCTTACTTTTTAATTGTTCTTTGTTCATCCAATTTAAACGACAGAGTACCATGCTAACTCATATTTAATATCTATATTAAGAGAATTCATATTACAATGAGATTATTTCTCAGGAAAGAGCTTTTTTTTTTCTCCTGAGGCAATTCGAGTTAAGTGACTTGCCCAGGATCACACAGTTAGAAAGTGTTAAGTGTCTGAGACCAATTTTGATCTCAGGTCCTTCTGACTTCAGGGCTGGTGCTCTGTCCACGTGCCACCTAGCTGCCCTGGAGGAGCTTTTTTATGAAGTAAAAAAATATATTTTTATATAGGTATGTATGTATGTATATATATATGCATATATATACATATGTATGTCTTTGTATATTTACATAATATAACATTGTTGCTGTATGCATGAATACTGTATCTTTTGATATTCATATATATATTTATAGATGCATTTGAAATTCGGCTATATAAATCTATGTCTATCTCTGTCTGTCATTCTGTCTGTCTCTGTTTCTCTGTCTCTGTCTCTGTTTCTATCTCAGTCTCAGTGTTTATGTTTTTCTGTCTCTGTCTCTTTGTGTCTCTGTATTTGTTTCTCTCTCTCTCTCTCTCTCTCTCTCTCTCTCTCCTCATTGATGGGTAATTTCTCTCCACCCACATAGATCAGCACTTACTCTGGTAAAACGCAGTCTTAGAAACCTGCCTTGAGGCAAAGGTTGTGATTGCTCCAGAATCACACATTCAGAGGCCAGGCTTGAACCCAAATCTTGCTGACTCCAAAAGCAGCTCACTCTCCTCTATATCATGCAAGGAAATGAGGATCTCCTAATAAAATCTAATCTTTAATTCTCTTCAAGAAACACAATCTCACAGATAAGTAACCCAATTTTGTTGTTGTTTTTGTTGTTGGTAACTAAGTTACTTTAATTTTATTTCTGTAGCCTTTAATGAAGACACTGCCTTTCATAAAGATTGAGCAAGGACTGAATGAGAAAAGAAATCAGACGAATAAGTTGATGGGCATGAAGGGTATGGCATTATTCACAACAAATTAGATGTATCATGAAAAAAAATCTCCTCGTGGTGCTTTTTTTAGGGCACTGCTAGGATAATTCTCCTTACTACAGTAGAAAGAAACTCTCTAGTAAAAGGATCTGTGATCACATCCCATCTTAAATGTCTAATACCTGTGTGACCTTGGAAACTTCACTTAATCACACTGAATCTCAGTATTCTCATCTGTTAAATGGGCAGATTAGACTATATAATCTTCTTGATCTAAATTCTATGTTTACATCAGAAATCTTCATGAAAAACTGAAGTAGAATCCAGGTGTTAGGTATGATGGTCAAAAAACAAACAAAAACCTTGCACATTTCTCCTGGGATGGGACAGTAATGGTTGTAATGGTTGTTTCTATCCCTCTGGCTGACTATACACTAGAATAAAGATCAGAAGGACTTTTGTCTTCTGAAATTTTACTTCCATGAAATTGTCAAAGTTCATATACATGCTAAAGAGAAATCTCTCTTTTCATTTCATTGGAGATCATTGCTGAAATAACAAGCTCAGCCTTTAAACATGTGCTTACTTCACATACATAGAGCTATTGCTTATGCAATTTTACCAGAATGTTTCAGAACTGGGATTCCAAGTAGAAAGAGAGGAACAGAAAAAAAGCAATGACATAGTTTTTTTTTTCCCCTTTCCCTGAAAACTATCAGTAGGTCAGCTTTTACACCTTCTGGAGAACAGATGTTCCTTTGGGAGCTCATCCCCTCGGCCCCACTAACTGCAACCACCAATTTCCCAGGGACAAAGAGCTTACATGGCCAACTTCAAAGAAATTCTCCTAAGCAAAAAGAAGCTGAACTAGGGTTGTACTTATTTTATCTCTATAATGTCAATATTAGATCCGAAACTTTGGAAAGTGGCATTCTTTCAGTTCCTTTATTCTTAACCCAAACAGAAAATAACGATTTTTGTGTCTAAGGTACTAACTATTGAAAGGACAACTCTTTAAATGCTTCCAAAAAGGTTTAAAATGAATGTATTTTAGATGGGCCAAAATTGGAGAGGGAAAAACCCATATTTCTTTTTTTGGCTGAATTTATTCAAATTACTGTTTTAGGGTTTAATTAATGATCCTGGTGACATGTTTGGAAAACATCAATGTTTTTAAAATCCTGAGCAATGCCAAGTCAGGCATCTCTCCCTAACTAGAGCCTGAACTTAAATCTATGTTCAATAGATTAAAAGAACAAGAACTTTCTGTTATGGTAGCTCAAAAGTGTTGTTTTGCCCCAGTGATTGGAAGAGTTGCATGACTGAATAAAGTAAGAACTGGGAAATTGAAAGGAGGGTAAAATAGGGAGAGCACCAAAGGGATAATTAAATCATATATTAGTATGAGTATATAGCACATCATTGAAAACTATGCATTCTGTCTTCCTTGTACCACTAATTTTTGAAAGTCTAGAAATTGCTGTATGAAGGTAATTTGGGGGTCATTCAGTAAAACAGAGGCTCCTCTCATAAATTCCCTATTACATTTTAAATATTTGTGTTGTGTTTGTGTGTGAGTATGTGTGTATATTTCATAGGAATCTAGATTTACATTTGGAAAAGGACTTGAAAATATCTTTCAACACTAAATCTATGACATAATACATAAATTATATATTTATGCATCTAATTATGCTATATAAGTGCAAAGATCTTCATTTGGGGTCTCTAAATTTGTTTTGTGAACTATGTGATAACATTTTTCAATATAATTAGTTTCCTTTCTATATCTATTTATTTTATTCATTTAAACAATTATTGAAGTTGTTTCTAGGTGTCACCAGGCCATCAAAGGGATAGATGATACTAAGATAGTTACAAACCCCTGAATAATAACTTCTAAACTAGACATAAAGGAAAGTTCAGAGGGTGAAATAAAAATGCTACAAAATTTGGATTCAAAAGACTGCAGGTCAAGTCTTAGCTCTTATTAGCTGAATAATTTCAGTGAAATCCCTTCTTCTCTTTAAAAAAATAAAAAAAAATGTACTAGATGATATTTTAAAATCCATTCCAAGCTTAATATTTTCTGCTTCTATGACTCTGCTAATGTCATTGCCACAAACCATACTAAAAAGCCCATACCTCAACTCACCAAAACCACAATAAAAAATAAATTATGAATTTTAAAATAATCTACACCATCAATTTAGAATATAAGCCACTAAAAAAGGAATGCATACAAAACTGAAATCTTCTGTTTCCTAATTTGCCTTCAAGGTTTATATTAAATAAATCAGCATAATAAATTTGCCTTGTCTATATTTCCCTCTGAACTTCTTTGCTTTTTTGTGTTTAATATGCTTTTTTAATGTTTTCTTTTTCTTTCTCTTTTTTGCATCTCAGTCACTATCCATGAGCACCTCTCCTTCCCTAAAAAGAAGTTTTCTTTAATAAATAAGAAGTATAGTTAAGCAAAATAATTCAATTTGATCTTGTCTGAATACATCTTATTCTCCACTATCACTCTTCTGCTGAAAGGCAGGTGTCAGGCTTTAGATTAGACATCAAACTGATCAAAATTCTGAAATTTTTCAGTGTTTCTTTCATTTACCTTATTGTAATCACCTTGTAAATCACCAAACCTTGCCTTCCAAGAATGTAGGTTATATAAACAAGATATCACATATGTTCAAAAATCAGTTACATTCTGTTTCCTCTTATTCCCATTCACCAAATTTCTCCTGGGACAAGCATGTTGCCTGGTTTAGGGAATGATCTAAACAACCTCTCTTCTCTCCTCCCACTTTCTTTCCATATAATGGGCTCATTAGAGACACACACTCTCGACTTCCGGTTAAGATGGCGGAGAGGAGGCTCACAGCTGCATAAGCTCCACGCTTTCTCTCACTATCCATTTCATTACAAGCCTCTGAATCAATGCTTGACTGAAAAAAACCCACAAATAGTTACCAAGAGAAGCCATCCTTGAGATCCGCCAAGAAAGGTCTGTCTTTGCTGGAGGGCTGGGGCGGTTTTAGATCGGGCGCAGGCGGCGGGCAGCGGCAGTGAGGGCACAGGAGCAGACTGGAGAGGGGGTGGAGAGCGATCGTAGCCGTCTCTGCGGGGAGAGCTTCGCTACAGGTTTGGATACTTTCCTCCGGCAGCAAGTCAACAGCCCAGCAGAGAGGCTAAAAACACCGGGGCTGAAGAATACAACCCAAAACAGCTGGAGTCTCTCAGGACCTGGCCGCCCCCCCCCCTCCTTCCCCCCCCTCAGTGACTCAGCACGCTTTGGGATCTCAGAGCGCAGGCGCAGCACAGTCCTGCTAGTGCCTCACTGCTGCCCCCTGCAGTCTGTAGAGGAAGCTCGATAACACACCCAGCCCCCCCCCCCAAAGAAAGACTCCAGTTTTTTCTGTTTTTCTTTGGTAGTTTGTCTCTGATTAATAGACAGAATGAGCAAGAAGCTGAAGAGAACTTTAACCCTTGACAGCTTCTACACAGATAGAGAGCAGACTCTAAATCCTGAGGAGACTAAAAACAGACAGTCCCCAGGTGAATCCCCAAAGGAGGAGATTGTCTGCTCCTCAGCACAGATGAACCTCATAGAAGTGATTAAAAAGGCTCTCACAAGGGAGCTAGAAGAAAAATGGGAAAAGAGCCTGGAGAAGTCAGTTAAAGAGAGAGTGGATAAAGAAGTAAAATCCTTGAAAAATAGGATTAGTGAACTGGAAACAGAAAACAGCTCTCTAAAAAACAAAATTGGCGAAATGGAAAAAAATTCCACAGAACAAAAGAACTCAATTGGACAATTAGAGAAAGATTTTAAAAAAGTGAGTGAAGAGAATACTTCACTGAAAATCAGAATTGAACAAGTGGAATTGAATGACTCGAGGAGACAAGAAGAATCAGTCAAGCAAATCCAAAAAAATCAAACAATGGAGAAAAATGTGAAATACCTTCTGGGGAAGACAACAGACCTGGAAAACAGATCCAGGAGAGACAATCTGAGAATCATTGGACTCCCAGAAAAACATGATGAAAAAAAGAGCCTGGACACTGTCTTCCAGGAAATTATCAAAGAGAACTGCCCAGAAGTCATAGGAACAGAGGAAAAAATAAACATTGAAAGGATTCATCGATCACCCACTGAAAGGGATCCTAAAATCAAAACACCAAGGAATATAGTGGCCAAATGCCAGAACCCTCAGATGAAAGAAAAAATATTGCAAGCGGCTAGAAAAACCCAATTCAAGTATCAAGGAGCCACAATAAGGATCACCCAGGATCTGGCAGCATCCACATTAAAAGATCGAAGGGCCTGGAATATGATATTCCGAAAGGCTAAGAAACTTGGTATGCAACCAAAAATAACTTACCCAGCGAGAATGAGCATCTTTTTCCAGGGAAGAAGATGGACATTCAACGAAGTAAGCGAATTTCATCTATTTCTGATGAAAAAACCAGAACTTAACAAAAAGTTTGATCTACAAATATAGAACTCAAGAGAAATCTAAAAAGGTAAAGATTAATCTTGGGAACTATATTTTGACTATATCGATGTATAAAGAATACATGTATACCTTGTTCTAGAAATTGATGTGGAAAGGACATTGTACCAGAAAAAGGGTAAAGTGGGGGTAGTACATCTCATGAAGAGGCATAGGAAACCTATTATATCTGAGAGAAAGAATGGAGGGGGATGAATATAGTGGGTATCTTACTGCCTTCAGAATTGGCTTTAAGTGAAAAATCTTAAGACATATTCAATCTATGGTGAAACTTCTCCCATCTCATTGAAAAGTGAGAAGGGAAAAGTGGAAAGGGAAGGAATAAGCTAAGCGGAAGGGAATACGGGAACTGGGAGGGAAAGGGGTAAGATAGGGGGAGGAACTCTAAGGCGGGGGGAGGGACACTAAAAAGGGAGGGCTGTGAGAAGCAAGGGGTGCTCACAAGCTTAATACTTGGAAGGGGGGAAAGGGGAAAGAAGGGAGGAAAGCATAAACCGGGGTTAACAAGATGGCAAGTAATACAGAATTGGTCATTCTAACCATAAACGTGAACGGGGTAAACTCCCCCATAAAGAGGAAGCGGTTAGCAGAATGGATTAAAAGCCAGAATCCTACAATATGTTGTTTACAGGAAACACACCTGAAGCGGGGAGATACATGCAGGTTAAAGGTAAAAGGTTGGAGCAAAATCTACTATGCTTCAGGTGAAGTCAAAAAAGCAGGGGTAGCCATCCTGATCTCAGATCAAGCTAAAGCAAAAATTGACCTAATTAAAAGAGATAAGGAAGGACACTATATCTTGCTAAAGGGTAGCATGGATAATGAAGCACTATCTATATTAAACATATATGCACCAAGTGGGGTAGCATCTAAATTCTTAAAAGAGAAACTAAGAGAGCTGCAAGAAGAAATAGACAGTAAAACTATAATAGTGGGAGATCTTAACCTTGCACTCTCAGAATTAGATAAATCAAACCACAAAATAAATAAGAAAGAAGTCAAAGAGGTAAATAGAATACTAGAAAAGTTAGATATGATAGATCTCTGGAGAAAATGTAATGGAGACAGAAAGGAATACACTTTCTTTTCAGCAGTTCATGGAACCTATACAAAAATTGACCATATATTAGGACATAAAAACCTCAAACTCAAATGTAGTAAGGCAGAAATAGTAAATGCATCCTTTTCAGACCACGATGCAATGAAAATTACATTCAACAAAAAAGCAGGGGGAAGTAGACCAAAAAATAATTGGAAACTAAATAATCTCATACTAAAGAATGATTGGGTGAAACAGCAAATCATAGACATAATTAATAACTTCACCCAAGAAAACGATAATAATGAGACATCATACCAAAATGTATGGGATGCAGCCAAAGCGGTAATAAGGGGAAATTTCATATCTCTAGAGGCCTATTTGTATAAAATAGAGAAAGAGAAGGTCAATGAATTGGGTTTGCAATTAAAAATGCTAGAAAAGGAACAAATTAAAAACCCCCAGTCAAACACTAAACTTGAAATTCTAAAAGTAAAAGGTGAGATCAATAAAATTGAAAGTAAAAAAAACTATTGAATTGATTAATAAAACTAAGAGTTGGTTCTATGAAAAAACCAACAAAATAGACAAACCCTTAGTAAATCTGATTAAAAAAAGGAAAGAGGAAAATCAAATTGTTAGTCTTAAAAATGAAAAGGGAGAACTCACCACTAACGAAGAGGAAATTAGAGCAATAATTAGGAGTTACTTTGCCCAACTTTATGCCAATAAATTCGACAACTTAAATGAAATAGAAAAATACCTCCAAAAATACAGCTTGCCCAAACTAACAGAGGAAGAAGTAAATATCCTAAACAGTCCCATCTCAGAAAAAGAAATAGAACAAACTATCAATCAACTCCCTAAGAAAAAATCCCCAGGACCAGATGGATTTACATGTGAATTCTACCAAACATTTAAAGAACAATTAACTCCAATGTTATATAAACTATTTGAAAAAATAGGGATTGAAGGAGTCCTACCAAACTCCTTTTATGACACAGATATGGTACTGATACCTAAACCAGGTAGGCTGAAAACAGAGAAAGAAAATTATAGACCAATCTCCCTAATGAATATTGATGCTAAAATCTTAAATAAAATATTAGCAAAAAGATTACAGAAAATTGTCACCAGGATAATACACTATGACCAAGTAGGATTTATACCAGGAATGCAGGGCTGGTTCAATATTAGGAAAACTATTAGCATAATTGACTATATCAATAACCAAACAAACAAAAACCACATGATCATCTCAATAGATGCAGAAAAAGCATTTGATAAAATCCAACATCCATTCCTAATAAAAACACTTGAGAGCATAGGAATAAATGGACTTTTCCTTAAAATAGTCAGGAGCATATATTTAAAACCATCAGTAAGCATCATATGCAATGGGGAAAAACTGGAACCTTTCCCAGTAAGATCTGGAGTGAAGCAAGGTTGCCCACTATCACCATTATTATTTAATATCGTATTAGAAACACTAGCCTCGGCAATAAGAGTCGAGAAAGATATAAAGGAATTAGAGTAGGCAATGAGGAAACCAAACTATCACTCTTTGCAGATGATATGATGGTATACCTAGAGAACCCCAGAGATTCTACCAAAAAGCTATTGGAAATAATTCATAATTTTAGCAAAGTAGCTGGCTACAAAATAAATCCCCATAAATCCTCAGCATTTTTATACATCACCAACAAAACCCAACAGCAAGAGATACAAAGAGAAATTCCATTCAGAATAACTGTTGATACCATAAAATATTTGGGAATCTATCTACCAAAGGAAAGTCAGGAATTATATGAGCAAAATTATAAAAAAGTCTCCACACAAATAAAGTCAGACTTAAATAATTGGAAAAATATTAAGTGCTCTTGGATCGGCCGAGCGAACATAATAAAGATGACAATACTCCCTAAACTAATCTATTTATTTAGTGCTATACCAATCAGACTTCCAAGAAAATATTTTATTGATCTAGAAAAAATAACAACAAAATTCATATGGAACAATAAAAAGTCGAGAATCTCAAGGGAATTAATGAAAAAAAAATCAAATGAAGGTGGCCTAGCTGTACCTGATCTAAAATTATATTATAAAGCAGCAGTCACCAAAACCATTTGGTATTGGCTAAGAAATAGATTAGTGGATCAGTGGAAAAGGCTAGGCTCACAAGACAGAATAGCCAATTATAGCAATCTAGTGTTTGACAAACCCAAAGCCCCTAACTTCTGGGAAAAGAATTCATTATTTGATAAAAACTGCTGGGATAATTGGAAATTAGTATGGCAGAAATTAGGCATGGACCCACACTTAACACCATATACCAAGATAAGATCAAAATGGGTCTATGACCTAGGCATAAAGAACGAGACTATAAATAAATTAGAGGAACATAGAATAGTTTATCTCTCAGACTTGTGGAGGAGAAAGAAATTTGTGACCAAAGATGAACTAGAGACCATTACTGATCACAGAATAGAAAATTTCGATTACATCAAATTAAAAAGCTTTTGTACAAATAAAACTAATGCAAACAAGATTAGAAGGGAAGCAACAAACTGGGAAAACATTTTCACAGTTAAAGGTTCTGATAAAGGCCTCATTTCCAAAATATATAGAGAACTGACTCAAATTTATAAGAAATCAAGCCATTCTCCAATTGATAAATGGTCAAAGGATATGAACAGACAATTTTCAGAGGATGAGATTGAAACTATTACCACTCATATGAAAGAGTGTTCCAAATCATTATTGATCAGAGAAATGCAAATTAAGACAACTCTGAGATACCACTACACACCTGTCAGATTGGCTAAGATGACAGGAAAAAATAATGATGAATGTTGGAGGGGATGCGGGAAAACTGGGACACTAATGCACTGTTGGTGGAGTTGTGAACGAATCCAACCATTCTGGAGAGCAATCTGGAATTATGCCCAAAAAATTATCAAATTGTGCATACCCTTTGATCCAGCAGTGTTTCTATTGGGCTTATATCCCAAAGAAATACTAAAGAAGGGAAAGGGACCTGTATGTGCCAAAATGTTTGTAGCAGCCCTGTTTGTAGTGGCTAGAAACTGGAAAATGAATGGATGCCCATCAATTGGAGAATGGCTGGGTAAATTGTGGTATATGAATGTTATGGAATATTATTGTTCTGTAAGAAATGACCAGCAGGATGAATACAGAGAGGACTGGCGAGACTTACATGAACTGATGCTAAGTGAAATGAGCAGAACCAGGAGATCATTATACACTTCGACAACGATATTGTATGAGGACATATTTTGATGGAAGTGGATTTCTTTGACAAAGAGACCTGAGTTTCAATTGATAAATGACGGACAAAAGCAGCTACACCCAAAGAAAGAACACTGGGAAACGAATCTAAACTATCTGCATTTTTGTTTTTCTTCCCGGATTATTTATACCTTCTGAATCCAATTCTCCCTACGCAACAAGAGAACTGTTCGGTTCTGCAAACATATATTGTATCTAGGATATACTGCAACATATCCAACATATAAAGGACTGCTTGCCATCTAGGGGAGGGGGTGGAGGGAGGGAGGGGGAAAAAAATCGGAACAGAAACGAGTGTCAATATAATGTAATTATTAAATAAAAAATTTAAAAAAAAAAAAAAAGAGACACACACTCTGCTTATTCCTTTTTTTCATCAATTACAACTTGCTAATTTCCACATCAGGCAATATTTTTTTTTTCACTAGCACACAAGTTTCTTCTCTTGTGAAACCTTGCCTAGCCTGAAAGTGAATTCTTCCTCCTCAAATGTCTCATGGTATTTCATCTGGGCTCACCTTTGAAAGAACTTTGATTTAACATATATTGCTATTGAGCTCTAAAAATAGGAAACTTCTTTTGTTTTTAAATAGCTTTTTATTTACCAGTTATATGGATGGGTAATTTTATAGCATTGACAATTGCCAAACATTTTGTTCCAATTTTCCCCCTGCTTCCCCCCACCCCCTTCCCTAGATGGCAGGATGATCAATACATATTAAATATGTTAAAGCATAAATTAAAAACAAAATAAGTATACATGTCCAAACTGTTGTTTTGCTATATAAAAAGAATCGGACTCTGAAATAGTGTACAATTAGCCTGTAAAGGAAATCAAAAATGCAGGTGGACAAAAATATAGGGATTGGGGATTCTATGTAATGGTTCTTAGTCATCTTCCAGAGTTCTTTCGCTGGGTGTAGCTTGTTCAGTTCATTACTGCTCTATTGGAACTGATTTGGTTCATCTCATTGCTGAAGATGGCCAGGTCCATCAAAATTGATCATCATATAGTATTGTTGTTGAAGTATATAATGTTCTCCTAGTCCTGTTTGTTTCACTCAGCATCAGTTCATGTAAGTCTCTCCAGGCTATTCTGAAATCATCCTGCTGGTCATTTCTTACAGGACAATAATATTCTTATACCACAATTTATTTAGCCATTCTGATGGGCATCTACTCAGTTTCCAGTTTCTGGCCACTACAAAAAGGGTTGCAACAAACATTCTTGCTCATACAGGTCCCTTTCCCTTCTTTAAGATCTCTTTGGGATATAAGCCCAGTAATAACACTGCTGGATCAAAGGGTATGCACAGTTTGATAACTTTTTGAGCATAGTTCCAAATTGCTCTCCAGAATGGTTGGATGTATTCACAATTCCACCAACAATGTATTAGTGTCCCTGTTTTCCTTCATCCCCTCCAACATTCCGCATTATCTTTCCCTGTCATTCTAGCCAATCTGACAGGTGTGTAGTGGTATCTCAGAATTGTCTTAATTTGCATTTCTCTGATTAATAATGACTTGGAGCATCTTTTCATATGGCTAGAAATAGTTTCAATTTGTTTGTCTGAGAATTGTCTGTTCATATCCTTTGACTGTTTATCAATAGGAGAATAGTATGATTTCTCATAAATTAGAGCCTCTTCTTTATATATTTGGACATGAGGCCTTTATCAGAACCTTTGATTGTAAAAATGTTTTCCCAGTTTATTGCTTTCCTTCTAATCTTGTCTGCATTAGTTTCATTTGTACAAAAAACTTTTCAATTTGATAAAATCAAAATTTTCTATTCTGTGATCAGTAATGAACTCTACTTCTTCTTTGGTCATAAATTCCTTCCTCTTCTGAGGAAGGTCTGAGAGATATGAGAGGTAAACTATCCTGTGTTCCTCTAATTTATTTATAATCTAATTCTTTATGCCTAGATCATGAACCCATTTTGACCTTATCTTGGTGTATGGTGTTAAGTGTGGGTCAGTGCCTAGTTTCTGCCATACTAGTGTCCAATTTTCCCAGCAATTTTTGTCAAACAGTGAGTTCTTATCCCAAAAGCTGGAGTCTTTGGATTTGTCAAACACTAGAGTATTAAGGTTATTGACTGTTTTGTCCTTTGAACTTAACCTATTCCACTGATCAACTAATCTATTTTTTAGCCAATACCAAATGGTTTTGGTAACTGCTGCTTTATAATATAATTTTATATCTTGTACAGCTAGGCCACCTTCATTTGATTTTTTTTCATTAATTCCCTTGAAATTCTTGACCTTTTGTTTTTTCCATATGAACTTCATTGTTATTTTTCTAGGTCATTAAAATAGTTTTTTGGGAGTCTGATTGGTATAGCGCTAAATAAATAGATTAGTTTAGGTAGTATTGTCATCTTCATTATATTTGCTTGCCCTATCCAAGAGCATTTAATATTTTTCTAGTTGGTTAGATCAGATTTAATTTGTGTGGAAAGTGTTTTGTAATTTTTCTCATAAAGTTTCTGATTTTCCCTTGGCAGATAGATTCCTAAATATTTTATACTATCAATAGTTACTTTAAATGGAATTTCTCTTTGTAACTCTAACTGTTGGATTTTGTTAGTGATATATAAGAATGCTGATGACTTTATGTGGGTTTATTTTGTATCTTGCAACTTTGCTAAAGGTGTGGATAATTTCTCATAACTTTTTAGTAGAATCTCTGGGGTTCTCTAAGTATACTATCATATCATCAGCAAGAGTGATAATTTGGTTTCCTCATTACCTACTCTAATTCCTGTAATCTCTTTCTCAACTCTTATTGCCAAAGCTAGCATTTCTAATACAATATTGAATGGTAATGGTGATAGTGGGCAACCTTGTTTCACCCCGATCTTATTGGGAATGATTCCAGTTTGTCCCCATTACATATGATGCTTACTGCTGGTTTTAAATAGATGCTACTGATTTTTTAAAGGAAAAGTTCATTTATTCCTATACTTTCAAGTGTTTTTTTTTTTTTTTAATAGGAATGGATGTTGGATTTTATCAAATGCTTTTTCTGCATTATTGAGATGATCATATAGGTTTTGTTAATTTGGTTAATATGGCCAATTATACTGATAGTTTTCCTAATATTGAACCAGCCTTGCATTCCTGGTATAAATCCTACTTGATCGTGGTGTATTATCCTGAGGCTGATTTTCTGTAGTCTTTTTGTTAATATCTTATTTAAGATTTTAGCATCAATATTCATTAGGAAGATTGATCTATAATTTTCTTTCTCTGTTTTCAACCTATCTGGTTTAGGTATCAGTACCATGTCTGTGTCATAAAAGGAATTTGGTAGGAGTTCTTCATTAAAATAGGAAAATTTCTTAAGAGACTTTAAGACCTTTGTCTTCGCCATTTCTGCTTTGTATTTCCCATGCTTGAAGTATTATATAGTAGGGAACAAATAAATTGTTTTTTGAATTTAATTTCAGCCCTTTCTCCCTTTTTTTTCCCTTTCAACTCTTAACTAAATACATTCAAATCATCTACTCATTATTTGCACATGTAAGCAAAATCAAACCCTAGCTCAAGGTGGACAAATATTAAGAATAATGGTAGTAAAAGATATATATCAAGAAAAAGGAAAGCTATTGAATTCTAAGTAAAATTAGACATCATAATGATCTTTCAAAGGCATTTCAAAAGCCAGATAATAACTGAGAGATAATTTTTTTAAAAAGGTAAAATTAGCCCTTCTAAACTTCAAATGATATTATCAGTTGTAATGTTCAGGCTAGCTTTCTGGAGGACCTCAGGATCAGCCCCAGTCCTTGGTCTTAGTGTATTAAGTATATGTATACTAGAAAACCATCATCTCATCAATTCCACTGAGTTAACACCTTGTTGTATGTATCCTTGTTTCAAGTATACTTCTCCAGAATTCCAGCCCTCTATATCTCCTGCTTTCTTTTGTTTTAGAACACAGCTGGTCACATCCTCCCTGACTTCTCAGGAAGGGAGGTGAAAACACCAAAAAAGAGGTAATCACACCCTCCCTGACTTCTCAGGGAGGTGAGAACACCAAACCAGATATTGTTAGCAGGTTTCCTCTGGACTGAAGGATCTTGATACAAGTATACATAAATCTATCAGCATGAGAGGTGTTACACAAGCATATAGTAATATAACACAGGCTAGTAGTAATATAACAAACAGTATGAATCTACATGAGGAAGTATACATGTCGATAAGTCCTAGAAGGAGGATATATAAAGAATATTCATACAGAATATTCATACATACACCTCCTTCAGCAGCCAAGAGATAGTCCAACACAATTGTCCCTTACTTCATGTGTCAGGGAATCCAATGATTCCTGCAAGTTTTGAAGTCCTGCAACAGTCTCATCATGTGTCAGGGAATCCAATGATTGCTGCAGATTTTGAAGTCTTGTAGTAGTTTCTTTACATTTTTTGTTGTTCACTGGCATATGTAGTCAGAGATGGAACCATCTGATATTTCTTGGGTCTTATCCTTTGTTTCAAGGGTCTGCTCTGTCCCTCTCTGATGGACAAGGTGAATATGGCTCCTTGGTACCCATCTGATTCCTTCTACATTTGTAGACATACAAGCAAACCCTCTCCTCCCAAGCAGTTAACCTGTCTAGTCCCTTCCATTCACCACTTTCTGGATCTCTCCACATAACCTAGCAATTATCTAAAGATAATGGATCTGCTCGCATTGGACACTTCGCTTCTTGAGGGTTATAAAACCTGTCTGCCAGAGACAATGCATCTTTGTCAAAATCAAAAAATTAATAGTGTAAAGAGCTAAATTTAAAAGTTCTCTAGGGTTACTTGTGGCTCCTCATTTCTTTTGTTTTGGGAGGAGTGTCTTTATGTCTCTGTTTCTCCTCTCTACTCTTGCCTGTCCTTGAAGATTAAAAGGTGTGTCAGTGGTGTGTAAAATCTGCACAGAAGTGTGCAAAATGTTTAGATGTATATGTAGGTCCATTATCTGTTTTTATTTTTGTGGCATATCCATAACTGCAAAAGCTTATATAAGGAATTAAGTGACTACTTGGGCTATCTTTTGCTGCTGGGATTGCAAAAGTAAATCCTGAAAAGGTGTCTACTATAACACGGATAAAAGACAGACAACCAAAAGATTTATAATGGGTCACATCCATTTGCCAAATTTCATTGGGTCTCAAACTACAAGGGTTTTTCCCTAGAGGGAATGTAGGAACATGGAAAGGAAGGGAAGCTGTACAACCTTTTACTATGCTCCTAGCTTCCTCTTTTTATTATTCCAAATTGCAAACATAAAGCTTGAGCAGCCTGATGATATTCCGAATGAGATTCTTGGGCTGCCTGAAATAAAGGAGTATTGGTTAACATGATTAAAAGGCTATCTGCCTTTGAATTTCCATAAAAATAAGATCTGGAAGTCCACTGTGAGAGTGGACATGCAAGATATAAATCTTACCTGAATGCTTTCTCACTTGCTCTTGAAGTTCCTTAAAGAGCTGGTATACATTGGAAGCTACAAATTTTATTTGGGTTGTGGGAATTCTTTGTACCACACCTACTGAATAGATTAAATCAGATATTATATTTACATCTCCTGGATAATAAGTAAGAGCTAGCATGATTGCGTACAATTCATTCTGCTGAGTGGACTGAAAAGGAGTTCTGACTACTCTCTTTATAGTTAAGTCATGAGAGTATACAGCACAAATGTTATGTTTGGATGCATATGTAAAGATAGTTGGTCCTTTAAGAGGAACCGTAGAAAATTTTTCTTCAAACATTCATTGCCAATTATGTAATAGACAGGTTATCTTTAATGGAGACCTGTATGTAAAATTTGGAGCCATGGCCAATAAAATTTGCCACTCTAGGATGGTTTCACAGCATACATTAATTTGTGAATTGGTATAAAAGGTGTATATCTTGTTAGGTCTTATCCCAGATAATTTTACTGTTCTCTTACCCACAAGTACTGGGTAAGGATTAAGGTTTTGGTCTGGTTATGCTGGTTGGTGGTTGTGGACAGGTTCATCACTCTGTCACACTGTCTCCTTATTAAATGACTGCTGTGGGTGCCTCTTTTGTAGCAAAAACTGATATTTCCAAGGGTTTTTTAATAGCTCTTTCAACCACATTAGATAAAACCAATTCAACTTCTCTCAAAGCCTCTTGAGCTTCTTTTGTAAGCTGGTGTAGTGAGTTTAAAGCAGTGTCTCCCCTTTAAAAAGTCATATAATGGTTGCAATTGATAGGTAGTCAAGCTTAAGACTGAACACATCCATTGAATATCTCCTATCAATTTCTGAAAGTCATTTAAGGTGTTCAACTTCTCTGTTCTTAAAGAAAGTTTTTGTACTGTAAGCACCTTAGGGTATACTTCATATCCTAAATATTGAAAAGGACAATGCCTTTGAATTTTTTCTGGAACTATATGCAATTTGTAGTTCCTTAGTGTTTCTATGGCATTTTATAGACATGCTTCTAACATTTGCTCCTTAGGTGCACACCCCAAGATATCATGGATGTAATGTAACAACATAACTTTTGGAAATGCTTTTCTTACTGGAGTAAAAGGAACATACATTTGACACATAGTAGGACTATTTTTCATTCCCTGTGGCAAAACTGTCCATTCATATCTTTTATAAGGCTCAACTAAATTAATGCTGGGGACTGAAAAGGCAAAGCTTTTCATATCCTCTTTATTCAGAAGGATAGAATAGAAACAATCCTTAATGTTATAACCCAAAGAGACCATTCTCTAGGCAATTGAGTAGGAGATGGAAGTCCAGGCTGAAGACTTCCCATAGTTTCCATCTGTTCATTTACCTTTCTTAAATCAGTCAACATCCTCCATTTTCCAGATTTCTTTCTTACAACAAATACTGGGTAATCCCAAAGATTTAGAGAAGGTTGTAAGTGTTCTTAATTTCATCAGCACTGTGCTTAACTCCTTTCTTGTCCAAATCTTCATGCTTTTTAACTGCTTTTTCAGTACTGTCTCCCTCCTGCTCTTTTTCCTTTTTCTTTATCTTAAAACTTGTGGGAATCCTTAAAGTCAATTGTATTATGTTGTATATATAGAATGTTTCCTTAGGAATTGAATCAGGACCATTATCATTGTAATATTAAATTAGTTGCTCTCCCACTAGTTTTCACTTATTTGGCTGTAATTTTTCTTCTTTAGAGAACCAAGGAGATGTGCACTCTAATATTTCTAAGAGTTCAATGATCTGCTCCCAAATCACCAACAAACCTTGCTTCTTTATGAACCTAACTATGCATTCTACACACTTTCCTTGTGGTGATGAAGGCTCTTTTCTTAATATTTGCCCCATTTCAGCTGAAAAAAATGAAAATGACTAGTTTATTCACCCTATTTTCTGGTCACAGAGACTTCTCCACAAAACTTATGATCGCATCAGATGAACTGCTGAGTGGATTTCTTACATCCACGTTTGAGCTCCAAATGTTCAGGCTAGCTTTCTGGAGGACCTTGGGATCAGCCCGAGTCCTTGGTCTTAGGGGAAGAATGAAGGATGCAGGACAGCTACCATGAGGCTGGTCAAAGATGGAATGTCTCTTTTCCAGTTTTCTCAGCTCTTAAATACCCTACTACAATTACATCATTACATTATACTGATTATGTGTAACTAGAGAACCATTACATCAACATGCTAAGTACTAAGTATATGTATACTAGAGAACTATCATATCATAAATTCCACTGAGTTAACAACTTGTTGAAAGTATCCTTGTTTCAAGTATACTTTTCCAGAGTTCCAGCTCCCTATAATCAGTGATTAAAATCATTTGGTATTGGCTAAAAATAGAGATATACATTAAATGGAATAGATGAGACAAGAGAAAAATAGAAAAATGAAATGCAATCCCGTGTTCAATAAAAGTGAAAACATAAATTACTTAGAAAATAATTCCCCATTGCATAAGAATTATTGGCAAAAGTGAAAAATAGTCTGGCAGAAATTAGGCTTAGACAAACATCTTACACCACACATCATGATCAGCTTAAAATAAATACATGGTCTGAATATTAAAGATCATGCCACTAAACAATCAGAAGAGAAACACGTATTTTTTGCAGATATATGCAGAAGATATTTTTATCCAAAAACAGAATAGAGACAATTACAAAAGATAAAACATAATTTTAATTCCATGAAATTGAAAAGCTTCTGCAGAAACATTAATTCTGCTAATATAAGAGAACAGTCAAATTGGGAAAGTCTTTGCATCAAATTTTTCTATTGTGCTTTGTATCTAAGATATGTAAAGATAATTAAGAGAAAAATATGACTAAAAGTCATTTTCCAATAGCTACATGGTCAAATAATTTGAAAAAAAAAAGTTCTCAAATTGAGAATTGCTCCAAGTTAATAAAAGGGTAAATACACATTACAACCCTGAGGTTTGAAATTACATCCAGCAAAAGTGACAAGCAATTAGAATGATCAATGCTGGAGGGGTTTTAGAAAAATGAGTGCACTAATTCCCTGTTATTAGAGCTATGAATTAATGTAATTATTTTGGGAAGATATTCAGAATTATATTAATAAGGTTTTACAAAATACATATAATTAATAGTATATTATATAACTCATAATGTATATATGATATGACTAATGATATACATAATATATAACATGATTATATGTGGGTATGTGCATATAGGTATACATAGATACATACACACATATGTATATGTGCCTATACACACACACACACACACACAAATACATACACATATATACCTAAGCTTTCTATACCCTTTGACCTAGAGATTCTACTATTGAACTTATACCTCGTAAGGGGATAAATGACAAAAATAAAGTTCCCATGTACACGGAAATATCTATAGTAGCACTTTTGTGGTAATAAAGAACTAGAAACTCATCCGGAAATGACTAAACAAATAATGGTATGCATATATATATATATATATATATATATATATATAGTATATTATGGTATTATGCCCACATTCTATGACTATATTAGCATATATATGTATATATTCATATTATATATTATTATATGTAGTATATCATATTATATGTATATATAATACAATACATATATGTATACATATACAATATGAATATTACTGTTTACAGAGAAACTTGAAACAATTTCCATGAACTAATTGCTAGTGAATTAAGTAAAGATAGGAAAACAAAATGCACGTTGACTACAGTACTGCAAAAAGAAAGTCCTTTAACCATTATTCCAACTTTTCATTTTACAGAAGAAAAGACTTGGCCAAGATCACTGAAAAAATCCAGATTTGAACTGAGATGCTCTGTCTTCAACTCTGCCTAGAAAGTTAGACTGCTGAAAATCACACAATATTGCTCCTTGTCCAGTTTATTCTTGAATCACTACTTAAGAAACAAAGGGGGGAAAGGAGAAAATGAGTACAAAATTAGGAATAAGGGATACCAAATCCCTCTTCCCCATCTGCTTCTTTCAAGTGCTGAAAATGACTCAAACAGTTGCGGAATTAACAAAATATTTCCCTGTACCTTTGAGTCTAAGAGATGGAGAACAAATTGAGTCCTTCCCTAATTCTAATTCATATTTGACCCTATTCCTTTGTGGTATTAATTTGGGGATGGACTTTGACCTTGGTAAATCCTAGTTATCAAATTTGTCTACATTTCCATTGTATAGGACAAAGAACCACAAGCAAATAAACAGCTAAGCGTATTAAAATTTTCTAAAGTTTTCCTTCACATTTAATGTTATCTTCTTAAATATGGATTTATATCCCTTCTTTCTTATGATAATCTCTCTTCCTTGAGTAAAATATATTGTTAGGTGGAAATATGTCAGATATCAAGATTACACAGCAATATGGTGCTCAGAGTTTGACACTAAGGATATTGTCATGCTTGATTGGTATTGTCACTGTCTTTCATGCTAACATGGACTCTTAATGCTTATGTATCCAATCATTTGATTCTGTCCAACATCTGTCAACAAGCATTTAACATCAATGTTGACAACAATATTGAATTTTCATACTATTCAATTAATTTCTCTTTCTTTGAGTATCTCTCTTTCTTTTTCTTTCTTTCTTTTCTTCCTCCCTCCCTCCCCTTCTTTCTTTCTTTTTAAAATTAAGATAGAATGAGTCATTCTCCTTTCTGGGATACTTGAAAATAGATTATAGGCCTGTGCTTTCATAGATGTAAGAAACTCCTAGAGGTAGAGACTATCATATATCAGAATACTTAGGCGCCTTCTCTGAAACATATAGCCATAGAGAGACTTAGAGACTTCTCCAGAGTTTCAAAGTCAGAAATAGTAATGAATCAAGGTCTTCCTGGCTATAAGGCCAGATCCCTATCTATTTGTCAATGGTACCTATCAGTGGCTTATTTATTACAAATTAATTCAATTGAATTTTTTCAAATGTCTCTGGAGATGACCTTAACACAATTCCTGATTATTCTTTCCCACTCAACCAGCTACATCTCATTGCATTAAGATTGATCCCATGGGACAATAACTCCAGAGAAACAAGAAAAAATGCATTAAAAAGATTGTATAAAATCAGCATTATGATATTGGTCACTAAGAAAGTGACTCCTTTTTTTTAAAGGAGATAAATATATATTAAAGAAAGAAATCACTAATTCAACCTTCCAGAGATGGTTTTTCCCCCTTGATAATATATTTATTTAGGTGGGGGGAAATTA
Organism: Antechinus flavipes; assembly: GCF_016432865.1. Classification (NCBI taxonomy): domain Eukaryota; kingdom Metazoa; phylum Chordata; class Mammalia; order Dasyuromorphia; family Dasyuridae; genus Antechinus; species Antechinus flavipes. Next base: position 152,427,412 of record NC_067398.1, on the reverse strand, counting down.
TTTTGAAGAGTTTATTGCTTGTTTGTTTGTTTATATCTCTTCAAATCATTAGCCAAATTGTCTTCCTCTATATTAGGTGAATTTTTTTTAATGACAACATGAGATTTTCATAGTTAAAGATTTTGAATATTAAGTTATAGCTTTGGCAATGATCTAGAAAAAATAACAACAAAATTCATATGGAACAATAAAAAGTCGAGAATCTCAAGGGAATTAATGAAAAAAAAATCAAATGAAGGTGGCCTAGCTGTACCTGATCTAAAATTATATTTTAAAGCAGCAGTCACCAAAACCATTTGGTATTGGCTAAGAAATAGATTAGTGGATCAGTGGAAAAGGTTAGGTTCACAAGACAGAATAGTCAACTATAGCAATCTAGTGTTTGACAAACCCAAAGACCCTAACTTCTGGGATAAGAATTCATTATTTGATAAAAACTGCTGGGATAATTGGAAATTAGTATGGCAGAAATTAGGCATGGACCCACACTTAACACCATATACCAAGATAAGATCAAAATGGGTCCATGACCTAGGCATAAAGAACAAGATTATAAATAAATTAGAGGAACATAGGTTAGTTTATTTCTCAGACTTGTGGAGGAGAAAGAAATTTGTGACCAAAGATGAACTAGAGACCATTACTGATCACAAAATAGAAAATTTTGATTACATCAAATTAAAAAGCCTTTGTACAAATAAAACTAATGCAAACAAGATTAGAAGGGAAGCAACAAACTGGGAAAACATCTTCACAGTTAAAGGTTCTGATAAAGGCCTCATTTCCAAAATATATAGAGAACTGACTCAAATTTATAAGAAATCAAGCCATTCTCCAATTGATAAATGGTCAAAGGATATGAACAGACAATCTTCAGAGGATGAAATTGAAACTATTACCACTCATATGAAAGAGTGTTCCAAATCATTATTGATCAGAGAAATGCAAATTAAGACAACTCTGAGATACCACTACACACCTGTCAGATTGGCTAAGATGACAGGAAAAAATAATGATGAATGTTAGAGGGGATGCGGGAAAACTGGGACACTAATGCCCTGTTGGTGGAGTTGTGAATGAATCCAACCATTCTGGAGAGCAATCTGGAATTATGCCCAAAAAGTTATCAAATTGTGCATACCCTTTGATCCAGCAGTGTTTCTATTGGGCTTATATCCCAAAGAAATACTAAAGAAGGGAAAGGGACCTGTATGTGCCAAAATGTTTGTAGCAGCCCTGTTTGTAGTGGCTAGAAACTGGAAAATGAATGGATGCCCATCAATTGGAGAATGGCTGGGTAAATTGTGGTATATGAATGTTATGGAATATTATTGTTCTGTAAGAAATGACCAGCAGGATGAATACAGAGAGGACTGGCGAGACTTACATGAACTGATGCTAAGTGAAATGAGCAGAACCAGGAGATCATTATACACTTCGACAATGATATTGTATGAGGACATATTTTGATGGAAGTGGATTTCTTTGACAAAGAGACCTAACTGAGTTTCAATTGAGAAATGATGGACAGAAGCAGCTACACCCAAAGAAAGAACACTGGGAAACGAATGTGAACTATCTGCATTTTTGTTTTTCTTCCTGGGTTATTTATACTTTCTGAATCCAATTCTCCTTGTGCAACAAGAGAACTGTTCGGTTCTGCAAACATATATTGTATCTAGGATATACTGCAACATATCTAACATATATAGGACTGCTTGCCATCTAGGGGAGGGGGTGGAGGGAGGGAGGGGAAAAATCAGAAGAGAAACGAGTGCAAGGGATAATGTTGTAAAAAAATTACCCTGGCATGGATTCTGTCAATATAAAGTAATTATTAAATAAAAATTTAAAAAAAAGTTATAGCTTTGGCTTGTAAAATACATGGGCTTATCTGAGATATTTTGTCAATAGCACATGAATTATTTATGAATAATTTATATTTGGAGTTACAGAGTTCCATGCTAGGGATATTCCTATGATGACAGGCCACATGGCACTTTCCAGAGTGGATGACCTAATTATTGCTACCATCTTGGAAAAATGCAAAAAAGGACAAGGTAAATGCAAAATTAAAACCAATTGTGGTTTTGACTCGGGTCTTCCATCTTTTCTAAACTGAGGATTTGAAGGTTTAAGTAAAAGAAACTAGTAGTAGGTGGCATCAGTTTTGAAATGTGAGTGTAGTGCATTAACCAGGCTAATTCTAAGTTTATAGACATTTGTTTATCTTCACTCATCTTCGGAATAATATTTTCATGAATACCTGAAAAAGTTGATTTGGGGAAAAAGAAAAAGAGGAAAAAGAATTTCATAGACTCCTAAACTTATTTTGCATTTGTCATGTTAAAAATATAATCATAGCGTGGATAGCTTAAGGAACACCAGGCTGAGGGTCAAATTTTGCAACCATCTAAGAAGTGTTGCTGTGTCTCACTACCATTATATAGTGATCCTTTGGGACAATAACTCTGGAGTAAGAGGGGAAAATTGCAGAAAAACAGACTGTAAAATCAACAATATAATATCAGCCACTATTGAATTTGACCCTTTTTTTAAGCAGCCAAAATTCACAATAAACAAACCATAATCTTAAAAATGAACATCAATACCACACTGCAATTAGTTCACTGCAAATATATTTCAATTAATGAATTTGTACCCATAAAATATGCAATATGATCTGAAAATATAAACTATGTATAATTTCTGTTTTTTCCAATTGATATAAGCCTACATCTATAACCTATTCATGGAGAATCAATCTAAGTGAAGATTCATGTATGTGGTTTTTTTTTTTTTTAATTGTGAATTTTATACTTCTTCAATTTAATTTCTCACATACTTATTAATACTTATGAATTCTGAAATAAATAAGCAGTTCAGATATGTAATTTTGTATTGTTAATCTTTTTATCTGATTTATTATAATTTGATAATGAAGCTCCAAAGTCCTCTACTATTCAGTTTTGCTTTATTCTGCTTACATAATTTTATTTCTTTTATGAATTTCATTGCAAGTTGATAATTGACACTTAAGTGTCAGAGGCAGGACTTGAACCCAGATCTTCTGACTCTGAGGCCAGCACCATATCCATTACACTAAATTACCTGTTTTCATAAACCTATATAAATTACTTCAAATAATTCACAATCACTATAATAATTAATTTGATTTGATTCTAATATTTTAATAATGATTAACTCTAGTAATTGCCTTTAATTTTAATAAAATTGTTAATTTTCATAAATATTAATTATTTTAATAATAAATAATGTTAAACATAGAGGGATTTTTCTCATCCTTATATACATGAATGTATACAATATATAATCTTATCTATAAACATTAGCAGACTTAAATTTTACTATTATTTTTTGTTAATCATATCATTCTGTAAGTTGGGAGCTTCTCTTCTACTGCTTATAAAAACATGTTTAGCTGAAGATTTTTGTTGATAAGTTCTTTCAGATCTTATTTATTTTTGAAGCAAATTCTTTAGTTTTCAAATGACATAGTCATGTTTGTAGGGTATATAATTGTGGGGTCCAATTCCATTGTTTAAAGACTTGTATATTTTTGTTCAGCTTTGATGTTTTTCTTTTATGGTTTTTGAAAAGTCAAATGTTACTCTGATTGCTATTTTTAAAATATAATTTAATTTTCTCATGTTATTGTTATTTGAAAAAGGTTTTCCTTGACTTTATAACTCTGATTTATCAATTACACACATTGGTGAATTATGGTTAGAATTTCTGTGGATTGGGGACCTTTATATTTTTTCTATTTGGAGAGAATGTTGCCTAATCTTGCTTAGAATGGAAATTGTTCATTAATTGATTTTTTGCATAAAATGGTAGATTTCTTTTTGGTTTTCACTGTCATAAAATCCCAGTTACTTGAATAATCATTCTTCTTGCTTTGTCTTCTAAATGTCATTTTGTCCTGAATAATCATTAATTTGTCTTTCCAATTCTGTTATATCTCAGATTTATTTTTTTTTAATTTTGATTTTTATTCATTCATTGTTGGCCTTTATTCAGCTTAAATTATTCTTTTACTTGGAGCTTCCATTTTTTTTAAACTGTAGGATATTATTTTACAATATCTCTAATTGTTCCTTCACAGTTTCTAGTATTTTTACAGAACAAATTAGAGTTCTCCCATAATTTCTTTAATTCATTTTGTACCCAATTTATCATTTTGCATTTTTTACATTTCATTCTGTGGTGATCTTCTTCTTTTAAAATAAGTAGAATAGTTCTCTCTGGGGGAGGTTTTCTTGGAGGCAGCTTTAGTATCAGTTTGGATCAATAATTACCCCAAATACAGCCAGGTGATAAAAGTTCAGATCTTTTATTATCTCCAATATAGCCCCGTTAGCTTAGAGGCCTATCTCTCTGCTTGGTTCCAAGAGCTCTTGCCGCTTTGTCCTTTGCTTCTGCCTCTGCTCTCTTCAGTTTCCAGAGCCAGCACCACTCTTCATGTCATTCTGGTGAAATCTGTCCAAGAGCCTCTGTCTGTTTCTTTTATACCACAGAGAGGAATTGTGGGATACGAGAGAGAGGGATTATGGGTTTTCTCCCATAGTGCTCTCTGGCCCTAAGAGCTTCAAGGGAGGTGTGAATTCATAAAGTTACAAAGTTTACTTTGTGAAACTCCTGTACTTGTGAACTCCAATGAGTAAAGGTGTGAACACAAGCCTTGTATTAATTAGTTCTACTTAGTACCTTGTTTCAGGTTCTGGCCCAAAACATCTTCTTGTAAGATCAGATCAACTCTAATTAGTTAGCAGTTTGTAAAGATTCCAACATCTCCCCCTTTCTTTTGTTTTAGAACATCAACAATATTTCATCTCAAGAAATCCAATGATTCTTGCAATTACATAAAATACATAAGCACGTAGCAATATAACACACACTAGTATTAATGTAACAAATAACATGAATCAACCTGAAAATTTACACATGTCCATAAGTCATAGAAACAGTCCAAAAGGATTCCATTGTCTATTAGCTCATGTGCCAGGAATCCAATAGTTCCTGTAAGCTCTGATGTACTGCAAAAGTCTCATCAACAATTTTTCATCTCAGGGAATCCAATGATTCTTGCTGATTTTTCAAGAACTAAAACAGTTTCATCTTGTGTTAGGAAATCCAATGATTCCTGAAGATTTTAAAAGTCTTTTTAACAGTCTCATTGTCAGCCATCTGATTCTTTCTCCATCTGTGGAAATATAAGCAGATCCTCTTCCCCAAGCAGTTAACCTAATTCCCTTCTATTTACCACTTTTGGGATTTCTCCTCATCATCTGGTAATTACATTGGAGCTGTTTGCACTGGATACTGCCTTGTTGTCTTAAAAGGCCTGTATTCTTCCCAACTGTCATCCTGATTTGCTTTTCTGTTGGTTGATGACATAAGAGTCCTGAATTTCTAAAGTCTCTCTGGGTGTAACCTCAGCTGCTATCATGCCCCACCTGTCCTTTGATTGATACTTTGGAGCTGGGCCCTGCCTCTCATTCCTCTGGGTAAATATACATTTAGAGGCCCAGTGAAAGCCTCAGTTACATTTTGGACATGGGGTTTTGGGTTTTCTCTCACCCTGTCTTCTCACTCTATCTCCATTTCTACATTGGGCTCTTAGATGTCCAACTTTTCCACAGTGAAAACATCAACGATTTTCTCTAGAATTCCTTTGCCAAGAAGGACCTTGTCTTTCCATGTTCATCATAGTTTGGGCATAATAAGCATTTGTGCCCACTGTGGCACAGCGTCTTATGATCTCCTCTAAAGGGGCATTATAATTCTTTTGCAAACCTCATAGTTTCCATCTGTCTTCCTAACTTCAGACCTGGTGCTGTATCCATAGTATTACTTAGCTGGTCCATATGTCAAGGCTGGATCTTTCTCTATGTTAATGTAATATAACCTGCAATCAGGGTTCATAGAGAAATTTTAAAGAGAGGAGTATCCATGAAATTGTGGGAAAAATACATCTTCTTATCAATATAATTGGTTTCCTTTGTATTCCTGTGTGTGTGTTTACATATAAAAATATTATTGTGATACCCCAGCTTTTAAAACTATGTGTCACAATCCCATATGCGGTCTTATAACTGAATGTGGGAGTCATGAAATTATGATTTATTACTAGGAAATGTTTGATTTTTATATTTACATGTTGGAGTTCTTGTTCTTCTCAAAACACAGCCGGTTTAGCTTAGAGCCCTCCGAATATCTCCAAATCCAAAGGTTCTGTCCTTCAGCCTCTGCCTCTGCTTTCTTCTGCCTCCAACCAACACAGAGATGGGATGAATCTCTTATCTCCTTCACTTGGGGCTCAGCTAGCTTTCTGGTGAGTCTTTCAGACCAGCTTGGTCTCAGTGGGGGAAGTGCAGGAGCCCAGCCACCAACTACAGTGGTGTGAGATGAAGATGAATCTGGTTGTCCACTGAACTCTCGACTCATAGCTTTTTCCTCTGAAAACTCTTCTTCTGTCACCAGCCAGCCAAATGGAAATTATTCTGCTTTGCCTCAGAGAGAGGGCTTCTGGCGTAATTCCGCTGAAATCTCCCAAAGTGCTCTGTGTCTGCACCAGAGTGCTCCTCTCCAATGCAGCTGAACTCTCTTCTGCGACCAGCCAGGCAAGTGGAATATATTCTGGAATAGCTCTCTCTTCACTGGCCTTATGTCTTCTGAGAGAATGGGATTATGGATTTTCTCCCATAGTGCTCTCTGGCCCAAAGAGCTTCAAGGGAGGTGTGAACTCACAAAGTTACAAAGTTTACTTTGTGAAGCTGGCATACTTGTGAACTCCAATGAGTAAAGGTGCAAACACAAGCATTGTACTAATTAGTTCTACTTAGTACCTTGTTTCAGGTTCTGCCTAAAACATCTTGTAAGATTAGATCAACTCTAATTAGTTAGCAGTTTGTAAAGATTCCAACACATTCACAGGGCCTCATCATGTATCTTTGAAGAAATTTTTATGTCTTACATCCTTTATAATAAAATAATTTCTTAATTATTTTATAAATTTAAATTGTTAATAATATTTTTTTTTGTTTAGATAATGGAGTATAAGATTAACCAAACTAAATAAAAAGGACTAGATGTAACCAAGATTTGCCACTGCCTGGTAGTGTGCTAAATAAAAAATGTTAGTCTTACTCATTGGTATGAGGTGGCAAAAAGAAAAGGGAAAGTGACAATCAATTCAGCTTTAGAGATCACAGCAAATTCTTTCCTTTTTTTTTTTTTTGTTTTTTTTTTTTTGGTTTCTATTTTTTTTTCTTTCTTTTTGGTAAGATGGGGAGGAAGGACCATTTCTTAATGATGATCTAGTTGGTTCATTAAATAGAATGCTGGAATCAAGTCAAGAAGAGTTCAAATCTAATCTGAGAAATTTACTGTGTGACCCTGGGGAAATCTTTTAATTTCTTTCCATAAAACAGATCTAATAATAGCACCTATCTTAAAGGCATTATGAGTTAAAATGAAATTATATAAATAAAAATCCTTGTGAACTTTAAAGCTAAGCTAGATGTTGTTGATATGTTGCTATTGTTGTTGTTGCTGTTGTTGCTGGCATTTGAGTAGAACTGGCCACTTTTGCTTCCTACTATTCATCCATCATACCAGAATCAAAGCAACCTTAATCTTTGTATCTCTCCTTTTCTCTTCAAATGTCATTTTCTGAGTATCAGCACTTAACTATAGTCTCATTTTTCCAAGTCACACTTTTATATAACAAAACTTAGGGGCAATATTTTAAACTTAAAAAGTCATAATTGGTTGCACCTCCTACATACATGGAAATCTAGCAAGGGACTAAAAATGGGTGATGGATTTTTCCACACAGTCTTACGATATTGGTTAGTCCTACTTCGTAAGCAGAATCCAATCAGCAATATCTGATACGGAAAAAGTTAAGGATTATTATAGTATTTCAGCCAAGGCCAAGTCATGGCTTAATGAATATTTGATATGAAATCTAGTCCAATTAAGAACCTAGTTTCACATGCTAAAAGAATAAAAGACAAGACTAGGAAGCAACTATAAGAACTGACTTATGTAGAAATAACACAAGATAAATTGATGGGACTTGAAGAATACCTCATAAAATCCTTCTGCTTCTTCCCCAAAGCATCCCACCTCTGACAAGTTTCCCCCAGAATTATTTAAAAAGATATCTAAAATCCCATTAAAGATTCATTCTCTTACATTAGGGCATTTGTCTTACTGTAATTAAAGGATGACCCCACAGGAATAAAAAGTACTCCAGAAAAACAGGGAAAACACAAATTATACAAAAACAATCTTCAATAAAATCAACACTGCAAAAATTAATGTGAATGAGTGAACATAGAGGCACCACAGCTAACTGAAACCAGGGCACTAGAAGGATAATATTGATGAGTGTGAGGAATTTGGGGTGTACTGCCAGGGGAGACCTACCATGAGCATATTGCCATCATGAACAGCATGAGGAAACTAAGAATTCTGAAGATAATGCTGGATATAAATTTGAGAGACAGGGTTTGCATAATGAAAACTAGGGAATCCCAAGATTCAAACATTAAATTGCTGTGTGTGTGTGTGTGTGTGTGTGTGTGTGTGTGTGTGTGTGTGTAAAATTGCATTCTTGTAATGGGCTGAAACTGAGCAGAGGCCCTAGCACTTAAGGCTAATTACCAATTGAACAATATATGCTTGGAGAAAGAATGGCCCTGCCTACTCTCTGTGCAAGTTTGATCTGTTGTATAGGAGATTGGGTAGAGGATTTAAGGGGTGGAGTGAGAAAACCAGAGTCACTGCTGGCCAGCTTCATGTTGCGATTGCTCTCACTTTGTATTGTCATTCTGTTCACCTCCACAAAGAATAAACATCAAGGACTTTTGCTGAGCCTGACTCCAGCTGATTCTAAAATATCGAAGATCCTAACATGGGTTTTACACATTCTTATTGGCCCAATTTCATTTTCCAACTAAAGTACCCAAGAGGGAAGAGAAAAGAAAAATAGGATTATCTCATTATTAAGAAAAAAAGGATGACTTAAAACCTGAAGAACTCAAAGAAGGGATCAAAAAGATAGAGAGAACTCAGATAAGTTTCAATGTCACACCCCAGTTGAAGAAAGGAAAATAGAAAGAAGTCATTGGACTCATTAGTGCCACAGCTGGAAAGAGAGGAAAGGGCAAAGAGATGACTGGATAGACACTGGTAAAAGAGTTAAAATTAGCAGAAATTACATTATTAAATAAGTGATCTGAAATGGTTCATGTGTAATAGAGTGAAATCATTGAGAAATTTAATGTAAAATATGATCTTGTATATTGTATTTATTATATATTCACAATAAAGAATGAGGTGAAAGCTTGAGGGGATCAAAATGGAAACAATACTATTTGGGAGATCAGTTTCTCCCACTATTCACTCATTCAATAAGTATTTATTATTTTTCAAATATTATGTCTATACAGTATTATTGAATATTAGTATGTTGAATATCAAATATGAATATTTGAATATGAATATTAAAAACAAATCAATCCCTGCCCTCAAAGAGTATGCATTATTGGAAAGTGATATTAGCTGTATGCACACAGAAATGAAATATAAAACATATGCAAAGTGATTTTTAGGAAAATGGGACTTAGTAACCTGGGGAGTCAGAGTAGATTTTCTATAGGAGATGGCAAGTCAACAAGCATTTATTTCATTTAATCAAGCAGTAAGTATTTCTAAAGTTTTTACTGTTTACAAATCATTGTGTCAAGCACTGGAGTTAGGAGGAGGGGAAAAAGCAAAAATAACCCCTAATTTCTTTTTTTTTTTTAATTTTTATTTAATAATTACTTTATATTGACAGAATCCATTCCAGGGTAATTTTTTTTACAACATTATCCCTTGCACTCGTTTCTGTTCCAATTTTTTTCCCTTCCTCCCTCCACCCCCTCCCCTAGATGGCAAGCAGTCCTTTATATGTTGGATATGAATAACCCCTAATTTCGAGGAATTTCCATTCTCCCTTGACTTCTTTGGGACAGTTGGATAAAGTCCTGGGCTTGGAGTCGAGAACATTTCAAACATGTACTGGTCTCAGACATGTATTAGCTGTGTGATGTTGGCTAAATCACTTAATTTCTGTTTGCCTTAAAACATTGGGCAAAGAAATAGCAAACGACTCCAGGATCTTTGCCAGGAAAACCCCATGGACAGGATAGTCTTTGGGGGTCACAAGAAAACATGACTGAACAACAACAACACAACAACAACTTCCTGACTCCAGTCCCTATAAAAGTTCTTCCAGAAGAACAGACTAAAGGTGTTAATAGTTCTATTCCTGGAAAATGGGGATAGCTACTGGCCCTGTCCATTAGGTATATCCAATTCTGTTTCTTTCCTTTTAAAAATAGAACAAAAGAAGAAAAAATCTTTTTATTGCCTTCAAATTCCTTCCAACTCTCCTTTAGCAATGTGATAACAAAATGCCCAGGGTAGCATGATGTACTCCAGCTCTTGTCTCACTAGAGGCTCATATAGTAAAGAGAAATTACGATGCACTCTTGATGGGTTAGTTTTTCCATTGCTCTAGGGGCTCTCTCATGTCTATAACTCATGACAAGCTGAATCTCATTTCCTGCCCAGGACTGGCTGTAGCTACTCTATGCTCAGAGGTTTTATATTTCAAAATGTATTCATTCAAAAAGCCAGGACTCACTTGAAATGAGGGTAGCTGGGGTCTCTGAAAGGCAGGAAATTCCCTAGAGTCAAGGCTTCCAAAGAAAGAAAGCTCAAGAAAAGGGAGAAGAGAGAAACTGAGAAGCTGGGTTTGGGTGTGAAAAGAATACAAATGGAAAAGATCAACAATGCTGGAGCAGGACATGCAAATTTTCCTTTATTTTCATTGCTTTTTTTTTAAACCTCCAATGGAACAAATGGAAAAGATTTGGAAGGAAAAATGCCAAAAAAAAAAAAAAAAAGCCAAAATTGTGGATACAGATTGCTTTCAATCATGTCTTTGCTTACCGTAACTGTGTATGATCTGCATACTGAAAAGGTCAGAAGTAAAACTTGATTATACCCAGAGCTCGACTTGCCTTTAAACCATAGTTCCCCCATAATTAACTAGGGAATCCTGGCACTTTAGACAAATTAATGCTGGGGGAACAGTGGTGCAAAGGCAAGTCCAACTCTGGATATAATCAAGTCCAGGGAGCTGGAACCAGTCTACCAGTTTACTCCTGATCCTTACAGGACTCAATAGAAGAGGGGAATGTCAGTGATGAAAGGATGGTGGCCTGATTCTAGGCTGCAACATAGAATATTATGCTGTCATCATGAGGAGGAAGCATGTTCTTTTTTTGCCAATAAACTTCATGTTTAATAACAGCTTTTTATTTTCAAAATATATGCAAAAATAGTTTTCAATATTCACTTTTGGGCCCAACTTCTCCCCCAACTGCTCTAAATTCCTTTAAATAATGACTCTAAACAAATTTTAGAGCATCATAACACTGAAAAGACAGAGTAGAATATTTTCTAACTGAAGGCAACTTAGAAGCTCAGCAGAAAAGGTCTGGGACTCTATGGCGGGAGATCTGGCACAGCCCTAGACCCAGACCCAACCCTGGCCCAGGCCCGACCTCTGAATCAGCAGTAGTACTGGTGGCTTCCAAATCTTTCAGCCCAAAGACACTAAAGAGGGCATGGAAAGTTAGCAAAAAAAAGGTCTATGGAACCAGAGTGGAGGAGCTGCACCTAATCCAAGCACAAGCCCAGCCTGGACTCTTAACATCCAGGAAAAAAGTCCTCTGAATTAGCAGCAGTGCTGGAGGCACCTGGACATCTCTGCCCAGGGACACCAGAAAGGACCCAGAAGGTCAGTGAAGAGGGTCTGTGGCAATGGGATGGTGTGCAGTCCCAGGCAGTCCAGATCAGCAGAGCCCTAGCCCTGGCCAGCACACTAGATTTTACAGCTATAGTGGGCCAAGGACACACTAACATCTCCAGGGCAGAAAAAAGTGCATATGAAAACAGCTTCATAAAACTCCTGAAGCTTGGGACAGTGAACCCTCTACCCAGGAAACAGAGCCTACTTTAACAAAGTGTTAAAAAGCTGAATAATAGGCTAGGAAAATGAGCAGAAAACAAAACAAGCAAACAAACAAACAAACAAAAAAAGTTTCTGACCACTGAAAGATATTAAGGTGATAAGGAGGATCAAAACACATACTCAGAAAATGATAACAAAGTCAAAGCTCCTACATCCAAAAGCTCCAAGAAAAATAAGAATCAGTTCATGGAAGAGCTCAAAAGGGATATCAAGTAAAAGAGATAGAGGGAAAATTAGGGAAACAATTGCAAGAGGTACAAAAGGAAATGAAAGAAAAAAAAAACTAACAAGAAGAAGGCCTTAAAAAGCAAAATTGGCCAACTGGGAAAGGAAGTACAAAAACTCACTGAGTAAAATAATTCCTTAAAAAATAGAATTGAGTAAATGGAAGCTAATGACTTTATGAGAAATTGAGATACAATAAAGCAAAACCAAAACAGAAAAAATGTGATATATATTTCATTGGAAAAGCAACTAACTGACCTGGAAAATAGATCCAAAACAGATAATTTAAAAAGTATTGGTCTACCTGGAAGTCATATTCAAAAAAAGATTCTGGAGCCAAAGCAGTAATTAGAGGAAAATTTATATCTCTAGATGTTTATTTGAAGAAAATAGAGAGAGAGAGAAGATCAATGATTTGGGCTTGCAACTAAAAAAAAATAGGAAAAAAAATTAGCCCCCCCAAATTAAATATTAAATTTGAAATTTAAAAAATAAAGGGGGGGGGATTAATAAAATTGAAAGCAAAATAATGATTGAATTAATAAATAAAACTAAGAATTGGTCTTGTGGAAAAAAACCAACAAAATAGATAAACCTTTAGTTAATTTGATTAGAAAAAGGAAAGAAGAAAATCAAATTGTTAGTCTCAAAAATAAAAAAGGGAAAACTTTCCTCCAATGAAGAAGAAATTAGAGCAATAATTGGGAGTTATTTTGCCAACTTTATACCAATGAATTTGATGATCTAAGTGAAATAGAGGAATACCTACAAAAATATAGATTACCCAGATTAACAGAAGATTATAGTCCCATTAAAAAAAAAAAGAAATAGGACAAGCCTCTTTAAGAAAAGTCCCCAGAACCAGATGGATTAACATGTGAATTTTACCAAACATTTAAAGAACAATTAACTCTAATACTATATAAACTATTTGAAAAAAGTAGGAAATGAAGGACTCCTACATAATTCCTTTTATGACACAGACATGGTATTGATACCTTAACCAGGTAGGACAAAAACAGAGAAAGAAAAATATAGACCCATCTCCCTAATGAATATTGATGCAAAAACCTTAAATAAAATATTAGCAAAGAGATTACAGAAAACCATCCCCAGGATAATACACCATGACCAAGTAGGATTTATATCAGGAATGCAGGGCTGGTTCAATATTAAGAAAACTATTATCATAATTGACAATATCAATAAACAAATTAACAAAAAAATAATTATTTCAATAAATGCAGAAAAATTATTTGATAAAATGCAACATACATTCTTCTAGAGAATATAGGGGAAAATGGAGCTTTCCTTAAAATGAGCAGTAGCATCTATTTAAAACCATCAGCAAGCATCATATGTAATGGGGACAAACTAGAACCATTCCCAATAACATTAAAAGAGAAACAAGGTTGCCCACTATCACCATTACTATTCAATATTATATTAGAAATGTTAGCTTTAGCAATAAGAGAAGAAAAAGAGAATAAAAGAATTAGAGTAGGCCATGAGGACACCAAATTATCACTCTTTTAAGATGATATGATAGTATACTTAGAGAACCCTAGAGAATCACTAGAAACAATCCACAACTTTAGCAAAGTTACAGGATACAAAATAAATCCACAGAAATCATCAGCATTTTATACATTTCCAACAAAGTCCAGCAGAAGAGATACAAAGACAAATTCCATTTAAAATAACTGTCGATAACAAAGAAAAAAAGAGTCTGGACATCATATTTCAAGAAATTATCAAGGGAAATTGTTCTGATATTATAAAATCAGAGAATAAAATAGAAATTGAAAGAATCCACTGATCACTTCTGAAAGAGATAACAGAATAAAAGCTCCTAGGAATAATATAGCCAAAATCTGCAACTTCCAGGTCAAGGAGAATATATGTCAAGCATCCAAAAGAAACAATTCAATTATAGGGGAGCTATAGTCAGATAACACAAGACTTAGTAGCTTCTACATTAAAGGACCAGAGGAATTGAAATGTGATATTCTGGAGAGCAATGTCACTAGGATTGCATCTAAAAATCACCTACCCAGCAAAACTGAGTATAATCCTTCAAAGGAAAAGGTGGTCATTCAATGAAACAGAGGATTTTTAAGCATTTGTGATGAAAAGACCAGAGCTGAATGTAAAATTTGATTTTCAAATAGAGAACTCTGGAGAAACATAAGAATGTAATCAGAAAAGTGATAACATAAGGCACTTAATAAAGTTTAGCTGTTTACATTCCTACATGGGAGGAAGATACTTGCAACTCATTAGAACATTCTCATTATTATGGCAGTTATTATATAGATAGAAGGCACAGGTGTGTTGAATATAAAGGGATAATATATATATTTTTTTAATGATGAAATTTAGGGCTGAGAGAGGAATGTACTCGGACAAAGGGAAAGGGAGAAATGGAATAGTGAAAATTATCTATCATAAAAAAGAGGCAAGAAAAAGCTTTTACAGGGGAGGGGAAAAAAAGGGAGGAAAGGGAGAAGTGAATGAACCTTACTTTCTCAGAATTGGCTCAAATAGGAAATACATACTCAATAGAGGTATAGAAATTTATCTTGCCCTGAAGGAAAATAGAATGGAATATGGTAAGGGTGATAAAAGAGAGGTCATATTGGAGGAGGGGGTAGTCAGTAACAAAACACTTTTGAGGAGGGACAGGGTAAAAAGAAAGAGAATAAATGAGAAAGGAAATAAAAGGAAAGAGAATAAACAATTAGCAATAGTAATTATTAAAAATTCAAAACAAGTTTCTCTGAAGGAATGTTATTGTTCTCTGGAAAAATGATCAGGATACTCTCAGGAAAAAAAAAAAACCTGGAAAATCCTCCATGAGCAAAGTAAAATATACTGTTTACAAAGTAATAGCAATATTCTGGAATGACCAGCTGTAAATAACTTTGTTACTTTTAGTAGTACAATCATCCATATTTACTCTGAAGGACTTAGGGACAAAAAATCCTATCCATATCTATAGATGAGTTTGAATATAGTTTGAAGCATCCTCTATTGCTCTATCTCTCTATTTTTATTTTTTTCTTGAGGGTTTCTATTTTCATTAAGGTGGGAGATCTATGTTTTCTTTCACAACTTGACTTTTATGGAAATGTTTTGCATAATTTCACATATGGTTTCTTAATTGTGGATAAATAAAAGGGAGAGAACCTTAAATTCCAAAATCTTAAAAACAAATATGTTAAAAAATTGTTTTGATTGTAACTGGGTGAAAATATATAATAAATAAAATTTAAAAATAAATGAATAAAAACATTCACCTTTGCAAAACCTTGTATTACAAATTTTTCTCCCTCCCTTCCCCCATTTCTTTCCCCTAGATAGTTAAGTAATCCAATATAGATTAAGCATTTGCAATTGGAAGCATGTTCTTTATTCCTAAATGCTGCAGCTCCCCTCCCCATATCTAGCACCTCGGAGAACCCAGTTCTATGTCTTCTTCCTTTTAGCTTTTAGTTGAGACCCACTCTCAAACACATGTGCCCAAATACCCATTATCTGTATTTAGTGTGGGAAAATGGTAAAAAGCCAAAAGAAAGACCATTTTCAGTTCTGACACTCTAAGTTTCAGAGATGAGAGAAAATACTATCCTCATTTTTTGAGCAATGTTGGCTGTAAAGCTATATAGACATGAAGGAAATGTAGCTGGGAATAAAAATAGACACCAGCAGGACTGCAGAACAGGTGGGATCCAAGGAAGGTCAATGACTTGGGATAATTTCTTTTTGCATACACACACACACAAACATACATGCATACATATACAGCCATTGTTACAGAAACAAAACAAAACTGAATGAAAGAACATAAGAAACAGAGATAAAAATAACAACTGCTCTTTCTCTGAATACACATACCTTTAATTTTTTTCTTATCTTTTTTGTAATAGTGGGGCAAGATCAATCATTATGCAGAAGCAATTACAACTATAACTTTTGCTTTCTTGAGTGGATAAACTCTTACTGATTCCTATAAAACTACTTAAATTTAACCTAAGGGCACAACAATCCTCAGAAATAAGGACAAGCATTCCCAAATTGTAAAATACATATGCACCAGACATTCAATGGCTAAACCTAAGAGACCCAAGATAAAAATAATACGGTACCTCAAGAACCTGAAAGTCCAATAGAATGGTACATACATGTACATAGACAGATAAAAATAAAATATATGAAAAGTAAATATAATTTTATATCAGGAGATAGTAGAACACTAATGATTCAATAGTTAATTCAATTCAGTATTTAAGGCTTCTATTCAGCTAGATAGGAGACATTCAAAGCCAAAAGCAAAACAATTCTTGATCTCAAGAAGATCACATTCTAATTGGAAAGAACAAGTGAGAAAAGTCCTTTTTTGGACCTACTTGAGTAGGGTTGTACCTAGGATCGGCATAACTGGTTTTTAGATTGGTTCAGGCTAGACCAATAGTAGGTAAGTCTGTGATGAAGCTGCATCCAGAGCATGTCCCAGAAGTTTGCCAAATCCTTTCATGGACAATGAAATCTATTCCTTTTTTTAAGTATAAAAGAAAAAAAAAATTCCTCTGAAAACTAGGCTTCTCTAATGTAAACATCATTTTTTCCCACTTAATCTAAGCTGCTCTCCTCCAGGAACATTCAGTACAATCCCACCAGAAAGGGCAGATTTACCATAATGCAGAAGATTCTTAGGGTATCAACTATATCCATATTCCTCTCTTAGAGATAGGGACATGCCATTACATGATTCAATTAGCCTAAGTCTAAACATTTCTCAATTTCCCTAAGAATTACTCAACATTATACTCTACTCTTATTGCCCTCCCCCCCAAAAATACTCAAAGATATTTAAAAGTAAATACAATTTCATTTCAGGATATAGTAGAATAGTAATGATTCAATTTGATTCACTAAACTTTTATTAAGTTTCCTCTAAGGGGAAGAGATACTATAATAGGTGCTAGGGGTGCAAAGTCAAAAGCAAAATAGTCCCTAATTTTAAGAAACATATTCTAACTGGGGAAAAGAGTGAGCAAAGCCTTATACAGGACTTTAGATTAGTCATATTAAGCACTAAGCTATTTTTCATTTCTCACAGCATACTCTCTCACTGTAAAACCACAATATTCATGAATGAATCCCATTATTCCCTTACTGTTTGAACCCCAAGCTTCTCTCCTTACAGGTGCCTGATCATTAGGCAACGTTTACAGACCTAGAATTTCTTTAACTACTTTATCTTCTCCATGCTTTTTAGGACTTCCTAGAGGTCAATCCATAGTAGCCATAGAACAGCAAACTCAAATCTTTTAGAAAAATGAGAGAACTTAGACCAAAAAGGATATCTAATCTGCTTAGTAGTAGTTGATTCTTTGATTAAAATGTATGTATGGTGTGTGTGTGTACTCTTGCATAAATCTGTAAGTGAAATTCATGAAAAAAAAAAATCTATTGCAAAACCAACACTGAAATCATCTATTATACTTACTAATAAGATCATCATTTGTTCATTCATTCATTTAATCAGTCTTTTTTAAACAATAAGATGGGAATCCTATAATCCTTACCTCCTCAACAGTCTCAGCTATTGATGACCAAATGATAAAAAAGATCACCAACAAAATACTATCAAATGGTTCAGCATGAGACATAGATATGATTTTTATCAGTGGAAAAAATACTTAGTGGAAATATGTCTGTCCTCCATCAGTCTTTTTTCCCCTTTAAATTTGCCATCGTGAATGCCTGGCTTTTCCTCTGTCCTGTAATTGGATCCTCCTATATTTATTCTCTTCCCCATTGGAATTGGAGTTCTTTGAAAGGTGTCATTGGGTTGGTACTGAATTATTTTTGTATTTATATCCTCAGAGCTTAGCACAGTGTTTTTACACAGTAAATCCTTAATAAATGTTTTTTTGGTTCATCCATTTACTTTCTTTTTTCCCCCTAAGACAATTGGGGTTAAGTGACTTGCCCAGGTCACACAGCTGGGAAGTGTTAAGTATCTTGAGGTCGGATTTGAACTCAGGTCCTCCTGACTTCAGGGTTGGTGCTCTATCCACTGTGTCAGCTAGCTGTCCTCCATCCACTTACTTTCTATGTGGCGTGCCAGAATCTAGGGGTGCTAAGACAAAAACAAGACAGTCCCAGCTGTCCTGGAATTCATACTGTATGTATGTGTATAAATATGTGTATGTCCCTGACTAACAAGACAACATTCTACTCTTTTATCAGGTCATTTTCATCCCGCAAAATTTCTTGTTGCTCCTCTCCCCAACCTCCTACTCTGGGTATGGATCAATAAAATTGATGCATTTAGCCACAAAGTTCCCTCTAATATATTCAATATTTTCCTCTCCTAAATAAATTCTGATATCTAATCCCCACCTGATTCCCCAGAATCTTAGTCATTCCTGTTGTGAGTAGGGGCAGAATGAAAGGGGAACACAGAAGCAGGTGTCCTCTTTATAGGGACATTTCCTCTCTGTGGTAAGAATACCATTTTATGTGAGCTTCAAGGGAAATAAATGAAAATCCACAAGGAATCCTTCAGAGCATCAGAAAAAAGCCTCCATCCTGGTGCAAATGGAGTGCTAGCCTGAGTGCAATGAATGTACCAGCATGGAAAAATTGTCAGCAGTTAGAGTGAGAATGTGTTCTTGCTGTGAGCAGAAGAGGTACGTGGATGGAGAATAATTCCAGTGAGCAAAAATTTGAGAGCTATCTTAGAAAACGAATCAGTGCAGATAAGGGTAGAAGCTTAGGCAGACTCAAAAGTGACCTGCCAGTGTTAGAATTAGAATAGAGACTATATGTAGATAGATTAGATCTATTACCTGGTGGCTGCTGGCCTTTTCCCACATAGTCTATGGCAGTATTAAGTAAACAATGATTAAATAAAAAAGTAAAACTTTTAAGACTGTACTTTTTTATTCTGTCTAAAGATTGAATTATGAGCATCGAAGCTTATTCCTGGTTTCCATTTTGGAAACAAAGTGCCTATTAGGTAAGAAGGAATCAGAATGACCTAGAATATTATGTGAGCTGACACAGAGAGGCAATATGGTATGTTGATGAATTATCAAATTTAGAATAAGAATACCTGAATTCAAATCCCAGATTGATGACTAGCTATATAACTATGCACAAATCACTTAGCACCTCTGAACTTTAGTTTCCTAATCAGTAACATTGAAATGAAAAAGATTCACAATCATTTCCTCACAAGTTTGCTTAAATTAAAAAATGTTAAATATTAAAATATCATGAATTTATATCTGTATGTGTATATATATCTTAAAATATCTATATCCAAATTCTGTATATATGTCTCAATCTTAAAATGTTATAAATGCATATATATATTGAAGTGCTATGCTTATATTTTCACACATACTATAATTCCCATCACTTTTAAAGAAGTAATAAGGACTTTTAACTTAGTATATTCCACTTGTATATTGCTATGTTAAGATATTATTTACACTATGGAGATGAGCAGAAGAGCAGAATATAACAGATACTATGCTTAAAGTTTTAGGCCAAAATATACATTTCCAAAAAACTTGTTAATTGAATGGTCCTTATTGTTATCTATATATTCTGATGATATCTGTGACTATAATAAGACACTACCACTTTACCAAGCATACTTTTAGAATCAAACACAGGCATGTCTATAATCATTTGTTCTTACCACAAGAAAATCCTGGGGAGGAAAAAAAAACCCCAGAAATCAATTTTCCAGAATGAAAATGACCTGATAAAAGGTTACAATGCTCTACTGTTGCTAAGGGATACATGTTTTTTTCTAACCCTCTAAATGTGGGTAATTTTCCTCCTACAATTACTTTTTTTTCTTTAGCATCCCAAAGGAGCTCAAAATCACCCTTGTTCATTCAAAACAGGTAGAAAAAGCATTTTCTTTTGCAAATATTCTTGAGCCATTTTAGAAAAGTAGATCTTTGGGGAATTTCACAGGTAAGAAAGACACAATACAACTCTGGCACACAAGCACAAGGTATTATAAATTCAATGCAAATAGATCATGAAAAAAACTTGTCTGCTGGGGCATTGAAAAATGTAATTCTCAAAAGCTTGAGCTTGGTATTCCAAGTCATCAGGCAAAAGCCATCAGGTGAAACATGAATGTTCATTTCTTCAACTTCTTAGAATCAAATCACCTCACAACTAGAAAAAAATCTCAAAGGTTAGACTACTGGTATCAAACTCAAATAGATTGGGGGGACAATAATCTGTACATAAGAATTCCTGTTGGAAACCTATTCTATTGTTAGTTTAGTTTCAAAATGTAATATTATTATTTTTAAAATTTATTAATTAATATTTAAATCTGGTTCAGGCCATACTAAGGACTGTTGGGAGAGGCATACAGCTTGCTGGTCAGGTATTTACATCTCTGATCTAACCTAACTAGTCAGGACTTAACCTCTACTGCATTGCTGATGATTGCTCATCCAGTCCTCCAATCAAAGGGAAAATGACTACCTAGGGAAAAAGGTCAGTCTTATTATTTAACTATTTTATTAGCTCTAGGAGAACTTTTTTCCCCCTTGCTTCAATTCTAAATTTACCCCTTTTTGAATTTTGCCCTCTGGTACCAAAAAGAACAAGCCTGTCCTTCTTCCTATTGACAGTGTTTGAAAGACTTAAAGACAATTATCATATATTCTCCCTTCTACAGAGCTATCATGGGCAAACCTCAGAGCAGTCCCAGATAGACAATAAACAGAAGGGTTCCACAGTAAAACACTCCTAGCAGACCTCCTGAAGAAGGTCAAATTTTACTTTCAATCTGGATAGTTGATGATCTAGAATAAAACGCTGAATCGTTGATCCTGATCCTATAGTAAATAAAGAAAGCATTTGGAGATGATGGGGATGAACTATTTCTTTTTTTGACAACAGAGACTGCTTTGGCCATATTCTGGAAAAGTTAGATGCTATACTGGACCTAAGTTGATATAAATTTGCACATGAAAAGAAAAGACACATTTAATAAGATCCCATCTTTTTACTAGCTGTAACAAACTTACTAATGATTACTATATGGCGCCAAGCAATCAGTTTCAGAAATATCCAATCTACTCAAGAATAATATTCTGTTAAGAGGTGAGGAAAGTGGGTATCCAATCTTTTTTTCCATACGTAGTTATTGATTATTTACTTTGTATGGTGCCCCATATAGAGACTGTCAGGATGCAAAGAATGCTAAGATATGGTCCTTGTCTTTTAGAAGTTTAATCTAACAGAGATGCATACAGAAATAATTAGAAGACTAGACAGGAAAGATGAGCACAATTAGAGAGGTACAATGTTATACAGATTGAGGGGATAGAGATATCTTTCCTAGAAAAAAAGAAAATCTAAGAAAGCTCTATAGGGGAGGTAGCATTTGAGTGAGGTCTTAAAAGATGGTTAAAAAGAGAAAGAAGGCATTTCAAATGGAGAAAACTGCATGATTAAAAGTACAGGAAGAGGATAAGTAATGAAGAAGAAACAACATGTAGTTCAAACTGCCTGCAGTAAGTTATAAGGTAAAAATTGATGCAATATAAAATGAAAATATAAGTTAAAGTCAGGTTCTGGAGAGCCTTGAAGAAGACCATTAAGTAGTAGGGAGACATTAAAGATATGGAATGGAAAATATTGATATAATTAGAACACTATTTTAGAAAGATTAATCGGGAAACAGGAAAAGTGTGTATGTAACTCTGTGGAGGATAAGATTGTAAGTTGACTAGAGATGTACAAATATACCCAAAGCTTAGACATGAAGGATACTGGATCAGTCAAATTGCTGCTTAGGACCAATATCTTCTTGGGAACTAAGGAGAAGCTTTCATCCTACCAATAATGAAGACATTGTGTGTTTAGGGCAGAAGTTCTTTCTCCATCCCTCCTTCCGATACCAATTTCCCTCAGATCTTTACTCTTTCAAGATGATATACTCTCCTTGCTAACCTCCCATACTGTTTGCTGCTTTTCTTGATCTGCTTTTTTTACTTCAGAAGCCAGTCAGAAGTTGGAATCTGATGATCCCTCCATGCTCTTTCTGGTATTATCATTCTATTCTGGTAGTTAATAAAATACACACTGTACAACAGGAATTGTCTGAAGCAGACTAGGAGGAATTACTTATTTTAATAATAAAATAGAATAAAAACAAGGATCTGAATGGTCAAAACCATAAAAATTGATACAGCATTTAACAAATGGCTTAACAAATACATCCTATAGTCTAGAATCAAAGATTTTTGGAGAGAGATAAGTTTTCAGTGAATATCTGTCTAAATTCTTAATTTCAGGAATTTGAGACAAGAGAGGTTAATGGGCTTTTTCAAGGCCACCCAAATAGTAAGAAATATTAGTTGTATTGAAACCAGGTCTTCTGGTTCCAAATCTAGATCTCTCTCTACTAGATTTATGGGCTTTTTTCCCCTCTTCCTTAAAAATTCCAGAATAATGTTTCACATTACATCTGCTCAATACTATGGTTCAGCTTTGATGGAATAAGAATCCTTATAGGGATAGGTGTCAGCTTTTGGAATATGTTAACAAAGCAAAATGAGGAATCTCCTGCTTTGAAGGGCTGTAAAATTTGATTAGATTTTCATCTTTCAGGAAAGTTCTTCATATGGTCTAAAGTCAGTGAGATGAACTAAATAATTTAGCACTTTAATTAAAAACTTTGTCATACAGCTATACATTTACAATCTCAATGGAAATTCTTTATAACAGAAAAACTCACATATTTTACAAAGCAGTAAGATTCAACATAAGGAACTGGATTTGAAGTCAGATTTTAATTGAATTCAAATCTCAACCCTATCTGTATGAGTCTTAGGGATTTATTTTCCTTATCTTCAAAATAGAGGATGTAGACTCCAAAGTCTTTTCAAGCTCCAAATCTATGATCCTAGGTAATTTTAGTGATTTTCAAGCCTGGTTTGGGGGTGATAATAACTTACATTATTTAGTGTTTTATAGACTACAAAGTAGTAAGCTTGCATTAACTTGTTTGATCTTACAACTCTGGGAAACAGATAATATTATTCTTATTTTACAGATAAAGAAATTCTGACTCAGAGAACTTAAATCTGTAGTAACACATCTAGTAAGTACTTGAGACAGGATTCAAGCCCCTGAACTTCGTAATTCAAGTCCAAGAAAGTCTATAAGTCTTGCCTAGAATCTCCATTTCAAAGGTTCTCCATCTTAAAACTAAGAAAAGAAAAAAGATTCATAACTAAATTTGACTGTAAAAATTAAATATATGTAATATGGCATCCTTATAAATGTTTAAGTTGATAAAAGAGTAATGGTCTTATGGTTCATGGGTCTAGTTTCAAGTCTCAGCTCTTCTACTAGCCATGTGAGATTATTATAAATCTCTTAGTCAATGGAGTTTCAATTTTCTCATCTGTGAAATAGAGAACATATTATAGAGACTATTTACTTCTTGCAGGAATTTTGAAGAAAGCTCTTTGCACTCAGTACAGAAAGCTATTCTGATTACATGTCAACAACTTAAAAAAACAGCAATAGTATGTCAAAACTTTCCTAGATCTATGTCTTCTGCAAATTTGGCAAACATTCCATCTATCTATGTGATTGATAACAATTTTGAACAGAAAAGGGCCAAACATACATCCACAGGGAGTTTACCAGAGACTTCTCTTCAAATTTATATTGAAATATTCATAACACATTCATATGGAGCTAGACATTCAACCAGTTTTGAATCTATCTTACTGTGCCATCCTCTAGCTCACGTCTCTCTATCTTTTCTACAAAAACAACATGAAAGACTTTATCAAATGCTTGGCTAAAATCTGGATAAACAACATACATTATTTCCTTAACCCCATAATCCCATCCAAAGGGAGAAAAAAGTAAAGGAGATGAGTTGGAATAACTTGATTTTTCTAAAAGAAAGCATCTTCTTCTGATTCTACCACTAACTCCCAAGACCTTTTCATACTGATTTTCCAAAAAGTTGTTCCATCCCTGGAGTTCATCAGAGAATATTTAAATGAGGTCTATAACTTAGAGAGTGAATCACTTGAAATCAAAACCACCAGACCATACTATGCTATTGTAATAGAAAAATAAATTGAATATGAATGTTTCCTCCTCCAAAAAAAAATATATTTTCTCTGCCAGATTTTGCAGCCACAGTAAGAAAATTTCTCACTGGTTTAGCAAAAGAGAGTTTGTTTTTTTAAATTACTTTTATTTTGACTTTTTAAAAACTCAAGACAGAGCCAGCAGAATGGAGACAAAGAAGGAAAGAAAAATGAGAAATTCCAGAAAATACAGCCAAACTTTACTGTCACACTTCCTTACTGTCACAGCCTCCATTTCTTCACTGTACATTCTTTCCTTAATCTTTTACAGTCTGACTTCCATCCTGGAACTTGGATGTAGTTATGTTCTTCTTGGAACAATTTGTTGACTTTTCCTCAGGTCCCATTCCCTTTGACCTCTGGATAACATTTGACATTATTGATGACATTCTCCTTAAACTTCCCTGTTTCCTCAGTTTCTGGGATACAGCCTTATTCTGCTTTTGCTCTCTTTAGACTAAAAGCTCCAGGAAGGCAGGAGCCACATTTACATTACATGTAAACTTTGTATCTAATCTATGACACAACATAATATTTTATTTGCAGTACATATTTAATGAATCTTTCTTGAATTTAATTTTCCTACCTTTGCATTCATTCCTTTACTTCTCACCCAGGTTGTTTTTCTTGTCCATCCAACTGACTAAAGGTTACTAAAGGTTCAGTCCCAAATATACTTGATCTTGTTTATACTCTCAAGTGAAGGAATGGAAGACAAGTTGATGTCTGAAGTCTCTTCCAACTGTAGATATATGATCCTGAACTTTTTCTTGGACAAGTTATTTAATCTCTCTGGATCTAAGTTTTCTTATTTATAAAATGGGAGGGTTGAACTGAATGATGTCCTGTGATCTGTATTATCTTGCAAATGTGATTTAGATTCAAATGTTATTCAAATTGTGATTCAGAACATTGATTCATGCATAAAAATGGCTGTGTGCATGAGTCAATGGTCTAAATCCTAGATTTGGAGCTGGAAGGGACAGATCTTAGTGGTCATCTAATTGGATTCCCTTCACTTCAAGATTATTTTCCTGCCAGGAATTTCTTTTTCCTATAGTTGACTTTGGAAGAAGGGTATCACATAGAGATAGACCAGAAACCATAAGATTTTACAGGTAAGAGGAAGGAAGGAAGGAAGGAAGGAAGGAAGGAAGGAAGGAAGGAAGGAATGAAGGAAGGAAGGAAGGAAGGGAAGGAAGGAGAAAGGAGGAAGGAAGGGAAGGAGGGAGGAAGGAGGAAGGGAGGGAGGGAGAGAGTGAAGGGGGAAGAAGGAAGGCTTCCAATTTATACCTTCGAGGACAGCTTAACTCACAAAAGTTGTTGTTTGCCCTTCATTCTCAAAGAGGACCAAGACCAGGGAGATGACATATGAAAGCAAATGAATTGTATTTAAGTGAGGGAGGGCTCTGCAGGATCACCCACTTGCCTTACTTTCCCTTCCAGAGCCATCTGAGCCCAGTGGCAAGATATTCCTCAAGACAACTAGAGATGGTCCTTGATGAAAGAAGTATTTTCAGTGGTAACAAAGCTAAGTAATGCAAAAGATAGACAGCATCAGATTTGGAATCAGAAAGACTCATCTTCACGAACTGAAATCCAATCTCAGAAACTTAATAGCTATGTGACTTTAGACAAGTCACTTAACCCCTGTTTCTCTTAGTTTCCTAATCTGTAAAATGAACTGGGAAAAAAAAGGCAAATAATTCCAGTAGCTTTGCCGAGAAAACCACAACATCACAAAGAGAGTGATTGAACAATAATAATAACAACAACAAAAATATCAGAATCTGTACCAATGGCCAAGATACAAAAACAAAAGTGAATTTATCTTTGTATTCTAGGAGCTTATTTGAGAACAGGTATAAGTATGTGTGTATATTATACGTGTATATAATGCACACATATAATATACACATTACACACAAAGGAACAATTGGAATAGTTATAGGAGAATGGCACTAGAAACTGAGAGAATCAAGAAAGTTTTTCGTGGAAAGTGTACTTGAGCTGAGACTTGAATGAGACAAGGAATTCCAAGAAGCAGAGATGAATACAATTGTCTAGTAGGTATAGAAGCCAGCCAAAGCAAAGACACAGAGATGGGACATATAGTGTGTGCAGAACATATTATATGCAGGCCAACTTAGCTGGGACACAAAGTTCAGTAAGATGAGTAATTTCTGAAATCAGAAAACTAAAATGGCGTTTGTTCATAAAAGAGCTTTAAATTCCAATCAAAGGAATTTATAGTTGAAACTCAAAGTAATAAGGAGTCATTTGGAGTTTGTTGTATAGAAGAACAACATAATCAGACCTCAGCCTTAGGAAAATCACTCTAGCAGCTGTATGGAGAATGGGTTGGAGTGAGTAAAGACTGAAAACAGGTAGACTACATAGGAAATCACTGAAGTAATCTACCTGAGAGATAGTGTTTAAAGCAGGATGGGAGGAGAGGATGAGAGGCATGGCAAAGATCTGGAGATAGAGGCAAAAAGATTTGATTACTGATTCAAGAGTAGGTAGTGGTGGTTCTGGAGATAATAGGGAAGTATGTAAAAAAAGATTATATTTGCAGAAAAAGATAATGAGTTCCATTTTGGATAGATTGAATTGGAAGTATCTCTGAGACAACTAGTCTAAAATATCTAATAAGTAGCTGGTGATAAAATCCTGGAGAGTAGGAGAGAGACTAGAGTTGAATAAATAGATCACAAGAAATAGGGTTTGAACCTAAGGGAACTGATGAGATTATCAAGTAAGAGAATGTAGAGAGAAAAGAGGAAGCAGAGTTTTGTGTACCTACAGTGGTTTACTGTGAAATATATAATAATAGGCTTTCAAAAAAATTTCTGTATGATAGATTTTTAAAGTTTCATCCAAATTATGGACATTTTCTTCATCACTTTTTTATGGACAATTAACAAAAATATTAAATTAAACCCGATGTGTTATATGGTTTCCAGTACATAAATATTCACATTCAAATGTTTCAAAAATCATCTGATTCATCATTTCTATCCAATCAATGGTAGGTATGCCCAGGAGTGTGCTGAAGCCAGGTTAAACAGGTTTTTGAGAGCCATTGTTAACTTTTCTTTTCTTTTCTCTTTTTTGCCTATTTTTTTATTATAGCTTTTTATTGACAAAACATATGCATGGGTAATTTTTCAACACTGACCCTTGCAAAAACTTATGTTCCATCTTTTCCCCTCCTTCCCTCCACCCCCTCTCCTAAATGGCAGGTAGTTCCATATATGTTAAGTATGTTAAAATATATGTTAAATACAATATATGTATACATATTTATACAGTTGTATTGCTACACACAAAAAAAATCAGATTTAGAAAGAAGGTAAAAATAATCTGGAAAGAAAAACAAAAATGTAAGCAAACAAGAGAAAGAGTGTAAATGCTATGTTGTGATCCACACTCATTTCCCAGTGTTCTTTCACTGAGTGTAGCTGATTCTGTTCATTACTGATCAATAGGAACTGATTTGGATCCTCTCTTTGTTGAAGATAGACACTTCCATCAGAATTGATCATCATATAGTATTGTTGTTGAAGTGTACAATGATCTTCTGGTCCTGTTCATTTCACTGAGCATGAGTTCATGTAAGTCTCTCCAAGCCTCTCTGTATTCACCCTGCTGGTTATTTCTTACAGAACAATAATATTCCATAATATTCATATACCACAATTTATTCAGCCATTCTCCAGTTGATGGGCATCCATTCAATTTCCAGTTTCTAGACACTACAAAAAGGGCTTCCACAAACATTTTTGCCATTGTTAACTTTTCAATGTGAATATTACATCTTGTAATATTTGTAATATTACTTGTAATTATTTGTAATACTTGTAATATTAGCATCTTGCTAATAAATAAATTAGGATTACAAAGATATAAATGTCAAGGAGTTTATATTCTAGGATGGTAAAAATGTATACAAAGAAATAAATTTATATCATTGATAGCTATAATATCCATGGATATTATAGATGAATATTATATATATTATAATTATTATAAATGGGTATAATATCTTTGGATATTATATATATATATATGTATCCATAAATATTATCAATATCTAATAACAATATATAATTATTGTTATACTTACAGGCATAAAGGTATACCTGTAGAGGATTGTGTAAGGAATAGCAGATCACTGTAATATATATCCATCAATGTTTGACTCAATAATCTTGACTTGAACTTGGGTGTCCTAGAAAGCGAAGTACTATCTAGGTTCTCTGACAATTTTCCAAGTTAAACTAAAAGATCTAAATTGTCAAGGCAGATTTAGAAACTGACCTAGTCTCCTGGAATTAAGACTTAACATAAATCCATAGATTTGGAGATAATCTTAGCAATCACTTAGGCTAACTCTTTCTCCGACTACAGTTGAAGAAACTGAGGCCCCAAAAGTTTCAAATCATGATACTGATTTAGAGCACCTGTGAAATTTTCAGAAATGCAAATCATTTTACTTCCCTGGGTCCCAGGTTTTACTCAAGGTCACACAAGAATAAGTAGCAGAGCCAGAATTCTGACCCAAGTCCTCCGACAAGTCCATTACATGAGTTGAGAGAGCATGCAATAAATCATTTTAAATTATTCTAATATTTTTGCTCTCCATAGATCAAATTAAAAAATTTAATAAATCTTCTATTTGTTTTGTTGTTGTTGTTTTGTTTTGTTTTTAAATAAAGGACTCTGTTTTCTGTACTTAAGGAGCACTATGTAAATGACATTGTACATTGTTAACTTAGTAATGCACTCCTGGTGTAGAGATGTACATTTGTAGTTACCATAGCCAAAGACATTCTGTGTAAACCTTTTTCCCTTTCCAGGCATCTTGGTATATTAGAGCTTTGCTGACAGTGTCCACCCATGGGTTATAAAGGACAATAAGCTCCACTTCTATGCCACTAGCTCTTTTCTTTTTAACCAAATCAACAAATTTGTTATTTTATACTTGACACAATCCACTCCAGAGAAGAGCCAAATATATGTCAAACCTATTCAGTGAATTTAGCCTAGAACTAAATACCAGGTAATGTTTCTCAATTAGACATGTTAATCCCCTCACAAAAGCCAGACAACTGTGAATGTATTCATACCAAGTTCCTCAGATTAGCCTCTGAAAATCTCCTTATGGCATAGGGCTGAGACAACCCAGCTGCACCAAGGCCCTGGGATCTCAGGTAATAAAAGGAAATAATCCCTTTATTGACACACAAACACAATCATTTGTATGCACTCTTAACAAGCAGTTAATTCCTTTTATGTCAATGTGCTCTTTAGTATTTGGTGGGTTTTTTTTAAAGTACATGGAGACTTCCCATATAAAGTGGTTTCCTTTATGATAAAGTACATTTTCTATAAACTTTTTCACCTCTTATGAAAGCCTGAGTGCACTTAGAAAATCAACCCACAGAGTTTCATTATTCAATTAAATTCAACAACATTCATGCATCAAGCACTCTCATAAAATCATCCCATCCAGTGAAATGCTTGCTGATTTGTAAATCAACAAAAGATGGGATTAAAGCTCATAGTCTACACATCTTTAAAATGTCAGTGAAGCAATTCTGTTCTACTAAGAATCCAGCTGTTGTGAGTGTTCATCCTGCATTCTACAATTTAGAGACTATGTAAAGCTTTGGATGACAACTGGCCATCTCTAATCTATCAAGGAACACATATTTATTAAGTGCTTATCTATGTATCAGGCTCTGTGATTTGTACTAAAGAAACAATCCTCAGAGAAAAAGTAGAAGAGGACCTCTGAGGTTGTCATGTTCCCAGCTTCAGAAGTGATCCATTGGATTTCAGCCTCTTAGTGAAAGCTAGATTAAATCTTTGATCAAGACATTGACATGGCAAGATTGAGAGACTTGCATGACATAGTAACTGTAGTAATGGACTTGGAGACAGAAAGATTTAGATTTGAGTCCTGCCTTGGACACTTGCAAGCTGTCTAACCCTTGGGCCAGTCACTTCTTTGTGCCTTAGTTTGTCCATCTGTAAAATGGAGACAAAAATAGCACCAATCATATACAGAAGATAAAAAAGACAATTGGGCATTTAACTGCTTGTCTTGGTATTATCAAAATACAATTTTTATATTGTAATAGGATGGAGGAAAAGAACAGCAGAGACCAAACTCATCTAAAACCTCCTTTGAGTTCACTAGAGTTGTAGGAATTTGTCCACTGAGATTTGTGAAACAATTTTGTTTAATTGTATGTCTTAATATTTTTATTTTCCCCAGTTACATGTAACTGTAACATGTAAAACAATTTTTTTTACATTTGTTTTTTAAACTTTGAGTTCCAGATCCACTCTCTTCCTCACCTCCAACTCCCCTTTAAGAAGGGACATTTGAAGTTATGCAAAGTATTTCCATAAAAGTTATATGGGGAGGAGGAGGAGGAGGCAACTGGATAGTGGATAGAGTACTGGCCCTGAACTCAAGAGAGCCTGAATTCAAATTCAACCTTAGACAGTCAACACTTATTAGCTGTGTGAATCAGGCCTGGAAAAAAATAATAAAAGATAGTTTAAAATCATAATGCAAAACAAAACAAAACAAAAAACATAGATCTCCTGACCCTCCTCCCCCCAAAAAAAGTTCTCAAGAAAAACAATTTTTTTAAAAAAGTATGTTTCAGTCTGTATTCAGACACAATCAGTTCTTTCTCTGGGTATGGATAAAAAATTTTTTTTCATTCTAAATCCTTCAAAGTAATCTTGTTTCATTATATTGCTGAGAATAGCAAGGTCATTCAAAGCTGATAATTTCATTTTCTTTTCTTATTGCTAAAACCATCATTTCTAGTACAATGTTGAATAATAATGATGATATTGGGCATCTTTGTTTTACTCCTGATCTTATCGGGAATGCATCTAGCTTCTCTCCATTACAAATAATGCTTGCTTTAAGTTTTAGATAAATAGTATTTTAGATAGCTTAGTATTTTAAGGAACACTCCCTTTATCCCTATGCTCTCTATTGTTTTTTAATAGGAAAGGGAGCTGTATTTTGTAAAAAGCTTTTCCTGCATCTATTGAGATTACCATATGATTTCTGTTGGTTTTATTATTGATTGTCAATTATGGTAATAGTTTTCCTGATACTGAACCAGTCCTATATTCCTGGTGTAAATTCCCCTTGGGTATATTGTATTATCTTGCCACTGAATCGCTGTAATCCCTTTGCTAATATTTTAATTAAATTTCTTACATCAATATTCATTAGGGAGATTGGTCTGTAATTTTCCTTACTGTTTTGGCCTTTCCTGGTTTAGGTAACAGTACCATATTTGTGTCATAGAAGGAACTTGACAATACTCCTTCTTTACCAATCTTTCCAAATAGTTTACATAGCACTGAAATTAATTGTTCTTTAAATATTTGGTAGATTTCACTTGTGAATCCATCTAGCCCTGTAGATTTTTTTCTTAGGGAGTTTATTAATGACTTATTCAATTTCTTTTTCTAAAATGAGATCAAGTATTTTATTCCCTAACATGGGCAGTTTATATGTTTGTAAATATTCATCCACTTCAGTTAGATTATCAGACAATGATGTTGTAGAATTGGGCAAAATGGCTCCTAATTATTGCTTTAATTTCTTTTTCATTGGTGGTGAGTTCACCCCTTTCATTTTTGATGCTGGTGATTTGGTGTTTTTCTTTTCTTTTTCTGATCAAATTAACCAAAGATTTATCTATTTTGTTAGGTTTTTTTTTTTCATAAAACCAATGCTTAGTTTTAGCTTTCTTAGTTTGTTTTATTAATCTCTCCTTTGAGTTTCAAAATTTCTGATTTGTTATTTAATCGGGGGGGTTAATTTGTTGTTTCTTTAGCTTTTCTTATTTTTTAGTTGCATATCTAATTCATTGATTTCCTCTTTCTCTATTTTGTTTATGTAGGTATTTAGAGACATAAAATTTCCCTTAAGAACTGCTTTGGTTGTATCCCATAGGTTTTGGTATGTTGTCTCATAGTCATTTCCTTGGATGAAATTATGGACAGTTTCTATGATTTCTTGTTTGACCCAATTATTCTTTAAAATTAGATTATTTAATTTCTAATTGCTTTTTAGTCTATCTTTCCATCTCCCTTTATTGAATATAATTTTTATTATATTGTGGTCTGGAAAGCAATTTTACTATTTCTGATTCTTGCATTCGGTTGTGAGGTTTTTATGCCCTAAAACATGATCAATTTTTGTGTAGGTATCAAGTACTGCAGGGAAAAAGATATATTCCTTTCTGTCCCTATTTAATTTCCTCCAGAGGTCTTTCATATCTAGGTTTTCTAGGATCCTACTTAATCTCCCTAGTTTCTTTCTTTCTTTTTTTTTTTTGTGGTTAAATTTGTCTGATTATGAGAAGGGAAAGTTGAGGTTCCCCACTAGAATAGTTTTGCTGTCTCTTTTTCCTATAACTTGCTTAAAAATCTTCTCTAGGGATTTGTCTGCTTTATCACTTAGTGCATACACATTTAGTATCTTTACTACTTCATTATTTACTCTACTCTTTATCAAAATATACTTTCCTTCTTTATCTCTTTTAATAAGATCTATTTTTAATTTTGCTTTATCTGAGATCAGAATTTCGATCCCTGAGTTTTTTTCTTTACTTCAGCTGAAGCACAATAAATTCTTTTCCGGCTCTTTATCTTCACTCTGTATGTCTCTCTATTTCAGATGTGCTTTTTGTAAACAACATGTTGTAGGATTCTGTTTTTTAATCCACTCTGTTATTTGCTTCCATTTTATGGGAGAAATCATTCCATTCACCTTAACAGTTATGATTACCAGCTCTGTATTTGCTTCCATACTATTTTCTCCCCTGTATATACTTTTGTTTTTTCTTTCCACCCTCTCTTTAGTCTTGTGTTTTTTATCCACCCCATCCCCTATGTTATCTCCTATCATTCCTCCCCCTTCTCTTGGTAGTGTGTTTTTATCCATTCTACCCACTACCTTATTTTCTATCAACCTTTCCCCATTCTCTTATCTTTTCTCCTAGTATTTCTGCCCTCCCTTCTATCCTGTTCCTTCCTTTTTTCCTCTTTATCCTCCTACTTCTTTATATGGTTAGATACATTTCTATACCCAACTAAATGATTAAATTGTTCCCTCTTAGAGCTCAAACTGATGAGATCAAGCTTCATTCAGACAATACTCATCCCCTCCCTTCTTTCCCTGAATTGTTATGTTTTTTGCACCTCTTCCTGTGAAATAATTGTTCCATTATTACCTCCCCTTTCCTCTTTTTCTAGTACAGACCTTTTTCTACCCCTTAATGCTTTTTCTTTGATATCATCACATCAGGGACCATTCATATTCACCCTCTCAGTCCACCTGATGGCCCCTTTTCTCTGCGTCAGTGTCAGATACAGTTCTCAAGAGTTACAGATATTGTTTTCCCATTAAGAAATGTAAACAGCTTAACCTTTAAATGTATATATTTGTTAAGGACCATGCCTAGGTAAAGGAGTAGGTCAATTCTCCAAGAGCCTCCACAGCTGTGAATCATAACATCTGAAAGAATTGCAAAGCCCTCTTTACTAACACAGGTATTGCTTGTGGACTGGGAATGAAATACATTGGAGGCAGAGGAAAGAGGAAAGAGGTCAGACAATGCAATTGCTTCTCAGTGGAGACGTCAGAGAACACAACTGCTTCTCAGTCTCTTTATATCATCGTCATCATCATCATCCTCTCACATGAAGAGATCCCATTCTGTAGGTCTGAGTTAGACCTCCAGCAGCCACTGGCAGATGGCTTTTGTATCACAACATATAGTACTCAAATGTGGGACATAAGAAACACAAGAAGAAGCAGCAGCAGCAAAAAGTTGTTTGTGAGTAGGATCCTTCCAAAGTTCCTTCAGAAATCTACAGGGGAGGAAAGGGAAAAGAAACCTGGCAAGACTTTTTTTAGTTGGAGTAATTAAATGGGCCAGCACATCAAAGGCCAAACCAGGAGACTGATGAGAGACTTAAATGCCTGTTCTGACTACAATCCTACTCTCCATTTGAAAGTTTGCCTCCATGACATCTCACAAGATCAACACCTCTATACTATTTCACCCTACAACCATCCTGAGGTGATAATGCTGCTTGCATTCCTCAATGTGCAGACTCGGATAACAGCAAATGCACCAACTCACTGACCATGCTGTGGGGGCAGGGAATATCAATAAAACAAAAAGTGGGGAATTGTTAAGTACCATGTCTAGGTAAAGGGACAGATCAATTCCCTGAGAGCCTCCACAGCTGTGAATCATAACATCTGAAGGAGTTGTAAAGCAGCCTTTACTGACACAGGTGTTGCTTATGAATTGCGAATGAAATAAATTGGAGGCAGAGGGAAAAGAAGAGAGGTCAGAAAAGGCAACTTCTCTCAGTCTCCTTGTATCATCATCATCATCATCATCATCATCATCATCATCATCATCATCATCATCTCACATGAAGAGATCCATTCTACAAGTCTGAGTTAGACCTCTAGTAGCCACTGGCAGATGGCTCCCATATCACAACGTGTTTTCCTGTTTACCTTTTTGTGATTCTTTTGTGTCCTGTGTTTGTAGTTTAAATTTTCTGTTTAGTTCTGTCACTGGGTAGTTAATTCTTGGTTGTAACCCTAGGTCCCATGCCTTCCAGAATATGGTATTCCAGGCCTTCCCATTCTTTATTGTTGAAGCTGCCAGATCCTAGATAATCCTGACTGTTGCTCTTTGATATTTGAATTGTTTTTGTCTGATAGCTTGCAGTATTTTTTCTTGAGATTGTAGTTTTGGAGTTTCATTACAACATTCCTTGGGGTTTTCCTTGTGGGAAATCTTTCCAGAGTTGATCAATGGATTCTTTCAACGAGTATTTTCCCCTCTTTTTCTAGTATATTGGGGCAGTTTTCCTTAATAATCTCTTAGAAAATGTTATTCAGGTTTTTTTTTTTGGGGCCATGGCCTTCAGGGATGCCAACAATTTTTAAATTGTCTCTTCTGGATCTATTTTTCAGGTCAGCTGTTTTTACAATGAGGTATTTCACATTTTCTTCCATTTTTTCATTCTTTTTAGTTTGTTTGACTGATTCTTGCTATCTCACAAAGTCATTAGCTTTCATTTGTTTTGTTCTAGTTTTTAATATATGATTTTCTTCAGTTATCTTTTGTATTTTTTTCCATTTGGTTTCTTCTATGGTTAAGTGGTTCTTTTCTTCAGACAATTTTTTTCCTTCCTTTTCCAAACTGCTGACTCTCTCATGCATATTTCTCATTTCTTTTCTCATTTTTTCTTCTACTTCTCTTATTTGCCTTTTGAAGTCTTTTATGAGCATTTCCAAAAAAACTTCTTTGGGCTTGAGATCAATTTATCTCACTCTTCAAGATTTCTTCTGTGGATATTCTACTCTCATCTGAGTTTATGTTTTGGGTTGCCCTGTCATCACAGTAGCTTTCTATGATCAAGCTTCTCTTATTTTCTTGCTAATTTTCTTTCCTTTTCTTTTG
Source organism: Antechinus flavipes (assembly GCF_016432865.1). Classification (NCBI taxonomy): domain Eukaryota; kingdom Metazoa; phylum Chordata; class Mammalia; order Dasyuromorphia; family Dasyuridae; genus Antechinus; species Antechinus flavipes. The sequence continues at coordinate 152,391,350 of NC_067398.1, read as the reverse complement.
GTATTTTTTCTTTTGTACTTTTAAGTTGGAACTGTGCTCCTGGGATAATGGTGGTGCTGTCCCAAGCTTCCTATGCAGTTCTGAGCCTTGGCTTTGAGCACAGGGGCTCTTTTTATTTGTAGGGGGTAGGTTGGCTGCTCTTTCCAAGAAGTAGCCTGGTTTCCTAGAGTTTGCCTTCTGAGCTGGGACTGGGAGCTGTCCCACTGATCTGATCCTCTACTGAGCCAGGACTGAGGGTCTTAATTGCTGATTTGCTGTGATTAAGACCCTTTCATTGGCTTTCTCAGAGTCTATATGGCCTGGTCTAAACACCCTTTCATCCTAGTAAGAGTGACCTTGACGTTTTCTCAATTCATCTTGAGATGGAGAGTGATTTTAATTCCATCAGACTCTGTTCAGAGGCTTGGTTTCATATGGTCTTTGAGGAAAGCTGGGAAAACTTCAGCATCTTCCTGACTTAACCATGTTGGCTTCAGCTCTGGAATTCACAGTTCTTTCTGATCCTTCTTAATGTCAGTGTCTTTTCTCTGATCATTTCTTCCAGTTTGTCCTGTTTGTATCTGTTTGTACACTGTTGCTTGCAGGCGTCCCTTTCATTAGTTTGTGAGCTCCTTTAGGACGGGACTATCTTTTGCCTTTTTTTCATCATGCTTTGGCACAGAGAAGGTACTCAATAAATGCTTATTGACTAGTGAACATATAGTAATATTCCATTGTTTATATTGAAAATGTATTGAATCAGTCACCAATCAATGGGAATCCCATTTGCTTTCAGGTATTTTATTTTTATTTGTTTGCTTGTTTTGCAGCACAAAAAGTGCTGCTATGTTCTTACTTCTTTTTAAGAAAAGAACCTCTTTGCCATTCAGTGAGGGGAAAGAAGTTATGAAATCTAGCATGAGGAAAGATGGGAAAAGTAAACTGAGTCATCCAGGCATAAAGTAGAATATTTGCATAAGACTCTCCTCATTGTTGGAGAAAATAATGTGTCCATGTCATAAACCTATATAAGGAACAGAGATGGTACAAAGATATGTGGAAGAGAGACATTCCTCATCCATCCTGCTTTGAAAGGAGACACATAACAGTTTGTGTGTCTTCAGAGAGAAATCCAGGAAGAGATCATACTTTGGAGGGCAGATATGTAGGGAAAAGTTGGCTTCTTAATATTACCTGATTTCACACACCTCCTTAGAGGTACTACTCACCCTTTTGAGTGAGATAAAACTTTTTCTCTTGGTTAAATTGAAATATTTTGCTCTTAATGGGAGAGATATTGTCTGTCATATTCTAATCTGTATAACTTCTCTTATTTGTTTGCTGTCTCTTTGGATAAATGAGTTTACTAATCACTATTAATGGTGATCATTAGATGATAAAGGTTCAAGTACTTTGGCACCTCAAATTTGGAGTACTTTTTTTCTCTTTAAGGCACAGGAACATGAAGCCTAAAGCAAAAATTGTTTCATTTGACTAGCGATATTTTGGGGAAAGATAGATAGGATTTAAATTAGCTTATGCCTCTCTAAGGAGAGCAAAGTAGCACGACTCAACGTCTTCCCCTTTTCCTGCTCCCCTACAGGTAAATATCAAAGTTTTCTTTGGGGAAAGGGTGGGCAAGATTCTCAATATTTCTGTAGAAGTTTCTCCATGAGCCATAAATAAACAAATCTATGTGAACATGCTTATAAGTTGCAATTCTGTTACTCCTTTCCTCTCTCCTATTAATGAATGGCCTACTAAATATTGGGTAAGATAAAAGGATAGAACTTTACCCTCTAAAGCAAGAAATAGAAATCTGAATACAATTATTGATCTACCCCTTTCTGATACCAAGCTCTCATCTTCCTAACCCTTCATCACATTTCCTGTTGAGGTTTTAAAGGCACTTGATTTTAAATGCAAGAATTAGAGATTTTGTCTAAGAGTACCGTGTTGACATTTTACATGATGTGAACATTGAATCATTTTCATCTTTCCCCCTAGAAAGTTTGAAAAATGGTATTATTAAGCCCATGGACTATTTGATGGATTGTATTCATTATGAGACATAAGAGGAAAATACTTTTTTTTTATTAAAAGTTGTTTACTTCATTGTGATTAGTGGAAATGTTAATCAGTAGGGGGAGAAAGGAAGGCAAGAACATTTAGAGAAGTATTTTATAAAAGGAGCAGCTTATAAAAGGAGTTAGTGAATTGGCACTAACCAATTCAAAGAGTCCTTGAGAAACTTTTTTATCCATATTCTATCTTAAAAGACTTTTCAAAGCATGTCTAACTCTATTTCATTTCATTACTTGGTACCACTTAGCAATCTTTTCAAGTATATTTCCCAGCCATTCATTTTGGTTTTCATTGGTTTCCTTGAATGTTCTCAGAAAAAGATGATAGCAATATCTTCTAGCTATGATGGGTTATCAAGGAAAGCAAAATAATAACACTTTTCCCAAAATTACATCTTTGTTGTGGTGCCATGACAATCAAATGAGAATTTTATTAAAAGAGAAGTTAACAAATGTCCTAATTGAACTTTTACTTAGATGGATGCTTCAATAGAAGTTATATAAGAGAACATTGTTCACATAAATAAAATAAGCTCACAAATTTCTCATATTTAGCTGACATCCATAACCAACTACAATAATATATCAGACTAAGAAATTAATTAATTACACAAAATATTTAATAAGTATCTAGTATATGTGGAACTTTGTTAGGCACTGGAATAAACTTAAATTGTGATGATTTCCCTCCAATGATAATTTTAAATTTTGCAAAGAGCTTTATAAACATTACTTCATTTGATCCATACAACAGCCCTAGGGAGTCAGTGTTATTATCATCCCCATTTCGCAGATGAAGAAACTGGAGCTCACAGAAATTACAAAACAATTCCAGGTCACACAGGTAAAAATAAGTAAATTAGCATTTGAATCTAGGTTCCATACTCTATCCAATATACCTTATTGTTTCTCAAGTAAATTAAAAGCTAGTAAAAACATTAATTACTCCTATCTTTCCTACATGGGACTCTCGGGAAAGCTAACCTTGGTTCAAGGTTCCCTGTGGGTCACTTTTCACTCAAATCATTACTAAATTCTAGGATATTTTTAACCATTTATAGATATGTCATCAGTTGAAAGAGTTGACATACCTAGGGCATACATTTAGAGAACATGTGTAAAAAGGGCACACACATGAAGCTCATATAAATGTAATAAACATGCATATCCAGAACAAATGAAAAGAGGGATATCTCAAACTGATGAATACTAATAATTTTTAAAATAAAAGTCTGAGAGTTTAAGAGGATGCTGGAGAAATGGAGGAAGATTACATGGTAGATCTGATAGTTGAGTTGGACCTTAAAAAGTTAGTTAAGATATCAGTAAAGATGTAAGATAGGAAGCCAAAAGAGATATTAGAGCTAGATAGGATTGAAATTCATCAGCATAGAGATGCTAATTACATCCATGGAAGCTAATGGGATCAAGTGAAATAGTGTAAAAGGAGAAGAAAAGACTATCTAAGACAAAAATCCCATTAGACCCTCAATGTTAACAGCCATGACTTCAATGAACATCTAGCAATCAGATAGGTAGGAAGAAAATCATAAGAACAGTGTCAGAAAAACTTAGAGAGAGGACAATATCAAGGTAGTTCACAGTATCCTACAAAAAAGGATGAAAATTAAGAAATTATTAGGTAATTACCAATAACTTAAAAGGAAATAGTTCCAGTTGAATGATATTAGAATCCATACTGTACAGATTTTAAGAGGATTAAAGGAAATGGAAATATGTGTTGTAGAAGATCTTCTTAAATAAGTTAGTCACAAAAGGGAGGAGAGGTGATGGAATTGCCAGAAAAAAATCCCAACAGTATATTTTGAGTTATGTGTTATTTTTTAATCAGAGAATTATCTTTGTTTTTGTTTTTGTTTTTGTTTTCTATTGATTATCCAGACTTCCTCAAAAAGTAATGGTAAGAAAAGCATAGTTTCCTTTATATTTCTTCAAGAATTTAAAAAAAAAAAAAAAAAAAAACCTAAGCTGTGAAGCAATTTATTTCTGCTCTTCTTAAGTTTGGGATTTTGTCAAAGGTCATGCATTTTTCCAGTATGAAAGAAATGAGAGGCTAATTTTCCTGTGGCTCTCACCAGAGAATTCACAGCATGCTTTCACTAAGATTTTTTTTTCTACTTTGGAAAGATATTTGGGTTAGTATTTAATAGCACTGTTAGCACACAAAGTCAGGAGATTTATTTTTTAAAATACATATAATTTGGAAAGCATTAGGAAAGCAAAAAGAGGCCTGAACTATTTAAAAAAGAAAGAAAATTTCTATTTCCCAAGAAGGATTTGGAATTTTATCACTCTAGGCATCCAATTTGAGTTCATTACTCAGTCCACAAAAAATTGCTCTTCTCCCTATAGTTTTTCAAGCTTCTTTCCAGAATAACAATGATTAAAAAAAAGATATATTATTATATTGGAAATAATGACATATATCAAAATCCAGAGTCTGTTTTGTGGAAACATAAAAGTTCTATAGTTTTTGTAGTATAAAACAGTCTGATCTCTCTGTGCCCACACTATATAGGATATTAGTCCTCCATACTATTTTTGAGGCTTGGGGAAAGAATGGAGATGAAATGTAGGGGAGAAGCAAGAATAGAGGCAGAATAAAACATAAGAATAGAAGTAAAAGAAAAAAGTAAAAGAATAGAAGTGAAAAGTATGGGAATAGAAGCCAAATTGTGAAGTAGAATCTTGCTGAAAGATGAAAAATAGCTTTATTTCATTCTTCTATGAAGACAAGCACATGACCCCAACCAAGCTCTAAGTTTCCAAAGTTTCTTATACTTCTTTTCTATCTATCACTGAGCCCAGCTCAATGCTCAAATATGATGCTCAAAATACATTACTGTCTTGTCTTCAAAATCATCTCAACCATTAAAAGTAGAGAAATGAAGAAGAAAAATTGCTATTCTAGACCTGCTCATTACCAATTAACAAGAAATAGTTTCTAGGATGAAAATGATGAAAAATTTTGGGAGTAATGACCACTTCATTTAATATTCATGGTAAAAGATAAAGAACCAAGCAGATTCTGATATGCACTATAGATTTTCAGAGAAAAGATATTAAAGAGTTCAGAGAAAAGATAGGTAGGATGCCTTAAACTAAAATTATTTTTGTTAAAATAGAGAGAGAGAGAGAGAGAGAGAGAGAGAGAGAGAGAGAGAGAGACAGAGAGAAAGAGAGAGAGAGCCCAGAAGGAAGGACATCTCAAGAATGAAATTCTGAGGACAAATAGAAACAATTATGATAAGAAAAGGAGGGGAAGATGTTCACAAGATAGATGTGGATACAAAACCAACTTGAATATTTAAACAGCGCAACGAATGGAGGATAACTACAAATGCATACTAAAATTCTTATAAGGACAATGTCAAGAGTGTTAAAACTTAGAATGAATTGAGTATGACCCACAATACTAAAGACAATAAAAGAAAAGGAAAGATTATTGCTATTATTGTTTTATAATTATAGGGCAAGTTATAGGGCAAGAGAAGACAAAGAAAAAATGGAATCAATGCTTAGAATAAAGAAGAGAAGGAAAAACCTTTTGTTGTCAGAGTTAGAAAAGACCTGAGAACATAGATCATAGAGTGTTTGAACTGGATCTTTACAGGGTATGCCATAGAACATAGGACCTGAAAGAAACATTAGAAAATAGACTGTTATAGTTGGAAGAAACCTTGTAATATAGACTATCAAAGCTGGAAAAAAACCTAGAACAAAAGTATGGAATGTTAGAATTGGAAGATTATTAGATAGGAGTAGGATCACAGTTTTAAGACATCCTATTTATAAATGATCTCACCCTAAAGTCCTATCCTGATGCCTCCTGGCATGGTGTGACCCTGGATTCTCCAAGTTTATACCAGTGCAAACTCTAGTAGGTCCTGCCAACCTGAAAACATTTCAAGTATATACTTGGAAACAGAGCCTCCCAGAACTTCCATCTCTCTTATTGCTTTTATTCCAGTTCTTCATCCTCAAGTTCTTCAGATACTACTGAAAAAGGAAAGTGGGGAATAATAAATTGCTAAGTGAATTATACATATTTATAAAATTTATGAAAATATAAATTCATCATCCATAGGTGACTCTATATGCTTATTGTATATGGGTGTATATCTGGACACACATGTGTATGTATGTGTATGTGATTAGCATGGTAATGTAAATGAATCACACATTTGATCATCCAACTCTGAATCTTCGAAAAAGCTATCCTCTATGCCTGAATGGATTTCCTCTCTTTAAGAATACTTAGCTTCCTTCAAAGTTCATCCCAGAGGATTCTTCTTATATGTCTTTCCTGACCCCTTCCCTCCAGCTTCCAGTGCTTCCCCACTCCCCAAATTACTTTGCATTTATGTTGATTATACTTTGTATATACTTATAAGTTTCATTTCCTTCAATAAACTATAAAGTCCTAGAAGATAGAAACTATTTAATTTTTATTTTTATAATCCCACCATCTAGCATAATGCCTGATGCATAGAAGATAGTTAATAAATTCCAGTTGATTGAGTGAATATCTCAGAATTCACCTATCTAACATGCTAAGATTTTCAATGCCAATTGACCACTAGGTTTTTTTGGCCATAGAAATTTATGAAGACTATCTACAAAGTCATGGAGGAATCACAATCTGTGCTGATAGAAAGACTGTCTACATGATGAAAAGCATCCTTGGAACATTTAAGTACAAATTATCTCCTGAAGTCAGCAGGAGCATCCATAACACTAGGAATTTGGATGTCTCAACAAGCTTTCTACAGGACCAATTTTGATTATTCTAATTCATAAATATTTGTTTTGTTTTGTTTTGTTTCTATTCATGGCATTACATCATTCTAGAGAATTCCCAGTGTGGAAACTCTCTATACCTCCTAAAACTCAGAAATTTGATCCCCAGGTTTTCCTTATTCTAAAGCCAAACTTCTTATCTACATCATCCTGTTTCTCCATATATTCTGGGACTATAGGATTTTTATATTAAAAGTAGGAATATATCTCCATGGTTTCATAAAAAATGGTACTATTTCATGAATAAAACTTACCCTTTATGCTCCTTCCATAGTGAGTGTTCTCTCCTTCTCCTTCTCCCACTCTTCTTCTCAGCTACCAATATTTATTCTATTATCCTAGGCCAGATGTCTAAGAAAATGAAAAATGAAAGAAACAAGGAAAGGGGTATATACCTCCCATCCTGAGTGGCTTCTGCTGTGGGAAAATATGTGGTTTTCTTCCAGGTGAAACAAGAATCTGTCATTTGGCAAGCGCACATCTTTGTCAGTGTTCACCCTAGCAACCTAAGCTGACTCAGCCCTGCTCTTCTCAACTTTCTACCACAGACTCCAACTTTAGCTGAACCCATGATTAGGAATGATGTGTTCTCAGTGAGTCTTGTGTTCCGAGAATATATTTTAGGGAAAATGAAGCAGCTTTTGCCATTTAATTTTCCTAAAGTACAGAGATAAAGTGGATCTTCACCAGAATATAACAAAATGTTCACCCAGAACTTCATTTCTATTCAAGGGTTACTCCTTCCCCAAATCATTTCATTTTCTCCTCCCTTATTGATCTGAGGATGTTCTGTGAGCAACCAACTTCAAGAATTCAATGGATAAGCATCATGAAATGTGGGAGAAGAAGGGATATCAGTAACTAAAAGTCAAAACCTACCTTTCTTAGCAACAACAACAAAATGCTACATATGTGATTCCAAAACTGACCCAAAACTCTCTATTCTGTCTTGAAGGCTGGTACCACTGCCTGGCTTAAAGACAGCTGTGTTCCAGCTGGCAGAGTTCAGAAAAACAGAGAGTGGAGGCTGCCACTTGATAAAATGCATGCATTTCCCAGCGGGGAAAATTAACTGTCTGCACAATGCTGCACTTGATGTAAATATATTGTAGGTTTAATTCCAAAACCACCTCCTAATTTGTTTTAAATTGGCCTAATAATAATTATTGCTCCAAGTTACAGCAGGGGAAACAGCTCCTGCCTTTGGAAGGGCTAATTGGGACTGCAGGTGCTATTTATTTACGCTGCTGTAATTTTTCCTATAAAGATCATTATCACTAAATTTTAAATGGCAGCTGCTTTCAGAAATGTTTCATCACATGGTGGTAAAGCCTTGATTGATCATGAGAGTTCAGACCCTACTGTTTTATGGAAGGTCTTGTTGGTATTTCCCCCAAAAACCCTCCAAAACTCTCAGCTTAAAATATATGGCTTGTTTTGGCTTCTATCAGGCCACTATATTTGGCAGGTCATCAGCAACCAAATGATGAATTTTCTGTTGAAAGTAATCAAGCTTTTTTTTCATCCAAAAGTTTAAACACACACATACATACATACACTTTTTAAATGTATTTTCAAGTAACTTTTTTTTTCAACACTCATTATAAGTCAAAGTACTTTTAAAAGAAATTCATTTAGACTATTTCCTTTAAATTGTGGCTACTTTAAAAAGGGAATAAGAGTTTTTCTGGCCTTTAAAAGGGGAAAATGCTTGAACTGTCCACTATGTTTTTAGATACAAGGCTTTACAGTTTATAACTGACAATTATATAGTGTATTAAACTTTGCAGAATGATTTTTATATATATTATCATTCCTCCTTTGCTTTTGTTCAAAGGTTCTTAATCTAATGTCTATGAATTTTATTTTTTAATGTTGATAATTATATTTCAATATCATTTGTTTCTTTGCAATTCTATGCATTTATTTTATACATTTAAATATATTATTCTGATAAGAGGTTCATAGATTTTAGCAGATTGCCCAAGAGATCCACAATACACACAAAAAAAAGAACCATATTGTAATCTCTGAGAAAGAGTAGCCATTTTTCTCAATGAAGCCAGCTCTTGGGTCCTTGATCCTTTGTTTCCTTGAAGTTCATTATCTCTTTTTCTACCTCTTTCCTATTGACAACAAGCATGTACAATTTCCTGAACATATACTTAAAAAACAACAACAATAACAACTTTCAATCAACCATCCTCTCAAGGGGTTTCTTGATTTCTCTCCTCATTTTCACTAACAATCTCTTTTTTTAAAAGTCCTACATGATCATTGTTTCTACTTTCTCTCCTTTCATTTACTTCTCTATTTCCTACAATCTTCTTTCTGATCTCAAATGAAACTGCTTCTTCCAAAATTACTACTATTGGTTTTTGAATTTCTAAATCTGGGTGACTTTAAAAACAAATTGGGTTTTTTGATAACTTTTGGTTGTTGGCCACCCCCTTTCCTGTATACTGTTTCTTTCAATGTCTTTTCTAATATCACTCTCTATTGATATTTCCACCACTTTTCTGAGCACTTTTTTCAGATCTTTTGGCTACCAATATCCCCTAACTATTGATGTCCAAAAAGACTCTAACCTGAACCTTATTTTTTTTCTTTTCTTCAATACTCTGTCTTGCTAATCACTTCAACACCCATTAATTCAAGCAGCATCTCCTTGCATCTGATTCCCAGATCTATATATGTTGGGGGCCCTGGACCTGAATCTCCTGAAGTGAGTCGAGGACTCCTTTGTGCCAGGACCCACCCTAACCCAGGATTCCTTGATTACCACACTGAAGTGGTGGAACCTGGCCTGTGGCAGGGTAGGCACAGAAAGGATGGGCTCCTCCTTCGGGGAGGGATTGGGGAGGGATTGCCCCGATAGATGAATTACAGGTGGAGGGAAAAGGACTATAAAAGGAATGGACTCGGGATGGTTTGCGGGAGACACACGCTGACTTGTAACACCAATAAACATCATTGCATTCTATCCACCTCGGTTCTCTGTCTGGTAATTCCCTCCTCCCGTCTCCACGAGGAGGGCCGGAGACGTCTGAAGCCCCGTCCGGCTTGGGGAAGCTGGAAGAGGCAGTCTCTGTTAAGGTTCCCTGTGAGTAGGTCTCGGCCCCTGACATATATATCCTGCTTTGTCTCTCTTATTACCTCCAGTCCTACATCATCTAGCTATTTATCATCTCTTAATGTTGGCATGTCAAACTCAAAACATTCAAAATGAAACTCCTCCCTTATATTTGTGTGTCCCTCAAACTTTTCCCTTCTTTTGATGGCAACATCATTCTTCCTCTGAACCAGCTGCAATCATCCTCAATTCTTCCTTTTTTTGTATTCCCCATAACCATTAACTTGACTGGTTTTACTGCTTTATCATCATAAATATGTCTCCTATTAAGCCCCATCTCCTTGTATCCTACTTCAGAGTTTCTTCTGCATTCACCTGGGGCCCAGCTTTTTAAACTGTGAGTTATGATCCCATATGAGGTCATGCAACTAAATATGGGAATTGCAAAATTATGATTTATTATCAGAAAATATTTGATTTGTATACCTACTTTATATAGCTATATACCCAATTATTTAGGTGAAAAGGAGTCATAAGTGGGAAAACAACAATCTTGTAAATAAACTGATGGCTTCTAGACTCTTAAGACCCAATCCATTTTCTTTAAAACTGCCAAAAAAGGCTTCTAAAACCAAGTCTAACTCTAACTATAGAAGTGAATTGTTAAAGAAAAAAATTGCCCTTGTGACTGCTATTGTACTAAAATTAAATACAAACTCTTTAACTTGTTATATTTTTCAGCTTCCTTTTTGCACTTTATATTTCACATGTCATTTTGTCCTCCAAAAAAAATTAGCAATGAAACTCTTATTGTTATAAACATTGTGCCAACAGCCTGGAAGGCACTCCCTTCTAACCCCTACCTCTTTAGACTTTTTAGCTTTCTATAGGTAACATCCTTATGTAGATGTGATGAGCAGTAGATCAGAGCCACCTTTAAAAATATCTATCATAAGTAGGCCAGAAAAATATAAAAACAGGAAGTATTTGAATTGATTTTTTTTTGTCAAGAATTATTGGAACTTATTAAAATTATCAATCTTCCTAGCAGTGGCAATATAACTAGTCAACCCAACCCCTGTGAGGAAAGGAACCTAGTTTAACCTGACCATATCATTCATTACACTACATTACACTACAACATTGTGAAGTACATGTGACAGATTTCCCCACTAAGTAGAAGAGGAAAAACAGGTTCCTACCTTATGTTTCAAAGTTTCTTCCATTACTCCCTTTCATACATTCATTTTTTAATTTATTTTTTTACTTCTTAAATTGTTTTTCATGAAATAAACTTTCTAAGCAAACTATCCTTCTATTGATTCCCTTTACATAGTATTGAATGCTGCCATTTTGCTTTTAAACAAGTGAACCACCTTCCCTACAATGTACGCCTTACTTCTTCATTTTTGTCTCTTATAAATTGCTGGTTACAATTGCTAACATAATTCAGGACTCAACTCATTTATCTTTGATTTGCCATATTTTGGGGGAACTATCCCTCTTAGATTCTTTATAATTTATCTGATTGCATATTAGATTATTTAGTAGAATGTAATTCTCTTGAAGGCAGGGATAGCTTTTAATTTTGTCATTTTTCATTTCATATACCTCCGGTATCAAGCATCATACTTTGTCTATGGTGGGCATTTAATATTTGCTTCTTGGACTGATTGCATCTTATATGAGCCTTGTACTAATCCTAGGAAGATGACACCTTGAATCTTATTATACACCTTTCACATATGAGAAACCTGAGATTCAATGGCATTGTATCTTGGCCTTGGTCACTAAGGTACTAGAACAAAGGCAAACTTTAGACCCATGTCTTTCCAATTCCCCATTCTACATGCAGCCCAGTACACCAAACTGTCCCCCCAGAAGTCCTGTAATTTTTTCATAGCTCAAAAAGATATGAGAATCAGGAACCTATTAGTGATGCTTAAGACCTTGGTCCCTAGATCAGACAAAAAAGTAGGCTTACACAAACTTTTAAGAGATAGTCTCCACAAGTAAAGACAAAGTAGGAAAAATAGATGCTTGTAGAATGCCATGAGTATTATACACTTAGCTATTTATGTCTAGCATTTTAGGATGTAGCACAAAAAAAGGAATGCTATAAAATCCCTCTGACCAAGTCTTCCACCCTCCTTTCCTGAACCTGAATTCCTGAATTTGAAGGGAATTTGATAATAAAATCTCTGAGAGCACTATGAAATCCCTCAAACACGTATCCTTTTGTGAAATACCAAAGCATTACTGCAAACCCATTATCCACTCTACCATCCCACCAGGGATTGGAAGAGACATTAGTTAATTGGAAGCCCAGGAGAATCTAACATATGATATACTGAGTGGGGCACTACGCAGTGTCAAAAAATGAAAAGTAAAGGGAGATACCTCCTTCACCTCATGGAATTTTACCCCCTCCAAGATTTGCCAACATTTATGATTATAATTTCAAAGTTATCCCAGATCAAAATCAAAGCAATTTACTGAAATTTTGAACTACATGACAAAATGGATAACTGGCTCTATTCTGGATACACACTGTACCCATATTTTGGGATATGTGGTATGGAAACCAGGGAAAAATGTGGTCACATGGAAACAGAAATAGGGAAGGAGAAAAGGTGAGAAGAAGGGGACAGAAGGGTCATGACAAATCTACTCTAGAGACAGAGAGACACAGAGAAAGAGAGAGAAAAAGAAAGGAATAATGGTTAAACAAGAAGACAATGGCCTTGCTTTCCATTTAGTTTTTTGTTTATTATACAGATATATTTTCATGGAAAGACCCAAAATATTTGGGGCTTCATAGTACTCCAAAATGAAGTTGCCATTTGTTGTTTATACACAGACAGCCTCTGACAGTATCTGATAGAGATTAATATTGACAATAGGGAATGAATAGAAATCAGAAAAAGGCTGACTAACCCTAAATCAGATAGAGGATTGAGACAGAAATGGTGTTCCTGTTTCCTACTTGCATCAATAAATGTGTTTAAAGACAAACTAAAAGTTTAGAGGTTCTAATTATCTGGCTGTTCTATGTTCCAAAAGAGCTCAACCCCTGGAGGCAAAGACTCACAGAGCTGACAGATCTTTCTTCAAATACAGAGGAAATAGCTGAGGTTTTCTTTCTTAGTCTGAAGATAGGTATGTGGGAATCATACATTTCTAAGAGCATTGAAGTTTAGGAATTGGGGGCTGAGAGCCACACCTCATTTGGAGAAGGTAGAGCATCTTAGCAGAGAAAGCCAGCTGAAACATAGAAGGGAAAAATTAAGAGGGGGACAGAAACCTGGTACCCAATGAAGGGAGGTATAGATGTAAGACCCAGTAAAGAACAAAGGGGCTTTGACATGAAATCCAGATGAAGTTCCAAAAAGGCAGCAGCACTCAATAGGGGGAGCAGGCCAAGAGAGTAGCTCATCAGAAGACATCAGCAGCTCTTCATTAAAGGTGCAAGTTATCCCTCCACATATGTGCCCATTCCCTAGCCACACATGTTTCCCATGTGTTTTCCCCCTATGAATGATCTTGATCTCACTCTTGCCACTTATGGTTTGTGTATTTGTGAAACAATGTGCCCTAGATTTATGGTGATGGAGAAAAGGAATGTTTTATTGCCACTTTTCTTACTCTGTTCTTTTATTAAATGCCTTTGCTTTGAACTAATTCTGTCTTCCAACTGACTAATAGAAGTAACGATGAGGTCTCAAAAACTATGTCTTTGAGTGATTATAAACATAGATAATTTGGAAATTGCTAGAGCTGCAGATACAAGAAGAAGTTGTCCCAAATTATAAATCTCCTCTGAATTACAGGCTCTTTCTTCATGATCTCTGCATACATTGTGGTTGATCCTGTTAGTAACAAATATGTGCTCAAGAAAACCATCTCCATTTTAGCCTCATTTAAGGCAAAAAGTCCGTGTTTTACCAAGCAACATCCTTAACAAGGTAAAGGACCCTTATTACTTCATTCATTGCAAAATAACAAGTCTGTAGCAGAGAGCTTAGAAAGAAAAGAAGGGAGCAGCTACCAGGACCAGGACAGAGATGGGAGAAAAAATACTTTGTCTCTAGTTTCCTCTTTGTTGCTTTTCTACTTTATATTACAGGATAAAATAATTGTAACTCATTTCTATTAAAAAGTCTTTTAAAGTTTAGTTGAAGTGACTAGTGAATAGTATGTAGTGCTTTATGGAAATTCAAAGTTATTTTTTTTTTTTGGTTTTTGATTTGGGGTGTCTTTTTTTACTACTATGGTGATATTAGCTCGAATGGATAAAAGTGCCAGACCTAGAGTCAGAAAGACTCATCTTCTTCAGTTCAAATCTGGTCTTAGGCACTTTATAGCTCTGTGTTCTTAGACAAGTCACCTTACCCTCTTTTCCTCTATTCTTCTTCTATAAAATGAAATGGAGAAGGAAATAGCAAACCACTCCTAAAAAAAGGAATATCTTTGCCAAGAAAATCCCAAAAGAGATCATAAAGAGTTGATCATTACTGGTTAGTTGAATTAGCAGAACCTTGAGTAATACTTAGATGTGTGGAGGCAGAGTAACAAGTGTTATTATGATTTCATAATCAATCTCTTCAACACCTGGGCACTAAGCTTTTGAATTTGAGGTGAGGGGATAAAAGAATGGATAAGAAGGAGAAAGAATGTATTAGGGGGAGAAGACTAAGTTGTATAAAAATATGAGCAAAACATTTTGATGAATATTTCCTTAGAACTCTTTGTTATGGTATTTGCAAGCAGGAAAAATAAAGGAATAGGGATCTGGATTGCAAGAGATCTCTAGTAAAAACTATGTTGAATATCAACAAAGATGCAAGTTCAATGATCACAATCATCAGATGCTGCTGGAAAAGAGATAATCAGTTAATTTCTAGTTTCATCATTATCGAAATAAATGTGACATATAATAGACATTGAGCATAGAGACATTGTTGCAGCTTTCTTAGAACTTTCAATTTAGTCCAAATTGATGAAACAGATTAAAAAAAACTTTTCATTTATTTCTTTAAAACTAGTACAAATTCTGGCTATTTTGGGTCAATGAAGAACTCACATCTTCATTCATCCTGGTTAGATAAACAAAATTGGGGCAAAATATATATTTTTTTAAATAGAAAGAAGAAAAGCACAATCAAAGATATTCACAAGAGAATTACCTGTTAGCAAAGGAAAAGAAAAGGATAAAAAAATAAATACTTAACCGGAAAAAACATTAACATTTTAGATAAATGCTATAGACTAAAAAATTTCCAACCCAAAGGAAAAATAAATTAACTTCAAAAATCCCAAGAAACAAAATTGGAAGTAGCATAAGACATAGAATTAAATTTAAAAATTTAAAGGAAATAAGAGGGGAATCTGGCATAAGCCATGAAAGATCTGGCCCTGGGAAAGAAATCATCAGTAAAAACTGAACAAGATTAGTTGATAACAAGACTCAACAACATGTACAAAGTCTTGGAACAGATGAATGAAGAAATACAATCAGTTGGAAATAAAGTCCTCAGGCTAGAAAGCAAATCAACAGAACATGGAGCAAGACAAAATTGAAAGATAACTCAACTGGAAAAAACCTTGAACAATAACAATGGTTGACATCAATCTAGCACTTAAACATTTGCAAAACCCTTTAAATTTGTTATATTATGTTTCCAGGTCAGTTCTGGGTATCAAGGTACAGTGACAGAGCCTTGATCTCAGATGTTCTAAGTAAAGGGGTTATTCATTGCTAAAAATAAAAGTCAAATTAGTGAATAAAAAAAATGACAGATGTCCCATGTGATCTCCTCCTCACTGTTTCTGGTTTTTCAACTATTTGTTTTTGAGAGATGAAACAAAACAATTCACATTGCCTAGACTTTTTATAAGCTGCCTCTGGATGGCCTCATTAGTCAGAAAGTTAGAGTTCCAGGGATTTTACCCAGAACCCTAGCCTAAGATAAGCAGACCTCAACCACCTTTGAATACATCAATCATACAGAGACAGAGACCATGGGATTTCCTGTGGAAAGAGGCTGCTACTTAAATTGATGGTTTCTATATACCTGTCATCTTGCTTCCTCTGTGAAAAAGGGCCCAACCTGGCCAGTCCACATCACTTATTTGATGTTTTCAAAAAACCCATAAGGTAAATACCATAGATATTATTAACCTCATTTTACAGATTAAGAAAACTGAGGCTTTGAAACATTGTGGCTCTCTCTATTTTCCAGTCTTTTTTTTTTTTATTTGACTCCCTTCTCCATGCTCAGTGTTCCTCCAATCTGTCCTTATAGCTCCCATCTACACTCCTTTAGCTTATGATTTTATAACTTTGTACAGGTGGTTCTCCAGGCTGGTTGCACTTCTCCTTCCCTCCTTCCATTTAAGTATCTGTCCAGGTCTGCCCCTTCCTATGGAAAGTCCTTCAGATTCCTCCCTTCCACAGTTGTTAGTGCTTTCTACTACCTGAAATTATTTTATGTTTACATTTGTATTTGCTTTCTTATATGCATATCACATCTCCCCAGTAAAATATAAATTGCTTAAGGCCAAAAATAATTTTGGTATGATACTTGCATTTGTTAGACATTTTTGCTATATTGAAGTGAAATTATTTATTGAGGGCATAAGAGGTAGGAATCAATCAATCAGTTAACAAACACCTATTAAGCCATTATTATATGCCACGAAATGTTTCAAGTGCTGAGGAAACTCATACAAGTTAAAAGAAAGAAAGTCCCTCCTCCCTTAAGGAGCTTACATTCTACTGACAAAAGAAAAGAAATAAAGGAGAAGCTAGAAAAGGATAAAGGAAAAGCACAGGATAAAGTCTAAAGAAAGAAAGATGGCTGGTGTGAACTTTCCTCAAAATGGAATTTCAATGGAAGAAGAAAGCCAACATGGAGGAAATCAGCTGAGAAAGAAAACGTAAACTCCAGAGAATAAACTTCTACCAGGTGTCCTTGTGCCCTAAGAAATTCACCACTCTACTTTACCATAATACATGATGGATCTAAAATATTTAGATTAGAGGAATAATTTGAACCAACATGTTACCCTAAAAAAGTGAAAGGGAAAAGTCTAAACATTCCTTTAAAAAAATCAAGCAAATTTCCCAGATTTAGTAAGATTAAATAAAAGGTAATAAAGTTCACCAGACACAGTCAAAGGTAAATGTGAGACTCAATTCACCTATACACATTATTGTCAAACTTCAGAGCTTTATTAGTAGAAAGCATTTTTGCAAGCAGCTAAGAAAAAAACTTGCAGGAAAAGTCCAAACCAAATCACATAAGATTATTCACCCATCTTGCAAAAATGTGGAAGAAAGAGCAACATGATTTAAAGAAATCGAACTTCACTCTATAATCTTCTACTTAAGAAGTCAAAATATTTTGCAATTCCTTATAAAATTTGTCAGAAACTTTAAAATACAAAGAAGACCTGAGCAATGCCTTTGGTTATGCACATCAGTCTAGGAATATAAAGTTCCAGGTAATTCCAGGAAAAAACCATTGAAGACAAAGATATTTGAAAGTTGTAAAGGTAGGGGGTAGAGAAAAAATGCTAAAGGTCATAGAAAGATTTCTTTAAGACAGACTTTCTTTACCTGGGATCCACAGACTACAAGATTCAGAGATAGATTTTAGTGCATCTATAAACATAAGTGGGGGAGGAATACCATCTTTATTTTCTTTAGCCTCTAATTGAAGCTGAGAATTTTTGTCAAAGGATATGAACAGACAATTTTCAGATAATGAAATTGAAATTATTTCTACTTATATGAAAATGTGCTCCAAATCATTATTGATCAGAAAAATGCAACTTAAGACAATTCTGAGATACCAGTACACACCTGTCAGATTTGCTAAGATGACAAGAAAAGATGACGAATGTTGGAGGGGATGTGGGAAAACTGGGACACTGATACATTGCTGGTGGAATTGTGAATGGATCCAACCATTCTGGAGAACAATTTGTAACTATGCTCAAAAAGTTATCAAACTGTACATACCCCTTGATCCAGCATTGTTACTACTGGGCTTATATCCCAAAAAGATGTTTAAAAAAAAGGAAAGGGACATGTATGTGCAAAAATGTTTGTGGCAGCCTTTTTCATAGTGGCTAGAAACTGGAAATTGAATGGGTGCCCATCAATTAGAGAATGGCTGAGTAAATTGTGGTATATGAATGTTATGGAAGTTCTATAAGAAGTGACCAGCAGGATGAATACAGAGAGGCTTGGAGAGACTTACATGAACTGATGCTAAGTGAAATGAGCAGAACCAGGAGATCATTATACACTTCAACAACAATACTATATGAGGATGTATTCTGATGGACGTGGCCATCTTCAACAATGAAAGGATCCAAATCAGTTCCAATGGAGCAAGAATGAACAGAACCAACTACACCCAGTGAAAGAACATTGGGAAATGAGTGTGGACCACAACATAGCATTTACACTCTTTCTGTTATTGTTTGCATTTTTGTTTTTTCTTCCCAGGATATTTTTACCTTCTTTCTAAATCTGATTTTTCTTGTGCAGCAATATAACTGTATAATTATATACACATATATAGTATTTAACATATACTTTAACATATTTAACATGTAAGGGACTACCTGCCATCTAGGGGAGGGGGTGGAGGGAAGGAGGGGAAAAGTTGGAACAGAAGTTTTTGTACGGGTCAATGTTGAAAAATTACTCATTCATATGTTTTGTCAATAAAAATCTATGATAATAATAAAAAAAGAAATTGAGCATTTCCTTCAGTTATGAAGGTAAGCAATAAATATGATTCTGAGAATGAATCCATGTCAAACTGCCAGTGGAGTCCATGACACAAAAAAGGAGAACTCCTGGATTACTTTTGTTAAGTAATTTTTCTGTCCTATATTGATTATCCATGACCCATTTGGACTTTTCTTGGCAAAACTGCTAGAGTGGTTTGCCATTTCCTTCTCTGGGTCATTTGACAGATGAGGAAACTGAGACAAACAGAATTAATTAATTTGTTTAATTTCACACAGCTAATAAATATCTGAGTCTGGATTTGAATTCAGGAAGAAACATTTTCCTGTCTAGTATTCTATATAACATATCACCTAGCTGCCTCCCAAAAAAAGATGTGTCATTCTAAATGAGCCAGTCTGGATAACATCTTGAAAGATGCCAAGAATATCAATCAATGTTTTGGTGGATAAATTGCATTTAAAGATGATTCTTCAGCAGTAGTCATTCACAGTATCATTGGGAAACTAAAACCCATTTAACTGTGTTGGACAATTGCCAGAGAAATGTTATCCATTGTTTTTCTGGCAGAAGGATATAACTTGAAGAGTAATAGATCCTTTGCTTCATGGAGTCTTTAAAATTGAATCTAAGAACATTTAATAGTTAGCAAATAATAGCTAGAATTTATGTAGAGTTAGAAATTTGCAAAACATTGTTCAAATTTTTATTTGATTTTGTTCTTACAATATCTATAGAAAGTGGGCACTATTATTAATAGTTAGCAAAAAATAATAGCTTTTATATGAAGTTTTGAGGTTTGCAAAGCATTTTTCATTTTTTTCCATTTTGTTCTTACAATAACTATAGGAGGTAGGCACTATGTTTTTGACATGATCATATGGTTTTTATTACTAATATGGTAAATTATGGTGATGGTTTTCTTTTTTAATTTATTTTTAATATACATTGATTTATGAATCATTTTGGGAGAGAAAAATCAGAACAAAAGGGAAAAACTATAGGAGACAAAAAAATAGAAAAAAAGAAGGAACAAATCATGTGTTGATTTACATTCAGTCTCCATCATTCATTTTCTGGATGCAGATGGCATTTTCTAACCAAAGTAAATTGAAATTACTTTGGATCACTGAATCACTGAGAAGAACCAAATCTTTTTCAGTTGATCCTCATACATTCTTGCTGTTATTGTGTACAACATATTCCTTGTTCTGCTTATTTCTCTCAGCATAAGTTCATGTAAATAAATCTTTTCAGGACTTTCTAAAATCAGTTTGTTCATCATTTTTAAATAGAACAATAATATCCCATTGTTTCATATACCACAACTTATTTAGCCATTCTCAAACTGATGGACATCTACTCATTTTACAAATCTTTACTCTCACTAAAAGAGCTCCTACAAACATTTTTGCACATACAGGTTCTTTTTCCTCCTTCCTTAGAACACAGATCCAGTAGTACCAGCACTATCATTAATAATTAGCTAATTATAATAACTTGCATTTATATATAGTTTTGATGTTTATAAAACATTTCCCAAAATTTCATTTTATTTTGTTCTTACAATAACTATAGGAAGTAGGCACTGTTGTTATCTTGATATTCTAGAATGAAGAAATTAATATAGGCAGAGATTGAGTGACTTGCCTGGGATCACACAGCTAGTAAATGTCTGAGGTTGAATAGGACTGATTCCAAGTCCCATACTCATTGCACTGTATCATTTAGTTGCATTTACCTTTCTTAAGAGCACTAATAGCTAACTCTCTGTCTCTCTATGTCTCTGTCTCTCTCTCTCTGTCTCTCTCTCTTTGTCTCTCTCTGTCTCTCTCTTTGTCTGTCTGTCTCTCTCTCTGTCTCTCTCTGTCTCTCTCTCTGTCTCTCTCTCTCTCTCTCTCTCTCTCTCTCTCTCTCTCTCTCTCTCCCCATTTCTGTTTCTCTCTCTGTCTCTGTCTCTCTCTGTGTGTGTCTCTGTTTCTCTCTCTCTCTCTGTTTCTCTCTCTCTCTCTCTCTCTCTCTCTTCTCTCTCTCTCTCTCTCTCTCTCTCTCTCTCTTCCTTCCTCCTTCTCTCCCTCCCTCCCTTTCTCCATCTCTCTCTCTTTCTCTGTTTCTGTCTCTCTCTGTGTGTCTCTGTTTCTTTCTCTCTCTCTCTTTCTCTCTCTCTGTCCTTGTCTCTCTTTCTCTCTGTGTGTGTCTCTCTCTGTCTCTCTCTCTGTCTCTCTGTCTCTCTGTCTCTCTGTCTCATAGAGAAAACAATAAGTATCTAATAAAATGAAATTGTTGAGTTAGAGCTCTTAGAAGATACATGGCAATAAATCACATAAAATAATTAAATTGGTGTCAGTATGTTTCCAAGACACTCAGACATATTTTACCTATCCATAGAACCATTTGGGTTTTTTTTTTCAGAATTTGGAATGCTTCCATATAGAAACTGGCAAAGATCTTGTAAATTACCAGTGCAAAAGGCAACATATTACAAACACTTGGGTACAGAAAGACCAGTGAGCACTATCTCAGGTTACCTTTTTTTTTTTTTTTTTTGTATTTTAAATGCTTTATTTTTTCCAATTACATGTAAAGAGAAAATTTAACATTCTTTTTTTTTAATTCTGAGTTTTAAATTTTGTCCCTCTCTTCTCAACGAAAAGATGGGTAATTTAACATATGTTATTCATGTGCAGCCATACAAAACATATTTCCACATTAGTCATGTTGTGAAAGAAAACATAGGGGAAAAAACCCATTAAACACTTTCATTATTTTTCCTTTGGAGGACAGTATTTTCCATCTTAAGTCCCTCACCATTGCTTGGATCACTCCATTACCAAGTGATTCACAGCTGATCATCATAAGTTCATTCACAGTTGATTATCGTAAAGTATTGCTATTACTGTGTATACAATGTTTTCCTAATTCTTCTCATTTTATTTTGTATCAGTTGATGTCTTTCCAGATTTTTCTGAAAACATCTTGTTTGTTATTTTTTAGAGCACAACAGTATTCCTTCACAAATTGTTCACTCATTTCTCAATGAATGGGTATCCCATCAATTTCCAATTATTTGACACCACAAATACAGCTGCTTTTCTTTTATTTAAATCTTTTTGGGATACAGATATAATAAAAAGTATTTGCGGGTCAAATTGTTCTCTAGAGTGGTTGGATCTGTTTACAACTTCATCAATAGGCTTGTGTCCCAATTGCTCTATATTCCTCCAACATTATTATTTTCCTTTTTTTATTATATTAGCCATCTGATAGGGGTGAAGTGGAATCCCAGAGTTGTTTTAATTTTCATTTCTCTAATGAAAGTGATTTAGAATATTTTTTCATATGACCACAGATATCTTTGATTTCATTAAAAAACTGTCTCTCCATATCCTTTGATCATTTATCAATTGGGTCACCACTTGTATTCTTATAAATTTGATTTGTTTCTCATAAGATATTTGAGAAACGAAACTTTTATTGGAGAAACTTCCTGTAAAATTTTTTCACACTTATGATTATTGTTGTTAAGGGGGCAGGTCAATTCTCTGAGAGCCCCCACAGCTGTGGATCATAACATCAGAAGGGGTTGAAATGCAGCTTTTGCTGACACAGGTGTTGCAGACTAGGAATGAGATAAATTGGAGGCAAAGGGAAGAGGAGAGAGGTCAGAGAACAGCAACTGCCTCTCAATCTCCTTGTATCATCTTCTCACAAGAGGAGATACATTCTGGGTTGGATATCCAGCAGCCACTGTCAGGTGGCTCCCATGTATTTCAGCAGCTCTCCCACATATTCCAACAAATTGTGTATTCCCTTACATCATATTTCCCATATTTATCCTTCTCTTTCTCTCCTTTCATCCTGTCTTTCAAAAGTGTTTTGCTTCTGATTAGCTCTCCCAGTCTTTTCTCCCTTCTATTAGCATCCCCACTTCTTTAATCTGCTTCCCTTCCTACTTTCCCACAGGGTAAAATATATTTCTATATACACCTCAGTATGCCTTTTATTCCATGTTTGAATTGATTTTGATGAGTTTAAGGTTCTAGCATTGGTCAACACTTTCCTCATCTCCCTACACTGTAAAAGTTACCCCATTTTATCGTTCCTTCCCCCTTCTCCTAGTGCATTCCTCTTTCCCACCCTTAATTTTATTTTTAATGGCATCACTCTCTAGTCAACTAATATCAATACCCTCTATGTTTTATATTGTCCTAATAAGTTTATTAAGACTTACAGTTATCATCTTCCCATGCAGGAATATAAAATGTTAATCTTTTGATTTCTCTTTCCTGTTTACCTCTTTATGTTTCTATTAAATTTAATTTTTGAAACTTATATTTTCTATTCAACTCTGCTATTTTCAATTAAGAATGCCTGAAAGTTCTCTATTTGATTAAATATCCATCTCCCACCCCCACCCCTAAAGCATTATACTCAGTTTTGCTATATAGATCATTCTTGATTGTAATCCTGTCTCCTTTGCCTTCAGAAATATATTCCAAGCCTGTTTTCCTTTAGTGTAGAAGCTG
This sequence comes from Antechinus flavipes, assembly GCF_016432865.1. Lineage (NCBI taxonomy): Eukaryota > Metazoa > Chordata > Mammalia > Dasyuromorphia > Dasyuridae > Antechinus > Antechinus flavipes. The sequence continues at coordinate 152,368,100 of NC_067398.1, read as the reverse complement.
CTTTTCTTTCTGCATGGAACCATGATAAATCCTGACTATGGCTCCCTGTTATTTTAAGTGTTTCTTTCTAGTTGTTTACAGTGTTTTCTCCTTGATCTGGGAGCTCTGAAATTTAGTTATAACACTCCTGAGAGTCTTCATTTTAGGTTCTCTTTCAGGAGGTGATTGGCAGATTCTTTCAATTCCTATTTTTATTTTCTGGTTCTACAATTATAATACAATTTTTGGATTATTTCTTGAAATATATCATCTAGGTACTTTCTCTGATTATAGCATTCAAGTAGTTCAATAACTCTTAAATTATCTATCCTATGTCAGTTGATTTCCAATGAGATGGTTCATATTTTCTTTTATTTTTTTCATTCTTTGGATTTTGTTTTATTGCTTCTTGATGCCTCATGGAATCCTTACCCTCTAGTTTCTCAATTCTAATTTTAAAGGTATTATTTTTCAGAGAGCTCTTTTATATTCTTTTCCATTTGACCAATTCTGCTTTTTAAGAATTTCTTTTCTTCAGTGGATTTTTGTGCTTCTTTCATCATTTATGCTATTCAATTTTTCAGGATATTATTTTTCATGATTTTCTTACATCATTCTCATTTTTCCCTCTACTTTTCTTATTTGATTTTTAAAATCCTTTTGAGCTCTTTCAGGAATTCATGGGCGGGGAAGACTGGGACTGATTCATAGTATTCTTTAAGACTTTGCATATAGCTGTTTTGATGTTGTTGCTTTCTGAGGCTGTTTTTGATCTTACCTGACACCACAGGAACTATGATCAGTACTTTTTCAGTTGTTTGCTTATTTTACCAGACTATTTCTTGACTCCTAGATTTATGATAAAGTTGAGCTCTGCTTTCCAGTTAAAGGGGGCACTGTTTTGAACTTCAAACCTTTTTTGCTGCTAATTTCAGAGCTAGTTCTGAGTGTCTTCAAGTTTTCAGTTCTTACAAGGTAATATGACCTAAGGAAAGGTGTAGTCACTACTTTCCTGGTCTGGGAGTTACCACAAGCATTTTTTCTGCCCTGGAATCTCTACTCCCCTGCAGCTAGAACCTCTGTTATTCAGTGTTGGTTCTCATCTTAGAATTGTAATATGGGAAAGAATATGGGCAAGGGAACAATCATGCACCCAGTGCCAGAAAGGGATCCCTTTAGACTCTTTCTGTCAATTGTCTAATTCCTTTACCATCTATAGACTGAGAACTCCTGAACCTGCTGAGGATGATTTAGTCAGCCCCAAGGCCTGCTGCTGGTTTGCTGTCTGTGTTAGACTATACTCCAGTCTTATCCCAATAACCTTTTATGATAACTTTCTAAGTTGTTTTGGGCTAGAAAATTGTTGATTCTGCTGCCCCCAAATTTATTTTGAGGCATTATTTTAATGTTGTTTAGAAGGAAACTTGGGATAGAAAAACTCTGCCATCTTGGCTCTACTTCCAGACTTTGGCCTCAAAGTTGCCATTTTCAAATGTCTTGTGAGAATTGAAAAATAAAACAAAGTTAAAAAAGAAATATAGAGTGCACACATTGATGGCAGTCCTCAAAAATAGCAACCAGTAAATAAAATGTCACAAAAAATCTATAGATTTCATTTGCTTTAATTCCAATGAAAGCTCCTTTGTCACCCTCCTTCATGAATAAAACCTCAACAGAAGCTGAATAGTTCCCATAATTTCCATGATCTGTGTACTATAAAGTATGAACTTACAGTTCTTACTGGCACATGTTGTGAAGAGCAATAAACTCTGCAGTCTCACAGAATAATAAACCTATGAAGAATAAAACTACAACACCATGAACCTCCCAATCTCTGTCTTCTTTTACACTTACTTTCCATTCTCATTCCAAAACAGATTCATACACAACCAGCTCTTCCCTCCTACACTTCAGCATTCAAGCACCCCAACCAACTTCCAAACATACCCTACCATATATACCAGCAATACCTGGTGTTCTGATTGTTTATAGACACCGTTTCAATACTGATATACATATCACTTTATTTATAAATACAATATACATAATAAAAATAAAAAATAAATATACAATAGAAAATGATATAAATACACTTTACAATTATTTCCCACAATGATTGTTGGAGGAAAGAATCAATCTTCTCTTGTAAAGTATATTGCTTACCTCTCTGTGACCTCTTCTGAAGTCTTCAGGGTCCCTAGTCTCTTTATATGTTATAAAAGTAGGGAACAACATGACTTTGAATGCCACAAAATATCTTTGCTAAAAGCCTAAGTCTTTCTCTTTCTCTTTTTTCTAGACTCAAATCTCGAGCATTAAAATTATAACCGTTAGGAGGTAGAAATAAATAAATTGTCTGCAAAAGGCCACTGTTAAAATATACTTATATTGCTTATGTAAGAAGATGAGGAGGTTTGAGCAAATTCGAATACAGAAAAAAAGGTGATTAGCAATTTTCATACACATAATAAAAATGAATTTATGGACCTTAACTGTTTCACTTACCTTAAAGGTTCTTGCCTTAAGATTCATTTGTTTGTCAATCAGGGAAGATCTGGGGACCAAAGTGGGCCTTACTAACCCAACCTCCTACAAAATTCTTATGAAGAGTCTTATGAATAGTCTATGAAATGAGTTTTAGGAACACTGGAAGAAAAAAAAACAATCTCAGGAATTGCACAGAATTTTCTAACACAAAGTCAGATATTTGTCTGAGACCGAGGGTTTCAAGCCAATATCACATAAAGAAAGTCAAAATAATTGATTTAATTATAGTCAGGGGTATTACTATGGCTTTTAGTGTCTGCTTTAATGGGTAGTGTGGTTCATCATCTTGGTTTTATAACACTAAAAATGTATCAATTTACCCTTGTTAGGATATGGCTTTCTAAACACTACATCTCAATAAATGGGGGAAAATGGCATCAGATTGCAGCTTGACATCCACAAGCAAAGCAGAGGAGACAATATTATAGAAATCAGAAATGCAATGCCCAGGTGAGCTGACAGGAAACTCACTGGGGATACTCTGATGGCCAGTGGAAAAGTATAGTTATGATACCCAGAGGATGTCATCTTGTGAGATCACTGGAGGACTTCAGCAGCTTAGCGGTTCTAAATGTATCAGCATCCTGGTGAAGTTTGAATGTTGGTCTCCCATGTCCCTATATATATGTCTATATGAGACTCTTGGCCAAATATTCTCCTAATATATGCACCTCCCATATGTTTGTCCTGGACATACAGATTATCACCACCTCATAAATCTTTCCTTGATATATGTTCTCTACCTGTATAAACTCCATGTGAGTTTCTTGTGGTCTTTCATTTTCTCTATGTATTTCCTCCACCCACTAGTGATATGGTAATCTATAGGAGAATATATTCCATATGTATATGGAGTGATTTTTTTTTAATCACTGAACATAACTGAAATTATGTTTAATTTATTAAATGCCTTTTGTTTTGAACCATTGTGTTTACTGTCTATTGTGAATGCATTGCTAGATTGTTTGTTCCTTGTCATTTTAAGTGGCTACTGACCCAAAGATTTCCTTAAATCTGGGTTTATATTTCTGAAGGATCAAGTTAAAGAGGACTCAGAGTTCTTCACTTAAAAGTAGGGAGAAAGAGGCATTTCCTCTTACATTACATCATATGGTATCTACAAAATCTTAGAACTAGAAAAGATCTTAGAGATTGTCTATTTTAATCCTATCCTTTAAGTAATTAGCCAATTGATACATTGAAAGTCATAAAAAGTTTGCCTCTGAAGGGAGGATCTACATATAAGGTTAGTTTTCTTTTGATTCGGGAAAAAAAAAATACTGGACATGACCTAAAAATATGAAGGGCACCAAGCACAGGAAAAAAAAAAAAAAAAAAAAAAAGGATGTATTCATTTAAGAGGATGAAGGCAGGGAATGACTTGAGAACTAAATAGAATGGAAAGCTACAATGATTGAAAAAAGAGAACATTTCACAATTTTGCTTAAATCTGGCCTTGTTTGTTATCAAATATAAGTCACATCTGAGACTATAAGGAACTGTTTAATAATAGAGTGTAAAACACAGTTATGGGGCATATAGAACATATGGGGAAGTCTTCAAAATAAAACCTGAGTACACCTAAGTGGACAATGATTCCAAGTGCTCCTATTTGGTTACACATTATTATCCAATAAGATAGTAAACAAATTCATTCTCTTGAAATAATAGTGCTAAAGGAAATACAAACAACAAGAAAATTGTTTTGGAAAATATTATTCTCTGGAATAATGTTCTTATTATTTTTTCTTATTAAGCAAATGCTTAATAAAATAATGAGACCAAATGCTATAATGACTAATCAATCACTTCTGAAATGAGAAACTATGTAGATATAAATAACTATTAAAATTGGAGATGGAAAATAATTTTTAAAATTAATTTGAGGAAATGCAAATTTAATTAGAGAAAGATGCAAAAGTGGTAAGAATGGGGCTAGTTAGAGACAGATGTTGGTTCCAAACTTCCAGTTCCTCCCTTTCCCTTTATCTTTTTGTCCACATTTCAGCTAAATCTTCATTGTATTTCTCACAGATATATACAGATGTTCATTAAACCTAATTCAGAGAACATTGACCACGAGGTGGTACCTTTAGGCAAAAACAGCTTGATTATCATTACTAATGAATAGAACATTCAAAAGGCATTGTTTTGGAGGGAGGGAGGGCTGGCAAAGGGGAGGCTTTTATTTATTATTTATTTATAAATGTGTTTATATATACACACATTTACAAATTTATAAATAAATCATCATTTATTTATATAGGGTATTCCAAATCCTTGTAAGCTACTAAGGTTTCAAACTGTATTAAGATATTTAGGAGGGGCAACTAGGTGGCACAGTGGATAGAACACCAACCCTGAAGTCAGGAGGACCTAAATTTTCAAATCTAATTTCAGACTCTTAACACTTCCTAGCTGTGTGGTCTTAAGTCACTTAACCCCAATTGCCCAGCAAAAAAAAAAAAAAAAAAAAAAAAAAAAAAAAAAAAAAAAAAAAGACTTTTAGGCCATCCTCAATACTGGATACATACAAGTTGAATATTCATAAAAGTTAACTCTTTGTTATTTTATAGAATTCTTTGCAAAGTTATTTGTAATTCCCACAGTACCAGATATGTAATAGTAATTTAATTAATTTAATATTGAATGAATACCTATATGAATAAAAGGACATTTTGATTAAGTCCAAGAAATATCTTTGCAAATCAGTTAACCAGTATTTATTTAACATCAACTGTGCCAAACACTGTGTAACATGCTAAAGATATAAATATGAAAAAAAAAACTGTCTCATGTAATTTAAACTATTTCTTTTTTTTCTCCTTTTTTCCTTTTTTTTTCTCCTTCCAATACAAATATAATTGCTGAATATGGTGATTTCTGCACAGTCTTGCTAATTTGGAAATTGTGACCATAAAATTTGATTGGACAGCACCAAAAGTAGAAAAAGCAGGATAGATATTTAACTTCAATTCCCTTTACCTGTCTTTTCACCAGTATAAGGTTGTAGCGATGACTTTCACTGTCAATCCCTCTTTTTCTTTAAATTATATTGCATTTCTTTTTAAGTTCACATCTGGTATCCCCCCAATAAAATGTTAGCTCCTTAAAGTGGAGGACTTTGGGAAGGAGGTGGTTCTTTGTATTGCCCTGATGTGCAAAGGCACATAGTAAGCACCTAGTTAATTCTTGTTTTAATGAATTGAATTGACAAAAAGCCTATAATTTTCATGGCAGGCAGAGTCTTTGTTCTATATTCTGTTAGACCCTCCATTTTATAAAAATGCTGATATTACAATCCAAAGCAAAAGAAATCAATTCCCTCTTACAATAAACATCTAACCTGCATTAACCCACTCAAAAAATTTCCCCGTCTTGTATTATTTATACTTCATATACTGTGTGTGTGTGTGTGTGTATATATATATATATATATATATAATATATATATATATAAATACTAAGTATTTATATTTAAGATTTAAATAGCAAAAAAGGAAGAGGAGGAGGAGGAAAAGAAGGAGAGGAAGAGAAGGAGGGAGGAAGAGAAAGAAGAGAGGCAGAGGGAGTAGGAGGAGAAGGAAGAGGGAGGAGGAGTGAGGAGGAGGAGGAGAGAGGAGGAGGAAGAAGAGGAGTAGTAAATAATGTCACAGTTCCCTTTGGAAACTCCATTTAACACATTTAGAAATAATTCCCACAATAACATTCAAGTCCTACAGCTGAATAAGAACTGCTCCCTGCAGTTACTTGAATAATCAACATAATTAGACCAATGTGTCTAAATAGGGAAATCATTTTTTTTTCCTTTTCTCAAACATGTCTAGGACTGCCTGATCATGATTTTATGCTAATGGAGAAAACAGAAATATGGTACACATTGTCCATTAGTTATTCTCAAAGAAAAGAGAGAATGCCAAGACCTAATATTATTTATATTTTAAAATTGGCTTCGTACTGATTTATTATACTACCAGGCTTAATTATAACTCAACAGGCCAAAACATTCTCTAGGTTATTCTGAGTCCAAGGACAAATTCTTCATAATATTCAATGAAAAAAAATTAGAAAGAATAATATATATACACATATATATGTTCATACATACATATATGTATGTATATCTATCTATCTATAAATATCCAGCTATAGCTATCTATAAAATAGAAGTATATGTACAGATACATCTATATCATTCTAAGTTCAAAGATATTCATATACCATCTGTGTGTATATTATGCATGTATATGACATGCATATGTTTAAATATATAGTCAGAATGACATGCATATTTATATTTTATGTATATATACATATGTATGTATATGTATGCACACATATGCCATTCCAAGAATTTTTCTTCAAGTATATGTCATATATATGTACATATACATATACATAAATAAATATCTTCTATGAACATCTCTGGATTTTTTAAGAAACTTTTTAGACAGTCTTTGTTCCCCCTCTTGAACCAAAAATCTTATTATAAATAAAATTAAGAATAAGTGGCCCAGATTTTCAGAACCTAATAAAACCAAATCTTATCATTATCCAGAGTAATTATATTTATGTATGATAGACCTCACCTTTTTCAGAGAGGAGGCCCGCTTTATGAAGTTGAGTCCTCTATAGCTTTAGGAGAGTGAAGAAGTCTATCTGCCTTATCATAAATTCCTCCTAAAATCTGAAATAATGAAACTTCAGATTGGGGTCTAATGTACTTTTATCAGATTGGACCATGACTCAAAAACTCTCTTCAGTGATTTCCTTATCAATTCTGACACAAATTAGCTCACCACTTTACTACCAATCATCTAGTCACATTGGAGGAATTAGAGACATCATATTTTGGGGGAGGGTAAAAGGGAGAAGTCCTAGCAGGGGTCCTCAAACTTTTTAAATAGAGGGCCAGTTCACTGTCCCTCAGACTGTTGGAGGCCAGACTATAGTGAAAACAAAAACTTTGTTTTGTGGGCCTTTAAATAAAGAAACTTCATAGCCCTGGGTGAGGGGGATAAATAAACATCCTCAGCTGCTGCATCTGGCCCGTGGACCATAGTTTGAGGACCCTTGTAACCTAGAGCAAGAGAAACAGGCCAAAGTGGTATATCTTAGTACCTACTTATAGTGAACCTGGTAGTGATACCACATAATCCTTAGCATCCCAGGAAGCAGAATAAGAACATTAGGCATCAAGAACAAGTGAAAGGACCCCTAGCCTAAACAATGAGTAGTAGCACCATGTTAGCAAGAGCCCAGACTTGGATTCAAAAGATATCTGCATCCAAATCTTGTATCTGACACTTAGAAGCTTTGTGATCATGGTCAAGTCATTTAAACTCTTATAAATTTAATTCTCTCATCCTCACAATGGCCCTAAAAAGTACCTGTTGACCACTGTAGAATCATTTTGTTCAAAAAAGTGCTGTGGACTAAACAAGATATCCCAATGTCCTAGTGCAGTTTTAAGCTTGCCCAAAGACGTTTGGGATTTGGGGATACCCTATATCCATGTTAGTTATTATTTCCTATTTAATTTTGTCTAGGGTTAAGCTTACCTTGGAGAACGGACATAACTACATTTAGGAAAGTATTTTTGTTTAGAGAAATGCCTACCTAGGAACAGAGTCCAAGTCACACTCATCTATTTACATCTGCAGGAGATCAAAAGTCCCTACTGTAATTGGGGAATATTGGCCCTGAGAAATTCTAAGGGAAGGCACCCGTTTTTTAATGCTCTGTTATGAAAATCCAGACATTTTATTGCTCAAAAGAGTTTGTGTTATCAATGTGACATAAAGAAAAATGTACTTTTTTTTTCTAGCCAAAGCATATATTTCGTATTCTTAGCCAGACATTCAGAAAAAAGCCATTCAGCATGATTCCATGTTTTCTCTCCCTGAGGAGTGAAAGAGAGAAAGGTTAATAAAACAGGCTGCTGTCCTCAGAGTATATCTTTTCCCTCCTACTGTGAATAGAAGCCTCTGTGGGTCAGCCTCTTGAGTTTGAGCTCTGGCTAAATAATAGCTTCTTTAAAACACCCATTGGCAAGTCAATCCTTTTCTTCTTAAATGAGTTTCTGATGATATGTTTTCTTCAGTGTATATTGCCTATAAATACAATACTTCAAAGCTCTCTTTTTTCTCAGTTCATGTGTAAAGTGGCACTGAGTTAATTATCCAAAAATAAATAAATAAATAAAGACAACATGTTAAGTTTGTCTCGTTACCTAAATGGTCTAGTTACCAGCTAACCTGGCCAGCTGATCATCTCCTTTGAAGGAAATTGGGAATACCAGTTGATTGTCATTTCTGTCCCTCTTTAATTTATTGGATCTTCTCATTAGGTGGCAAAGATATAATAAGCAATTCATTCATGTGTACACTTCCAACCAACTGCTTTCCCCCTCTAATCCATTTTAATGAGCATCTCCTTTAGCGAATGAAGACAGAACATCTGACATACACTACCTAACCAAGTGTTTATTGAAGATGGAGTGTAATTGGATGTGAAGGGAAGACATGAGGAGGAAAATCAAAATATGCTGAACAGAGCTGACCCTAGTCAGCAATTTCCTAGTTAATCAGTAGATAATCCTCCTACTGCTATATAGAACATGAAGCTAAGCAAAATCTTATTATGTTTAAGCCTTTGCTGAGTATCTAACAGAAGCCTGATGAACATAATGCCTTAACCTGGAGGAGTAATTAACCTCCATACCATAGTACTCTGCAGGCAAGCCATATAACCTCAAGCTTTGTTGGGTCCTACCAAGTAAGAAAAGTTTTAAGTGTGGGGTTAGGCTAGTGGTAGCTCTAAGTCTGTTGTCCAAGGACTAGTTTTACTGGTCCTTTCTTTCAGGGATTATCCCCAATTTATGGGGAAGGGGGGAGAGAGAGAGAGAGAGAGAGAGAGAGAGAGAGAGAGAGAGAGAGAGAGAGAGAGAGAGAGAGAGAGAGAGAGAGAGAGGAGAGATCTATATCGACCTATCTATATATCTTATTTGTATATAGTTGTTTGTATGTTTTCTCCTCCATTAGATTGTGAGCTTCTTGAGAGCAGAAATTGACTTTTGTCTTTGGTCATTATCATAAGATCTGGGACATAATAGGTGCTTAATAAATTCTTGATAACATTCACTTGACCAGCCTAGCTAAACTAGAAGAGATGTACCTTCAGATTAGGTTTAAGATGACTTTTTTGAATGCTGAAATTCATGAAGACCATCTACTTGAATTTTGTGAAGCTAATTAAGATCTGTGTTGAAGAGAGACATGATCAAATTTGCAAAATCATGGGTCCATTGAAACACTAGTTCCCAGATCTGATATTATTTGCTTCCTCAAGAATCTTCAAAAGTTCCTTATTGCCCGTAATATAAAATACAAATTCTTTGACTAACTTGTAAGTTCCTCCATAATCTGACTCAAACCTACTTTTTAATCTAATTTCATTCTATGTTCCAGCTAAACTGTATTACCCATTCCTTAACCTTTTTCTGCTTTGCCCTACTTCCATAGATTAGTGTAGGCTGTCCCCTGTTCCTACCTCAATCTCTCTTCATATCTCTATCTACTAAAATTCTATTTTTTTCTTTAAGGAACAACTCAAATATCACATAATGTTCATTGTTGTTAGGTCATGTCCAATTCTTTGTGATCTCATCTAGGGTTTCCTCAGCAAAAATACTGAAGTAGTTTGCATTATTTTCTCTAGTTCATTTCTCAGATGAGGAGCTGAAGCAAACAGGGTAAAGTGAATTGCCAGAGTCACACAATTATCAAATGTCTGAAGATGAGTCTTCTTAATTCTAGACACTGCGCTATCTAGTTAACACATAATACAAGAAGCTTTCTTTAATTCCTCCCAGATGGAAATGATTCCTATCTCCTCACATTTTTTTTTCCCATTGGGAGGAGAAACAACTCTTTCCCTTATCTTTATCACAAGACCTTAATCATATTCATAGATGTTCTAACCCTACTATTTGGGAGATTCCTTGAAAGGAGGGATTGTGGATAGATCAGATAAATGGATGGACCCATAGATAATAAAGATAGATATTGAAACAGTTTACAGAGAAATAAAAATAGGTAACATTGATAGAGATAGAAATAGATAGGGAGATGATGAGTCAGTTGATTGGTAGGTAGGTTGGTGGGTAGGCAGAAAGAAATGATAGAAAATAGAAAAGGATAGATAGATTGATGGAAGTAGAAACGGATGGGTAAATAGAGATAGAAATAAAGATAATAGAAAGATAGAAAGGGCTAGATGATAAATTGATAGAAATAGAGACAGGGAGAGAGAAGGAGGGAATGAGAGAAAGAGAAAGAAGGAGAGAGAGCGTGTGTGTATGTGTTAAGGATAAGATATATTTATTAAGCACTTACTATGGGCTAGATACTGTATGGGCTGGGGAATACAAAGACCTGAAATAGTAGGAAAGAACAGAGAAAGGAGGAAGGGAAAGAACAAGTCAGAACAATCTATACAAGATGTATAGATATGGGAAAGTGAGCCAAAAGTGAAATAAAAAGCACTGATGGGGCTTCTCATACGGTCCATTCATCTAGGGAGTCATCAAATATGGACGAGGCCTGTATGAATTTTCACCATTGTAATACAAACATTGAGTAGGAAGACTTGCACATAGGAGACATTTAATTAGTGTCTGTTGAATTAATGTAAACAATCAAACATCCATTGGCAAATAACTAAACAGTATATGTAGATCTCTGTTTAGGTAATGGGGATAGCAATAGATATAAAAAACAATTTCTGTGTTTGAAGAGCTTAGAGTATAACTGGGGAGGAAAAGGAAAATGTGCATAGAGACATAAATAAAATAAGGCTTCAGAAATAACTACAATACAAGCTGTTGTTTCACACACACACACACACACACACACACACACACACACACACACACACACACACCCTATAATGTGGAACAGACCTAGCAGAAAACCTATGTTTATCATCTTCCTCAGACGTTAACTTTGTAACCCTGAGTAAGTCACCTAACCTGTCTGTCCCTGGAAACTCTCTAAAGAATTTTAAAAATCACAATTAATTTCTAGTCTTCACTGGCAGAAGGAATATGCCCTAGAAATTCCCTCCACTGAAGGACTGAGTTTTTTATACACCCTCCCCATTCCAGTAAAACCAAATCTATTTTTGTGTTATGTATTCATTCACTGGTATTCATGCACTGGTCTATTTACAATTTTGGTTTAAAAAAAATGAGAATCACTCTGTTAACAGGGCATTTTCTTCTATTAATTTATGTATTCAGATTATTATTAGTAAAGCATAATGGTTTCTTATTAAGCAATAACTAGGCCCCTTAGCTGGGTATATACAGGACTCTTTAAGTCTCCTTAATACTAGAGCCCAAGAGGTTAATCTGTACTTAGCTGCCTATACATAAAAAGCTGAACATCTGTTTTTGTCTTTTTTTTTTCATTCCACCTGCTGTCCATGGAGCTCCAATAGTTTCATACTGTGTCAAAAAGGCCATAAGCTGGTGACAGAGGGGATTTTATGGGGGATGTCCAATTCCCAATCCTGAATACCACATGTGGCCAACTGCCAACTGACTCACACACTGGCCCAGAATCCAGACAGAAAAATAATCCAGCATCAAATCCAGATAGATGCTTTACCTTTTTAAAATCTTTTTCTTTTGATTTGTTTTCTTCCTTTCTCTTCTTCCCTCTTTTCCTTCTTTTCATCCTTTCATTTACCCTTCCTTTTCTTTTTTCTTTCTTCTCTTCCTTCCTTCCTTCCTGTTTCATTTGTTCATACCTTACTCTGTCTATCTTCTTTGCTGCTTTCCTTCCTTTCTTCCTTCCTTTCTACATTTCTTTCCTCATTTCTTTTTTCTTTTCCTCCTTCTTCCTTTTATCACTTCCTTTCCTTTTTTCTCTCTTCTCTTCCTTCTTTTTCCTCTTCCAGTCTTCCTGTTTCATTTGTTTGTTCATTTCTTCCTCTCTTCCTTCTCTTTTGTCTTTCTTCCTTTATTTCCTTCCCCTCTTACTTCATTCCTTCCCTTCTTTCATATTTTCTTTTCTTCTTCTTTCCTTCCTTTCTTTTTTCTTTCTCTCCTCTTTTCCTCCCTTTATCCATTCCACTTTCCCAATTTCATTTGTTTGCTCCTTTCTTCCTTCTCTCCTTTCTTCTCTCATTCTTTCTTTCATCTTTTCCCTTTTCCTTCCCTTTTTATTCCTTTCCTAACTTTAATACTTAAAGTGGAAACTGTATTACAAAGGCCCGGAAATAGTGCATAGGTAGGTATATTCATAAACACTCAAGTGTAGGAGTCAAAGTGACTTCTTTATGGTTCATCTACCAATAGATATCTGAGTTACAGGAGCCAAGGAAGCCTAGAGTGTTTGGCTCAAAGTCTTCTTCACCAATTAAATTTGACAGTAATGTGAAAGGCAAAAACAGAGAAGGGAGATCTTGGAAGCAATGAAAAAATAGGCAAGATTTAAAATTGTATCCCTCATAGAAATCAAATATTTTGATGAATGGATTAACCCAGGAAACCACAGCAACCATTAGCTATACTTGTTTTTTGTTTTGTTTTGTTTTGTTTACTAACTTCAAAGTATCTCAAAAGTTTGTAAAGTAATTAAGTCAAGACCTGATTATTTGAATTTTTGTCCCTTGAAATAGGGCTATGGGCTCCTGGATGGAAGCCTTTGGCAATCTAGTAAAACTAATGGACCCCTCCTCATAATAATATTTTAAATGCATAAAATACATATGATTACAAAAGAAACCAATTATGTTGAAATAAAGGTTTTTTCTCCTGCTTCCAAGTTTGTATGTCCCCTAAAAATCTATCAACAGACCAACTCCAGGTTAAAAACCCTTGCCTTAGAATCCCTCCTCATTCAAATGTTCTGTAGCAGTCATCTCCAAACATTTCTGATTGCTTATCCCTATCAATTAAACATGCACATCCCAATGTGTATATAATAATAATAATAGCTAACATTTGCATAATACTTATTCTATGCCAGGCACTCTATTAAATGTATCATCATTATTACCTCTTTAAGCTTCTCTATAACTCTGGGAGGTGAGTGATCTTGCTGTTTCCATTTTACAGGTGAGGAAGTTGAGGCAAATAGAAGTTAGATAACTTTTTCAAGGTTATAAAGTTAGTAGGTATCTGAGGCTCAATTTAAATTCAAGTCTCTCTGACTCCAGCTCCAGAGCTCCATCCCCAGAACTATCTAGCTGCTCCCATTCTATGTTTATTTATGTAACATATATTTACTACTGTGCTAATAATTGTGAATATTTTGCCCCAAAATAGAAGCTAAAAGAGGATGATTGTAGAGTTGATAGAGGATCACTAGAATTTATTTAGTAGGGCAGCAATATGGTCAGACCTACTCTATGGGAAAATCATTTTGTTAGCTGAAGAGGATAATTTGGAAAGGGGAGAAACTTGAGGCAGGCAGAATAATCAGGAAGCTATTATAATAGTCCAGGCAAAAAGTGATAAGTGCTTGAACTAATGGAAACAGATGAGAGATGTAGAGATGAAAACAGCAAAACTCAGCAACTCATTGTATACATGGAGTAAGGGAGAGAGAAGAGCAGAAGTAAGACATTGATGTTGTGGACCTAGGTGACTGGATGGTGGTGCCCTTGACAGTATTAAGGAAGTATAGAAAAGAACCTGGTTTGAGAGAGAAATGATGTAATGAGATCTTTAATGCAAATCTCCATCCATCTGTGCTTCTCTTTACTACGGGACTTAATAGGACTCACTTTAAATGAAAAGAAGCCGAGCTCTTTATTCTACTAGGTTGTATACATTTGACCTGCAAGGAGTTCCTGCCTGCTGCAGCCATCAGAGAGATGGTCTGGCGAAGATGAGGTGGCTCTGCTGAGAAGGGAGAGAATTTTCTCAGGAGCAGTTAAGTAAGTATGGTGGAGGGCCATTGATTCTAACTGCCCTGAGACATCACATCGGCTAAGTGAAGAAGAGCTGGGGGCTGGCATAGTAAAGTATAGAGGGGACTGGGTGAGGGTAAAAGGAAAGTGGGATTTTATTAGGAGGGGCAATGGAACCCATTGTTTTATTTGATAGCCTCTGGAGATTAGGCCATGTCCTTCTTTTGGAAACCACTGTTCTAGAGTATGATTAAAATTTAGAGTTAGAAAGAGTTCATCTGGATCAAAACGCCTTTTTTTTTTTTCCTGAGGCAATTGGGGTTAAGTGACTTGTCCAGGGTCACATAGTTAGGAAGTGTTAAGTGTCTGAGACCAGATTTGAACTCAGGTCCTCCTGACTTCAGGGCTGGTGTTCTATCCACTGCTCCACCTAGAAGCCTAAAAAGACCTTTTTTTAAAGATTAGGAAGCAGAAGTCCAGGGACAGGAAATACATTGCATTTCACCCAGGTAATAACCCCTGGTATAGTCCAGCTAGTGTCCCCCTACTTCCAAATCCAGTATTTTTTACATGCATCATGCTTACCTGCTTTACTTCTAGGCACAAAGAAGTAAGATATTAAGGGAAGCATTACGTATTGAAGTGGAAAGAATGTAAGGGCTGGAATCAGAAAGACTCATCTTCCTGGTTTCAAATATGGCCTCAGGTACTTCTCAACAGTGTTATCCTGGGTAAGTCATTTAACCCTGTTTGCCTCAGTTTTCTCATCAATAAAATGAGCTGGAGAAGGAAAAGGCAAATAACCCCAAATGGGGTCATGAAGAATCTAACATTTTCTATAATTTCTAACTGAAACAACTGAACAATAACAAACATAGTCACAGTTGGGATGGATCTTAGCAGTCATCTAGTCCAACCCATACTCTCGAGAAATCCCTATTACAACATAATAAAAAATTCCAGCCTCTGATTAAAGAACTTCAGTATGAGGAAGCCTACTTCCTTTTCCTAAGAAGGGTCATTCTTCAGTTTTTAATGAAGCCATGTTGAATCTTTGTGATAACATCACTACCTTACTATAAAGCCTCTTAAACTGGGGGAATTGCGACCCTATAAGGGGTAGCATAACTAAATGTGAGAATGGAAAAATTATGCTTTATTTTCAGTAAATGTTAGGTTTGCATGCCTATTTTATATACCTATATATGGCAGATCACGTTAAAAACTTCTCTGTCAAAAAGGGGTTACAAGTGAAAAAAGTTGAACAAGTCCTGCCTTACTAGAATTAATAGCTCATCAACCATCACTTTTAAAAAAAAGTGCTAGAATTCTGCCAAGAATCAAAATCACTCTCATTGGTCTATAGTTTTCTAGTGTCATAATCAAAAAGTTCACTTTAGCAATGAATCTAGCTTTTGTTTTAGAATCTTTGTAGAATCTTGAAGCTCTCTTTTTTCTGGATAACCTTTGTCCTTGATTCCTGAAACAGACCCTACCACCGGCTACTGCTGTTTCAAAATGTCAATGAAAAATAACACACCTCCTGGCTCTCCAAGGTTTGCAAGGGTGGGAAAAAACTGAACCTCATCTCCTCTCCAACACTCCCCCGCCTCCAGCCAGAGCAGTAACTTCTCCAGAACTTGGCTAGAATCTCTCTCTCTCTCTCTCTCTCTCTCTCTCTCTCTCTCTTCTCTCTATTCCTTCACTTGGAATAGAGGTCATTGATTCATTCAATAAATCCTCCCCACCCTTACACTTCTAGGAAATATTCCCTATCCAAGCCAAGAATGGAAAAGAACCTTTTATCACCTCTGAAAAAAGAATTAATCACATTCTTGTACATATTACATAGGAGGATCATAGGATCTGAGATGGTCAAGACCTTAGAGATAGAACTGGATTAGATAGGCCAGTTCCCTCATTTTATACTTACTGAAGCTGAAGTTCCAAGAGGTAAAATACTTACCCTGGATTATACAGATAGTAAATAATAGAGCTAGAATTCCAAAATAATTTATGATTTTTTTCTTATGATCTTTTTTATACCTTTTTATGTCAGTCATTTTTGAATATAACTACTATTTCCACTGAACCCCTCCCCTTTAATTAAGAAAAACTGTCAAGAAAAATCATCAACCTATGAACTAAGTGGCTCTGTCTGTATTTGTAATAGCTCATATCTAGGAGTGTGCTCTTAAATACTTAACAAGAGACTCTCAAAAAAAATAAAAAGTTGTTCTAATGCATTTTGAAGACAGCTAACTGATTCAGTGAATAGAGTAATGGGTCTGGAATCAGGAAGAGCTGTGGTCTCAGACACTTACTAGCTGTGTAACCTTAGACAAGTCACTTAACCCTCTTTGCCTCAGTTACCTCACCTATAAAATGAGTTGGAGAAGGAAATGGCAAACCACTCTAGTAGCTTTGCCAAGAAAATCCCCAATGGGTCATAGAGAGCCCTACTAACTAAAACAACAGAATAGCAACAAGGCACTTTTAAGTTTAATCTGTATCATTAACATTTTTTCCATTATTTTCTTAAGCCTTGACTATAAGCAAAACAATAAATCACATCCTAATCTGTAGTGTTTGCCAACTTCCAAGGTACGAAAACACTTACAGTAAAAATTTAACAATCTGCTCTAGCAAGCTAGTTTGAGCTGGCTCCGACCTACCCTTGCAACTCATACCCATAGTCTCACACCTCTTCAAAGAAATTTATTTCTTCATTTCTTCTCTGGGGTCAAAATCATTCATTATAATTACACATCATTCAGTTAAAATTCATTGTTCTCTTTGTCTATGTAGTCATACTCAATGTGTATTACATTTGTATTACTCTATTCATACAAGTCTTCCCATGTGACTAAACAAACTTTGTTTTTAGTGGTTAGCTACCACAAAAAAAGCATTCTTAAGAATACTTAAGGTACCTGGGACCTTTCTTTCTGCCTTGCTTTGCTAGGAAATATTTGTTCAGTAATAAGATCCCTAGGTTATAAGATTTAGAAGCTTTTGTCATATAAATCCAAAATGTTTTTTGAATGCTTGGATCAATACACCATACTACAAATAGTGTGTAAAGGTCCTTCAACATTAAATGTCATTTAAGTGGTGCAATAAATTCAAACCCTAGCTGTGTGACCCTTACTAGCTGTATAAGTCCAAGACACTTAATGATTGATTTAATTTCTTAATTATGAAATAGGAATGATAATAATATCTATCTCCCAGGGTTATTTCAAGTATCAAGTGAGATAATATTTATAAAATATTTTAGCACAGTTCCTGATACACAGTAAACATTCAGTAAGTGCTTATTCTCTACCTTTTTTCTTTCTATCATTTATCATATTTGTTGTCATTGGCCCTTCATTTTCTTTTTTATTATTTTAATATTATTTTATTTTTCCATATACATGCAAATATAGTTTCCAACATTCATATTAGTGTTCTATTAAAAATGATGAAAAAGCTGATTTAGAAAGGCCTAGAAAGATTTATACAAACTGATAATGATTGAAACAAGTAGAACCAGGAATATAGTGTACACAGTAACACCAAGATTATGTGATGAGTAAGTATGAAAAACTTGATTCTGCTCAGTGGTTCAGTGATCCAAAGCAATCCCAATAAACTTTGGATAAAAAACACTATCTGCATCCAGAAAGAAAACATGAAGATAGAATGTACATCAACACATGCTACATTCACTTCATTTTTTTACTCTCTCGTGATTTTTCCCTTTTGTTCTGATTTTTCTCTCCCAACATGATTCATAAAGAAATGTGTATTTTAAAAAAGTTAACATACACTTATAAGCAGAAAAATACAACAATTAATAAAAAAGCAAGTCTATTACAATTCCTTTGAATCACCTGATTGTTGAGAAGAGCAAAGTCCATCATAGTTCAGCATCACATAATCTTATAGTTATTGTACACAATGGTCTCTTGATTCTGCTCACTTTAGTTAGCATCAACTCATGTAAGTAATCTAGGCTCATCATAGAATAATAATATTCCATTACATTTATATACCATAACTTAATTCAGCTATTCGCCAACTGATGGGCAAACACTCAATTTCTAGTTCCTTGCCACTATAAAAAAGGGCTGCTGCAAACATTTTTGCACACATGGGTCTTTTCCCTTTTTTTATGATCTCTGGGATGCTGATACAGTAGAGACATTGATGGATGAAAGAGTATGCTCAGGTTGATAGCCCTTTGGGGATAGTTCCAAATTGCTCTCCAGAATGGTTGAATCATTTCACAATCCCACCAACAATGTATTAGTATCCCAGTTTTCCCACATCTCCTCCAACATTCATCCTTATCTTTTCCTATTATCTTAATTAATCTGAGAGGCTTGAAGTAGCACCACACAGTTGTTTTCATTTGCATTTCTCTAATCAATAGTGATTTAGGACATTTTTTCATATGACTAGAAATAGTTTTTATTTCTTTAACTGAAAATTGTCTGTTCATAGCCTTTGACCATTTATCAATGAGAGAATGGCTTGTATTCTTATAAATTTAAGTTAATTCTCTATATATTTTAGAAATGAGGCTTTTATCAAAAACACTGTTGTAAAAAAAAAAAATCCCCAGATTTCTGCTTCCCTTCTAATTTGGATGCATTGGTTTTGTTTTTACCATTTTTTTTTAAAATAAATGTAATCACAATAATCTATTTTGTATGGTCTCTGGTACTTTGGCAATAAATCCCTTCTTTCTTCACAGATTTGACAGGTAGACTATCCTTTTCTTTTCTAATTTGCTTATAGTATCATCCTTTATGTCTAAATCATGAACCCATTTCAAACTTTTCTTGGTATAGGGTGTTAGGTATTGGTTAATGCCTAGTTTCTGCCATACTATTTTCTAGGTTTTCCAGAAATTTTTGTCAAATAATGAGTTCTTATAAGCTGGAGTCTCTGGGTTTTTCAAATGCTAAATAACTATAGTCATTGACTATTGTGTCTTGTAAACCCAACCTATTCCACTGATCCACTACTCTGTTTCTTAGCCAGTTATCAGATGGTTTTGATGACCACTGTTTTATAATATAGTTTTATATCTGGTACAGATAGGCCACCTTTCTTTGCTTTCCTTTGAAATTTTTGACCTTTTGTTCTTTCAGATGAATTTTGTTATTTTTTCTAGCTCTGTAAAGTAATGTTGTTTTGATTGGTATGGCACTGAATAAGTGGACTAATTTAGTGAGAATTGTCATTTTTATTATATTAGCTTGACTTACCCATGAGCACTTGATATTCTTCCAGTTGTTTAGATCTAACTTCATTTGTGTGAAAAGTGTTTTATAATTGTGTTCAGATAGTTCCTGGCATTGTCTTGGCAGGTAGACTCCCAAGTATTTTATATTATCTACAGTTATTTTAAGTGGAATTTCTCTTTTTATCTCTTGCTGCTGGATATTGTTGGTAACAAATAGAAATGCCTGGTCCTTAATTTTCTTTTTTTTTTAAAGACATGAGACCTTTAAAAGACATAATATAAATACAACTATAATATTTGTGAGTAATTTTTGTGGTAGCATTATAAATTGTAGGCCATTAAAAAAAAAGTAGTTTCTTTTCCGAAGTGAACTTTGTAAAAAGTCTTTAACTTAGAGATAAGAGCATCTAAAGTTTAATTTGATGAAATAAAGCAGTTTCTAGAGGTATTAAGGGCTACTGGACTCAAAAACAAGTCAAGGAGACTAAAGTAGACATAAGGAAAATAATCTTGGTAAGCATACAGTATATTTGCTGCTGCTACTTCATCCAGGTTTTTGTTGACTTAATTTAGAACTTCTCTTAAAACATTTTGGGGTTTTCTTGTGGACTTGTAAAAACATTGCTTGAAAAATTTATCAGCAGTCCATCCCTTAGCAGAGATTCCACAAATACTCTCAAAGCCTTTAAGTGAGTCCAGGCAGTAAATGCTTGACTGAAGTTCACCGTGAGCCAAAGCAAAAGGGGACTGTACTGTTGCTTCTTTTCAGAAAACAATTAATTCATCTCTTCTCTTTCAGGTTTAATTTCTTTTTCATCATTGAAAAATTCACAGACAATGAACTTGTTTGCTTTGGCTTTGGCTTTAAAATAACTGATCAACCTCTGATACTATAGAGGCCTCCCTCATTGTCCTCAGCAATCAGTTTGGTTGTTGATCAAGGTACCACCACGTCTGAGAGAGATTCATATCTTTTTTTGTCACTGTGAATAGTTTGGCTTTGGAACTATCAGCAAGAGAGGGGTGAGAAACTCTGAACAGAGCACAAAAATCTTCTTTGCTCATAATATCACTAATGTCTAAGTGAAGAGATTTCCCATGGATTTATTTTATTTTCCAGGTTCTTTAGGTTTCCTTTTGGAGTGTTGTAGGCAGCTGTTGGAGCTTCCTGGTCTGTTTCTATTTGTGCCAATTGCTTTGCTAACTTGTACACTACAATCACAAGGGGCTGCTTGGCAGGATACTTGGCCATGTCCCATTCAAATCGGATCACACACAAAAAAATAAGTCAAGCCCTTTGGTCACCAGTTTCGCATGAACTTTGCCCATTTCATCTTTCATAACTTCTACACTGAGCCATCTTCTTCATAAGGCTTTCAGCAAAGTTATCGAGTTTCCTCAACTCATCTGAGAGACCCCCAAAAAAATCCTACATCCTGAAGTCAGTAATGGCAAATTTAGTGTTGTGGGATAGATTATCCTTGGAGGTGACTGTATTCATCATTTCTAGAGCCTTATCTTCTTATCTTCAACAGCAGAAATCAGCCAAAATTCCGACGACATGTTTCAAATCTTCCCTTTTAATCAAGGTTACTGCCATATAATGAGAGCTTCCCATGTTAGCGAGCGTTGGAAGGTCTGAGGGCAGAGAGACTGGAGGCACGTGTTGAAGGGGAGCTTGGGTTCTGATTCAGTTTCCAGATCTGCCTGGAGAGCCTTGGGGTAGAACCATCTCCACTCCTTCAGGGAATTGCTTTGGGCACTTCTGGAACTGCACTGAGGAGTGCTGGGCTGCCTCCTGCTGCTGGCTGCAAGGTCCCTGGAGGGCAGGTGCCAGCCCCTTTGGCCAGATCAGTCCTTGGTTCCCAATAACCATGGCTCCCAAGCGGCTGGGGCTCCAACTGCTCCCTGGTCCTTGGAGAACCAATGACATCAGATGATGATGTCTTGACATGAGCATCAATTGAATTAAAATGAGGCAAAATTGTGCAATTTTCAGCTTTACTCTCTCTTCTAGGGTTTTGAAGTTCCAGTGGCAAGACAAAAGTCAAGGAAGTAGAGGATGAGTTTGATGTCTTTAATATCTGACCAATGTCTGACCAAGATGTAAGCACTCCCAGTCTGATGGGAGGTGAAATCTCAAGATCAATTGCAATTTTATTTCTCTTATTATTAGTGATTTTACATTTCATAGGATTATTAATAGTTTATAATTTTTATTTTGAAAACAATTTGCTTGTATCCTTCTATCATTTATCTATTAGATCATTTTCTGATCCAGTCCTTTTTCTCTCCATATTTGTTTACTTCTTATTTGAATTAATTGTGAGTGGAGTGAGTGAAGACCATAAGATCATACTTTTAGAAATAGAAGAGAATTTAGAGGTCATCTAGCCCAACCCTTTCATTTTCCAGATGAGGAAACCGAACCTTCTAAAGATTAAGCATTTTGTTTAATGCCATACAGTTATGAAGTCATAGAGGTGGGATTTGAACAAAAATTCCCTGCCACCTTCTGATACTCTTTTCCAAGTTCTTTCAGAGAAAAACTTGAATTTGTAGTATAAATTATGAAACATCTTTTAAACAAAGGATTTTTTGTCCTTCTTAAGTTTTATGACCCATCTAAATTAGCAATGCTGTCTAGTAGGACTTGGGAAAAGCCTACTTTAAAAATAAGTGACATAGCTTATAATTAGTATATCAAAAATTTGCATGGGAATAAATTGACAAGGGCCTTCTCTGCCTGCTCTTGAGCCCCCAATTCATTTCCCAGTCAGCCATCTGTTTGCAATCAGCAGCTGAGCAAGCCCTCAGGCCAGGTTCATTTAGGATTGGTTTTCATGAGGGTAGGAGGAGAACAGAGAGAGCAGAAGATGAGCCAGCAAAATCCCTCTGTGTGAAGCTTCTTCCCTTGCTGTGGGTATCACATATCTGCCCTCCTACTTGACCTGAATTTGTCCCCCCCCTTCTGTTACTATGGCTCTCTTGCTTGCTGATGTTTTGCCTGTCTCTTTGCAATAACCCCCCCCCACACACACACACACACACTATGTATATACACCATGCTTCTACAATTTGGCTGTTCTTCATGAGTGCTATTTGCTGAAAGTATGGACATTCCAACAAGTCCAGTGCTCTAGATATCCATTTTCCTTCCAAGGCTTGCTTACCTGAAGACTGACTCCTTGCTGCTCAAACTCTTGCATTTTTTTAATGCACCCCATTTACAAGGTATTTTTTCTCTCTGGGCTGCCACTTGTGGCTTGAGACTTGTTTAAGTTTTATTATCTTTAAATAATTTCAACATTTTCACCATCCCCCACCGGCATCTTGTTTACTCCAAGAAATGGTGCTTTGCAGACTGATTTCCAATTAAAAAGAAACTTCAGCCCAATTCCTTTCCTAAAGTAGGCAGCTCAAGCCTGGTTTGAGGGCAGGAGAAAATGCATTCACCATCCCAATTTGCTCTTAAAATTACAGCCAAATAAAACTCCATTTTTATTATAAAACCTTACAAAGACCTCAAACCCACTCCCCCTTCTCCACAGAGCAGTCATGGATAATGGAGGAGCCTTGGAGTCAGAAAGACCAGCCTCTAACATAAACTGCCAGTGTAACTTTGGGCAAATTATTTAATCCTTGACCACCAGGCAATCCTCCAACGTTATAATTACAGAGAATTTGCTGATATCCATCTGTGAAGAGACTTTCCACAAAAATTGGGACTCCTAAAAAAAAGCACCTATCTGATTATAATAGCAACAAGAATCACAGAATGATGTAGTAAATAGAGAGTCAGTTTTGAGGACAAGAAGACCCAATTACAAATCTTGTCTCTGGCACATCCTGGCAGTGTGATGGGTCTCATAGTGTCCCAGACATTTCTCTAAAAACAAACCTAATATATTATTTCCAGAGCAGTTGCTGATCTCTATTGGTAGACAGTTTCCACATGGGAAGTTACAACCATCAATGAAATCATAGATCCATTTAAATTTTTTTTAACTTTACATTAAATTAGCAGTTAATTAATGAAATGATTAAACAATTAATTGCTATTTGCAAGCTTATTTCCTGAACAGCCTAATGGAGACAGAAAAAGGAGGATCAGAAGGTTACATGACCCAGTCTACAATCATGAAACTGTTAAGTGACAGAACCAGCCAATCCCTTAGATTTCCTGCCTCTAGGTTTAGGGCTTCCTGCTAAACCAGGCTGCCTTCCGTGTTTGCACGATACAAATCAGATGAAAGACAAACCGTTGCAGTTGTTAAAGAAAATTTAGAAAAAGCAATATAAATCTCTTTTTGTTATTATGGATATTGTAGCTTTTGAATTTTATTTTGTTTTTTATAAAATTGCCAAACCTAAGCAATTTTTTGATTAATTTTTGGAAACACAGTTCTCAAGCCGGTGGTTCTTTCTGCTCATATTAGTGAAATAATTCACTTAAAAGAAGCAATTTGATATAACAAAAAGAACGCTGGTCAGGCTGCAGATCTTTGTTGTAGACCCAGCTCTGCCAAGCCAGCTATGTATAATCATAGCTTCACCTCCTTTTGCTTCATTTTCCTCATTGGTAAAAGGGAGGATGCTGACCTCCTTCAATAAGGCGAAAGATTTATTCCCATCTTTATTTATAATGCAGTCTGTGGGAGAAAAAATATATATTCTTTTCCTTCTCCAATAGGTCCCCAAATCCTGAAAACTATAGGCCACGGTGAGACTCATAAGCCACCTGTGACAACCTGCTTTCCCTCTAGATCATGGGTAGGCTGTTTGACTCCTACTTCCCAGAAACTTCCATACCTAATGTTTGTATTTCCTGTCTAGTTCAGCTGAGTTTCCACCAAACAAACCATAGGATCTTCTTGCCAGTGACCCCAAAGTTGAAAAACCAACCAGATGCCCCAAGAAAGGGGCCTTCACACATAATAAAAGCTGTGATTTTCAGCTAGTCAGTGTAAAAAGTGATTGCAAGTAGGTACCACAGACTGATTAGAAGGCTATTTATTCTCAATGCTTATAAGATTTGAGGGTACCAAGTTCAAGAACCTTCTCTGAAGATCCACTATTGATCCCATTTCCTTTTTCTGCCTGAAGACTGTCATACCTTTTTGTCTTTCTGTTACTGCTCTTATTCTCAGGTGCTTTCTTTAAATCTTTGACCCCCTCTTCTATGTGTTTCAATACCTCAAAATAAAAGGCTTTGATTCTTCTATGAAACCTCATGTAATTCCCAGTATTGCCAATAAAGCCATAATATTCTCTTAAAAGAGAAATTTTAGAAACGTATTAACCCAGGGAAAAGAAGTTCCACTCTCCTGTATATGGCACACCATTTATCAACATGAATTGAGTGCTCAAAATTCCCTGCCATGATTACACAAATCATAGAGATTAGTCCAAGTTTTACCCAGTGGACTTGGAGTTTAAATAAATAACATGATACTAAATCTATCTACAGCCAGAGAGAAATGTCAAGCCAACCTCTTTAAATTTTTTTAAGATTTTTTTTTAGTACCAATGAGAAAATCTAGGGAATTTATTTCATAGGTCCAGTTCCCCAAACAGTGACACCTCTCAGTGATCCACAACTGTAGAGGGGAATCTTTCTCTTAAATGGTCACTATCCGATGAATGGGACAAGTATACGTTGAGTCTAGATATGAAAGATTTAATCTCTTCCTCTGCATGCATTTCATTCACTCATGCTTACCAGTTGTCTTAAATGTTACTTAGAGGTTAAAGATTAAAACTATACATGTCCATTAAAAAATCCTAATAAATCAATATGGGTGCTAACAAATACAAGTTTCACCCTGGGCAAAAACTCAATAATTATTCATACAAACTTGGGCATATTCTGTGATGGGAATTGTTCTTCCTTGGTCTTTGGGGTCATTGGAAATGCAGAGCTACAGTAAGCCAGATGCACAAATGACCTTCCTGGGTAATCTGTTCCATATGATAATTCCTTCATTAATCTTTTGCAAACTCACTTGCCTCTACACCAGGGAGGGCCAAACCCTTTTTGGCATAGACATAAGGAAAAATACATCCCATATGTTCCACATTACACAATTGGTGAAGTATATTATGAAGCCAAGTAGTTTTTCCTCTCCACCTTCCTTTGTGGAATTAAGCAATGACCACAGTCAGGGGCTGAATCCTAAGAGTATTTGATCACTTCTGAGATCCTATATTAGGATTTTGAAAGTCCCCAGGTTATAAAAAGTCCATGCTTGTTATTCTCCATCAAATTCTCTCTGCCACGAGCCATGTTCTGACCTCTTCCACTTTTCGGATCTTCATGGATTTCATTACAGTATCCTTTAAAAAATCACATTCCCCAGTTTCCATGATGTGCTAAAATCAACTCCAAAATCTGTCTCTCATCACATAGAATCCAACTCAGTGCCAATGTGCACAGCCACTATTTCAAAGAAAATGCTAAAAACTAAAGCTCTGATTATTAGGTCATAAATGTTACCAATAAAATGTACCAAGAAAGTCAATACTAGCCATACCACAAACCCACTTTGATTTCCTCCAGCCAGTCTACCATCAGTCCCCTGTGAAGTTTCATTAACCAGATGAACTCACCAAGGCATACATCAAGAAAACATTCAAACAGCCAAATACACATTTTCTTGAAAGAAACACGCATTCTTTAATTCCCGCTTCTTGACTGTCATTTGTCAGTATCTATGATCTTCGAGAAGAAAGGACAAATAGCAATAGTAGAATGAGTTTATGCTCAAAAGCTACGGATTCTAGTACTAACTCTTCCCTTTGATTATATGAGGTACTGGTTTCTTAGTTACTGAGACAAGGAGAGTAACCATGACCTCCTAAAGATATCATCTATAAAGAAAGCTTGCTGTCACTCATATACAGAGGGGTTTACTGATCTATCATTAGGGTATAGGACTTGGAGTTCTTTGCAAATAGCTATAATAGATTTGCTTTGTTCCAAACACACTGCTTTGCTCGGTCTACCTTGTAACCCATGGCATGTATTTGCCTTTGCATTTTCATTTGCAAAGTGGTTGGTTTCCAAGTCAGTGGCTTTGGCACAGAGAAACTGCCTGGCCCATCTGTGAATGAGTGATCCAGTGACCTTATTAGCATAAGGCTCTAACCAACTGAGCTAACAGATTGTAAAGTGGCGTGAGGGTAAATTATTAAAACATACTTTGCAAATAGGCATAGTGTTCATTCCCAATATTAGAGGGCACTGAAAGGATTGGGCACTGTTAGTTTGTCACGAGAAGAACTTTTAGAAAGAATAGAGCTCAGATAGTTCAGATAAAATTAGAAGATTTTGCTGAACAATTCTGCAGTCATGTGCCGTCTTATGCTGAAAGAAATATTGTGCATAAATCTCTTGATTTATATGGGTGGTGGAAAGCAACATTTCCCCTTGTTCCTAAGTCCATGTAGCTATAGTAGGTAAGTGAGATCAGCAAGAGGCTTCAATATGGCAAAGTCAGAATGGGAACCCGAGTGAGTGCCTTGGAGATACAGTTGGAATCCGATCTATAGCCACGATTACACTATAATAAAGTCAGTACAGTCAAGGGAGACATTTGTTTACTTATGTGAAAAGTCCCAAGTGAGCAGGACAGAGAAGAGAAATGGCCCAAGGCAGTATCAGCAAAGTTTGTCTTTTGTCTTTCTACCCAGATGCGCAGGATCTTTAAGAACCTCCCATTTCTTTCCAGGACATCTTCATAAGCTGCTAGAGAAAGAGCTCAGATATACTTTAAACCTAATATGATCTGTGTGTATGTGTGTATGTCAAGGGGGGGGTCACTCTGTCCCTGTCTCTGACTCCCCCCTCATCTCTCTCCATCTTTGTCTCTGTCTCTGTCTCTTTCACATGCACAAACACACACACACATATGCACACATCCACATCCACAACAATCAAAACTAACTTGACCCATGTCTGTTCTTCAGAGCCCTGTTAATGTTTTCCAAAATGACAAGTTAGTCTGATGGATTATTCCTATACCTTAAGTTTATCATACACCCTTATCCACTCTCAGTTAAATTATATAAATTATTTCATGGCTTAAACCAAGACATAAGGTGGAGAAAAGCCAAAAGAAATACTCCTTTCCCTTCCTTTCTTGTCCATTCTATACCCTTGCCTTGCCTTGTCTTCCTTGCATTTCCCTTGCCTTTATTTCTTATTCCTTCTTTTGCCTTCCTTTTTTACCTTTCCCTTGTCTTCCTTTCCCTTTCTCTCTTATAGGTTCAATAGAATAAAAATTCTTTGATACCAAGAATTACATTTAATTGAATTTATTTTGAGCATCAGCACAGAGCCTTCCATATGGTAGTGACTTAATAAATACTCATATTGTGTTTCATTCTACTGAGTTGAAACCATTCTGTAACAACTTCAACTTAGTTTCTATTATTCAGGAAAAGGAAAAAGGACAATCTTTTGCAGATAATGCCTACAAGTAGAACTTAAATAGAGAGATTCAGAAACAAAAGAGAGAATAAGCTGCAGGGGATCAGCATGAAGGCTGACAATTTTTAGGTAGTATTTAATATCAGTCAATCCACAAAGCTAAGTCAGAGTAATTACAATGTTGAATAAAATTTTACAAGACAATTCAATTATAGTTCAAATATTACAATTGACTTTAAGAGTCTGGCAAAAGTCTTTGCACGTCAGGTAACACTGTTGTAACTTATTTTTTTTTTTTTGCTTGAAATAAGTGAACCATCAGATGGAAATTAGAGATAAAGAAAATAGAGGGTATTGTGTTCAATACCAAGGTTTGTATTGTAATAGTGTTTGATCTCTAAAAGCATGAGCAAATTAGATCTCATGTATCTTATGCCTGTTGAACAGGAACTAGCCAGAGAAAATTCATACCAACTTACAGGGATGAACAAATGTATTTTAACACATGGAATCAATAAATGCAACTTATGGACCTGAAGCAAGAGCTTCCAGCCATGATAAAGACCAGTGTTAGCCAGTATATTGAGGGAAACATGAATGTTGGATAGCTCGTCCCCAAATTTAATGGAAAGAAAATTTAATTAATTATAAAGTTAAAAAGGAGGAATACAAAAAGGAAGAGAAGTAAAAGGGAAGAGAGAAAATGAAAATGAAAGAAAAAAGAAAGGAAGGGAGAAGGAGAATGAAAAAGAAAGAAATAAGGGAGAGAAAAAAGAAAGAAAAATTAAGAAAGGAAGGAAAGAAAGAAGGAAGAAAGAGAGAAAGGAAGAAAAAAGAAAGAGAAAAAAGAAAAAGTTCTGAATTAGGGTTTCCAAATCTTAGATCCTCATTGTTACTAACTCTGTAGCCATATAAGGATTTTAGCAAGTCATCACAGCATTATGGGCCTCAATTACCCCATCTGTAAGAAGGCGGAACTAGATGGCAGTAATGACTTCTAGGTCTAAATCCTGTGATTCTATTGCCTTAACAGGGACAAATCCCAAACTAGAAAATTACCTTCACTATAGTTTCTATCTATTCTCTTCTATTTCAAGACTGGTCACTCTACTTCATAAAGAAACTTTTCAAGTTAAGATGACAAAGAGTAAATAAAACATTGCTAGAACTCTCCATAGCTTCCCTCAGAATCAACACTAAATCAAATTTCTGAATGGATTTTGGAGTGACAGAACCCACAATATTTGGAATGTAATAACTTTCCAGCTTAAAATATCTTGGAAATTTTCTGTTTTTGTTTGCTTGCTTTTCATTTCTTTCTCATTTTTTCCCCTTTTTGATCTGATTTTTCTTGTGCAGTATTCTAAGTATGGAAATATATATAGGAGACTTGCATGTTTAACATATAATGGAATCTTGCTCTCTAGGGGAGGGAGTGGGGAAAGAGAGAGAGAAAAAAATGGAACACAAGGTTATTTTGGGGGGGAGTGTTTTTTTTTTTTCATTTTCTTTGCTGAGGCAATTGAGGTTAAGTGACTTGCTTAGGGTCAAACAAAAATTAATTGGAAACTAAATAATCTAATCCTAAAGAAAGAGTGGGTCAAACAACAAATCATAGAAATAATCAGTAATTTCAACCAAGAGAATGACAATAATGAGACAATGTACCTATCTTTTGGAATGCAGCCAAAGCAGTTCTTAGGAAAAAAATTTATATCTATATAAATAAAATAGAGAAAGAGAAGATCGATAATTAGGCATGCAACTAAAAAAATTAGAAAAATTACAAATTATAAACCCTCAATTAAATTAGAAATTTTGACAATCAGAGAAGAGATTAATAAAATTGAAAGTAAGAAAACTATTGAACTAATAAATAAAACTGAGTTGGTTTGAAAAAAACAAAAAATAGATAGCCTTTGATTAATTTGATTAGAAAGAAGAAAACCAAATTACCAGTATCAAAAATAAAAATAAAAATGAAACTTATTACCAATGAAGAGGAAATTAAAGCAATAATTAGGAGCTATTTTGCACAACTATATGCCAATAAAGCTGATGATCTGAGTGAAATGATGAATGCATACAAAAATATAGATTGCCCAGATTAACAGAAGAGGAAAGAAATTTTCAAGCCCCATTTTAGAAAAAAACTGAACCGGTTATTAATGAAATTTTTAAGGAAAAATATGCAGGGCCAGATGGGTTTTCAAATGAATTCTACAAAACATTCAAAGAACAATTAATTCCAATACTATATAAACTATTTGGAAAAATAGGGGAAGAAAAAGTGCTACCAAATCCCTTTTATAACATAGATATGGCCCTGATACCTAAACCAGAAAGAGCCAAAACAGAGAAGGAAAATTATGGACCAATTTCCCTAATGAATATTGATACAGAAATCTTACATAAAATATTAGCAGAGACTACAGTAACTTATCTCCAGGATAATATCCTATAACCATTTAAGATTTATACCAGGATTGAAGGGCTGATTCAGCATTAGGAAAACAATCAGCATAATCAACCATATTAATAACCAAATGAACAGAAATAATATAATTTTCTCAATCCAAAAAAAGTATTTCACAAAATAAAACACTTATTCCCATTTAAAACACTAGAGAGCATAGGAAGAAGTGGCACTTTTCTTAAAATCATTAGAAGTATCTATCTAAAAATATAAGCAAGCATTATATGTGACAAGGATACAACTAGAAGCATTCCAAATAAGATTGGGGTAAAACATGTTTGCTCATTATCACCACTACTATTCAATATTGTACTAAAATGTTAGCTTTAGCAATTAGAAAAAAAATAGAAGAAAGTACAGTAGGTAACATGGAATCAAAATTATCATTCTTTGCAGATGATATCTTGGTATACTTAGTAAATCCTAGAGAATCAACTAAAAAACTACTAGAAATAATTAACAATTTTAGCAAAGTTGCAGAATATAAAATAAACCCACATAAATCATTAGCTTTTATATATGTTGCCAACAAAATCCAGCAGCAAGGGATAGAGAAATCCCATTTAAAATTATTGTAGATAACATAAGGTATATGGGAATTTACTTGCCCAGACAAATCCAGGAACTATATAAACACTATTATAAAACACTTTTTACACAAAGTTAGATCTAAATAATTGGAAGAATATCAAGTGCTTATAGGTAGGCCAAGTTAATATAATAAAATGACAATTTTACCTAAATTTATCTATTTATTCAGTGCCATGCCAATCAAACTGCCAAGAAATTAATTTATAGAGCTCAAAAAAAATAGCAACAAAATTCATCTGGAAGAAAAAGGAAGAAAAATTTCAAGAATTTCAAGGGAACTAATAGAAAATGCAAAGGAAGATGGCCTAGCTGTACCAGACCTACTATAAAGCAGTGAGATTTCTAAAATATATAGAAAATAGAATCAAATTTATAAGGATACAAACCATTCCCCAATTGATAAATGGTCAAACATATGAACAAACAATTTTCAAATAAAGAAATTAAAGTCATCTATAGACATACTGAAAAATACTGTACACCACTATTGATAAGCGAAATGCAAATTAAGCCAACTCTGAGGTACCACTCACATCTCTCATATTGGCTATGATGACAGGAAAAGATAGCAATAAATGTTGGAGCAGATGTGGGGAAACCATAACACTAATGCATTGCTGGTAAAGTTGTGAATTGATCCAATCACTCTGGAGAGCAAATTGAAACTATGCCCAAAGGGCTTACTGTGCATATCTTTTCATCCAGCAGTGTCCCTACTGTGTCTATATCCCAAAGAGATCATAAAAAAGGGAAAAGGACCCATTTGTGCAAAAATGTTTGTAGCAGTCATTTCAAAGAACTGAAAATTGAGTGGATGCCCATCAGTTGGGGAATGCCTGAATAAGTTATGACGAATGTAGTGGAATATTATTTTTCTATAAGAAATGATCAGCAGACTGATTTCAGAAAAGCCTGGAGAGACTTACATAAATTGATGCTAAGTGAAGTAAGTTGAAGCAAGAGAACATTATACACAGCAACAAGTTTATGTGATAATTAACTGTGGTGGACCTGGTTCCTTTCAACTAGTAGATGATTCAAGGCAATTTCAACAGACTTCTCATGGAAAGAGACATCCACATCCAGAAAGAGAACTATTGACAATGAATGTGGGCCAATGTAGTACTTTCACCTTTTTTGGTTGTTGTTTGCTTGCTTGTTTTATTTCTTGTGATTTTTTTCATCTTTCAAACTGACTTTTCTTGTTCAGCATGATGAATGTGGAAATATATTTAGAAGAATTGCAAATGTTCATTTATATTGGATTGCTTGCTGTCTTTGGGAGGGGTAGGAAAGAGGAATAGAGAAAAAATTGGAAAAGAAGATTTTTGCAAAGGTCAATGTCAAAAACTAGCTTTGCATGTGTTTGGAAAAATAAAAAGCTACTAAAAATAAAAAAGAAACACTCTTCCCTATTTCTTTCATCCTGATCCAATAATAAGGTATTTGATAAAGAACAACTATATTATAGATTATGGACCATAATAACAGAATCTAAATCAGCATCTTAGATGCAGCATGAGGATGTGAAAGAATTGATTTAGAATTGCAAGCCTTGGTTCAAATTCTAACTGGCATTGACTATATAGAGACATTGGGCATGTTTCTTAACATCTCTGTGTCTCAGTGCTCTTACTTGGACTCATTGACTTCTTCCTAGGTCTGTTATAGTTCTAACTCCATGATCCTGTCATGCTAGTAGGATGGAAATTCCTTGAAGGCAGATTCTTTGATTTTGTCTTACTATGCTCAGCATCTAGCACAGTGTCTGGAATATAGTAAGCACTTCATAAATGTTTGTTAAAATGAATTGAATTATCCTGTAATCTTCCATAGTTCACATTAAACCGGTGTATCCTTAGACATAACCTTACATTGGAGCAATGTGTGGCTAGCCATTGCATGATCTAGATGAGTGATTTTATAAGAGAGATGAAGCAAGCAAGGTCTTAAAGATTATGACCAAACTGGTTTTCAATCCAGCAAGA
Organism: Antechinus flavipes; assembly: GCF_016432865.1. Taxonomy (NCBI): domain Eukaryota; kingdom Metazoa; phylum Chordata; class Mammalia; order Dasyuromorphia; family Dasyuridae; genus Antechinus; species Antechinus flavipes. The sequence continues at coordinate 152,334,927 of NC_067398.1, read as the reverse complement.
TAGCAACATTTCTAATATCAAGAAAAGAGTAAGGGCCAACTGTCTAAGTGGCTCTGAAGATGGCAGAAGCCAATGATTTTTTGTTCCTTTCTGTTGTCAGCTCACTCAAATGCCCTCAGAATATTGATGCTCAACACATCCATGTGAGTGAGCACCTGTGGGCCATAAAAGTTGTAATGTCATTGTAGCTCAATTGTATAAGGTGCTGATTACGTAAGTATCATTACCTGCTTGAGTGGCTTGAGCAGGCCTTCCAAGTCTGCTCTCTCACATGGTGCTAAAAGCACAGTCTTTAGGCTGACAATGCCAAGGGAAGCTCAGGAAGTTGCCAGTCATTTCTGAGAAATGCCATGGAACATTGGATGCCAGATGGCCAATGATGAAAGTGATGAAGGTTCAGAAGTGGGAATCATTTCCAATTCCTTTCCTTTAAAAAAAATACATTAGAGCTCAAAGCATTCAGATTAATTCTCATCTTGACCCAAGAATTATCCATGCCATTTTTCCCTTTTAATACAGCCCTGGATGGGTGGGATCAGCTTAAATCCGCTTCATTTTCAATCCCTCAGAGAAGCCTTGGGAAAGACCACACTGTTGCACCAATCATCTGCTTCAAGGACTATCTCTTGGAAAGTGCTTGGAGTCCCTTTTCTTTGAAGACATTCTTCAAGCCGTGAAGATTTGGAAAATGTTTAAATGGAAATCAGCGTTCAGTCAAGTCACAACAGAGCATTTACCAGGCAAGCTTCAATCCTCACACATTTCTGAAGAGGATATCAGTATGGGAAGGGCAATAATCTGTCTCTCCCACCTACCCATAACCAACCAGAATCTTTTCCTGGTCTGTATATTGATTGTACTGTCAGAGGATCACACATTAAGAAATGGAAGAAACCTTAAAGTTTATCTAAGTCCAATCTGTCTCATTTATAGATGAGAAAACAGAGGATCAGTCTGAAGTTACTTGACTGAGGTCACACAGGGCATTAACATAGCCAAGATTTAAAGTCAGGTCTTCTGACCCTATTGTCAATTTCCATTATACCTCATTGATTCTTAGGTTCTTCACAGCCTGAATATAAAAATGCAATGACTTATCTTTGTGCCCATCCATCTAGAAGTTGGGGAGTTGCAAGCCACAAAGGACACTTTTGTGGCCTAATTTGCTCACCTCCCCCACCCTCTGGAAGAATAGTTGAATAGAGAATCTTGCTCAATTTATTGCCCAATAAATCCCTTAGGACAAAACATGGCCCTCCACAAATCAGTAAAATAGTAGATATGGCAGGAAATTTCTAACGCTACTTACATGGTTTTAACCATTGCTAAAGATGGAGTTAATATAACAAGGGGGTCAGTTACTATAACAACTTAAGTTTCATTCCAAAGCTTCTCATTAAAGAATGAATCATTCACAAGACCCTTAACTAGGTTCCTGTGATATAGAAGGAGAAATGAAAAGCTTTCCCTAAGTTTGGCTTATGTATGTGTAGGAAAAATTGATTTAATAAATTGAGTGAATATTTAAATTTGGCTATTATAAATAAACTACAAAAGACATATGAAGAAAGACCCTATCTGCATCCAGAAAAAGAACTGATAAGAAGGATGTATAGAATAATTTCACACACACACACACACACACACACACACACACACACACACACTGTGTGAATGCCTGTTTGTGTCTAATGGTAGGAAGGGAGAAAAAAGGAGAAAAAAGAAAGAAATATATATACATATATATATGGAATAGCAAGTTGTACATAATAGGTTTTCAATTTCATGTCCAATCTTTTTTCTTTTATAATATGTTATGAAAATTCTTCTTTTATCCTGTATGTTAAATAAAGTAAAAATACATTCTAGTAACTCTTATTGTCTATAGAATTAAAGATAAATCACTCTAGCATTCAAAACCCTTTACACCCGGCCTCATCCTATTTTTCCAAATACATGTAATATCACTCCCCTTAAAAAACCCCATTTGCCCCATCTCTTTACTTTTCCAATGACTGCTTACTACATCTGGAATGTACCCATTATTAGATTACCTAAAGTCCTTCAAAAATTCTGCTAGTCAACTGTGATGGATTTAACTCTTTTCAACAATGAGGTGATTCAGGCCAATTTCCATAGATTTGTGATAGAGTCATCTGCATTCAGAGAGAGGACTATGGGAACTGAATATGGATCACAACATAGTATTTTTTTTCTTTCTCATCTTTTTTTTTTTTTGATCTGATTTTTCTTGTTCAGCATGATAAATGTGGAAATATGTTTAGAATAATTGTACATGTTTAACCTATATTAGATTACTTGCTGTCTAGAAGCGATAGGGAATAGGGGAAAAAAAATTGAAACACAAGGCTTTGCAAGGGTGAAAGCTGAAAACTATCTTTCCATGTAATTTGAAAAGTAAAAAGCTATTATTATAAAAACAAATAAATAAGTAAAATGTCTAATAAGAATGTCATAAAGAAAAAAAAAAGATTCATCTCAAATGCTTTCTTCTACACAATTTACTTGTATCCTTTACTGATATAACTCCCTAGCAATTTTTAGTGCCCTTTCTATATTTGTTTAATGTCATATAGAGAATTATATAGATATACATGTTAATGCGCATATGTAATTATATTTGGATTTTTGATGTACAGACATTCTTCTATATCTACATATTGTCTAACCTGACAGAATATAATTTCATTGTGGGTACAAATTTTGTCACTTTTGTGTCTATACCTTCATCATCTCGCAGGGTATCTAGTAATAGCTGGCATTCAAGGACCTACTATTATCAGGCACTGCTGGGGATAGGAAGAAATGGGAAATGCCCTGTGATTTTATCAGTGTAAGGACAATTTGGTGAGGAACTTCTTCCAGGACTGCAATGAAAATGCAACTTATAGTCTGAGGGTTATGTGAGACAATTTCCATTGATAGACTATGGCATTTCTCAAGGACACATAGCCAGTACATGCTATATGCATCTTGAACCCAGGACTTTAATCACCTAGGAAAATGATTCTCTATGAACCATAACACACAGTCACTCACGTTCTTGGGATATAAATTAAAAGATAATAGCCTGTGTCCTTAGGGAACAGTGTGTTTCTAGGCAGAGACATGGAAAAAAGGATTTGTATAGGGGAATGATATTAAATGTAGTAGGAAAGGTAGGATGAGGCTATATATGAAAGGTTTCGAATGCAAGAGGAATTTATTTTAATTCTGCAAACAATAAGGGTTACTAGAATCTGTTTTTATTTTATTTAATGTATGGGGTTAAATGGAGAATTTCCAAAAAAATAGTATAATAGAAGTCCCAACTCAGGCATCCTAGGAAGTTACCCACAAGGAAAGTACAGGTGCCATGTTGTCAGGACCCCTCTTCTTCCCAGATCTTGATTGAGGCTATGGCTCTTTATTTAACTTAGCCCAGCCTTCCTGACTAAAAACAGGTCTCAAATCGCCGAACAGAGGCACTTTTCCAGTGAATTTTTGGGGAAAAACTTTTACTTAGCCAACAAAGACCTGAAAAAGCACTTTGGTTGCCTGGATAACCTGGATGATTGCCCAGATTACCTGGAATCTTTGCCAGTGGAAACCTGTCCCAGGAGCTCCTCGGCTACAAAACGAGTGATTGAAGATGATTCCAGAGCCATAGGAGCAAGGCAATTAAGCAGAGGAAACAACTGAAGCCTCTGCCTGGAGCAACTTCTGATCCATCAATTGAGGGAATTTACTTGCCCTCAAAGGAAGGCAATTTCAGCACCTGGCACTGAAAGTCTCGCTATATGAAGTTTGCAACAGCCTTTGATTCTCTCTTACTGCCTGGTAATCCAAGAACAAGTAACTAAGGGGTAAAAAAAAAGCATGTTCCCTGCTTACATTTCACCTGTAGGCTATGAAGGTTCCTGCTTTGTGCAGACTCTTCCCTGATGGTTATCCACTGAGGGTTGATAACTGGAGCTACCTTCCAAAACTGTCTGGAAGCTACTTCTGAGAACAGCTGAGGTGACAGAATTATATTCTTTCTCTGCTCCAGATTAGCTATCCCCCATCCCCATTCCAGGGACGACCAGAAAAAGCTTCTAACACCCTCTGAAACTGACTTATAAGGCCTGGGATATAATCCTACCTGCATCTAATTTAGGGATAAATTAGACTTTTAGGAACTAATTGTCACAATTCAGAGAGAACTTCAAGAGATTTCAAGATAACCCAAGAATTAATTGGAGCAAACTAAAGATACTCAGTGTAGTTCCTAGCCTTAGCCCAAAGTCCCTTAATGTTCCTTCTATACAGATATTTGGCAGTGTCAGAGCTCCAGGAGGTCATCCATTGTTATTATTGTCATTACCCATGAAATCACTGTCCTCAATTTCTCCCTTTATGTTGTAGAATTATACAGTTTACAAAATGTTTTCTCATTCATGTTTTCATATGATCTTCACAACACTGTGGAATGGAGGGAGAGAACTTTATCCCCATTTTACAAAAAAAGGAAATTGAATGCCAAAGAAGCAAGTCAGTGATTGGTCTGGGACTAAGTTTAACTCATGAGCCCCCCGCTTTTTATAGTAACTCTGTCCTGATTCTCTATATCTCTCTGTCTTTGTCCATATCACTATCTTTTTCTGTTTCTGTTTTTTTTTTCATCCTGTTTCTATTTCAGAGAAACTGAATATCACTACAATTTTCTAGTTATAGATAGAAGTATCTGGAGTTTTTTTTTCCTCTTGATTAAGTTAAATCTGAGCCTGTCTTTCTCCTGGGTCTCAGGCAAGTCACTGACCTGATTACCTTAAGATGCAAGCTGAAAAAATGTATTTCCAAATGCACTCATGTTGTTTAAAAGTCATTCTGCTTATGTGAATGGAGTTTGGGAGCCTCTTTTTTATCAAGTGAGAATAATGATAATGAAATATAAAGACAAAATTGTCTTTATAAACAACCCTTCAGCAGGAGCAGGGGAAAAGCTGACTTACAGGCATTTTTTTCTCTAGCCTTTTCCCCCTTTTTCCCCCCACAAGAGAATTTCATGTATTCAATTCTATATAGGGTTCTGTGGCTCTGTGACTTGGTTGTTCTCTGAAATCACAGCACAGCTGCAAGTCAGCACTGTTCCCATGAAAATCTGAGAGTTTTCTTTTGACTCATGAACAGTGTTTTGCCAACATTACTGTCAGAGCTGCACCTGCTTCTAGTCTCGCTCCCTTTACCCCCCAACCACATGAGGTATCAAATTATCTTGTGGTTCTGTGGATCCGCCAATAACTGGACCTCTGTTTTCATTCACATCCGTCCCCCTCCCTCCACTCTTCCAGCCCCTGTTCCTACATCTCTTTTAAATGCTTCATCTAGTCTAGACCAGGCCATGGACAGGTGGAGCAGACTTCCAGCTGCAAGCAATGATGGGACATTGGCATTATAGCAGCTGGGAAATTTTCCTCAGTCTAAACAAGATTGCTATACTTCAGTTAATCTAGACAGGAGTGTTCCTATATAACAAACACTTTCTCAGTGAGCACACTGAGACTGGCTGGGAATCAAGGCTAGGAATCCTTCAGCCCATGACCAGAATATTGTTTAAAGGCCCATTATACCTCACTGCTTGACTGACTAAATTAGCATTTAGAGCCACAGCTCTTAGAAACTGAATCTTATTCATCTTTTATCTTTTCCAGCCTCTAGCCCAGATCATTACATTTTTGTTTTTTCACAGGATCAGTGATTTCATTGATATAAAGAATTTCTGTTAAAAAAAATTCCTTCTGTCACAACAGGAATGCATCTATTTTGCAACTCACAAAGATAGAAAGTTGTGTGGAGAACTGAAATGTTAAGTGACTAGTCCAAGATTGAACAGTGATATGTTAGAGAAAGGATTTGAACCCTGAGCTTCCTATTTTGGAGGCCAGGTCTCTAGGCACTATATTGAAGTTTTTTAAATTATAGGTCACTATTCCATATGGGGGTGTGTAACTGAATGTGGGAGCACTGTAAAAATTTGGCAACAGTAAAGGATGTCAAATATTCCACCAAGATTTAATTCTCTATGTAAAAATAAATAAGCCTATCCATCTTATTAGTATACAAATTTGCTTTCATCTATAATAAATTGTAAAAATTATATGAATATCAAAGAAACATTTTAAAATCAATTCCTCATGATTTATTACCAGTAAATATTTAATTTGGAAATCTATTTTTAGATCCCTATGTACTTGGGTTTGGATAAAAATTTCTCAGGTAACAATGGATAATGAGTGGAAAAGTTTAAGAAGCCCTGCACTAGACCATGTTTATTTAGTAAACAGCTACAGATAGTTAAATGGCACAGTAGATAAAGTGCCATATCTAGAGTTAGGAAGATTCATTTCCCCAAGTTCAAATCTGGCTTTAGATATCTACTATCACCCTGTTTGCCTCAGTTTCGTCATTTGTCAAAGGAGCTGGAGAAGAAAACAATAATCCACTTTAATATCTTTGCCAAGATACTAATATAGATATAATAGAATTATACAGCTTTCAAAATGTTTTCTCATTCATTTGGGGTTAAATGGGTATAAGAGTCAAACACAACTGAAAAACGGCTGTAAGTAAAATAAACATCAGCTATATGTTGACTAAAAGAATCAATCAATGAATACTAGAGTCATTTTTATTATTTGGTAATGAAAGTTAACACACAGGCACCTACTCCAGGTGTAACTGAGTGATAATTATGCACTCCCTAGAGGAAGCTGGAATCTCTGACCTGGTTTGTCTGTTATCTCTGACCTGGTTTGTCTGTTTTATTTTAATGTTTTGATAACTGTATTTCAATATAATTGTTTTCCTTGTAATTCAATATGTTTAATTTTATACATTTAAAAAGATTATTCCCCAGACATTTAGGTGGCACAGTGGACAGAGCACCAGCCCTGAAGTCAGGAGGACCTGAGTTCAAATCTGACCTCAGACACTTAACACTTTCTAGCTGTGTGGCTCTGGACAAGTCACTTAACCCCAATTGCCTCAGAAAACAAATAAACAAAAGATTATTCTGAAAAAAAAATCCATAGCTTTTTCAGTTTGTCCCAAAGGTTTGGGGCATAAAAATGGGCCACACGCCTTGTTCTGGAATAGGTCTGGATTTTTCCAATTAGTTATTTCATTAACTTCTCTCTTTTCTCTAATAATAGAAATTATATCAGATTGAGTTCTTCTATAGGTTCTCACTGTGATTTAATTCAATTAAATGCAACTAGCATTTTCTAAGAGGTCAATCTGCCAGATATTGTATCAGCTAAGACTGGAATACAGAGGAAGAAAAAAACAAATATTCCCTGTTTTAGAAAAGCTTATGGTAAAACACTAAGTCCTGACAAATAAATACAAAATATATGTAAAATAATCATAGAGAAAATACTGCTAATAAGGAATGGTGGGAAGAAGCCTGAAGAAAGGTCTTATGAAGGGATAGGCCAGTGTCTAGAGATTTGCTCTATCCATACTTCTACCACAGTCTTTTTGATGAAAATAAAATCTCTTTTCTATGTATACGATACATTATAAACAGTCACTATCCTTTCCTCTCCCATTAATATTTATATTCTTGAAAGGCTTCTTTGGACTACCTCCAGGAATCTCTTTCAGATAAAGATTGATAGTCTGTTCTATTCATGAATTGAAAACCAATTCATACCTCCAATCAGCTAATCAACAAGTACCAATTAATCATCTATTATGCATCAGGATTTATGCTGGATGTTCTGGCAAGGATAGCGACTGGAGATTTAATTAACATAGAAAATTCTTTAAAATACTCTGTCTCACAATATTGTACAATGATCAGTAGTGAATGACTTGGCAATCCTCTCCAATACAAGGATCCAATATAGTTCTGAAGGACCCATAATGAAAAATGCTATATCCAGAGAAAAAATTAATAGAGTCTGAGGACATACTGACACATGTATTTTTTTCATTTTATTTTTTTTTTTTTGCTTTCTTTTTCTTTTGCAACATGGTTAATAGGGAAATAAAATTTGCAGGATTTCACTTGGGCAACTGATGTCACATTTCTTGACTTCTCAATAGGTGGAGAAGGGATAGGAGGGAAGGAAAAATTCAGAACTTCTAAAATATTTAAAAATAATGTTTAGAGGCAGCTAGTTGGTGTAGGGGATAGAGTGCCAGCCATGAAATCAGGAGGACCTGAGTTCAAATCTGACCTCAGGCACTTAACACTTCCTGGCTGTGTGACCCTGGGCTAGTCACTTAATCCCAATTGCCTCAGTAAAAAAAAAAATGTTTAAAAATATTTTAATCAGTAATTTTTTTTAGGCTTGCTGTCTTTCAAAGTAGATCAGTGCCTTATATGAAATTTATAGTTTACAGAGTTGCTTAAAGTAGAGTCACAAGATTAATACATGTCAGAGTCAGAATTTGAACTCATATCTTCATGTCCTAAAGCAAGATCTCTAACCACTAAAGCATTCTCCCTTCCAGGTGCTGTGGGTTCCAAAACAAAAAAGAAACAGCCCCTGGGTTCAACAAACTTTAATTTATTACCTTCCAGAAAATAAACTATTTTAAACTGTGGCAGGAGGTTGATAGAATGGGAATTGGAATAGTCCCCAGAGGAACACTAAACACTGCAAACAAAAGTACCTCCCAGGATGGACAAAAGCCACATGCATGACCACATATGGTGGCATTTCCTTGATGAAATAGTTCTTAATACGCTGCTGTTTCTTCCACTTTCTAAGCATGTCTTATTGGATCAGAAATAAATGTAGAGTTGGGATGGATCTGATTGTCAGAGAGTTTACTTAAAGTCCAACTCATTGTTGTGATGTAGTATGTGGGCAGAAGTTACTTATAATATAATGTAAGATATAATATTGTAATACTATGAAAAATATATTTATAATAATAGAGTAATAAGAAGTTTTAGAGACATTCAGACAAACAGAAGTATAAATAATGTTGTTTGTTGTTTGTATAGCCTCTGTTAAAATTATGACCTAAACCTATTATGTTCCAGCAATTTTTAGCCCTCAGTCAGCAAGTTAGGTATTGCCCATATAATCAAACGAGACATTCTGTAAGACCTGAAATCCAAATAAAGGGTTTTGTTGCTTGTTCCTTCTTGCTCAAATGTGATCTCTGTGATAGTTTTGCTTCTGAATCAGGATCCAAGGAATTCTTGAGCAGAACTGAGTTCAGCAGGAAGAGTGGTTTCCCACTTATGGGATCATGAATCATCATAGTCTACTCTTGGGAACCAAACCCATACCTACTCAAATGGTAGCTATGTTTGGAAAACAATAATTTTTTTCTTTGCCTAATCAAGAGGAATACATAATTCACATTAAAATATAACTCTATCTTTAAAATAAGCTAGAACTGTCAAACTTTCTTATGCTAAGACATGCTTTTACTAGGATAGTTGATTCTATTAACTTATTTAAGCTATCAAAAATCATTACATCATTTGAGAAAATGGGAAATAAGACATAATAATGGCACCTGCATGAAAAAATACTATATGGTTGTTGTTGAAACAAAGCTCTTGCTTCAATAAGCTCATCCTAGGTTCCAGCATCACTTAAATATTTATTTTTAACCATTTAATTTTAATTTGTTCATGTATTTTTCTTAAGGAACCTTATTACACATTTAATGGACCATGTGGACTCTCCAATTCTAACATTCCCCATTATTCCTGTTTTCTATAAATATAATATGTCAATAACATTGTTGGGGGGGTTGGGGAGTCCATACTTTAAATTTCATTGGCATAGGGATCTCCCATCTACTCTTTCTACTAATCTAGATCTCCAAATCCCTTTGATTTACTGTCTTATAGAGTTTCCTAGGGAACCTAAGTAATTAAGTGAATTTCTAGTAACCCCTGACTTAGTCTAGGGAAAAACCATTCATTCACCAATCCCTTCTCTTATCACATATTTATTAAAAATGTGCAATGCTTTCAAACATATTCAGTGAGAAATAACAATCCCTTTCTTTGAGGAGTTGACAATTTACTAAGGGAGATAAAAAAGTCAGTATAATAAATATAACATGAATATGATAAACTAAAAATTAGAATATAAGTACTTGGGAGTATAAAGTGCTATGAAGTTAAATAAGGAAGAAAATAACTGGAAGAATTAGTTACTTAAAAAGTAGTAAGTCTATTCTCAGTGGAAGCATTTAAACAGAGGCTGGATCATCACTTATTTTGGAGAATGATTGTTGAGTTGTGAATTGCTTTGGGATCCTTTGGTTTTTTGAATCAAGGAAGAGTATTCAGGGAAAAGTGGCATTTGAGCTTGAATCTTGAAATATAGGTTAAGTCACAAGCCTTTATGAAGGGCTTACTATGTTCCAGACCCTGTGCTAACCACAGGAAAGACATGCAAAACAAACAAAAGTGAAGATATTCACTTTCTGAAGGTAAAACAAAGAACAGAAAACAATGGAAACAAAGACTCAAAGTCAGAAATCAGAATATAAGCTCAGGAAAAAAGCAGTATCCAAAGACCATATGTGTCAGCCTCTCCTTTGTCTTTACATTGCCTTCCAGTGATTGCTGCTTGATCTGTCTCATAGATAAAAGGCACTCTGATACCTGGAATACTGACTAGGAAGCCTTGGATGAATGTTTACTTGTTTATACATAGAACATGCTTTAGAAACTAAAAATTTTCCTTCAGAAAGATCAAATCAAAGTTCAGACTATGAACACACTTTGGCTACTTTTTTCTCTGTATTTGCTCATGACTACATGAACAGGGATATGTTCTTCAGAATTCAGTCAAGGTCGTGAAAGCCACGGTCCATATTAGAAGAAACGTGAGGTGTAAGTTCCACTCTTCTTCTGTTTCCTTATTCTTCCTTCTTGGCCCTCTCAACCAAACACAATGCTCAAATATATAACATAGAACTGGTAATGAAGATAACAGATAGCATCTTTATCTCCAATCACCAGTCACTGCTCTCTAAATCCTTGAAAAATAAGGAAGATTGACCAGCAAGTAGCAGATGTGAGGGTTTTCCTATACAAAAATGGAAAATGAGGAAACCATCTTTGGGATAGCTAATTAAAATTTTGCTGAATAAGAACTTAAAGCAATATAGCCCTTCCTAGGGGTTTAATTGGTAGCAAAGTATATCTTTCAGCAAATATCTAGATCTCTAAGCTCTCTCATTTCCTCCTAACATGAATCATGATTTATCAGATAATCACCCATAGGAAGATGTATTCACCATCACAAGTAGAAATCAAAATGAGCAGGAGACTACAATTCTTTTAATTTTAAGATTAAAAAGTCCTATCAAGGGGCAACTAGGTAGCACAGTGGATAGAGCACCAGCCCTGAAGTCAGGAAGACATGAGTTCAAATCTGATCTCAGACACTTAGCACTTCCTGGCTGTGTGACCTTGGGCAAGTCACTTAATCCCAATTGCCTCAGAAAAAAAAAGCCCTATCCATCTCCAGAAATAGTAATAATTCGAATTGGTGCCAGGAGTGGAACCAACTCAACATGATAAGAAATAGTGTCCATCAAGACAGAAAAAGTGGCTTGAAACCAAATTAATAAGGGAAAGGGGAAATAAAATGCAAAGGAATAAGAATTTATTAAGTACTCACTATATTTGTTCCTCATCTGATACTTACAAAAACTCTGAGATGTAAGTGCTATTATTATCCCAATCTTACAGTTGAAGAAATGAAGTAATCAATGGCAGAATGACTTGGGTAGGACTCCACAGCTAGTAAGTGTCTGAGGTCAAATTTGAGATCAAGTCATCTTGATTCCTGATGCGGTGCTCCATCCATTGCATCATTGAGCTGCTGGGAATTTGTCTTTATAAGAGAGAAAACAGGAAAACAATGAAGGTTTTGAGGCAATAGTATGATATGATAATGGTGATTGAAAATCATGATATTAACTTACATGTGTATGGACATTTAAGCTTTACAAAGAATTGCTCTCATGACAACCCTAAATAGCATAAGTATGATAAGAATGACTAGATAAGCCAGACCATGTTAAATGAAGAGAGAAGAGCCAGGAGAAAAGGCCATCTACTAAGAGACAGGTGTAATAATCCAGACATGAGATAAGGAGGATCTGAACGAGGGTGGTGGCAATGGGAACAGCTAGGAAAACACGAATTCCATAGATATAAATGAAAAAGATAAGAAGAATGAGCACCCAAGAAATGTATGATTAGAAAACAATAGAGTTTAGTTTTATAGAGAGAGAGCAAGGAATAATAGGACAGTTCACCTGTTGCCCTGGAACACACAATGTTAGAAAGCCTAAAACAACAATTCCCTTCAAATGATTTTATGAAATTTAAAGAGGTTTAATTCAATGACACAAGGGTTTCTCACTAAAATTATTTCATGGTGCATTAAACAATAAATATTTGCAAAATATTATGAAAAGCATTTTAAATTACACTGAGGATTCACTACATATATATGTGTGTATATATGTTTGTTAAAAGTGTTTCAAGAAACAAGCAAAAAAATTGGGGACCACTAGCCTAGAGGAAAACCTCCTATCCATTAGGTAGATATTCTCTGGTAGATTAATGAGAAGATATAAACAAGAATGACACAAAATGATTGAGCATGAATGATGTGCGATCTATATTTTGGGAGAGACGATGTAGTTGTACGGATGAGATCAATGATCTTAGTCAAACACTGAGAGTGTCATCTCATTGGAGGATGAATGTACAAATTGTGGCATATAAATGATTGAGTATATCTAGTTGCAGAGAATTGACAATGTTTGGGGGCAATTTATATAATTTTTGAAAAGTTTTAATATTTATAAATATGTCTTCTTATCATTTCAAAATCAACAATTCTAATTTTGTATTGTCAGGCAAAATTAAGATTAATTAATTAATTAAGCCTAATCCCTTTTCCATATACAAAGCCTTTAAGTATTTGAAAATGGAGTTTTCATTTTTCTTAAGTCTTCTTTTCTGTACCCTAAACATCCCCATGATCTTTAAAACAATCCTTGAAATGGCATGCTTCTGATACACAATTTTCTTAACATGTTCCATATTGTCAATGATCTTCTTAAAATACAATGTTCAAAAGTGAACATTTTACTCTAGATGTAATCTGTCCAGAACAGAGGATGGCAGATCATCATCTCCTTAATTCTGAGCACTATTAATACATGTAAAATAACATTTAGCATTATTCATGGCCAATATGTTTTACTATTAATTCATATTGAATTTATAATCTCAGCATTTTCATATGAATTGCTTTCTAATATCTCCTCCAGGCAGTTAGCTACTATAATAGATAGAATGCCACACCTGGAATCAGGAAGACACATCTTCTTAAATTCAAATCCAATCTCAGACATTTACTAGCTATATGACCCTGGGTAAGTTACTTAACTCGGTTTGCCTCAGTTTCCTCATCTGTAAAATGAATTGGAGAAGAAAATGGCAAACTACCCCATTATCTCTGCCAAGAAAACACTAAATGGAGTCACAGAGAGCTGGACTGAAATGATAACACTTTCCTCCAAGAGAGACATTCTTGGGCAATTAATTTTCCACTCAAGCTCAGAAATTTACATTTACACTTAATCAACATAGATTCAGTTAGTCTGGGAAGAACTTTTATATTCTAATTCTGTCATAAAATAAATATTACTAAATCTTTCTGTTTTCATGTTATGCAATTTGCACATTTGATAAATCTGCCATTTATGCTTTTCTCAAAGTCATCAAGAAAAACACTGATGAGAACAGGTCCAAAAAAAGAGATCACTTAAGTTTCTACTAGAGACTCCCCTCTAGGTTTACTCTGATCCATTAGATGCTATACTTTGGAATGTAATCATTCAACAGGTTCTGAATCCAATTAAGTGTACTATTGTTTCAGGCCAGATTTTTCCATCTTGTCAACAAGGATATCATAAGACTTTGTCAAATGGCTCACTGAAATCCAGACATATTACGTGTGCAATATCTGCATCATACCCTCAGCGTGCCATAATTTAGATTCTCAAGAAATGAAATGAAGTTAATCTGATGAGATCTTTGGGAGAAGAAAGGTTTTTTTGCATCACAGTCATTTCCAAACACAACACCTCCAATAATACCAACCATTCTAAGAGGTTTCTCTTCTAAAAAAAATAAAAGAATAAATTGTTAGGTAAAACCAACCCAAACAGCAAGCACATCTAGTAGCATTTGCCTATGACCCCCTAGTTCACCAACTCTCCAAGGAAAGGAATAGATTCATTTCCTTATCTTTTTTCCAAGAACAAAATTAATTATTCTAATTACACAGTTTATAACTTCATTTTAAGATTCTTTTCATTTACATTAGTATAGTCATTGTACATATTGTTTTCCTGGTTCTGCTTACTTCATTCTGAAAGCAAAATATTAAGTATATCCTTTATAGACCATAACAATATAGAGATTAATTCACAGAACACAAGCAAAAAATATAGTTCTAAATTGAGAATAAATAATGATATCATTATTAATGAGTAGGTCAGAGAACAAATTTAGAAATAATTAGTAACTGTGTAAAAAGGAATGCTAACAATAAGAAAGCATACCAAAAATGGAGGGATTCAGCCAAAGCATTCCTAGAACTATTGGGGTAGTGCACTTGAGTTAAGAAGGCCTTAATTCATATCTAATTTCAGATACTTACTAGCTGTGTGACCCTGAGCAAATCACTTACTCCTGTTTAGCTCAGTTTTCTCATCTGTCAACTGGAGAAAATAGCAGCATCTACTTCCCAGGCTTGTTGTAAAGATCAAATGAGATAATATTTGTAAATAATATTTAACATAGTATCTGGCATGTAATGAATGCTCTATCATTCATTCCCTTCCTTTCAGCTCCAATATCTAAGTTCAGAAGCTTTCCCAGTGAAAGCACGAATTCACAAATCTCTAGTTATTTTCTGGTAATTCCTAAGTCTAGCATCTTCTCCTATATTATCTCTAAGCCATGCTTGGAGTCAAAATGCCTTCAATAAAAGAAATCTCATCTAGAAAAAAAAATCAACACATCTTTCTCTACACACATATTCAAATCATCATTGAAAATAGGTTGAAAGTATTATAAGCTATTTCTCATTATGACCAAAGTGTTATTTAAGCTTTTTGCTCCAGCTATTGCAATTAAGTAGAGATTTGTAGCTTGAAGAATTTAATTCATTTTCTTTGCCATCTGGAGAAGAGAGCACATCACATGTAGGGGAAAGAACTGGAATGAGTCTAGTATTTGGATAATCCTACAGATTTATATTTATTATCAACAAAGCAATTTGTCTCAATAATCTCTAGTAGATCTTGTCTAGTGGTGGTACAGTTTTTTCTTACTTAAAAGTAGGAACTCTGCTCTTAATGACAGTCTTCTGTTTGATACATTCCTACATATCCCAACAGGACCACTCTCTGCTAAGAGAACATTTTGTTAAATACCTAACTTGTTCCAGAAATTGTGCTAAATGCTTCACAAATAGCATCTCATTTGATCCTCATAGTAACTTTAAGAAATAATGCTATTATGATTCGCATTTTTACAGTTGAGAAAACTGAGGCAGATAGATATTAAATTACTTGTCCAGGGTCACATGGCTAATTAGTATCAAAGGCCAGATTTGAATTCATGTCTTCCTGAACACAGACCCAAAGCAGAAAGTACCAGACTAATACCAAAAGCATCAAAGGCAGTTTTGTTTGCTTAAAATGTCTCCATGTATCAAGTCAATATCCAAACAATATGCATTTCATTTTTTCTTTATATTTTATTTGAATCCTGTCAGAAACTGACCCATTAAAAAAAAGGCATTTCTGAGGATCCTTCAGTTTTGAGAATACCAAGGTTATCATTTAACTGCCAAAAAGAGGTTGGGCATTGATTATTAATCATAAACAGAAATAAAACATTTAACCTAACTATATTTTTCATTGTCAGTTATATAGAACAACTACAGACAGTAGTAGCACCATCAATTGAGCCATTTTTTCCATGAAGTGAAAACACAATCTTTTGTAGCACAACGTTGTATCAATCCATAATAAGATAATTTGAATGTGATTACTCAGTTAAGGGGCATTTTAAGGATATTGCTCCACATTTTTTGCCATTTTAGGACCATATTTTTTAGGCCTTTTGATAAGATTTTGAAACATTTTTTTTTTAATTTTAACTATCCTTGTGATCCATGAAGGGTCCACAATTTTTCCCCAAATCCCTTAGTTAGGGTATGATTTTTCCTACAAGGCAGTTAAGTATTTACTTTCATCTAAGAATAATATATCAATAGTTTCAGTAAAACTTGACCAAGAGAAAAATTCAGTATATGACATTTCAGCAGCTGGTTTTTTTAAAACATTTATTAGCTCTGTAATTATTCCTGAATACTTTATCAATTAATATTAGATGAGTTTGATCTTCAGTTTCTGTATCATTCAAGAAGAAGAAACAACAGTAAAAAAAAAATCCAATGCTTTGGACTATATCCTAATCACTTATTATTTTTCATTCTGGTTCTGATGATGGCAGGGAGAGCCTGAACTCTCCCCAGTTTCTCTTGGAAACAATATAAAATCAAGTCTCTAAATAAATCCTAAGGTGAAAATAAAGCATAAAAAAATGAAACAAGTTTCCAGTTTAAGATAACTTCGAAGGACTTCAGAAAGGTTGGTCTTACTTGAGTAAAAGTGGATCCCAGCCCAGTACAGATGGTATTCAGGCAAGCCAGTTGGAGGCTCTTAGCCATAGAACAGATCAGCAGCCAACGCCCCTCAGTCCTGGCTCAGCAGGCTAGCAACATAGCAAGCCAGCTGTGAGATCTTCAGCCCCAGTGCAGAAGGCAAATTGCCAGCCCCAGAACCCCAACACAATAGATGCAACTAAGCTGGGCCATCCCAGCATAATGGGCAAGGCATCAGCACCTGAGGCCTTAGGGCAGAAAATCAGTGTCCAGGCCCCTGACCTTCAGCACAAGAAGTTTGGGACAGTGCCCCCTGCATCCCAAGCACAAAGCTCAACTTTTAAAAATGAGCAAAAAAAAAAAAAGCCTTGATCATAGAAACCTACTATAGTGACAGGGAAGATCAAAACACAAACTCAGAAGAAGATGATAATGTCAAAATGCCTACATGTGAAGTCTCAAAGGGGAATATGAGTTGGTCTCAAGCCCAAAAAGCCTTCTTGGAAGAGCTTAAAAAAGAAAAAAAGAATCAAGAAAGCTAGAAGAAAAATTGGAAAAAGAAATGACATTTGTGGAAAAAAGTCAACAGCTTAGAAAAGAAAGAACAAAAATTAACTGAGGAAAACAATTCCTTTTTTTAAAAAATTGGTCAAATTGTGGGGCAGGGAATCCACTGAAGAAAACAACTTCTTAAAAAGTAGAATTAGCCAAATGGAAAAGAAGGTACAAAAACTAACTGAAGAAAATAGTTCCTTAAAAACATTACTGTTGAGCAAGTGAAAGGTAATGACAATATGAAACATCAAGAATCCATTAAATAAAATGAAAAGAATAAAAAAGTAGGAGAAAATGTAAAATACCTCATTGGAGAAACAATTGACCTGGAACGTAGCTCTAGGAGAGATCATTTAAGAATTATTGGACTACCTGAATGCAATGATTGAAAAAAAGAGTCTAGAAAGACTCTTTTAAGAAATTACCAAGGAAAACTGCCTTGATATTCTGGAACCAGAAATTAAAACGAGAATTGAAAGAATCTACAAATCTCCTCCTGAAAGAAATACCCAAATGAAAACTCTAAGGAGTAATGTAGTCAAATTGCATAATTATCATATCAAAGAGAAATTACTATAAGCAACCAGAAAGATACAATTTCAATATGAAGAAGCCACAGTCAAATTACACAATACTTAGCAGCTCCTATGTGAAATGATTGGAAGTCTTAGAATATGATATTCTGTAAGGCAAAGAAACTTGTATGACAACCAAAAATCAATAAACCAGGAAAATTGAGACTACTCTTTCAAGAAAAAAGATAGATATTTAATGAAATAGGGAACTTTCAAACTTCCTAATAAAACTACCAAAAACCTGAAAAGAAAATTTATCTTCATATATAAGACTTAAGAGAAGCATAAAAAGCTTAAAAGGAAACAAAAGAAACATGATATTCAATAATGTTAAACTGCTTATATCCTGACACAAGAAGATGATACTTGTAACTCTTGAAAATTATACTTCTATCAGGGTAGTTAGAAGGAATATACATAGACAGATGATATGCATATAAGTTGACTTTGAGGTGGTGATATAAAAAAGCAAAGGGTGAAAAAAAGGTTGTAGTGGGAGAAGAGGAAAGAGGGAGAAACAAGGGGTAATTATATCACTTGAAGATGTTTAAAATGCATATTATAGTAGAAAAAAGAAGGCCTTTGTGAGCATTGTTTGAATTTTATTCTCACTGGACTTGGCTAAGAGATGGAATAAGACATACATTCAGTTGAGTATATAAATTTATCGTATCCTACAGAGAAGTAGGTGGGAAAAGGAGAAAGAAAAGGAAAGGGCCCCTAATTAGCAAGCAATCCAATATATATTAAATATGGGCAATTCTATATATATTTCCACATTAATCATGATGCAGAAATTTTAGATAAAACATTAGCAGCAATTTATCATGATGATAATAAACTATGACAAGGTGAGATTTATACAAAGAATGTAGGGCTGTTTCAATATTAGGAAAACTATCAGCATAATTGACCATATCAATAACAAAGTTAACAGAAATCACATGATTATCTCAGTAGATACAGAAAAAGGTTTTGATTAAATACAACTCCCATTCCTTTTGAAAATATTAGAGAGCATAAGAATAAATGGCATTTTCCTTAAAATCATAAGCCTCATCTACCTAAAATAATCAGCAAGTATTATATGTAATGGGGAGAAGGTAGAAAAATTCCCAATAAGATCAGGGATGAAACAAGGATGATGTTATTCACTACTGTAGTAGAAATGTTAGTTTCAATGATAAGAGGAAAAAAAAAAGAAATGAAAAGAATTAGCATAGGCAATGAGGAAACAAAACTATCACTCTTTGCAGATATGATGGCAAACATAGAGAATTCTAGACAATCAACTAAAATTACTTGTAAAAGTTGCAGGATATAAAATAAACTCACAAAAATCATCATCATTTCTGTATATTATCAACAAAGCCCAGTAGCAAGAAACAGAGAAATTCCACTTAAAATAACTGAAGACAAAAGAAAACAATTGGGAGTCCACCTGTCAAGACAAACCCAGGAACTATGTGAACACAATCACAAAACAGTTTTTCATACAAATAAAGTCTGGTCTAAATAGTTGGAAAAATAGCAATTACTCATAGGTAAGCAGAGTTAATGTAATAACAATGATAATTCTACCTAAATTAATTTACTTATCCAGGGATATACTGATCAAACTTTCAAAAATTATTCTATAGAGCTAGAAAAATAATAACAAAATTCATCTGGAAGAACAAAAGATCAAGAATATCAAGAGATTTAATGGTAAAAGATGCAAAGGATTCAAATTAAGACAACTCTGAGATACCACTACACATCTCTCAGATTGACTAAGATGACAGGAAAAGACAAGGCCAAATGTTGGAGGTGATGTGGGAAAACTGGGACACTAATACATTGTTGTATTAGTGTTGTTGTGAATAGATCCAGCCATTCTGGAGAGCAGTTTAGAACTATTTTCAAAAAGTTATCAAACTGTGCATACCCTTTGACTCAGCAATGTTTCTATTGGGCTTGTATCCCAAAGAGATCTTAAAGAAGGGAAAGGGACCCATATGTGCAAAAATGTTTGTGGCAGCCTTTTTTGTAAAGGCAAGAATTTGGAAACTGAGTGGATGCCCATCAATTGGAGAATGGCTGAATAAGTTATGGTAAATGAATGTTATGGAATTGTGGTGAGCTTTTTCTTCTCAAAGCACAGCCAGGTGATAAAAGTTCAGATCTTTTATTATCGCCTATATAGCCCGGTTAGCTTAGAGGTCTATATCTCTGCTTGGGTCCAAGAGCTCCCCCGAATGTCACCAAATCCAAAGGTTTTGTCCTTCAGCCTCTGCCTCTGCTTTCTTCAGCCTCCAACCAACACAGAGATGGAATGAATCTCTTGTCTCCTTCACTTGGGGCTCGGCTAGCTTTCTGGTGAGTCTTTCAGACCAGCTTGGTCTCAGTGGGGGGCGTGCAGGAGCCCAGCCACCTACCACAGTGGTGTGAGATGAAGATGAATCTGGTTGTCCACTGAACTCTCGACTCGTAGCTTCTTCCTCTGAAAACTCTTCTTCTGCCACCAGCCAGCCAAGTGGAAAATATTCTGCCTTGCCTCGGAGAGAGGGCTTCTGTCGTAATTCCGCTGAAATCTCGACTTGTAGCTTCTTCACTCTGAAGAACTTCTTTGACTGGCCCATTGAAGCTCTATTTATGCTCCTTCAAGAGAGGGATTGTGGGTTTTCTCCCATAGTGCTCTCTGGCCCAAAGAGCTTCAAGGGAGGTGTGAACTCCCTTGAAGTTACAAAGTTTACTTTGTGAAGCTGGCATACTTGTGAACTCCAATGAGTAAAGGTGTGAACACAAGCCTTGTATTAATTAGTTCTACTTAGTACCTTGTTTCAGGTTCTGCCCAAAACATCTTCTTGTAAGATTAGATCAACTCTAATTAGTTAGCAGTTTGTAAAGATTCCAACATGGAATATTATTGTTTTGTAAGAAATGATCAGGAGGATGATTTTAGAGAGGCCTCTAGAGACTTACATGAACTGATGCTAAGTGAAATGAGCAGAACCAGGAGATCATTATACACTTCAACAACAATACTATATGATGATCAATTCTGATGAACATGACTCTTTCCAACAATGAGATGATTGATGCTAGTTTCAGTGATCTTGTGATAAAGAGAGCCATCTGCATCCAGAGAAAGGAAGTGAATATGGATCACAACATAACAATCTCAGTCTTTTGGGTGTTCATTTGCATTTTGTTTTCTTACTCATTTATTTTCTTCTTTTTGATTTGATTTCTCTTGTGCAGAAAGAGAATTGTATAAATGTTTATACATATTGGATTTTTAAAAATAAAGATACACTAATCAAAAAAAAATAGAAATAGAGTGGTGGATCAGTGGAATAGATTAGATACACAAGACACAGTAGTCAATGTCTGTAATGAACTACAGTTTAATAAACCCAAAGATTCCTGCATCTGGAATAAGAACTCACTATTTGACAAAAACTGCTGGGAAAACCAGAGAGTAATATGGCAGAAACTAGACACAGACCAGCATTTCATATCCTATACCTAATTAAGGTAGAAATGGGTACAACAGTCAGACATAAAGGGCATCACAAGCAAATAAGGAGAGTAAGGAATAGTTTACCAGTCAAAACTATAAAAAGGGAAGAATTTATAATCAAATAAGAGACAGAAAACAGTGTGAAATGCAAAATGGATTATTTTCATTAACATTAAATTAAAAAGGATTTGCAAAACAAAGACAATGCAACCGAGATTATAAGGAAAGTAGAAACCTGGGAAACAATTTTTACCTCCAGTGTTTCTGATAAAGGCCCATTTCTCACATTAATATGATTTGAATTAAAATATAAAACTCAATTGCTTTTAGACTATTTAAGTAAAGAGCATAAGAAAAAAGTATAAATACTGTACACACTGTACTGTAGACACTGTTATACCTAAAATATTTTTTCTAGAACACTTAATCAGAAGGGATAGGAAGGAAGAGTGATGATAGCTATAATATTTTTACTTATTTATTTATTTAGCCATCACAAGACCTTTGGAATTGGCCTGACTCATCTCACTTTTGAAAAGCATCATGTTCATCAGAATTGATGATCATTTAGTTTTGTTGTTGTGCACAATGTTCTCTTGATTCTACTCATTTCACTTAGCATCAGTTCATACAAGTTTCTTCAAGCCTCTCTGAAATGATCCTGCTAATCATTTTTTATAGAACAATAACATTCCATCACCTTCTTATACCATAACTTATTCAGCCGTTCTCCAACTGATGGACATGGTAGTATAGTATTTTGTTGGTGGAGACTCACCTTTCAGCTGAATGCTGTCTATGGTTCTACAACATTTATATTATGCCACTTATGCATAATATAATAATAATACATATTCTAATTAAAAGACGGCATCATGCTCTATTAAATTAAAATGCTAAGCCACTTTTTTTTGGATAAAGTAGAATGTCTCTAGACTTACCTACCACATACTGTATACATAGCAATGATTTTAGTGGCATTTAAGGTTCAATTAACTTACAGAGATATGAATGGGAAACTGACAGTCACTGATACTGTTTAATCCTATAATTCTTTGACTCTTCTATTTTTGACCTAACCTGGAGGTTAGCCCCCCTGCCATATAAAATGTAAATCAATATGCTATCCTTTGCTATGTAGAGAAAAATGAAATTTACCTTTTACAGAATGAATTTAAAAAGTGGAAAGTATAAATAAGATGAAAAAGAAATTCTTTTTTTAAAAATAATACTGTGATCACTTATATGACCCTATATAGTATGATGTGGGTCGTGAAATTTCAAGAAAACCCTTCTTTCAGATTGTTAACACCTTAAACACTGAAAATATGCAGCTAGGCTATAACAAAAGCTTATCTATATTACTG
Organism: Antechinus flavipes; assembly: GCF_016432865.1. Taxonomy (NCBI): domain Eukaryota; kingdom Metazoa; phylum Chordata; class Mammalia; order Dasyuromorphia; family Dasyuridae; genus Antechinus; species Antechinus flavipes. The sequence continues at coordinate 152,312,189 of NC_067398.1, read as the reverse complement.
CCTTGTGTTAACTAAAAATGCTGAAGTAGCTTCATGTGTGATTTCTAGAGAGATAGGGGAGAAGAAAAGGGGCTATAGTGACTTTTGAAAACAAAGCTTCAACTCCATTTGTTTGTTCTATGTTCCTGGCACCACTGTTCAGAAATAATAACACTACTTAATGCATTTACACACCTCAGGAAAAGGTTACAATTATCATGTCACTGACATCAAACCAGCCTGCTGAGCACAATTAGGTTGGAAGAACCACAGGGTTTTAGCCAGGTGCTAAAAAGCATTAGAGGATGTTAGCAACGTATTTGCCCATCAGCACTATTCTGGGCAAGTTTAGTTAGGTCTTTTATTTTAAAATTGCCTATTCCTGAAAGCGGGCTCAGATGATAAAGGACATGATTGGGGTTGGATTGGATTGGATCTTCTTTTTTTTCGGTAGGGGTGGGGAGCTGTAGTGAGAGGTGTTAAAAGGAAGGGATGGCTAATTGTTGCACTTTGAAATAACTGATTCCCATTTTTCCCCAGTTGGCAATGATTGTGCTAATCGACCATCTGATGAGTGTGCACTCAATTATGTAAAAGAAGTTAGTTTCAAGCAAACAGATTCAGGATCGTCTGTACCACCAAATTCACTATCTCCTTGCCGGCAGCCAGGCTGGTAGCCTAGGAAAATGTCCAATCATTAAGAGGCACAAAGCAGTCCCATAGTAATCCTGCTCACATGCCTCCATCTATGAGAGGGTTAAGACCAATGAGCTGGGAAAATGCTATTGATTTGTCCTTGCTGGTCCTTGTGGGTAGGAAAAGGCTCTTTGACAGGTATTACATTTATTTCAAAGGGGAAAATACAAAACCTTGCCATCTTTGTACAGCTCTGCCTATATAAATGAGCAAGATTGGCTTGATAATATCTCTCGGATGCCAGTCTTGTTTGGCTGAAATACCACATTTAAAGGTCTCTGCTCTCCTGTCAATGCATCGCTTTTGATTGCCATCATCCTCATATCTAGTTTCGCTCCTATTTCAAACCTGTCATTAGTGTTCAAGATGAGCTGGCACATTTCCAAGTTGAACTCAAGCAATTCTCTTCTCTTTTTCCTGCCTGCCTTAATAGAACAAGAAGCTGTGAGAGAAAAATGAGTTATTCAAAATTTCTTTTAGATAGGCAAGGCAAAGGGATCAAATGAAAGGTTAAGAAAAATACAGTAGGAGCTTCAGGTGGATGTACCCTTTCTTCTTAGTAACTCTTCATAAGACAGTATTAGTTTTCTTCTTCTAACATCCAGGGGGTGTTAATGTCAAGAAATATTCATCTAAAAAGAGTATCTGAATTATCCAGCACAAGAAAAAAGAATTATATTAGATTGAATTTGACACACTTGGAACCCTAATTGTATGACTGAGAGGCAAGAGCCTGGGTAAAGTCAAAAGCACCCAAATGTCCTTTATCTGCAAGATGCTTTAATTGAACACAAAACCAAACCACCTTTTCTTGCCCCCCCCTAAAATAATAATAATAATTATTATTATTATTATTATTATTATGGTAGCTTCTCATTCTGACAATGAAACCTATTGAACTTCTTCATTCATAGGATCATATACCTAAAGTCAGATGGGATAAAAGTATATTAATTGATTCATTCCCAAGTTAGTTGATCCATTCATTTAATGTCATGAAATAACCAGTCATTTTTTACAATCTTCCTTCCTAGCTACACTTAAAGAATTAAGGCTATTTGAATAGGACCTTGGGATAAATGATGAATGAGAGACAAGAAAAGGCCATGTGCTTCTCCCTTCTTCCCCCGATGTGAACCTATATAGTCTCACAGAGTCAAGCATGGCAATGCCATTTTCCCTCATTGATTTTCACACTTTGGCACATTTTCCCCAATTCCCATTGTCATAGCAAGTTCTATCTATCTATATACTTACAAGCTATATGTCCACTTAAAGGAAAATTATAGAAATTATTAAAGCAAACTAGGATTTCTCCCCTGATTTTATGCAATGAACACTTTCCGTCCTTGCATACTTTACCCCTGATTTTAAGTTACTTTTAAGTGATGGAGAGAAACAGAGAGAAGAACTGGTTAAAAAGGAGTATAGAGCAACAGATAACAAAATAAGAAGAAAACAACAGTAAGAGCAAAAGAAATTAGGATAGAATATGAGGATTTCCCCCAAATAGTAGTATATTGAAAAGAAGAAATATAAATTCAGGATAGCCACAGTGCTCATAGGATTTTTCCTGTATAACTTCTTGGGACTGAGAAATAGGGACTAATTGGGTGGGGAGAGCAAGGAATACTGAGAGCAACAAGTTTAGCCAATCTTTCAGGCACTGCAGCCATGATTCAACAGTCATGGCATTGATCAGTAATGGTACTGCAACAACAATAATAATGGGCAGAGCATGGGCTGGACAGGGCAGGGGGAAATACTGAAGGGTACCTAAAATGAATAGAATAAAGTTGGGACAATCTGGCTAACTGGCATAAATTCAGAGGCAGGCATGTGAGACAAGGCTTGTGACTTCTGCAGGCATTCCTTGCTCCTAATTCCTAACTGTGCCACTGAGACTTATCTTTATAATATTATTAGTTCATGTTTGAAAAGGATAGATGACCTTCTGAGAAGAGGGAAATACTAGCCTTATTTGCTTACTAACTCATTCTCAGAGGCCAAACCTATTTCTATTCTTTGCATAGCAGAATAAAATAGGTTTAGCTAGAAATGAGGCAAGTTCAGATATTCCCAGAAAGACTGCGTAGAGGTGAACAAAGAAGCTCTCCAAAGTGAACCTAGTCTGACTGCAAAAAGAGAAGATTTCTAAGTACCTCCATTAGATACCCCAATTTTATACTAAGGTGAGAAAAGGAAAAATTTAAAAACTCATTTATTCCTCTCTTCAAAGATCTGGTTGTGGCAAGAGAACATAAGGTTAAGGCTTTTTTAGCTCTTCCTTTAATTCAAGGTTCCATGAATTTTTCACATGCTGTATCTCCTATTTATTATCAGAGTTGGAGTAAGCCTGGTTATGCACTCAAGTTGTTAATCCCCTGAGGAAAGAGAGAGGCCTTGACTCTCTGTGCTGGGCAAAAGCACGTTCTCCTCATGGGAGTTGTCCTTGAATCACTGTCCTGCAAGCCAGCTGAAATCTGACTCAAAAGAATCCCAAATGCATTTGTTCTGTTACTCAACTCCTGGCAAGGATGACGGCAGACGAGATGGAGGGGGTCACTCTGGGCAAGTCGGTGCTTGCATGTAGAAAAATACTTTAAGTAGGGCTTAATGAGAGGATCTGCACCTGGAGAAAGCAGATGCTACCTGCCAAACAGAAAACAATATGGCATCCGTTTCAATTCTGGATGTCTGAGCAAATATTTCAGCAAGAGTTTTTTGCATCCTATTCCAAGAAAAATGAATGAATTTCCAACCAAGAGGCTTCCACTTTGGACTACCTGTGCAATGTGGATGCTAAATATCCAAATCTGAGAGTAGCATTCATGAAAGTCTGCACAGAGAAAAAAAAATGGCAAGTCCAAAGTCAAACAATGGTTTATTTGCACAGGACTGTACACGTCACTTCCCTGCTCAACAATTTTCAGCTGTTCCCAATTGTCTTTAGGATAAAATACAAGCTTTTCATCTTGTCATGAAGCCTTTCCCAATCTGGTTTCAGCCTTCCTCCCTATACTTACTCATTTACTGTTCTTCTGGTTCTCTGCATTCAAACCAAATGTATGGGTATACTGTTCCCCAAACTCAACATTCTATCTCCTGCTTCTGTGACTTTGCCCTCCATAATGGGCTGTCCTCCAGGCTGGAAATGTCTAGGCCCTTCTCATTTCTGTCCCTTAAAATTCTAAGGTTCAGTCAAGGCTCAGTATAGGTGCCAATTCCTACAAATTCCCTATTCCCAAAAAGTATCTATGCCCTTTCTCTCCCCAAATTATTTTGTATTCATTTCTCTGTTGTATGGATTGTATATTTTCCAACAAAAGACAAGCTTCATAGCTTTTTCTTTTCTTCCCATTGTATCCCAAAGCCCTAGCACAGTACCCTACATATAGCACACACTTAATAATTGCTTATTAAATTGAAATGTGTGAAATTAAAACTGACCCAACTGAATTTTTCTCTGTTTCACTAGCTTCTGCCACTGGAAATAGAGCCTGAAGGTATTGCTGTGTCCAATCTGTATCCAATTGGATTATGTTCATATTTCTGGAGTGAGAAGGTCACAGTTCATTCTCATCCTCAAAATGTCCTCCCTTTCTTGCCAGCTTCCATGACAGAATTACATAATATGTGAGATTCTCCTACTAGATGCCAAAAATCAGATTTGTCACCCAGAATTACCCAAGATCTGAGGTCTGGGAAATAATCATAAGAAGTTATAGTTAGAAGAGATCTTTGAGATTTTCTAGTATAACCTCTGTATTTTACAGGTGAAGGAACTGAGAACTAGAAAGATTACCTGTCTTTCTCAACAAACTTCTCTTTCTTCAATGTGTTTATGAGCATCTGTAGTTAAGTGGAATCTGAATAGGCATTAAAGGGCAGCTAGATACTCAGTGGATAGAGTGCTTTGGCTTTGAGACAGAAGACTTATCTTCCTGAGTTTAAATTAAATCTCAGACACTGTGTTTTCATGAGCAAGTCTCATTCTAACTGTGTCACTTAACCTGTTTGCCTCAGTTTCCTCATCTGTAAAATGAGCTGGAGAATGAAAGGACAAAATACTCCAGAAAATCCCAAATAAGGTCATGAAAAGTCAGATGTGACCAAAAAATGATTGAACAAAAAATTATAAGGAAGCTATAGTTTAGGAAGAACACAGAAGTCCAGAGACTAAATTCCAACTTTAGAGGCTCAGGAACCTTATCAATCAATCTTTTTCATGATAATTATAGAATAAGGATCATAGAATTTTAGGATCATAGATTTAGAACTGGAAGAGGCTTCAGAGAACACATAATCCAGTCAGTTTGCACATGAAGAAATTGAAATCCAAAGATTTTACAATAGTATTGACTTATATTAACCAAAATTAACCAAAAAAAAAAAAAAAAGTCAACTCATAAATTAGAAACCCAATTGGTTAATTTATTAATGAGGATATATCAGACAGTAATATAGGTTATGAATCATCACCCAAGGCTCCCTCAAGAAATTAACCTTGTTGAACATAGACTCAGTATAAGAAATTGTTTGTTGCCAAAAGGATTTTATCCACTTAATAAGATTTGGTCCATTCACCTTCTCCCCCTAGAAACATTAACGTCTACATAATCTTTCTGAGTTTGCCTTAAGTCTATTATCCCTATCCATATAATGAGGATATAAATACTTCCATTATTTGTCTTTATGAATGTTAGCTATTATTTGAATGAAGCTATTCTACTGAAATGATCAGAGAATGCAAGGCATTTGTTATATTCCAGCTGCCTTTTCCTCAATCATTTTGCCCATTACCAAAACTGTCTATTTCTTACCTTGTGATTTTTTTTTTTGCTGTTCCAAACATTATAGTTTACCTTCCATTGTTTTCTTTGTTAGATTAAATAGAGATTTATGAGAATAGGAGAGATACTCCAATCTCATTGGATACACATTTATAAATTAGATTCTCTTGACATCTTTTTTTTTTGTTGTTGTTCCCAATCCCTAGCATAAGGAAGTATATACCATATATGCTTCATAAATGTTGATTGGATTGAATTGAAATCCTACCATGTATAAACTTTATCATATCTATTCCATGTGAATTATGTTTAAAGTCATGTTTATATAGACTTTTAAAGATTTACAAAGTATTTTACATACATTCTCATTTAATTATCCCATTAACCTTTCAAGATAGGTATTGTTATCATCCCTATTTTATAGATGCAAAATTGAGGCTGATAGAAGTAACATTGATTTATCCATAATCACACAGATATTAAGTATCTAAATTTAGATTTGAATTCGGATTTTCCTGTTTCCAAGTTCACTGTGCTGCATAACTTAATCAAAAGAGACAGTTCTTTTTGGCTTTTTATGTTTCTTTCTTTTTCTAAGCATATATCTCTCAAGCTGGGTTTGACTGTTTTTCCAAAATAATAGCCACTAACCACATTATTCCATCTCTCCCCTACATCTTTTTCTTTTTAAATTTAAATGTCTGTATCCCAGAGAGTGCATGTATCTAAATTGCCAAGAATTTCCATTGTTTTTATCTAGCTTGCATCAGGACCACTTTGAGTGAATATTCTCACCATAGTCAGAGATCAGATAATTGATCCCCAGATCTAAATTGCCTTAATTATAATCAGCTCTAGGTAAATACCCAAATTCACCACAGAAGCCCAAGCAAGGTCTGCGGAAAGCACACCACAAATGACAGGACGCTTTAGAGGGGGGGAAATGTCTAAGCTATTGCAGAGTACATAGAGTATTCATTTGGATTTATTAATAGTACAAATATTTCCATTCTTAGGATGCAGACGCCAAACATTTGTAATATCTAGGCTGTGAAATTGGCATTCCTTTGTGGGGCTACTAAAGACTAAGATAGCCCAAGAAAAGTCACCACAATCATGAGGTTCCTCATGCTGATTAGAACAAAAAATGTCCCACCAAGCCAGAAATTAGGTAAGGATCTCAAATTAGGACAAGTGTTATTTTTAAAGTCATTTCTAACTCCTTCCTTCTTCTTCTGCTCCTTCTCCACCCCAGTTATAGGCACACCCACTCATAAATTGAATTGGTCACGGTTTGACCCATTGAGTCAAGGCCAATATTCATCTCTCTGTGGGTATAGTTTCACAAAATGCAAGACAGGACACCACCTTCTGGTGGCATGTTAAAAACCTTTCTCATTTTAAAAAGCCTTCAGTACAAAAGCTTGAAATTCCCTCCATTAAGATCACCTCTGAGAGTCAATAGATTATCTCCAGAAAGTCCCTCTTCAAATATAATTACTGTATAACAATAACTATAATAACTTTTCAATTTAATTCAAAGACAATATGAATTGTATGAGCAACAAAGGGTTTCACAGAACTTTTTGCTGTCAAGTAGAGCCATTTTATACAATTTAAAAATCAAAGACAACAATCTAAGGTTTGCAGATTACATAGAAAACTCTCTTTTATAGATAATTAAAAAAAAGCAAATGGAAGGCAAGGTTTATGGACATCAAATGCCATCACATTCACATACACACATACACACACAAAGAAGTCCACCAGAATGTATTAAAACCTTTGCTTTAGAACAAAAAGAATCTCAGAAGTCAATTAGCCCAATATCCTTATTTCCTCATAAAGAAACTGAGGCCTAAGAAAATTAAACAGACAAGAAATGAGTCTATACTGGTGTGGGCATTATTCCTAAATTAGTTGCAACTTGTTAGAATAAAAATTAAAATTAAGTCAAAAATTAAAATGAGACAATGTTTTGCAGAGCAATCAAAACAAATCTAATCTGAACTACTTTAATGAGCTACTGAATGAAAAATGAGAAATGGAGTAGAAGGATATCTACATTTATGGCAAAAATTTCAAGGAGAAATTTAACTGTTGTTAACAAAGTACCATAATGAAAAAGCCAAGTGTTTAAAAATCTTCTTAGTCAGCAAACACTGGGCTTCCCTGGCAAGCAGGCAACTCTAGTCTAGGATATAATTTCATTTATAGAAATTTATAGAGAAATATCATAAGTATGGGCCTTCTTCTAAAACAATGAGAAGTGGAGAAAGAAAAAAATGTTTAAAGAAAGTTTGGTGAGAGATCCAAGTAAACAAAGTTATGTCAAGAACATCTGAGGAAGAAACTGGAAGGAGGACAGAAAACAAGTAAGATCAAAAAGATCTACAATGATTTTTGTAATAAATTCTTTTCTACTACAAGGATAGTGGAGTCATCACATCTGAAAGTTCCCAGGTTGTCTTAAGGAAGGAATGACAGTAGCATTGAAGAAAATATACATATTAAAACAAATGAACTGGACCAAGTAGACACAGAGGAGATTTCCATACTACAGAAAATATAATTTTAAAGATGTTGAGAAATCAGTTCTCGATTCATCTGAAGCCGGAGACTATACCAAGTACCTGAAAAATTAAGCAAAATAAAACAATTATTTTTTTTATAACCAAAAATAGGTAGTTGAGAGAAAGTCACTTAGCTATTAAATACAAAAACTTTATTTGAATAATTGACACATGCAACAAGAGTCGGTGGGGAGAGTAATATCAAAGGCATTCAAAACATACAGATTTTAACAATTCATATTCCACATTTTAGCATCGTGTAGCTCCTATTATGCCTATTGTTATGAAAAATATTTTGATTAAATAAAATATTTGAGTAATTAGGGGAAAAAGAAAAACAAAACATTGCCTTGACTCTCTCCTAACAAGATATATCTCATACATATTTCAAGCTTATGCAAAACAATGTGAAAATATATCACAAACAAGCTCTTTTAGCAGCCTTCTGATTGTTTATATCCAGTGAGATATACAAGTTCAACAAAAGTATTCACCTCTAGAAGAAATCCTGAGTGTAAGTACAAGGAGGATATTTTATAGGCTTTAATCTAAGGCCTTGGAGGATAGGGTGCAACTCCACTATATCATCTCAAGTATAAATGATTTGCTTCCTATTTTAAAATTTGCAAGTCTATTTTTCCTTACCTAAAATCAAAATAATGCTGCATTTTTACAGAAAACTCAACATCCACTGATGTTATCACACTAGATTCCCAAGGGGTTCCTTATTAAACTCAGACTTGGAAGCAGTGAAAAGTGATTTGTATCGATGACCATAGAGAAATAAAGAGGAGGATATGGAACATGAGCAAACCCTCCAAGGTGACCAAGACTGATACTAACAGTGGTCCTCAAACTTTTGTTCTCAATATCTTTATCCTATTAAAAATGATTGAGGATCTGTCCAAAGAGTTTTTATGTGGTTTATAGTTATAGATATTGATCACATTAAAAATAAAAATTAATTATGAATTTGTAGACTCTCTGAAAGGAAGGATTTCAGAGATTCCTAGAATGCTCTGGACTAGACTTTGAGAATCACTAAAAACACTAGTTTCCTTGGGGCCATAGGAATGATTAGACTCTGGGGACACACTTGTTGTTTTCTCATTTCCAGTTTTATCTGGCTCATTGTGACCCCATTGGAGTCTTCTTGGCAAAGATACTGCGGTGGTTTGAATTTTCTTCCTCCAGTTCATTTGACAGATAAGGAAACTGAGGCAAAGGCAAACAGAGTGAAGTGATTTGTCCAGGGTCACACAGCTAGTACATGTCTGAGTCCAGATTTGAATTTGGATCTTCCTGACTCCAGGCCTAGCACTTTATCTACTATATTAACTAGCTATTCAAGGTATATTGGTATTTTCCAATACACTATTCAAGAATCTTTGGTCTCCCCAACATTTAAACAATTTGGACAAAAAATGGCATTCAGCTTTATGTAGTACATATTTAATTATTACTATCACCAAAAAGTGTTTAGCTGAATTGAATTTTTTAATAATGTCAATTAAACTAGTCTATGTATAGATTGGTAAAGTCTTAGATTTTCTTTTCTATTTTTATAATTTACTTGACAAGGTTTATAAGGATTATTATAGTTTCACAGTCATTCCTAATATATACAAAACCTATCAGTCTTACCCAATGTATCCCAAGATCATAGGCAGGAGTATGCAGGAGACAACTCATACCAACTTGGGATGAGATTGTTAAATTTTCTTTTTCTTTCTTTCTTTCTTTCTTTCTTTCTTTCTTTCTTTTTTTTTTTTTTTTTTGCTTAGGCAATGAGGGTTTTAGTGACTTGTCCAGGGTCACACAGCTAGGAAGTATTAAATGTCTGAGGCCAGACTTGAACTCAGATCCTCCTGATTTCAGGGTTAGTGCTTTATCCACTGTGCCATCTAGGTGCCCCGTGATTGTTAAATTTTCAATGTGAAGTTTTCAACTCCAGAAATAATCAAATTGAACACATCAGGCTTTGGTTTATTATTTTATTGGTTTCTAGACTTAAGAAAGTGATGGAGAAAATGGTTTGTTTTTTTTTGAAAATGTAGATTAAATTTTAAAATTTGTCCTGAATACCTTAAAAATGACTTATTTTTAAACTTATACCAGCAAATCTTTGCTCACAGGCCTTCCACAACTCTAGGTGAAATGCCTGATATTTGGGAGCTTATCCTAAAAGAGAAAAAATATGAAAGCCACAACAGAGACCAGTATCTCCTATGTCCATTCAAACAAATAACCAATTCCACTTTTCATTAATGTTATTGTTGTTGTTCAGTCATTTCAGTCCATTCTGATTCTTCATGATACCATTTGCATTTTTCTTGGCAAAAATACTGGAATAGTTTGTTATTTCCTTCTCCAGCTTATTTTACAGATGAGTAAACAGAGGTTAACAGAGATAAGTGATTTGCCCAGGGTCACATGACTAGGAAATGTCTGAGGTCATATTTGAACTCAGGTTTTCCTGACTTCAAGCTCAGCACTTTATTCATTGCACTAACCAGCTGTTTCTTCACTCATCTTATTCCCTCCTTCTTCCTCCTTTTTTTCCCTTTGTTACTTTAAACTAGCTTTGCATGTTTCTCTATGTTTGGTGCCCAGACTCATGCTGTAGGGAGATTGCAGAAACCCATTTTGTCCATTTTGCAGATTAAGAAACATGTCCAGTTGTTAAGTAATTTATCCAAGATCACATAGATAATAAGCATCAGAGGCTGAATTTGCACCCAAATTTTCAAACTTCTGAGTTATCCATTGGATATCTTTAAGGAAAAAATTGAAATCAATTTGTTCTATGTGTATAGACTGGATATATACATGGATAGTGCAATAATTTTTAAAAAAGAAAATTAAATATAGGCTCTATAAGAGTTATTAGGGTATTTACAATCTATTAGACAATTATGGGGCTATCATCCAATCAAATTCAGATGAACAATTTCTCTATATTGATGAAATTACTGACATGAATGGAAGGAGGCTCTTTGTTCAGATCAAATAACTTTGTTTTCATTGATCTAATGGCATTACTTCTAGTTAGCAATTATTTTGGGTGACCATTTACTGAGACAACTCTTTCCCTAAGGCATTCCATTCACTCTTTAGCTTTTTGTTTGTACCTTTGTGTGGAAATGGCAGAAACCCAAAGTCCATTTAAATATTCTACTGCTTATGTATTATTTTCTTTATGAGTTTCTATATTCTACTTTATGATCATGGATGATTTGGTTTCCAAAGAAAATCTTTTTTTATAATTAATAGGATTTATGTTTATAAAGGACATAGGAAACCATCTAGTCCAATATGTTCATTGTATAGGTGAGAAATATGAGGCTTAAATGGGATTTGAGCTATTTATTACACTCCCCCATTGCTGAGTATAGTGTATAAATTAAACTAAAATTCAATAATGTGGTTAAAAATAATTTAACTCAATTCAAAATACATTCATTAAATGCCTTCTATATACCAAAATTTGTGCAATGAACTGAGGCACAGCCACTCCCTCCAATAAAATCTATTGCTCTCCTTAAGAAGCTTAAATGCTAAAGAGGAAAAACAACATGTATATTGATAAGTCAATACATAATGTCTACAAACTAGTTTCTCAGGTAGGGATATAATTAGCAATGCCCTGTAGGAAAGCCAAGGAAAGTGGAACATGGAATTAGGAAAGATGTCATATAAGAGATAGCCCAGGCTGAGAAGTAACTAGGGATAAGAGATAATAATTAGGAGGGAATGTATCCAGACACAGGAGACAATCAATAGGAATTTGATTGAGTAATGGTGATAATAAGACTTAATATCTTTCAATTCAGTTGTCTGCTTACAGATTGAAGAACAGGTTTTTTTGATACTTAAGTGAAATACTGTGCACTAGCCACCATTTCTTATGTAAACTGTCTTCTTAATTAAGTCCAGGCCCTTTAAAAATAAGCTATCTGGAATTTTGAGTGAACATAATCTAATTCTGAATCAATAAAATAAAGCCCTCTATATAAAACAATTTATGTGAACCAGCAATTTGTAGGCTGGGGGAAGCAAAATGGTACAGTTAGAAGAGCACTGACCCTGGAGTCATGTAGTCCTGAGTTAAAAATCCATATTCAGACACTTAATAGCTGAGTGACCCAAGAGAAATCACTTAACTTCTGTTTTCCTCAATTTCCTCAAGTGTAAAATGGGAATCATAATTGCTGTGAGGATAAAATGAGATAATATTCTCAACATAGTTCCTAGAATATAATAAGTGCTTAAATAGTTGTTACCTCTTGCCCCAACAGTTATTTGCTTCCATATAGTAATGTCAATTGAGTTCGGGTGGATGTCATTAGAGGAGTGCCTTTTGATTCTATTTTTGGATCTTAATTATTTCCTAGGGTCAAATCAACTTTTGATTACATTCAATGTATTCAATGGCATATTCTGATTATCTGTTTTTATCATTTCTTTCCTAAGTAAAGACTTTATATTACTATGATATATTTGTAAATTTTTAATCTACTGTGTGTTACTATTATTATTATTATTATTTGCTTTATGAATCGTGTTGGGAGAGAAAAATCAGAGCAAAAGAGAAAAATCATGGGAGAGAGAAAAAAGAGGAAAAAAGTTAATATAGCATTGGGATGATTTACATTTAATCTCATTATTTTTTTTTTTTCTGGATACAGATGACATTTTCTGTTCAAAGTCTTTTGGGATTGCTTTAGATCACTGAATCACTGAAAAGAACCAAGCCTTTTCTTAGCTAATTATCACACATTCTTGTTGTTATTGTATATCATGTATTTCTGATTCTGCTTGTTTTAGTCAGCATCAGTTTATATAAATCTTTCCAGTCCTTTCTATAAGCAGCTTATTCATCATTTTTATAGAACAATAATAGTCCATTATCTTCATGTATCACAGCTTCTTCCCAGTTGTCCCCAATTGATGGGCATCTACTCCTTTCTAATTCTTTGCTACCACAAAATGAGCTGCAACAAACATTTTTGCACATGTGGGTCCTTTTCCCTCTTTTAAGATTTCTTTGGGATACAGACCCAGTACTGGCACTACTAAATCAAAGGGTATGCACAGTTTTATAGCCCTTTGGGGAGAGTTAGAAATTGTTCTCCAGAATGGTTGGATCATTTCACAACTCCGCCAACAATGTATTAGTGTCCCAGTTTTCCCACATCTCCTCCAACATTTATCATCATCTTTTCATCTCATTTTAGCCAATCTGAAAGATATGAGGTAGTACCTCAGAACTGTTTAATTTACATTTAATTTACATTTCTCTAATCAAAAGTGATTTAGAATATTTTTTCATATAACTATAAATGGCTTTAATTTCATCATTTGAAAATTGTTTGTTCATATTCTTTGACCATTTATCAATTGGAAAATGACTTGTATTCTTACAAATTTAATGCAGCTCTTTATATATTTTTGAAATGAAACCTTTATCAGAAATACTGACTATATTTAATTAACGTGAAAAGTGTTTTATACTTGTGTTCATATTGTTCTAAGGTTTATCTTGGCAGATAGACTCTGAAGCATTTTATTTTAATCTACAGTAATTTTAAATGTAATTTCTCTTCCTATCTCTTGCTGATGAGCTTTGTCACTAATATATAGATACACTGATGATTTGTGTGGGTTTATTTTATGTACTTCAACTTTGCTAAAACTGTGAATTATTTTCAGTAGATTTTTGGATATCTAGGATTCCATAAGTATATTATCATATCATCTGCAAAGACTGATAATTTTATTTTCTCATTGCCTATTCTAATTACTTTAATTCCTTTTTTCATTTCTTATTTGCAAAAGCCAAATTTCTAGTACAATGTTGAATAATAGTGGTGATACTGGACATCGTTGTTTCACCCCAATCTTATTGGGAAAGTATCTAGCTTCCTGTAGATTTTAGGTGCATACTGCCATTTATTTTAAGAAAAGCTCCCTTTATTCCTGTGCTTGCTAGAGTTTTTCATGGGAATGAGAGCTGTTATTTTGTCAAAAGCATTTTCCATATCTATTCAGATTATCATATGATTTCTCTTGGTTTGGTCATTGATAAAGTTGATTATGATAATAGTTTTTTTTTTTTCTGGTATTGAATCAGCCCTGCATAACTGGTATAAATCCCACTTGATCATAATGTATTATCCTGCTGATAAGTTGATGTAATCTCTTTATTAATATTTTATTTAAAATTTTTCCATTAATATTCATTAGGAGATTGATTTGTAAATTTCTTTGTCTATTTTGGCCTTTCCTGATTTAGGTATCAGTGTCATATTTGTATCATATAAGGAATTTGGCAGTATTCCTTCTTTACCTATTTTTCCAAATAGTTTACACAGTTTGGGAATTAATTGTTCTTTAAATGTTTGGGAGAATTCACTTGGGAATCCATCTGGCCCTGGAGATTTTTTCTTGGAGGGTTCATTAATGAGTTATTCAATTTCTTTTTCTAAAATGGGACTATTTAAGTATTTTATTTCCTCTTCTGTTTAACTTGAGCAAGTTATATTTTTGTTAATATTCATCCATTTCAATTAGATTATCTTATTTGCTGCTATTGAATTGAGCAAAATAGCTTTTATTTTATTTTCACTGGTCATGAGTTCACTTCTTTCACTTTTTATGATGGTGATTTAATTTTTTCCTTCCTTTTTCTGCTCAAATTAACCAAAGGTTTATCTTTATAGTTAGTTTTTATTTTGTAAAATCATCTCTTAGTTTTTATTAATTCAATTGTTTTCTTACTCTATATTTTACTTATCTCTCCTTTGATTGTCAAGATTTCTAATTTGTTATTGAATTTTTCTCTTTTTTATTCTCTTTCTGGTTTTTTAAAAGTTGCATGTTTAATTCATTGATATCTTCCTGTATTTTATTTATGTAGTTATTTAGACATAAAATTTCCCCTAAGAACTGCTTTGGTTGCATCCCATAGCTTTTGGTATGTTGTCTCATTATTGTCATTTTGTTGGATGAAATTATGGATTGTTTCTGTGATTTGTTGTTTGACCTACTCATCCTTTAGAATTAGATTATTTAATTTTCAATTGTTTTTAGTCTATCTTTCCAGTTCCTTTATTGAACATAATATTATAAAAATAAGTTTATTTAATTTATAAATTAAATTTAATGAACATAATTCATTATGGTCTGAAAAGGAAGCATTTGCTATTTCTACCTTTTTGCATTTGATTGTGAGGTTTTTTTATTACATGGTCAATTTTTGTGTATCATGTATTTCCATGAAAAAGGTGTATTCCTTTTTGGCCCTATTCAATTTTCTTCAAAGGTCTATCATATCTAGGTTTTCTAGGATCCATTACTTACCCTTTATCAAGATGTACTTTTCCTCCTTATCTCTTTCAATATCTATTTTTATTTTTGTTTTATCTGAGATCAGAATTGTCATCCCTACTTTTTTTTTTTACTTCAGCTAAAGCATAATAAATTCTGTTCCAACCTTTTACCTTTACTCTGTATGTGTCTCTCTATGTTTCTTGTAAATGTGTTTCTTGTAAACAACATATTATAAGATTCTGTTTTTTAATCTACTCTTCTATTTGCTTTTGTTTTGTGGGAGAATTCATCCCATTTAAGGTAACAGTTATGATTACCAGGCCTGTATTTGCCTCCATCCTATTTCCTCCCCTGTGTTTACTTTTGTTCTCTCTTTCCACCTTGTCCTTGGTCCTGTGTTTTTTTAGCTATCTATTCTTTCCTCCTTCTCTTATCTTTTTCCTTAGTACTTTTGTCCTCCCTTCTATCTTCGTCCCTCCCTTTTTTTTTCTTTCTCCTTTTCTTTATAGATTTGGATAAATTTCTATACATAACTGAATGATAAACTATCATTCTTAGATAGCTTAGAGCTATCTCTTAGAGCTGAAACTGATGAAATCAAGCTTCAGAGAATACTCAATTCCCTTCCTTTCCTTCCTCAGTTGTAATAGGTCTTTTGAGCCTCTTGATGTGAACTAATTTTTCCACTATATCATCCCTTTCTTCTTTTTTCCAGTACAAATATTTTCTCACCCCTTAATGTATTTTTTTTTTGGTGTCATCACATCAGAGTCCATGAACAACCATAGCCTCAATCCATGTGATGTCCCCCTCTGTCTGCCCCAGTGAGAGATATGGTTTTCAATTGTTACAGATATTGCTTCCCCACCTAGGGATATAAACAGTTTAACCTTTTATATATATATATATTTCTCCTATTTACTTTTCTATGGTTCTCTTGACTCCTGTATTTGTAGATTAAATTTTCTGATTAATTCTGTTTTTTTTCAATAGATATGATTGCAAGTCTCTTACTTCATTGAAGCTCCATCTCCTATCCTGAAAGGTGATGCTGAATCTTGCTAGATAATTAAGTCTTGGTGGTAACCCCAGGTCCTTTGCTTTCCAGAATATGGTATTCCATGCCCTCCCATTGTTTATTGTAGAAATTGTCAGATCCTGTATAATCCTGACTATTATTTTTGGTGTTTGAATTGTTTTTGTCTGTTAGCTTGCTATGTTTTTCCTTAAGATTATAGTTTTGGAGTTTTGCAACATTGTTCCTTGAGGTTTTCCTTGAAGGATCTCTTTGCAGAGGTGATCAATGGACTCTTTCAATAACTATTTCTCCCTCTGTTTCTAGCATATTGAGGCAGTTTTGTAGAATAGTAGAATGTTATTCAGACTCTTTTTTGGTTGTGGCCTTCAAGTATCTCAATAATTTTTAAATTCTTTATTCTGGATCTATTTTCCAGGTCGGCTGTTTTGCCAATGAGGTATTTCACATTTTTTTTACACTTTTTTCATTCCTTTTAGTTTGTTTGACTGATTCTTGTTGTCTCACAGTGTCATTAGCTTGCATTTGCCTTGGTCTACTTTTTAATTTGTGATTTTCTTTAGTTTGCATCTCTTTTTACCATTTGGTTAATTCTACTTTTTAAGGAATTGTTTTGTTTTCTTCAGACAATTTCCCCCCTTTCTTTTCCAAACTGTTGATTCTCTCATGCATAGCTCTCATTTCTTTTTTCATTTTCTTCTACTTATCTTATTTGCCTTTTGAAGTCCTTTATGAGCCTTTCCATTCTTGAGATCAATTTATCTCACTTTTTGATATTTTCTCTGTGGACATTCTGTCCTCATCTGAGTTTGTATTTTAGTCTGCTCTGTCACCATAGTAGCTTTCTGTGATCAAGATTCTTTTCTGTTTCTTGCTCATTTTCTTTCCTTTTCTTTTGATATTTCCTCTTTTTTTTTTTTTTTTTTTTTTTTTTACTTTTAAGGGGGACCTCTACTCTGGGGACAAAGGGAACGCTGTCCCAAGCTTCCTGTGCAGTTCCAAACTTTAGCTTTAAGCACAGAAGCCCTTTGTGTTTGTAGGGGTTAGCTTTGCCTGCTCTTTTCAGGAAACAGCTTGGTTTCTCAGTGTTTGTCTTCTGAACTAGTATTGGGGGCTGATTTACTCCTCTACTGATCCAGGACTGAGGGTCATAGCTGCTGATTTTCTGTGATTAAAACCCTCTTTCTGGCTTTCCCAGAGTCTATCGGACCTGGGCTGAACACCCTTTTCACCCCAGAGAGAATGACCTTTTTAAAGTTTTTTTCAGTCTTTCTTGAGCTGGTGAGTCATTTTATCAGACTCTGTTCAGAGGTTTGGTTTCATGTGGTTTTTGAGGGAAACTGAGAAAGCTCGAGCAGTTTCCTGACTTTACTCCACCACGCTGAATCTACCCCAAGAATGATATTCAATCTATTGTGTGTTCTGAGAACATCTCTCAGTCTTCTCCCTCCTCTTATGGTAAGATCATTTATCTTTCTATAGCTGCCTTGGAGTACCAAGTTCTGTGTTTTCTTACTATCATATGAGTTCTTTTTTTTTTTGACACCTTATAGAATCATTGTCATCCATTTTACTATGTCAGAAGCATACATTAAGATTGGTATTACATAATCATCCATTGCTCTCAACTTGATCTTTCCATTAAACTTTGACTTCAGCATGCCAATCATAATTTTCATAAACACATTATTTTTCCCTTGACAGACCACTGTTTGATGTGTTTTGCCTAGAGAAAATGAAGGTATTTGAGACTTAAGCTGAAAAATGTTCAATTCCTATTCTTTCCTGGAACATATTAATATTTTACATATTAATAATTTTATACTGATTGAATCCAAATGATATTTTATATCATTGGAGAAATAGTTTCATTTTAATTCAATTCAATAAATATTTATTAAGTACCTACCAAATGTCATGTGATATGAAGTACCTGTTCATGTGTTTCTCAATGCAGTCATAAGATGATGTCATTTATGGTTATAAGGAAATTAAATATCATGTTTCGATACAAGTCCCTCTGTGTCTTGGCAGAACGGCAGAAGACTTCAACTGTCACATTTATATCAATTGATCTTGATGTTATGTTGCCCATAGTATATTTTAAATATAAAACTGTTTTCTATATAGACAAAAAACTCTATAATTCTCACTATGCTTGTATCTATTTTCTATATTTACAATAAATAAGTCATGAATCTAGAACTAAGTTAGAGGATTTATGATAATCAATAAAGACAGTGTAAATGTTACATCACTTTCAGATACCTTGTTCAATAGTCATCAAATGCTTTTAACACCTCTGGCACAGTCTTTTACTCCTCAGCCAATACAGCTTTCTTGCAGGAGTTTATGAATGTTTTGAGAGATGTAAGCTCTAAATACTTTATATAAAGTTGTATTTAGACTGTATTTACAGGGTCACTGGTGTTCCTTTGAATAATAAATATTTATTGCCTTCTGTTAAGAAATATGGCATCAAGCTTGCATTAGCAGGAAGTTAATAAAATGTTTTGCTCACAATTCATAAGCTAGTCTATCTAAAACATATGAATCCATACATATGCATCTTCTCTAAATAAACTATTTTCCAATTTAGAAGGGAGACTAAGATTTTATTTACTTTCCTTGATATAACCATTCTTTTGTTTTAGTAATAATATACAAACTTCCTGTTTCTTATTTGATTCAACATTTCCATTCATTGTGTCGAGTGTCTTTTGACCATAAAGTATACACTGAATTAAATTAAAATGTATTTGGAAAATATATAACAAAAATTAAAAAATACAATAAAACATAATTTTAATTTGAAGTTTTCTAAGTCAATAAAGAATTTGCCTGTGTTCTTATGTATGATTTAGAAGCACCTTCATTTCTATTTGAGTTTCATGTCACTAATATAAACAACCTAGAATTTTCTACATCTCCTTTTTGAGGGAGTTCCGCATATAGATAGATAGATAGATAGATAGATAGATAGATAGATAGATAGATATAGATATGTATATATAATTTGCTTCTTGAACTCCTATAATATGATTATTTATTCATGTTCATTTATCTATTTTGTTCTTGTGCTCCTAATATCATCTTTAACTTTTTAAACTTCAATTTACTCCTCTAAAAATGAGCTAGAGAAAGAAATGGTAAACTGCTCCAATATCTTTGCCAAGAAAACCCCTAATGAGTTCAAAGACTCAAACATGACTAAAGAAGCAACCTGACAATACCTAGTCTATATTGTATAATGAGAATTTCACAAAAATTACTGAGAAAACTGAAAAATGGAATGGCAGAAACAAAGCATAGCTCAACATATCACACCCTAAATTTAGATAAGGTCAAAATGAGTTCATAATTTAGACATAAACAGTGATACTATAAGCAAATTATAAGCAAGGGATAACTTATCTATCAGATCTTTGGAGAAAAGGGAAATTTATTTACAAACAAGAAACAGAAAACATTATGAGATAAAAAATGGATAAAACATTAAATTAAAATATTTTTGCACAAATGTATCCAAGAACAAAAGAAAAACAGAAAGCTGAGAAATATTTTACAGACACTATTTCTGATAAAGATTTCATTTCTAAAATACATAGAGAATTGCAACAAATTTATAAAAAAATACAAGACATTCTCTAATTGATTAATAGTTGAAAAATGTCAACAGACAATTTTCAGATGAAGAAATTAAAGCCATCTATAAATTTAGTGAAAAATACTCTGAATCATTGCTCATTAAAGAAACTCAAAACAATTCTGACCTACTACATCACACCTATAAGATTAGTTAAGATAACAGGAAAAGATAATAATAAATGTTGGAAGAGATGTGGGAAAACTGGATCACTAATGCATTATTGGTGGAGTTATGAATTAATCTAGCCATTCTAAAAAGCAAATTGTAACTATGTCCAAAGGGCTATAAAACTGTATGTACTCTTTGATCCAGCAGTGCCACTTCTGGGTCTGTATCCCAAAGAGATCATGAAAGACCTTCATTTGCAAAAATGTCTGTAGCAGCTCTTTTTATGCTATCAAGGAATTGGAAATTGAGTAGATGGCCATCAATTGGTGAATAGCTAAATAAGTTATGATATATGAATGTAAGATAATTCTATAATTTTCTAAAAAATGATGAGCAGACAGATTTCAGAAAAGCCTGAAAGGCTGACATGAACTGATGCTGAGTGAGATGAGCAGAACAAAGAGAATATCCTACACAATAACAGCAAGATTATGTGATAATCAACAATGATAGAGTTAGTCCTTCACAGCAATACAGTGACTCAAGAGAATTCCAATAGACTTGGGATGGAAAATGCCACCTGCATAGAGAAAACTAAGGAAACTGAATACAGATGGAAGCATGCTATTTTTACTTTTTTTGTTTGTTTGCTTTTTCTTTCTTGTGGTTTTTTTTTGTTTTTCTTTCACAACATGACTAACATGGAGATGTGTTTGAAATAGTTGTATTTGTGTAACCTATATCAGATTACCAGATTGCTTGTTGTCTTGGGGGTAGAGAGAGAAGAGAGGGAAGGAGAAAAAAAAGGAACTTAAAATCTCCCAAAAAAGAATTTTGAAGACTATCTTTATGTGCAATTTGAAAAATAAAGTACTATTGTAGGGGAAAAAAAGAACACCTGCAATGGGGTTTCAACTTGTCACATTCAACATTAGCATTATCTACCTTGAAATGCTTTCCTGATCTTATGTCTTCTCATAGCATCCATATAAATATATATGCTATATTTTATATAATTATTGTTCCACACTATTATACACAATTACATACACACACACACACACACACACACACTATCTTTACAATTTGAGACATAGCATAATGTAGTAAAAAGACTCCTAGACCTGTAGTCAAAAAGAGAATTATGTTTGAATTCTGGCTCTGATTTGCTAACTATAAAGTCTAAAATAGGTCACTTAACCTCTCTTGGCCTCAGTTTCCCCATCTAAAAAAGGATGGTAATAATATCTGTATTATCTGTTTCAAAGGGTTAGTGTGAGAAAAGTTCCTTGTATGACTAATTGTTGTTGTTGAGCCATTTAAGTTGTGTCATGAACCCATTCTTCATGACCCCATTTTGGGTTTTCTTGGCAAAGATACTATACTTGTTTACTATTTCCTTCAGTCTTTTTATAGATAAGAAAACTGAGGCAAAGAGGTTTAAGTGATTTGCCTGGGATCATAAGAATTAAATCATTACCTTTGGTTAATGCATTTAGAGGATGTCCACTTCTTCCTGGGCTTGCAGCCAATGATTAAGAAGCATAATATTTAGAATTCCTGTTTTCTTTAGTCATTCTTTGAATATAAAATATTATATAAACTTGTATCATAGGTACCTCCGTCATTTTGCAAATGTTGAACTGAAAGTTATTACAATGTACCTAGAACTCTCCTTCAGACTTCTAGTGATATTCAGTAGTGTCTATTGTTAAATATTTTCTGATGATGAATTACAAGAAGAGACAAAGGAAGATAAAGTAGTGAGGTCTGAGAGAATTTAAAGACTTTTTTTTTTTGCAATAAGGGTCTGTTTGTATAATTTCACCAAAGCAAACAAAGATTCCCATTTTCTTTTTTGAGTACATCTTGAATTTCTAGATCCTTCAAATTATAGTCTCAAAATATAAAATAACTAACCCATTATTTTGTGGGCATCTGTAAATATAACTATTTTGGAGAAAATTTTCTGATCACACACATGAATTTTTCCTTCCAAATTTTCCATTGCTATAAACTTGGTCAATATTTTAGTAACCAAGCAAAGATAGTAAACCTTTTCCCCCATAGTAATGTTATTTTTTTAAAAGTTCAGTGAAAGATGCCAAAAAAGGTTCCATGATATTTAATTTATTATATATAGGATATGTAGCCAACAGCCAGATCTACCATCTTGCAAGTTCATCATCTAGTCCACTGGTGGTATCAGTGGCAGCTGAGACCCCTAAAACATGCATTGAAGTTAGAATTGACAGACTTTGTCAATATACCATCATTCTTCCTCTCATCCAGACTTGAAATGCTATGTTTATCTGTGACTTTTTTCTCTTCTGACACTCACATCCATTCACCAAGTCCTCTTGACTCTTTGTAAAAGTTATTCATGTGACATGGTCTGCATAGAGAGAAAGAGAGACTATTGTTTAGTCTTTTTCAATCACGTTTGACTATTCTCCTGTCCCCTCCCCTCCCTTCCTCTCCTCTTTCCTCTCTTCCCCTACCCCCTTCTCTTCTCCCCTTTGACAAGTCACATAATTCTGTTTCCCTTGATCCACTAGAGAAGGAAATGGAAAATTACTCCAGTATCTTTTCCAAGAAAATACACAGACAATATAGTCTAGAAGGTCATGAAAAGTAAACATGACTGAACAACAACAATTAAAGTTTTATAGTTCACAAAATACTTCACAAACATTTATCACATTTGATCCATACAACAACTCTAGGAGATAAGTACCACAAGTATTATTTTATCCATTTTAAAGAACCTAGAGAAGATAATGATTTGTCCATGGTTCCATTGTATCCTATCTATAGCTTGCCACTGGACCCAATAGCTTTGAAGATAAAGTGAGACTGGTGACTTTGCAGAGCCCACTCTCACTTAAATCCAACTCACTTCCAAGTCATGGCATCAGCTTTCTGATGTCAAAGCTCTTTGAGAATGAACGACAAAACAACAACAACAATGACTTCTCATACCCATTGTTTTTGATGGGGGGCAGGGGGGAGGTTGGGAAGGTTTTTTGGCAAAAATGCTAAAATGGTTTACCAAAATTCTTCTCCAGGTAATTTTACAGATAAGGAAATTGAGGCAATAAGCGTTCAATGAAATGTGCAAGATCACACAGCTAGTAAGTATCTAAGGCTGGACACCATGAACTGAATCTTTGTGAGCAGAAGGACTTTCTACCCCTGTTCTCTATCAAATTTACTCTGGCTCTGAGAAATGGACCTGGAGTGGAGGGTAGTGGGTGAGGAGGGGAGGGGTTATTTATCTTCCATATTCATTGTGCTCAGTTTCAGATCCTTCACTGGACTCAACTGGGAGTTTGATTCATGATGACTTTGGAGCCAGAATTGCAGACAGAATAATACATCCCAGTCAGCCTAGCAGGGAAGCCTAGAGGAGGCAGGGTTCCTGATATGTAAGCTAGAGAGGGACATGGATTCAGGACTGAGCTCTATAGGAGCTGAGTAAGCCATGAACTTAACCCTTCTCCCTCTCCAGAGACTGAAATAGTTCAAAGGGGATCATACTTCCCACATGCTGAGGGAATAAATTTGTATATTTGTGATTATATCTATCTGTTGAAGTAATAATTCCTTTATAAAAGCTAATCAGAATGTTAGTAGTTAAATGGAACTGGAGTGGAGTGGAATCCTCTCTACTTGGGAGAATACCATCAGTAGGGTCTGGAACTATTTTTGGAGACAGTAAATATCTTAAGAGTGACACTAGAAGGTGGGGTGAAATCTAACCTACCTGGACTTATAGGCAGTGAGGGCCACAGTAGTCAGTGTTACATAAGTAGACATACATACATATATATTATCTATAAATAGATATATGTACATATACATACTTACATATAATTATATATATAGATGTATATATATATATGTTTTCATAGTATCCTCTTTTAGAATATTGTTTGAAAGTAAGGACAATTTCATTTTTGTCTTTGAAACTACCATAAGAGTTCAACAAATCGTTGCTTATTGATTGATAGCCATGAAAAGCCTCAATTTAAATATATATGTATATATATATATATATATACATACATACATACATATGTATATATATATAACATATATATATAATACATATGTAGATCATAAACTTTAAAATACTGTATAAATAGGAGTCATTATGGAATCAACACAAACTGGCTATGCATCCTTGGTTAAATGGCTAAACCTTTCAGTACTGCAGGAGTTATTAGTCTTTAATGTTTTGGGCCAAAGTTTAGCTTATATTGCTATAAAGCATTATTTCATTAGAAACTACCAATATCACTATCTGCCATCTAGGGGAGGAGGTGAGGGGAAGGAGGGGACAATTTGGAACAAAAGGCTTTGCAAGGGTCCATGTTGAAAAATTACCTATGAATATGTTTTTTTAAATAAAAAGCTTTAATAAAAAAGGGAAAAATAAATAAATGCTACAAACTTATAAAAATAAAAAAGAAAATAATTTGCCTCATTTTATGTTCTAGATAAATTAATGTTAATTTATTTTTTTAAAAATTAAACTCATCTATTCCATAAAAAAAAAGAAACTAACAATATCAATGAAATCACAGTTCTGATCCTCTCTATGTCTCGCTATCTTTGTCTCCATCTGTCTCTCTCTCTGTGTCTCTCTCTCCCTTAGTCTTTTTCTCCTTCATTTTCTCTCTGCCTCTGTCTCTGTCTCTATTTATCTCTGTCTCTGTGTCTGTCTCTCATTTATTTTTCTCTCTTTCTCTCAGACTCTTTATCTTCCTTCTCTCTACGTATTTTTCTGTCACTATCTCTGTATTTGTCTCTGTCTCTCTGTCCCTGTCTCTATCTCTATGTTTCTGTCTCTTTCTCTTATGTCTTTCTCTGCTCTCCCTATGTGTTTTTCGCTCTGCTTCTCTCTGTCTATTTCTGTTTCTGTCTCTTTCTCTCTCTTTCTCTCTCCTTCTTGCTTTCCCATTATTTATATACTTATGAGCATATATGTATGGATCTGCATGTATAAGCTTGTATAATACATATCTCCCTGTAAAATAACTTTATTAATATATTGTTATCCAGATTTTTTCTCCAAATCCAGCCTCAGCCACTTAATAGCTGTGTGATTCTGGGCAAGTCATTTAATCTTATTTGCCTTAATATACAAGAGAAGGAAATGGAAACCCATTCTAGCATCTTTTCCAAGAAAATGCCATAGTCAGAATATTCCAGAAAGTCAGAAAGAATTGGATATGACTGAAAAAGAAGAATCCAAATTTTATAGTTAACAATGTACTTCATACACTTTTATTACATTTGATCCATACAACAACTCTAGGAGATAAGTATCATAAGTATTATTTTACCCATCTTAGAGGAGAACTCAAAGAAGATCATGATTTGTCCATGGTCATGTAGTATTAAATGTAAAAAAGGATTAGAACCCAGAACTCCTGACTTTTGCCGTCATGCTACTTTGACTTAAAAGTCTCATCATGTTCCTTCCTCAACCAGGAGAACATTGTCTAGTTATGGAATGTTGATTGAAAAGTTCTTTGTCCTCAAAACTGCAGCATGTTCTATAGCCATAATTGGTCCAATTCACACGGGCCTGGGTGGTATTTCCTCAGACCTTCCAGAATGGGTCTTCAAGGAATCCAAAGAAAATAAATAGTTTAGAAGAAGAGAAGAAAGAGGAAGTGGCTTGTGTCGTGTTTGCAGTTTGGAAGAGCATGAAATAAGAAACAAATGATATGCATAAAATGCTAATAGTAAACCTGAGGGCAAAGTATAAAACAGATCATAGAGGACTTTGAACTTGGCTAGAGTCTAGGTTATAATAAACAGCTTTTAAACTTCCCAGAAAATCTCATGAATAATATGGGATGGAATTATCTTTTCCATATCCAGTCTAGCTCCTTTGCCTAAGATGTAATACAGTTGCCATGGAATCTTGCTCATCTATGACCTTAGGATAGTGGAGTCAAGAAGACAAGAATAATTCAAATATTTCATCATGGCAACTTGATTTGGTGCCTTAAGAAGACAAAAAAAAAAAAAAAACCTAGGATTATTTCCTTTCTTATATCTCCCCCAAGATCTGTGGACGAGAATGAGACGAGAAAGGATATCTGCCAGATATTTGTAGATGGTGAGTACTTAAAGTTTATCCCTTAAGCCATCTGTCTAGCCCCTACAACACTTTGACCCTGGCTTCACTAAGTAATAATAGAATATGTGGAAATACTACAAAGTAATGGAAACTTCACAGGACTCTAATTTTTAGCTGGAAGAGAATTTAGAAGTCAAAAGCCAGACTTGAAGGAGGAGGGAAGGCAAAGGTTTAGTTAGTCACAAAGCTAGGTACCTAGAATAAACACAATAATCAATCCCATTCCATTTATTTCAGGGAAAAAACATATTAAAGAAGTGGGGAAGATGAGGAAACTGAAGCAAACAGGGTTAAGTGATTTATCTAAGGTCATACAGCTAAGGTCTGAGATTAGATTTGAACTAATGAAGATGAATCTTCCTGATTCCAATCCCAGTGCTTAATGTACCTGTCAGATCTATGGGTAAGGGAAAATTATTAACCAAACAAAAGATAAAGTACACAGAAAATAAAGCAGATAATTTGAATACATTTTTTAAATTTTTACACAAACAAATCCAATGCAGATGTTGTTGTTCATCCCTTGTTTTTTGAAGAAGACCAGATCCTTTTTCATCTGTTAAATGAGCTGAAGAAGGAAATAGCAAACCTATCTAATATCTCTTCCAAAAATGGGGATCTTGGAGAGTCAGATATGACTGAAAACCAACAACAAAATGTCTTTTTTTTTAGCCTAATACACACTGGGGAGAAATTAAGAAATTATATAAGATGTATCTTTGCCATCATAGATCCTACAATATAATGGGGATTTATGTCTAGTGGTCAAATTACTTTAGTATATATTGTGAATTAATTTATTATTAATAAACATAATTATTAATTATATTAATATTGTGGCATGTATATGTATAATATATAACATGTTATATATTAATATAGGCATTTGTGAGGGGACTAATGGAAATGGTTTCCATAACAGATAATGTGCAAATTAATTCAAATCCTCACTAAACTTCCCTGGATTTTATTTTTCTCAAATGCAAAAGGAAAGGTTAGAATAGATGATTTCTAAATCTCAATAAGCTCTCATTCCAGGATGTCAGGGAAATAGTGTTATATAGGAAGTGATTGGGTGGAGCCCATAACTTAATCAAAAAGTGATTATAATCTATTTGCTCTAGTACTTTGGCTAAGCCCTTCCATCAGTTTCACCAAGAAAAAAAATTAGCTGTCATGTGCTCATATACAAATTGAGATACAGCTCTAGAAGTGAAAGACTTATAAAAGATAAAGAAGATCATATGAAGAAGTACTAACAAAATTAATCAGGAAGAGATAAAGAAATTACATTTAAAATAACTTGCAGATGATATGAAATACTTGAGAGTTTACTTGCCAAGACACACACAGGAACTGTATGAACACAATTATGAAACATTCTTTATACAAATAAAACTAGATCCAAAGAATTGGAAAAATATTAACCACTCATGCATGTGCTGAGTCAATATAATAAAATTATAATGTTACTTAAATTATTTTATGTGTTGCCATATTATCAGATTACCAAAGCATTACTTTATAGAACAAAAAATAATAAAATCATATAGTAGGACAGAAGATTAAAATTCTCAAAGAAAGCAATGGGAAAAAAAAAAGAAAGAAGAAAAGGGACGTAGCAATGCCAGATCTGAAACCATATTGCAAAGTATTCATCAAAACAGTTTGGTGCTGGGCGAAAAATAGAGGAATTGATCTCTAGAAAAGATTAAGTCCACATTAAACAGAAGCAAAATAGCACAGTAATCTAGTGTTTGATAAGCCTAAAGGTCCCCAGGTATTGAAACAAAACTCAACATTCACCAAAAATTGTTGGGAAAACTAGAGCATGATCTGGCAGAAAATGAGTATAGACCAACATTTCACAACATATACCAAAATATGTTCAAAATGATGTAGACATAAAGGATGACATCATAAGCATATTGGTTAGAAAGAAATTACCTATCAGATCCATGGGTAAGGAAAAAAAAATTATTAACCAAACAAAAGATAAAGGGGGACACAGAAAATTTCACAGATAACTTGAATACATTTTTAAAATTTTTACATAAACACAATGCAGATGTTATTATTCATCCCTTGTTTTTTGAAGAAAACCAATGACATCATGGGATATGCCTTGTTTTCCACAAAAATTAGATCTAACTTTCTTCCAGAGTTATTGAAGATAAACTGGTCCAGGATGCAGCAGATGACATTGGTAACTTCATGACCTTTGGAATAAATTATTTTCATCTGCCCTTTTTGCCAAGGGAAGTCTTCACATGCTTGGGATAGATATCCCTAACTGATCAATGGGTTTGAGGTCTGTCAATTATCCTCATTTTGAGAGTAATTGATCATTGTTAAATGGTTGATTAATTAACCTGTTTGCTGAGAAGACTTTATTGGGGGTATGGCTGCTGTACATGCTACAGCTTCTTGGAACCTCAGATGAGAATATGGTAACAAAGGGCTCAGCAGGCCCTCACAATAGAAGTGCTAGTCTTCCTGAACATCCCATAAACCAATATGGATAAAATTTGCCTTACCCTACTGAGTCCTTCAGTGAAAAACATGTTGGAATTTAAGTCAGAAGGCTTGGATTCAGATCCTGATTCTGCTATTTATTATTTATATGATTTTTTAAAAAAGAACTTTACATTTTTGTTCTCTAATTCCTCCAACTGTCAAACAAAGGTGTTGGACAAGTTAGACTACAAAGACGCTTCTAAATTTAGGTCTCTGAACTTCTGACACATTGTTTTTTGTGGGGTTTTTATTGTGTTTGTTTTTCGGTCATGGAGTATTTGTTTCTACCTGCCTTAGAGTTTTTAGTTTGTTTGTCTTTAAGTTTCTCAAATATAGGATTTATTCAAATGTGACCTATCTGCAAAAAATGGAGGGGGAGGAGAAAGTTGTTTTTTCTTATCATTGGATGGGTTATTGGGGGAAAGGCTGATAATACTGTTTTATTTAAACCACCCCATCTTTTTCCATAGTTTTGGGAAAAGGAATATTTCATGGAGAATGCCAACATGGTAGGCACTCAAAAAAATGTGATTGAAATAAATTGAATCACAACATAAAACAAGGCTGTACAGGCTGCTATGAAGTATGTGGTAGGGAGCCTGAATTCATGCAGAAGAGTGTTTTGGAGAATCTTCCAACTTAAAGCACAAAAGCTGGACAAAAGCCTTGGGCTCTATAACATCAGATAATATTTGCCTAAGGGGACTGGAAAAACCAAGCAGAAACTAGTCTCCATAAATATGTAAGACATGCTGGTGGATAGAAAGACATGACTTCAAGTATTTCTGTAATTATAAATTTGCTTCAGGCAAAAATAATGATTTTTTCCTAATTAATTTATGTGTCCCTCAATCAGATATTCTGTATTTGAGGGAGGGGGGCACTAAATTATGTAAATGTTCATGTGCTACAGATTTTGAGAAGCTGTACATCAGGAAATTTATCAGCATGTCTCTCAAAAGCCATTTGTTGCTGTCTAATTGGGATCCTTATTCTTTGAGGGGCTGTTTTGAACAGTATTCATTTATTATGTGCTAATTCAGAGCCTTGCTGAATTTGGCAGCATTTTATATGACCCATTTACACTGTATTAACTATTTTTGAACAGACTTCTCTCAGCTCTGAGATTTTGTGACTCTTAGTCCAAGCCTTAATTACCAGTTCTATTTGATAAGATCATCAAAGGAGTGATCATTTAGTTAGATGAAGAGAGGAAGAGATGAGAGCCCCTGTCACTTCAGACAAAATTAATTTTTAGCCAAGAGAGGAGACCTTTGTCCCATTCAGCTTACTTGCCTGTATGTCTCACCATTGTGGATCTGGTTTCCCTCCTTCACTACATGTGTCCTGAACCACCTCTTGTTTCTCTTGCTCTTCCTTCTTTGTCCTTGCCCATCATGCATCCTTGAATCATATGTTTGCCTCCTCCCTCCTCTGGAGAGCAATCCCCTTTCTCCATCCCTCTCTCCCTTCATCATGCCCACTAACAAATTCACATTACATAAAAATCTCTTTATGTAGCAATCTGTGAACATTCCACTTCATAAAGCAAGAACTGTTTGTACAGGATAAAGTGGAAATCATCAACAGAGGAAAGACATGAGTGAAGGGGGATATGGGGAAAAGGCTTCCTATAGTCACTTTTAATTGAGGCTTGAAGGAAGCCAGGAGGCAGAGATGAGGAAGAGCATTTCAGGAATGGGAGAAAGCCAGTGAAAATTCAGTCAGAAGCTGGAGTGTTTTGACCATGTTGTCCCTATCTCTATGCCCCTTAATACAGGTGTCTTAATCATGCATTTTTCTTATGCATATCTATTCTTCCAAATAAGGCACATATTTGTGGGAGAGCATGACCCATGTTTATGAGGAAATATTTTAGTAGTACTTTTCCTACCATGCCATATCATGAAATGCCTTTACTTTAGTTTGACCAACTTTATTAAAGCTGGGTATATTACTAAAAGCTCATGACATAAAGCTTTAGTGGACTCGGAGCCACAGAGTATTTCAATCTTATTGTAGCCATTTCTGGGAAACTCATTCTACAAATAAAGGATGACCTAGATGCTACATTTTCGATCTCATCCCTTCTGAATTTATCATCCTCCTCAAATTCTTATGCTTCAGAGAGACAAGAGTAAATGAAAAGACTATATTCTCTGAAAAGAAGTTCATACTTTTTTTCAGGTTTCCCCATTGCTTGCTTCACCAAACTCTGGGATATTCCTACTGTTGAAAGCTAAAGAGGAGCTAAGATCCACCTCCCACAAACCCACACTTTGGTCCACACTATCTCTTTCTAATTCAGTATTTTTTAGACTCTTTGATCACCCAGGCTGAAAGTTCTGGGATTACTCACTACTGTTCAGCACGGGAGTTCGACCTACTCTGTTTCTGACCTGGACTGCTTAATTATCCTTGGGCAGTCTGGGGACCCACTCTACTCTCAGAAGTTTGCAATATTGATGCCAAACTTATTGTGGAAATCTTATGAATTTTAGCCTGATGTAGCTAGGAATTCCCAAACTCAAAATGGCCACCAGCCTCAGCCTCCTGGTAGCTGGGACTAAAGGCATGAACTATCAATCATTTCTTAAACTCTTACCATCCAAGGACAATTTGTTCAAGGGTGGAAAAAATCTCTTGCATCTCTACTTTCTCTCCTTGTCTTAGAAAAATAAAAAGCTTCAGAATAACAGATGGGAAAATTTAGTTTGGCGAATGTGGTAGAAATATGTAATAAATGCTTGTGGAGGAGGAGAAAGCTGTTGATGGTGGTACCATAATTAAATTATTAATTCATAAAAGAAACATGAGTCTAGTTATGCTCATATTGTAAATGTTAATACTACAGAGACCAGACCACACTCTGAGAACCACTAGGATCTACTCAGCAAGATTCTTTGATGTTGGGTTTTTGCTTTCCCAAAGAGGTACAGATGGACATATGACTAATTCAGCAAGACCTCCAAGAACATGGAAAATGGCTTTTTCCTGGATGACTAAGTTCCCTGGTCAGAAACTGAATGGCACTTTCCAGGGATGGATGATGTCTCAGGGGACAGCACCAGGGAGCATGGCTAATAAGATGGGATCATAGTAAAGAACATTTGGTGGTAGTTTCCTCACTAGAGAAAAAAAGGTAGGGAGCTAGTCTGCAAAAAAATAAGATAAATAGCTAATTACTCACATGCATACACGTACATGTGCACCCATAACCACAGGCACATATATGTACACAAACATTTGTGAAAGATAAGTGACACTCTGGCTTCTCCCCTGCAAAATGCCACTAGTGTTTGAGTGAGGTCCTTATTTAAGGATTAGTGCTGGTGCAGTGGAAAGAATACTGGACTTGGAGTCAGGAAGACTTCATGAGTTTAAATCTGACCTCAGATATTTACTAGCTGTGTGACTCTGGATGATTCATTTAACCCTGTTTGCCTTAGTTTCTTCATCTGTAAAATGGACTGGAGAAGGAAATGGCAAACCACTCCAGGATCTCTGCCAAGAAAACTCCCAAAGGGATCACAAAAAGATGGACTCAATTGAACAACAACCATTGTTCTAATCTATGAAGATCTTTTTAGTGTCTAAATTCTGTTGTTTCACAGGTTAACCATCACTTCCAGATTGGCAATTTATGCAGATTTGATAAGCACATCTTCTATATCTTCATCCAAGTAAATGATAAAACTATTAAAAAACAGAAGACAAAAACAAACAGGTCTCTATTCTTTTTTTTTTCTTTCTTAGGCAAAAAAAAAAAAAAAGCTTCTACCATTAAGGAACTTAAACTCTATATGAGGAGACTATATATATATATATATATATATGTGTGTATATATATATATATATATATATATATATATATATGCAGTCTACTCACTTAATGGACTCAGGGTACAGAATGAAATCTATTTTTTGGACATAGAGATTTGTTTTGCTTTACTATATAAATTCATTATGAAGCTTTTGATAGTAGCTAGATGGTATGGTGGAAGCAGCAATGGATTCAGATTCCACCTCAGATACTTATTAGCTCTGCTAACCTGGTCACATATCCCCCCTCTCAGCCTCAGGTGACCTATCTCTCTCTCTTTCAACTTCCTTTCTTTGCCTCCCATGGAATGGGTATAATAATCACACCCTCCTCAGATGGTTGTTAAGAGATCAACTGAGATAATATTTTTTGATAAAACATTTTGCAAAACTTAAAATGCCATGTAAATGTAAAGTAATATTATTGTTTTATTTTCTGTTTTTCGATGGGTCAAAATGGGAGGGAGGGAAAATACATTCCAGTTAACTAAAAATTATTTTTTAAAAATATTTTATATGTATTGTGTGGCATGTATATAGAAAGTTGTATAAAACAAAGATAAGAAAATAAAATTTATTTTTACAAAGATTTTATATGCATATATTTATGCATACATCCAAAGCAAGGAAATTTGTTGTTTTTTGTTTTTTGTTTTTTTTAAAGTGTGTGTGTATGTGTATGTGTGTAAGCGTATGTGTGTTTACAAGGGTCTAGATTAAACCACCTCCAGTGAGCATGTCATAGCTTTGAGTTCACCATATAACCAAGCTCCACCCTACCTCCCAGGATCCTTTCTTCAGGACAGTTTTACACACTTATTTTCTTTTTTTCTCTAGGCTATAGATTACTGCATCTCCTTTCTACTTGTTTCAGTGCCCTTGCTAGTAGGTCTGCATAATTTTACAAAATACTGGTCCAATTTTCAATGCAATTGCTGCTATTATTAAGAGAAATATTACAGTGATGTTTGTAAACAAAGTAGAATATAGTTCCTTGAGGACAGTGACTGTTTCCTTTTTGTCTTCACATATCTATTGCCTAACCCAGGGACTGACACAGATTCAATTTTTAATATATTCCTATCAGATAGGTTGAGTTAACAACAACTTGGTCGTCTTCATTAGAGGTGTAAAATAGGCGACCCTGGGGCAATCTACAGCCTTAGTAGATTAAAATATAAGTGGGAAATATTTAACAAAAAATAAATAAAAATACATAGATGATTTATATTTTAAAAATTAGGTTAATGTGTGGGCTGCAGGGATCTTAATGTCTAAATTGTGGCCCAATGCCTGTTTGAGTTTGACACCACTGATCTAAATTGTATTTGATAGAAATCATCTCCTGACAAGGTGTCTGTAATAATGGGAAAATGCCTTTTAAAAACTTGCCTTGGAACATTCAGAGCTATTAGTTTCACCTTCAGTGGAACAACTGTGATTCCCTGACAGGAGGTTAATTAGCTCTTTCCCAAAGGGCTGTCATGGCCATAATTAAACCAATAACAACAGAAAAAAAAAATCCCAACAAATTCCCCTAGGCCATTTCAGACATTTTGACAATAATGAGAAATGGCACTGGGTACAATGTATCGAGGCTTTTTTTTCTTGTTACCTTTGTTCAATTATTCTTTGCTCCATAATGCATGTTCCCGAGCATGAGGCAACTTCAAGTCACTTTATGTCACCTAGGGAACCATCCTTTTCATTGAAGGCAGGTGTCTCCTGGTCTTGGGCATCCCCTACATACATAAGGTAGAGGAATGTGAGAAAGGCTCTTGATGTGGATAGAGTAATCATGTCCATAATTATATGGTATAATGCATCATTTCTCTGGGTGATGATGTGATTAATAACACCTGCTGTATCATGAAGGCTGTTCCATCATCTAAATATATCACACTCATAAATATTTAGCAATCTGGAAGCAGGTAGGATGAGAAGAGGGGTCTCTTTGGGTGTGAGGGGCCTGCATGTACAGGCCTGTCCTGCCTGAGAATGCCCAGGAGAAAAATATTAGCAAATGCAATTTACCTGGCTCTTTCAAGTTTGAAAAACATTTTATATACATCCTCTCAGCTTGCAAATTTGCTACTGCATTCTAAGGATCAAAGGTCTTTACTATCTGCCCCGCAATGGAACCCACTCTTCTAGGTTGTCTCCAAGAGCTTTTTGAATATAGGGCCTATCTCCCTTTTTTATTTAAAATGCTTGTCATATACTGTGTTATTAATAAATACTTTTTCCTTTATTCATTCAGAGGTAGATAGGTGGCTTAGTAGACAGAATTCTGATTTGGAGTCAGAAAGACATATCCTGCCTCACATATATATTACCTGTGTGACCATCGACAAACCATTGAATCTCTCTCCAATTTAGTTTTCTCTTCTATAAAATGGGACCAATAATTGCACCCATATTGCTGGGTTATCATGAGGATGGAGTCAAACATGTAAAGCTTTTTGTTTTACACTCAAAACACTCATGTTTAGATATGCAAACTTTGAAGTACTACATTTTTTAATTATTATAGCTTGCAAGCTTGTGTTCCATTTTTAAAGTTGAGAAACTGTAGTTTCTGTCTGATTTGCTGACTGTAACACCGAGTCTTACAAGGTTCAATGACTTGTCCAGTATCAGAACTGTCTCCTGGTGTCTCATGACTATAAGTCCAGCCCTTTTACCTACTACTATGCTACTCCATGTGATGATACAGCCAATGCTTGTGAGATGAGGTGATGTGCCAAGTTGCTTTGATGATGGGTGCGTTTCATTTGCTGATGCATTCACATTAAAAACTCTTCATTGAGCTCTTCCTATAGTTCTAGCCTTCCAAGGGCTTGTGATAGCCCTGAGGAGATAAAACATAGAGGAAGGATATAGTTATGCAGTAATACAAAAAAAGTATATGACTGAGGCCCCAAATGAATGTCACAGGATAAGAGTATTTTTTCTGGATAGGGGAAAATCACTCGGGGGGGGGGGGAGTCTATATAAAAGAGAAACATCTTGAACCAGACTTGGAAGGATAGCTAGGAGAGAATGAGTAGAAAATGGGGGCAGTACAAAGGGAACTATTCTGGGGTGATATGCAAACATCCCAGGGATGCTCTTTCTCCCACAAGGGCAAATTTCTCTCTGACTACTCCTTCTCAGTGCCAGGCAACTGACCATCTGGCCCTCTTACCTGGCTCTAGGTTCCACAGTCATCACACCTCCTCTTGAAGGGCACCTTCCCATTAAGGACAGAGTTTGCTCACCACCCCACCACTTTAATTTTACCAGCCACTTAGCCTGAGGAATCAAACCACAGAGGATGTCCAGTCAACAGAGACTCAGTGTAATAGTAAGACCTAATTTGAGCAGACAGATGGGAAAAATTGCTGGAGGGAGCACCCCCTCCCCTTGATTTCTCTTCATGCTGCCCCCCTCCTCAACTATAATCCTGGGCCATTCAGACCCCATATAGGGTTGCCAGGTGGCAAGAATGACATGGCTGTTCATCACACTTGGATGAGCTAGGAGATCAAATCTCTCTCTTCCAGAAGTTGGCATAGTCCTTTTTGTCTTGCCTGTAGCTAAACTCTTTCATGTGTATTATCTTGACCAATTAGACTATTAACTCTTTGCAAGAAGGGATTGACCCATTTTTCTGGTTGTATTTCCCCAACATGTAGTGCAGTTTGACACATAGAAAAAGTCTAAATATATTTTCTATCATAATTACAGCTACCCTTTCTAGCACTATGCTAAGTGCCTTACAAACGTGATCTCATATGATCTTCACATCAGCTCTGAAAGGAAGGTGCTATCATTTTACAATTAAGAAAACTGAGGCAAATAGTAGTCAAGTGATTTATTAGTCAGCTAGTATGTTTCTCAGATTACTTTTGAACTGAAGTTGTCCTGTCTCTGGGGCCACCACTTTATTCACTGCACCAACTAGCTACTTCTTTAAACTCATTCCACTGGTGCAGCGAACTCTCCTTGAAGGTCCCTTTAATGTGGACCTGGCATCTTCAATTTGTAATTTTTGGAAGTTGCCTTGAGGAACTAAGTGATTAAGCAAGATGCTCAGGGTCTCACAGTCATTATATATCAGAGATGGAATTTAGGTCATGACTACAAAGCCATTTTTCTAAGAATCCCACCAGGATATTCTCAATATTTTTCTTCATTCATTCATTCATTCATCAGAGGTGAAGATGGCTTCCTTATGAATAATACTAGAAAGACTTGCTCACCTAAATCAATGTTTTTTCTTAGATAAAATTTCTTCCCTGTTCTGCATGTCCCTCATATGTTATAGTTTAGCAAACCTGCTTTTCTTAACTGTTTCATGGATTATAAATGACTCATTTTATATCTAACTATGATGGGGACAAGCTTAAGTCAGTCCCAGTCAATGATGATATCATCATCATCATACTAGCATAATTTTAGCACTTTGAAGTTTGCAAAGTGCTCTACAAATATTGACTCATTTTATCTTTACAATAATTCTGTAAGATAGGAAACAACAATGCAAGCATTCACAGGACTATGATGAAAACAATGGATAAAAGTTGGGTATCAGACAAAGAGAATACAGTTTGAGCTTGTATTCAAATCTTGCCAGTGATAACCAGCATTGAAGCAATTAATCAGTCATTTAATATTTTTGAATCTCAATTTCCTCTTCTCTGCAAGAGGATAATAACATCTTCATTAAAACAATAATATCAGGACCATTTCTGACTATATCCCTTTAATATCCCACTGAGGGTCAGATAACAATAATTAAAATAGCGTTTATTTAATGCTTTTCATTTTTCTTTCCTTTATCTACATTATCTTATTTACGCTTCACAATAGCCATGTGACCTAAGTTCTGTCATTATAACAGTTTACAAGTGAGGAAACAAAGGCAAAAAAAGGTGAAATGATCTTACTTCCGTTCCCATTTTATTAAATGTCTAAAGCATTCAGCCAGGCTCTTACTGACTTCAAGCCAGCCTTCAAGTCACTAGGCTGTGCTAACTTTGGTAATATGGAGGGCATGTTTTAAACTTTGATTTAAGTATCCAATACTATACCTTTCATTTTTCAAACCATCTGAGGGTCATCATGACCTCCTTTTTTCTCCCCTAAATCTGGGACCAACACAGGCTGCTAGGAAACCACTGAAAATGGCTTCTTTGGACCTGCCAACATTGTACCAATAGAGGTACATCCGAGAGACCGTCTTTTCCCCACATTGTATTGATTTTGACTTAGAGTACAACACTGTATTGATCATGGGTTCCTTAGGGCCTATAATCAGTCAACAAAGTAGTATCTCTAAAGGCTGCTTTCTTCATCTAAAGCTCTGTTCTCAGGGTGTTTGCAGAGCTATTTTTCTTTCAGGAAATGCCTCTTAAAGCAAGCTATCCAACTGTGGTCACCATTGTTTTCAAAGCAATAGAAGGGCTCTATTGCTATCATTCAACCAGAGGGAGATAGGCAACAAGAAGCAGAAAAGAGACTTGATTTATAGTGGAAGAGATCTTCATTTTACAAATGAGAAAATTATATAGACATAGACAGATAGATAGATAGATAGATAGTCACATATAACATATGTGTATATATACATATACATAAATAGATAGATAGATAATTAAAGATTAATAGATTAACATTGAACAAAGAGTGAAAATAGGCAATAATTTTGGCCCAGAGCTAAAATGAAGAGAGAAAATAGGCCCTGCTACAAATCATTGTTAAAAATACTACACATGCAAAGTCAAGCATGGATTCATGGAGACCACCTTTTAAGGTGTCATCAAATCATGAAGGAACACTTCTTTGAGCCTAGCAATTCAACTACTTCCAAATCCTTTATTCTTTCCTCTCTAGCCTTCTAGGTTCCTCCATTGCTTATTATGGATAAGGGTCTTATTTAGACTTTGGGGACAAATTCAAGAATTTTATTTTAATGCACCAGAAATAATTGTTGTTCAATACTTCTTTGAATCTATGATCCTTCTGATGTGTGGACTCCATCCAACAGAGAAAGTTTCTGCCTCTCAACATCTTTTCCTCACAATAGGCTCTAGTCTATGTTTTCCCACAAATCCTCCATAAAAGATCCAACTGACTTGCTTGAGTCTTCCTTCAAAGTTCTCAATGTTTTGAAGGCACCAGTAGGGCATATGGGGTATACATCAGTCATATTTCAACCTCAATACTGATCAACATATATCCTTTTTGATAATATCACTTTTGACACTTCTTACACACAAGTTATCATTGCTAATATCTACCAATTATATTTGCCCACAACTATGTAACCATTGCCCTTTGGGTCATTACCAGTTATGACACTTCAAAGATAATGTATTTTAATATTTAAAATCTTATAATGTTATCCCTAGAAGAGTATTGGTATTTTTAAAAAGTTGGGTTTTTATTTTGAGGGTGAGTCTTAGAGTTACTAAAAATGCAACTATAAAATGTCCTATGGGCAATCCAGCCCATGTTCTGTTTCCTGTTAAATGATGGATCTAATTCATTGTCCATTTATAAATCCTTTTCAAGATATATATTTCTGATAGACTAGCTTAATGGATTGGCCATATATCTGCATATTATAGTCTGGACAATAGAATTTTCTTTCTATGTGATTTTCCCTGTGTCAGGCTGAAATCTTTGGAGAGATTACACTATTTCATTGAGGGGGGCTTTTCTATTTCTAGAGTTTAATTAAATCTGGAAGCATAATGTCATTTGTATACAGCATAATATATAAAAAATTTCCCATCTATGGAGCTCTCCCTTTGATTTGGACTCCATGTTGTTTTTCTTCCATGATGATGACAAACATCTTAGACAATCATCACTTATCAATAATGATATTAATGATCAGAGTATTATCAAATGATGTTACTTCTGTTGTCATTTTTGAGATTATTGTGTGATTTATTGATGAAAAATTTAAAAGTCATAGCACAAACAAATTGAAGCACTTTTCATCCAAGGTTTGATAATCCCGAAATGTAACAACATCCCCTAAGTGGTTACAGCTCTACCTAGGAACTAGGTCAAGCTAGAAGAGATATAAAAATCTATAGGAAGAGAGATATGAGAAGGATATATCATGCTAATTCCCAAATCTCCCAGGAGTCATAATAAGCCAAACTTCGTTTTGGTTATCAATAGTAAAATTGATTCTCTTCCTCATTATTTTTATACAAGTCCTCACTACTTAGGATCATAGGACCATAAATAAAAATAATGGAGGATATTTTAGAAATCATCTAATATAACTGCCTCATTTTACAAATGAAGAAACTGAGGGACATAGAGAGTAAGTTACCTGGCCAAGATTGCATCAGTATGATCTAACTCTAGGCACAGCATACTTTCCAATATGTTAGTATGATTTGAGGAAGAAAGAAAGCTCCCAGTCCCCATAAAATATCTCTCTTGCTAATCTTCCTACAATGGATTCCTTCCTCATTAGATTCACTTTTTAATGATCTTCTGAAGACATATAAATTTTAAGTAGTTTAATGTATTACCAGCATTGAGGAAACTCAAGAAGTATCACTTACTAAAAGAGTCATGACCTACAATTAGTCAGAAGAAATGAATGCAATGATTCAATAACAGATCTCTGAAATATTAAAGCCAATAAATCAATACCTTTTCCATTTTTTTTCAAGAGCAGGGATTGTCTTTCTTGTCTCTATTTGCATCCCCATACAGTCCCTAAAACATGTTAAATGTTTGATAAAACATTTATCAGCTAAAGTCTCACTTTCTGTAAGAAATCTTTCTGGTCCTCCTTAATCTTAGAGCCTTCCCTCTGAGATCACCCCGCCATTTATTAGTGTGTGTGTCTATGTGTGTGTGTGTATGTGTGTTTGTATCTTGTACAATCCTATACATAGTTATCGGCATACTGTCTCCTCCATTAGATTGTAAGTTCCTTGAACTGTCTTTTGTATCTCCAGAACTTAGCACAATGCCTGGCATATAGTTGGCACTTAATAAATGTTAACTGACTAATAAATGCTAATGTACTGACCAACTAAACCATCTTAGAGGGTTGCACGGGACACTGAGCTTTTCAAAGACTTGTCCAGAATCAGAGTCACTGTGTGTCAGAAGCTGCCTTTGAACTTGGGTTCAGTGTCTACTACTCCAATGCTGCATGTAGTCAATGTTAAATAAATGTGAATGGAGCAACACAGTGTTATAGCCAGCTGCAATAGTTCCAGAAAGCCAATTTTTAAAAAATTCAATATGAGCATTTTATATCTCAGAAATCACCAAATGGTACAAACTAGGGCTTGGTTTCCTGTTTAATTGTCTAGATTTTTAAAAAATGATGGCAAAGGGCAATTTGGCAGCACAGTGGATAAAGCATTGGCCATGGGGTCAAAAGGAACTGAATGCAGATCTGGCTGTAAAGACTAATAAGCTGTATGAGCCTGAGCAAGTCATTTAACCCTGATTGCCTAAAAAAAAAAAAGTAAGATATTTTACAAATATAAATGACACAAAATAAATTGTAAAGTGTGTGGCCTGAAACTCTTTGGGGAGTTGTTAATTGTTAAATATTATCAGTACCCCTCCATGTATGTTTTTATTGGTTAGAGTCCTCCTTATAGGGTTCCACCTAGTAAAGGAAGACTTCTCAACAACCTTAGCAACAGTTCCCAAAATACTGGCACTTAGCATTCTACCCAGCCTGACATTTCCAAAAGTCTTTAAACAAACACATTTCCCATGTGATGCATAAATATGATAATTTTCAATTTGCAGGGAAAGAAGCTGAGTCAGATAGAGGTCCACTGACTTACATAGGGGGCCAGAAGCCATAAGGCAAAGAACAGAGAGCATAGCTCAAAGTTCCTGAATCTTCATTCTGATCTAATGGGGGAGAGGAAAGGGGCCACCCTGCTTCTTCATTATGTCCATCAACCAACAGGCAACTAATTTTCATTTCCTTAGCTCTCATCCAAAAGCAGTTTTTGCTTTGCCAACAGCAGTACTGTCTGAATGCACTAGCCCTTGTACTGACTGTTCTGAATCCCAGGGCATTCTCAGAAGGCCAAGGCCAGCCTCCCACAGAATCACTGTTGTTGATGGGAAACCTTTTCATGCAGCTTAAGATGGCTCCAGCATGAAAGAAGGACCTGGGAATTGGCACTCCAGAAGCAGAAAAAAGAAAATATGTTATATTAAACTAATAGGGAAAAAAATAGCAAGAGACAGTGAATAGAGAGCTCTAGTGGACAGATAGCTGCTTTTGGAATCAGTTCCATACCCTGCACCTATCAGTAGTATGATCACCAGCAAGTCACTTAACCATTCATTCTCTAAACAACGTTTAAAGGGCATATGCTGCTGTTCAGCATCAGTAGAAGGATTTCTTCAGATCAGTGAAATCACAGGACTAAGTCACAGAAAGAAAAGGCATAATTATATTTGTTAAAGCGGGCTATTTTCTGAGTTTTTTTTTTCTTTTTTTTTCTAGCAATAAAAATCTATTTTTGATTCCTCTCATCTCATCATGTTAGAGGAGGGGAGAAGGAAGAAACAATCTTATGATAAATATTCCAAGCAAAAACAAATTCTGTCATTGATCATATTCAAAAATTGTATTTTTTCATTTGCCACCTTAGTCCTTCCTCTCTGTCAGAAAATAGGTAACATATTTCATCATCTGTTCTGTGGAATCATAATCATTTCCTTAAAGAGAATTATTAAATCCTTCAAAGTTGTAAAACAGAAGGAGTTTTAAAATTCATTGCCTCCACAA
Organism: Antechinus flavipes; assembly: GCF_016432865.1. Taxonomy (NCBI): domain Eukaryota; kingdom Metazoa; phylum Chordata; class Mammalia; order Dasyuromorphia; family Dasyuridae; genus Antechinus; species Antechinus flavipes. The sequence goes on along the minus strand of NC_067398.1, from coordinate 152,269,737 downwards.
TTAAAACATAATATTCAGGCTAATATCTCAAAATCTACCATCTCAAAATACCTCTTTAATTTACTTCATTGTCTCCAGCATTTGTTTCCACTTCTTTATTAAGGTGTTCATTGTACAAAGAATTCTGTTGGGTGAGGAAAGACAGCCTTTCAGGTGTGGATAGCTTTATTCCTGTTTACAGTCTTCTACCTATTGGATGCTTCCTGGCTCTATGACATAAAAAGAGCCAGTGAATCTTTCTGCATACAACATATGCTCTTTGAACAAAAGGACCTGTCTACCAAAGATTTTTCCCAATCAGCAGGAAAAACAGAAAAAAGAGTCTAGAAGATGAGTTCTTAACCTGGTGTCTATGAATTGTTTCTCACATTTTAATAACTATCTTTTAATAAATTGATTTTGCTTATACTTAATCCCATGTCTTTTGTTTTTTATACATCTTACACTATTATGATAGGCTTCACCTTGTTACACCCCCAAATTAAGACTATCTAGCTGGCCTAGGAAGTCATGTTAACCTTAGAACTCAAACTCTTCTCTAAAAAGATGAGGGGCTAGGTAGCAAGGTAGTATAGTAAATTAGAGGATTTGAATTGGAATCAGGAAGAGCTGATTCCTCTACTTGCTATGTGATACCTTCCCTGAGCCTTCCATGTCCAAATTTGTGATCCTCTGGTTATGGAGGTTGCTCCAAAAGCCCATTTTTTTTGCCCGTGAACACAAGGAAGATTGTGTTGTATGTCTTCCATTCTTCTTCTTCTCAATGTCTTCTTCCTAACTAGATTCATCTAAAAAGGATGGTGGAAGATGAAAAGGATCCTTCAGCTAGATGAAGCCATTCCCTCTTCCCTCTCTTGAAATTTCAGTGCACTAGTACATAAGGTGAACGTATGAGTTAAAAACATTTCTTTAAAGACCTGAGTATAAAGTGGATAGAACCATTCCAAGCAAACAAACAAACAAAAATTGCTGAAAACCCTCCTGGCCCATAGCAGAGTCTCAGAGGTTACTCATTTCTGGGACTGCTGGATCCCAGGCTGGTCCCCTCTTCCTTTATTGCCTCCTTCCTAGATTATTCCATGCTTCCCTCCCCTCCCTCTTCCTTCCTTTCTTCCCTCACCCTTCACCACCTCTCTCCTTTCCTCTCTTCCTCTTTCATTCCTTCCTCCAGCCCTCATAGGGAAAGGAATCTTGAGCTGAAAAGGCAAAAGTCCTAAATTAGTATACCTTGACAGGACCCTCATCTTTGGTTTTGTCCCATGGTCCACATGTTCGAGTTAAAGCAACCACAGGACAAATGGTTTTGGTTTGTTGTCTGGCAAATGAGCTACAACCTGCATTCTGGAACAGAAGGGACCAGAGACATGAGCAGCAACATATTGACAACAGCTTTTGTAGAGTAGTTTTTTGCAGAGCAAAGGACATCTTCAGGACCCATCCCAAAAAAGGAGAGTTGAATGGAATCCTGAATGATAAACTCTTCCAACTTTTCTTAAAGACTGTTTCAGGGATCCAACTTAGCCTTGGAGGTGGAACCTTGGAAATGAGCTTCCTCTTGCTTCCAGAAGGCAAAGTGATGAAGCTGGTAATTTGTCTCTCAAATTAAGCAAATCTATATGAAGAACTTCCTATGTGAAGAAGGGGTTGCTGACCCTATGGAATAATCAGGGCCAAATTATGCAAAGGGAAAACATCTGAAAAAAAAAAACAGTTGCTTTATGAGAGACATACTAATTATACAAGGCCCCTTGCCTTAAAAGAATAGAAATGATTGATGAGTCTCTAAATGCAACCCCTGCCATCCAAGGAATTCTATCAATGCTTGTGTTTATCCTTAACTGACTTCTTCATATATGGTGCATCCAGGAGTACCTGGGATCTCACTGTCGGATATTGGTTGCAATGTCAAAAATTCCAGCTCCCTTTGTTTACCTCATTATAAAACTCACCTGTATAGTATTTAACTGCTTTGGACAATTCTGAGTCAGTCTATTGCCTAGATAGCGTTGATTCTCTGGATGATGTTTACATATCACATTTCATTTACCAGAACCATACCAAGACTGGGATCCAAAGATGGTAGTGAAGTGGAAGCATATGCCGTTGTATCTTTCGTATAAGTGAGTGTTCAGTCCATAGTCACAGAATATCTCTGTCTATGGAAAATGAAGGTTAAGGCTGATCCAAAGAGCATTGGAGAGATTCATGATGGATATAAGCAGGTTGTAACACATTACAAATGAGGAATTATCCTGGAGAAGTGGATGAAGTATGTCATTTTAAAAAAATGTAATGATGGCTTTTATATCTCTAAGAAATCATAAAGGAAAGAAAGGGATCCACATATGCAAAAATGTTTGTGGCAGCCCTTTTCATAGTGGCAAGAAACTGGAAACTAAGGGGATGCCCATCAATTGGAGAATGGCCTGAATAAGTTATGGTATGTGAATATTATGGAATATTATTGTTCTATAAGAAATGATTAGGAAGATGATTTTAGAGAGGCCTGGAGAGACTTACAGGAACTGATGCTAAGTGAAATGAGAAGAACCAGGAAATCATTGTACATGGCAACAACAAGATTATATGATGATCAATTCTGATGGACATCACTCTTTTCATATCAGTTTCAATGATCTTGTGATGAAGAGAGCAATCTATATCCAGAGAGAAACTGTGGGAACTGAATGTGGATCACAACATAACATTCTTACTCTTTTTCTTGTTGTTTGCTTGCATTTTGTTTTCTTATTCATTTAATTTCCTTTTTGATCTTATTTATCTTGTGCAGCAAGAGAATTGCATAAATATGTTTAAGCATATTGGATTTAACATATTTTAACATCTATTTAACACATATTTAACATCTATAACATATATTGGATTGCTTGCCATCTTTGGGAGGGGTTGAGGAAAAAGAGGAGAAAATCTGAAACACAAGGCTATGTTGAAAAATTATCCATGCATATGTTTTGAAAATAAAAAGCTTTTAAAAAATAAAATAAAATAAAAAAACAGTGATGGCTTAAATACAATCATGTATTTAAGAGTAAGGGATAACTTAATGGTTAGATTGTATTTGGTATCCATGTAATGTCAGGGAGACCAACATCCAACCCAATAAGTAAACACCCTGTGGCAGATTTATGCAAGGATTTAGTCAAGAAGCACATAAGGATGGGCAGACAAGGGGAGGTGCACTTTGAATGATGAGAAGGAGTACCTGCATCTGTAAGATGACAGATTTGTCAAGGCAGTTAGAGTTAATATGACTGTGTTTCTCCAGACTAATGCACCATAATAATTCAACTGTTGAATTTTGACGTTTACAAAGCACCCTTTTCCATAATATCTCTATTTATGCACTTAATAATACAGGTATTGTTGTTCAGTCCTGTCCAATTCTTTAGAATTTTCTTAGCAGAGATATAGCAGTGGTTTGACATTTCCTTCCAACTTATTATACAAATGAAAAAAACTGAAGCAAAGAAGTTAAGAGACTTGCCTAAGGCTCACATAGCTAATAAGTGTCTGGAGCTAGATTTGAACTTGGCTCCTCCTAAGTGCAGGCTCAGTGCTTTCTCCATTCAGGTACTCAGCTGCCCAACTACAATATTATTACTCTCCTTTTCATACAAAAAAATGTGATTCTTGTGCAAATAAAATTATATCCATGGTCATGCAACTAATAAGAAATAAAATTTGAACTCAGATCCTATAACACCAACTATTATCGCACATGCATCAATAATTTCAATCTTAGATGGAATATGAAAAGGAATGAGATGGAAATGGAACAGGTGAATTGGATCACTGTTCTGGGGGAGATAGAAGGATTTCATCACTCTTCAATCCACCCATACACAGCACACTCCTCCCTTTTTTAGTTTCCCACCTCATATTTATTGCTGTCAGTGACAGTTGATTGCTAGGTCTCTTCTCAGTACTCTACTCTGAACTAACTGGCATCCTACGTAGCATTTCTTTTCCTATTTCTTCCCCCATCTTCAAGACCTACTTCTTCATACACTCTCTGAGGAAAGACATTTTTGCTAGGCTGATAATGCTTATAATGGACAATCTCTGCTGGTTATCTCATCCCTTCCTCGGTAATGTATTCTTTGTTATAACACTTCTAGCATCTGTGATTTCATCAATGTGAGGGCTCCCTTTATTCATTTAGAATAAAACAGCCTTTCACACCTCCAGGAAAGGTAGGACTCTTATTGGTCTTTTTTTAAATAACTTTTTATTGACAGAACCCATGCCAGGGTAATTTTTTACAACATTATCCCTTGCACTCTCTTCTGTTCTGATTTTTCCCTTCCCTCCCTCCACCCTCATTTGGTCTTTATAGTTCCAGTGTCAGCACATAAGTGCTTAATAAATGCTTCTTGATTAATTGGTTATTGATTTATTAACTCGATTAAAATACATTTGATCAAAAAATGAATTGAATGGTGGGAATTTTTGGCACTATGGTAGATTGATAATATTGTTATTATTCCATGTGAGGATCACGTATTTCAGAACTTGTGATCTTCAAAAGCAATAATATCTTTTTATTATATTATAAAATAAACATGCTTGTTTTATTCTATAAATTAAAAATGAATTAAATGTTTTAAAAGAAGAGATGACTCAGAAAAAGTAACAAAATACTTCAAGGTCTGCCCAGTGAAAGAAAAATTAGACTTCTTCTGCTTGATATCAATGGATAAAATTTAGAGACAATGGGTAGATGTTAAAAAGAGGAAGATTTTAACTTTAAATAAGGAAATCATTCCTAACAATTAATGCTATCCCCAAAATGGATGAGTTGCTTTGGGAATTAAAAGTTTCCCTGTCACTAGACATTTTGAAAATGTGGTAAAGTGGTATTTCCATCCAAATGCAGGTTGGATCCAATCATTTTTATGAGCTCATCCAACACTAAGACTCTAGAATTTGGGGAAAGTCCCTGTTAAACACTTCATTGGACTTCAGTTGTGGTCCAAGCAGCAGTGAAGTCTTGTTAAACTCATAAAGAGTCACTAACTGGTCCAAGTAATGACAATTTAAGTCACAGTCCCTCATACCATCAAACATACAAGAATTTCTGAAGTAAAAAGTGTGAAGGAAGAGAATAAAAACAGACATTCCAAAAAAAAAAAAAAAAGGAAAGAATTGATTTCAGGTTGAACAGTTAAAGAAGATTCAAAGAGATATATAATATCCAAACTAAAGATTGAACGAGGGAATGAATCCTTTGCTATATTTCTAACCACCTCTTCCTTCAACCACAATGCTATCTTTTCCCCAGGATTGCCAGAGTCCTCATGCTATCTTCACATTCTTCAGAGCACCCAAGTCAGTATTCAATCATTACCCTTACCCATCACCAAGTGCCAGTTGCTCTGGAATTACCTTCCTACTAAGTCAACACTTGCTTTCAATAAATTGTCACATGAAAATATATTCAACCAATGAATCAGTGAATTTTCAATATAATATTAAACTGATAATACTTTAACACAGTTAATCTTTCAAAATATATTATCATATTATACAAAAATAGTCTTTTAATTCAAAAGAATAAATCGCAATAATATTGAATTTCAGGCAATGAAATAAATATTTAGAGTCACAGGGAATCTTTCTGACATCCAACAAATGATATTTTTCTACTTTCCTAGAAGACTCATTACACTTGTTATATAAAGCAACTTTTCCTCCATTGTGGCTATATCCAACCTACCAAATAAAAAGTATGAACAAAACAAAACAAAACAATTCTCCAAATGACAAAACCTAGTATCTTCTCTCCTTCTTCTAACTTTTTAATTTATTTAACCAGCCCAAGAAAGTAGCAAAATTACCAGGGAGGGTCATCTGTAGAAGATTACAATGAAACATGTATACATTAATAACAATTGTATACCAGAGGCTCTTTTCTTTTTCCTCTTTTTTTTTGAGGGTAATAATAATAACAGCTAACATTTATAAAGCATCTCTTATATGTCAGGCACTATCCTGGTTTTTTTTTTACAAATATTTGATCTTCACAACAATATATGTACTGAAATATATGTACTATTAAAATCCCCATTTTAGAGTTGACAAAACTAGGCAAACAGGTTAAGTGATTTGTGCAAGGTCACACAACTACTGCATGTTTCAGATTCCAATAAACTTGTAATGGAAAATACTATCCACATCCAGAGAAAGAACTATGGAGAATGAATGCAGATCTAAGCATACTATTTTTACTTTTTTTCTTGTGGTTTTTCCCTTTTGTTTTGATTTTTCTTTCACAATATGACTAATACAGAAATATGTTTGAAACGATTGTCCATGTATAACTTATATCAGATTGCTTGTAGTTTTGTTGCGGGTATAGGGAAAGGAAGGAGGGACAAAAAATTTGGAACTCGAAGTCTTATAAAAATGGATATTGAAAACTCTCTTTACATGTAATTGGGGAAATAAAATACTACTAAGTATGTGTGTTGGGTCAGGATGTGGGGGGAAGGCCAAATTTGAATTCAGTTCTTCCTTGACTCCAGATCCAGCCAATAAAAACAATGAAATGGGAGAAATAAATATAGGGGTGGGGGGTTTGAGGGGATGGCAGGCATTTCTGGACCATGATGAGAGTAGAGATATGGACTTCAAGAGCTTGGTTGGTATAATAGACATAGTAAAGACCATGAACATAAACACAAATTTAGTCTGCATAGACATTGCTCAGACATTCTGAATCACCGATTTTCTGAGGATTCAATGAATATTAGTCACTGTGCCAACACTGAAAGAGAAATGAATATGCAGAGACCTACACTCTGACATATGGGATCAGATTGTGTCTTTCTCCAGCTGTGTTGGAGAGACAAAGAGATTAATTAGGGAATGCCTGGGATCTAATTCAATTACTTTTTATTTATTTAGCATTGTTTTAATTATATGGGTTTGGGTTTGTTGATTTTTTCCCCCTATGGTAACCCTCTGCTATAGGCAAAAGCTGAGAGGGAAAAGGACTGTCTACCAGCTGTACAAAGCCTTTTATACAAAGACTGACGTAAATATGGACATCGAAAGTGATTCATCCAGTGACGGAAACTGTAAGCATTATTACAGGGCAGGATAATTGAACCCAGAAGCAACTACTTTCCTGCCCAAAATTTCTATAGAGACTTCTAAGGTATAGTTCAAATACAAAGAGAATAAACATGCTGCGGAGAGCCAATTTGATGTGGCTGCCAGCTCAGGTGTAGTAAATAAGTGTATAATGACCCTGATGCTCAACACAAAGCACTACTAGTGAGCAGCAGAGATATTGGTCAGTGACAAGAGAACTGAGCCTATCCAACTAGTTACTAGATTAAGTTATAATCTGATAGGGAAACCTGTGACAGGGAAACATAGTTATACTTGTATCTAGCAACAATGCTAGTGATTGCCCATGTAACTTGTATCCTCCATATAATTACATATTTGCTGTCATAAATGTGAGCTAAATGAATATTTGAGTTATTGTTTGTTTCTTATTTTGCTGTTAAGTTTATGGGACTATGTGTTATGTTCATGCTATAAGCAAGGTCTGCCCATTGTTTTGTGCATACATTAATGCTTATAGTTAGCTGTCTTTTATATAAGTCTATTGATTATTATTGCAGGTAGGTAGCTTTTCCCTATTGTTAATCCATTAACCATGCCTATTGCCTATAATTGATTGCTATACATTATGGAACACTCCCTCCCTTCCTCTTCCCCTCTCTCTCTCTCTCTCTCTCTCTCTCTCTCTCTCTCTGTGTGTGTGTGTGTGTGTCTGTATCTGTGTCTATATCTCTCTGTCCATCTGTCTGTCTCTCTTGTGTATCACCTGGCATATATTCTCTTATTTCTATTTTGTATTCAACTTGGATAAATGAGTTTATTGGTTATATACTACATATGTTCATTTTAGAGCTAGTAGCTGGTGGGAAGGGAGTCAAATTTTGGGTATATAGCTTAGGGTACCCTTTCCCCAGTAAGAGATAGTGATTAGGAGCATAGTTTGAACCTAAAAATTATTTTCCCTAACAAAACAATATGAGGAGTTGAGGAGGGAAGATAGTATAGTTTTAGCCTCGTACCTCCTTCATCTGAGAGAAGAGAATGTCCAGCCTCTAGCCTCAACCTCATGCTTTCCCTGCTAGTAGAAATAAAAATCTCCTTTAGAGAAGGACAGAGAAAAAGATTTTAAATTTGCTTCCCTGCAAGCCACTTCTAGACAAAGCCATAAGAACATATATAGCCATATAATTCTACACAGGCAAAACAAAACCCAACACAAAACACCATACACTACACACACACACACACACACACACACAGAGAGAGAGAGAGAGAGAGAGAGAGAGAGAGAGAGAGAGAGAGAGAGACAACTCTATGATATGGAAAAGAATCATTTTGGAGGACTCAAATATGAATGTGGATGAATGGTGAGCCAAAACAACATATTAAACCTGGCAAACATTTAGATAAGCTTAGAATCTAAATGTAGATACTAGAGAGGTCTATGCTACATTATCAGTCACATTTAAATAGCACTTTATGGCTTAGAAAATGCTTTCCCTTCAACAACAACATGGAGGCAGCATGGAATAGTGAAAAAAGATTTTGGGAACAGAAAACTTGGATTCAAATTCAGATTCTGATGCTTCTATCCAAGAAATCTTAGGCAAATCCTTATCCAAAAGTAAGGGGTTGGCTTAGGTGACCTTATCTAAGATCTTTTCCAGCTCTGAAACTATGAAACTCTATAATATGATTAATTCAAAAATAATTTTCTCCATTTTTGCAGATAGGAAAATTGAGGCTCAATGAAGTGATTGATCACGATCACACAGCTAGACCTATGATTTGAATTAAGTTCACTTAACTTCAAAACCTACTCTTATACCATACCACACTGCTTCAAAATCATTGATAGTGAGATATGGGACATAGATAAGGGTATTTTCACAAGCTAAATACAGGTTTTTAGCAACTCTTGCTCTTTAGTTAATGGGAAATTAGAGAATAGACAGAGACTAGATGTGTGATTTCATTGATATATTTCCCTGGTGAGAAATATAGCCTACCGCTATAGGTAGAATTGACTTACAGGGTTGACTAGAGAATTAATAGTTTACATGTCTTTTCCAAAGTCATATGTCAGTATATCAGATATGGGTTTTGAACACAGGTTTTTCTTATTCCTAGGCCAAGCTTCTATCTACCACCATCAAAATGCCTGTATTCATCAAACAAAATAATTCATAAATATTAATAAAATAGAATGTACCACATTGTTATTTCAAGTAACCACTGTGTAGTGAAGCTTGCTGCCTAGGAAAGCATGCTTTTTGAATCTAGATCTTCTTGTCTCTGAGGCCAGTCCTCTATCCACTTTTTGATTGTGCTATTGTATCATATGTGACAAGTCTTTATTTCAGTTATAAAGGACAGTCTCAAGAATTATATTAACACTGGCTTGAGAGTTACCAAAAATAATTCTAGAATAAACTCTAGTATTAACAAAGGTTTTATATAGATCAGCTGCCATGTCTTATCTCCAACCATAATTCTTATATGTGTACATCAAACATAATCACTTATGGGAGCAGACCTTTGGAGTCAACATCTAAAAAGTAGTCTCTCTTTCTCCTTCAGTGAAAAAGATTTTAATCATGCTTTTGATGCTTACTACTACTGTGATCCCAGACAAGTCACTTAACCTTCCAATGCTTCAGTCTCCTCATCAGTAAAATGAAGAGTTTGAGTAGATATCTTCTGAGGTGTTTTTCAGCCTTAGGCCCATGATCTTCTAGGATATATGGCCTTCCTCTTCCCTCTTTATTCACTCTCTCATCAGCATCCATAGGGTTTATTTATTATGTGCAATGTAAAAAGGTAGTAGAGGGTTAGTAGGTAGAAAATTGGCCTGAAAATAAGAAAAACCAAGAAGATTCAAAGTCCATTATCTTTATCAAACAGATCTACATATGAAACCTTAATATTTCCTGTTATATTCAGTTCTATAGCATCAATTGCCTATTAGCTATTTTAAACTGGATATGCAAAGACATCACAAACTCAACATGTACAAAATTGAATTCATTATATTTCTCCACAAATCTCCCCTTTCTCCAAAGATTCCTTTTTTTTCTAATGAAGGCACCACCATCCTTTCAGTATCTCAAGTTATTAATCTTAAAAAAATATCCTCAATTCATCATTCTTCACTCCAAATATCCAATCTATTGCCAGGCTTGCCATTTCTACTTCTAAAACATTTACATATCTCATTTTCTAGGAAGATGGTAGAGTAGGTCAAAAATTTCCAGGCCCTCCAGATATCCTCACAGACAGAAAATGATCACAAGATAAATATAGAGCAGCAAATAAAGGGATAAAGCAGTCGTCCTATGATGATCTTAAAAGAACCTCAGAAAAGACAAGACTTCTAGGGATTGAGCTTTAGCCTAGGAGAAACATAGACATCTCCAGGCAGATTCCACTGACTCGATAAACAGTAAGTCCTGAGCTCAGTTCTGTAGGGAGCAGAAGGTATCTCAAGAGATTTCTCCTTAACTTTCACCTCATTCAAGGCCCCAAGAAATTTCACTTCATGAACTTTTACCTCACAGCTTCAGGAACTTTCACATTATGAACTTTTACTTCACAAATTTTCATCTAAGGAAAGCAGAGACTGAGTAGGGGAATACTGAAGGATCACCCCATAGAAGCCAGGCCTAATGGTGATGATCAGAAGTGATCCCAGCCTATGGCTATAGACAGGGGGCAAAAAAGCACACACCTAGTGAGTACAGTGTTTTCTCTGAAAGACAGTAGGACTTGGAACATTATATTTTGAAAGCCAAGAGACCTGGGGTTGTGTTTAACCAAGTTGAGCATCATCCTGAATGAAAAACAAATTGGTATTTGATAACTGAAATACTTTCAGGTATTTGTAACAAAAAGTCCAGGACTCAATGGAAAATTCAATATAAAAGATCCAGAAAAAATATAAGGAAAACATTAAAGACTAATTATAAAACTTATTGAGGTTAAATTAATTTCATATATATACATATGTACATGAAAATGTTATTAGTATTCTTAATACTGTCATCATTACTAAAATACTGTGAAAGAAAGGTTGGGACTGAGTTTTAAAGAACAAAACTGGGGAGAAAAAGGTAAAATAGCAGAATTATAGGGTATTTATCCAATGCTTTCTTTTCTTACACAGTTTAACAAATTAGCATCAGACTTCCTCACCTCTCAGCTGGATTATTGCAGCAGCCTCCGAATTGATTTTCTTTCCTCAAGCCTTTCACCAGTTCAATCCATCCTACAAACAGCTGCCAATGATTTTCCATAAGTGCAGACTTGACCAGTGGTTGCATACTGCTCAAAAATAAAATATAAAGTCTTCTGCTTAGCTTTTGAAATCCTTCACAAATGGCATCACTCTATTTTTTTTTACCTTCATTTAATATTACTCTCCATCTCAAACTCTGTCCCCAGTCAAATCAAACTTCTTGCTTTTCCTCCCTCATGATCTTTCATTTTCCATTTTCACTGAACATACTCCCAGTGCCTAGAATGCAGTCCTTCCAAAGCATAGAATCCCTCTTTTCCTCCAAGACTCATAAGCAAGAATTTGTTTGTTTATTGTATTTCTTTTTCTAACTCCTAGTACACAGTAAGTACTTAATAAATTCTTGTAAATTGATTGTTTGATTTATGGCCTTGATAATCTTGTTTCAGAATCAGATTCACATTACCACAAGAATTGCAGACTAAACTAAAGTGATATTCCAAAGAATGGAGATTGAGGGAAAGAGGAAAGAAATTTGCATTGGTAGAATTCACAAAACTTGACAATTCATGGGATATGGGGTGAGAAGGAGAGAGAAGAAGAAAAGGTATTGATAAAGTTGTGAACCAGGGCACCTAGAAGTATTCTGAATTCACATGAACTTAAGAACAGTAAAGTCCTTTACCAATTTTCCATGAAAATTATGCAAAGTAAACTATGCAGAAAAGGCCAACCTGCCCTCAGAATACAAGTTTTGCTCATTTGAGACCTTGGAATCCTTATTAAGAAAATTCCACCACTGACCTTTATCTTCACATGTTCATAGTCTGATGTATTCTGAAGCTATTTGGTAAAATATTTCTGCTTTTACTCTCTAGTAATCTAAAATCTCCTGAGACTTCTACTGATAGCTATCTTGCTCTTCAGAGTTCAGAAGCTAAGCATGCAAATCCCAGGATCCTCTGGGAACATGGGGCATTGATGTGTTTGCCAAACTAAAATGCTTTCTCATTAAAACTGACCAATTCTCAGATGTACTAAAAAAAATAATAATACTAAAATTGCAGGTCAGCTGGGACTTTTAAGAGATTTCATGCACAATTTTTATTCCCAGAAATGCAGCAACAATTCACATGCTCCTGTTTCACACATATGGACCCTTTTTTCAAGGAATACTGTTGCTAATAATGCCTGGGGGAAAGGAGGAAATGGTTAAAGGTAAAGGCAAGATAGATTCATTTAATTTTCTGGCTACATCGTCGCTATAAAATACTGTGTAACCCAACCAGTTTGCTAGTTTTGTGGTTTTTACTCCTTAGTAAGAAAAGGAATCTAGAAAGCATTGCTTCAGGGCATCAACCAAAGGTATGACTCAGTAGCCTGAGGCAGGGAGGGAAGCAAGCTGGATTTTGAATTAGGAAGACTTGATTTTAAATTCCATCTTTTAGACTTGCTGGCTGAACATGACACTGTACCTATAAGGAATTTACTGAGGTGATTCCAGGCATTCTTTAAGGAGAAATAGGTGAATAAAAAATACTCTAGAGAGGAAAGACAACCATAGACTTATAGGGGAAACTGACTGGCTATTTAACATGCTATGGTGAGCCAGTGGAAACTGGTTTGACTGGTTACCCTCCTGATTCTCCAGGAATTTTCTACCATGCCCTAGAAACCTTTTTCATCTTTGGAACTCACTCCAGCCCTACAATTCACATATTGGAAGTATCCTCTTGGTCTCTTCTTCTGATTAAATATCTCTTTCCAGAACTGTCATTTGAAGGAGATTTCCCAAGCCAGCCAGGTCTTCATACCCTTCCTAGACTTTCTTCACTATGCTCCCATACAGATTACCTTCATCTCCCTTCTGCTTTTCAGCTTCCCTTTTTTGTGTGATCTTCCCCTATTGGAATGTAAACTCATCAAGGAAGACTTTCTTTCTGCTTCTGTTTTATTCCCAGTGTTTATCACAGTGTCTATAACATAGCAGACATTTAAAAACTGTTCCCTGACTGACTAGCAATCTCTCTGTAATGTAGAGATAATGAAACCTTCTTCACGGGATTCTTATGAGTATTGTGAGGCTCAAATTAAATAAAGGATGTGAAACAACTCATAAGTTTTGAAGCCCAATGTAAATATCAGATATCTAATTCTTCTTATTTTATGATTAAATAAGAATGGAGACAGAAAGAAATGTTGTGCATAGTTGACAAAATTTGGCAAGTGATTGAATGTGAGACAGGAAAGGAAAAGAGAGGAAGAAGTCAAAACTACTGTCAATGTGTTAAAGCTAGCACTTAGAAGGATAGTCATTTCCTTCATAAAACTAAGTGTTCTAGGTTCACATTAACTTAATGATAGCAAAACCCTCTTTCTTAACTGTCCTTGTTAAATCTTGTTTCCTACTGCAGACTTAACAGTGACAGGTTCTCATGGGGCTTCAGGGAAACAGGAACTAGGGAGCAGAGTGTTGGATTTGGAGTTGTAAAACTTACCGAGGTTTATAATCTTAATACTACTTATTACCCCTATGATGAGGTCTCAGTTTCCTCGTCTGTAAAATGAGATTGGACTAGATAGACTTGAAGATCCCTCTCCACTCTAGTTCTTTTTTTATTATTATTAAAGCTTTTTAATTTTCAAAACTTATGCATGGATAATTTTTCAACATTAACATATCTTGTAAAACCTTGTGTTCCAATTTCTGCTCTTTTCCCCATCCCCTCCCCTAGAGAGCAAGTAATCCAATATATGTTAAACATGGTAAAAATGTGTGTTAAATCCAATATATGCATACATATTTACATAATTATCTTGCTGCACAAGAAAAATCATATCAAAAAAGGGAAAAAATAAGAAAGAAAATAAAATGCAAGCAAACAACAACAAAAAAGAGTGAGAATGCTATGTTGTGAACCACACTCAGTTCCCACAGTCCTCTCTCTGGGTATAGATGGCTCTCTTCATTACAAGATCATTGGAATTGGTCTGAATCGTCTCAATTGTTGAGGAGTACCACGTCCATCAGAATTAATCACTAAACAATCTTGTTGCCATATACAATGATCTCCTGGTTCTGTTCATATCACTTATCAGCTCTAGTTCTAAGATCCTAAGAATATGGTGGGAAAGACATAAACAAATGAGGATTTAAAACATATTTATGTGATCTGCAATTGGGACATATCTTAGAAATCATCTAACTCTATTCCTCTCCTTTTATAGAGGAGAAAATTAGGATTGCAAAAGAAGAGTAAAAGAAACTATATGTACTAAAATATTTATAACAGCTCTTTTGAAGATGGCAAAAAAAAAATCTAGAAACTAGATTAAAGTGGTGCTTGTAAACTAGGAAATACTTGAACAGTTTGTAAAAATGAAATATTATGGTGCTATAAGAAATGATGAAAGAGACAGTTGCAAAGATACCTAGGAAGATTTACATGAACAGATACACAGTGAAGTGAATGGTCAGAAGCATAATTTGTACAATAACAAGGACATTACAAAAACAAGCAACTTTGAAAGACCTAAGAATTCTGATTAATACAATGAATAAATTCAATTTCAAAGGATAATTCCAAATGAAACATGCTACTACTCCCTCCTGAAAGAGAAGGGAGAGATTCAGGAGGCAGAATAAGACATTCATTTTTGGACGTGGCCAATGCTGGAATGTGTTTTCTGTGACTATACATGTTTTGTTACAAGTGTTTTGTTTTTCTTTCATATTTTTTGTGTTTTATGTATTATTTTATTTGTTTAAAGTAAAAGGAAGAGAAAATAAATTTTTGTTCACTGAAAAAGATTAAATTATATTTTTAATTAAAAAATATTTTTAAAAAATGAAGCAATTTGTTCAAAGTCAGATTCAGTGTTGTTTTTTTTTTCCAATTACCTCCATAAAGATAAGCCCAATCTCAAAGGGAAATCCATGCCAAGTGAAGAAAGAGGAATGGGGTAAAGTGTTTCTAAACAGACCATGAGTCATGGGAGCAGGTTATAGGGAGACTTTAAAGAGGGAACCCAGGTGGAGGTTTAAGGCCTGAAGCAAAGAAACCAAGTACAGTAACTTATCACAACAGAAAGGACGAGTCAAGCCAGACTATTCAAAATCCTGGTACCCCAGGAATCCCCTGGGGAATAGCAAAGTGAGTGTGCCAAGTTTTCCAAGCTACTGATGACTCATGACTTCATAACATCCAACAGGAATGAGAGCAGGGCTGTGACAGATAAATATATCCTTTCTACATTAAAAAAAAAAAACTGTCTTGCAAAAAGACCTCAATGAGACAAATGCAGCCAGCTTCCACTCCTTGATCCATCTATCATTAATTCAGAGAAAGGGCTGGAATCTACCCCACTCCACCCTCCCCTTTCTCTCTCTCTCTCTCTCTCTCTCTCTCTCTCTCTCTCTCTCTCTCTGTATCTCTTTCTGTCTCTCTGTCTCTCTCTCTGTCTCTCTCTCTCTCTCTCTCTGTATCTCTTTCTGTCTCTCTGTCTCTCTCTCTCTGTCTCTCTCTCTCTCTCTCTCTCTGTATCTCTTTCTGTCTCTCTGTCTCTGTCTCTCTCTCTCACACACACACATACACACACACACACACACACACACACACACACACACACACACTTTTACAGATGGCAAAGCTGGCCTAAGGAAGGACTGTGCCTTGCCCAAGATCAAACAGTTACTTAAATAATAAAATATGACTAGAACAAAGGATCTTCTTATGCTGAGATCAAAACATTTATAATGTACTCCCTTCACTCCCTTTCACTTTTTTGTTTGTTGGTTTGCTTTTTTAATTTTTGAAATCTTTTATTTTTAGTCACTTCCATTTCTTAGTATCTTATTCCTTCTTTCCCTCTCAGAGAGCTACCAATCTCATAAGGATAAGAAAGAAAAGGGAAGGAAGAAGAAGTCCATTCAGCAAAGCTCACCAGCACATCAAGCAATTCTGATATCATATGTAATATTTTTCATCCATTGCCTCCCTCCTCTGCAAAGAGATGGCTCCCTCCATTCTCATAAAGGATCAAAGATTTAGAACTGAAAGTGTTCTGAAAGGTCATTTGGTCCAATCCTACATGATTCCACAGTTGACAAAACTGAGACCCAGAGAGATTAGATCATTTGTCCAAATCAAATACATAAAAGGACAGTGCAAGAATTTTAACTTAGGTGATCTAACTCCAGATGGAGCATGTGTTCTGCTTGCACACACTTCCTCTCTGATTCCCCTCTTCTTGGACTAAACTTCAACCTCAGTTGGAACTTCCTCCTTGCTTATGGTTGTCCATCCCCCACTCAACTTGCCTAAACCCTACAAAGAAACTGTTTGAACTCCGTAGGCATGTGATCTTTTTCCTTTGAGGAGAAAATCTAGCCTATGTCTGAGGAAAAATCCCATGAGAAAATGTGCCTTTGATCCCAAAGACTCTTTCCATTTTTGTTAATTTTTGTACTCTGCTGCCTTAGTCCTGAACTTTCCTTCCAGAATCATGCCCTGTTTAAGAATTCAAAATCCTGTATATAAGACCAGCAAAGCCTTGCAGCTTCTACCAGAATAGGGAGAAAGGATTCAAAGAACCTGAAGGAAAATTTCTAGGGAAGGAACAGAATAAAAATCTTCCTGATCAAGGAATAGGGCACAAAGGTACCTGAAGCCAAGAAGTAGAGAAAATTGTCCTGAAGGAGACTGTCAGGATCAGAGATCTTTGGACAATGGCAAAGAATTAGGGATGTGGATTTTAGGGGCTCTGGAAAATCTACAGCTCTGCCAAATTTAATCCAATGGCTAAAGGAGAGAGTTGAAATATTATTTAGTCATCTGACCTCAGGACATTTTCAAGAAGGAGCAGAAGTGAACCAGAGAGAAAGTTCAAGGCTAAGAGCCAGACCTCTTTCCATGATCATGTCCTGCCCTCTCCTGTCTCTGTCCAGGCAGCAGCACTCAGGCCTGGATTTCACTGCTAAGCTAAAAATGAAAATTCTCCCCTTCTCTGGTGGCCCAACAGCTCTTGCCTCCAGGAACCCTCCTCTCATCACTCCAATTGAAAAGGACATCTCTCCTAACCTTTTTTCTTAGAATACTTTGCCTGGGTCTCTCTTTTTCTGTTGATCACAGCCTATTAGTGTCAAGCTCCTTACACAATTGTAATATGTTATATAAGGTGTTGCAAAAATCTTAGTTCACTTTTAACCTATTAAATTTTAAACGGCAGTAAGATTTTTGGGAGACCTTTGCCCATACTATATGCTAAATATATATATTGAACTGAATTTTCTATGAGTGTTCATGGAATAAAGAGATAACAGATTTGATTAGAAGGGACTCTTTTAAAGTCTACCCCCTAATTTTATAGGTGGAGAAACTGAGGCCTGGAGAGAGAAGTTTTTGGGGGTCACAGATTTATAAATATTTTAGGGAGGATTTGAATGCATATCTTCTTGCCGGGAGACTATTCATTAGAGTGCACTGTCTCTCTAAAAATACCTTTCTGACTCTGTCTTTCCCCTTTGCTGTTGGAAATCCCTAGAGTGAGTAAATAGTTTCCTGATTTCAGTGAACTGACTCTTAGAAGCTCTTAATTTCCTTGGAACATACACAGATAATCCCATGTTATTTTCAGTATTTACAAATCTTTCCCACCTGACCAAATGAAAATATGGAGAGAATCTGCTTTGGCTACATGAGTCTGAGGGCCTTGTACTCTGTGCTTATGAAGAGTCTCCTAATTGGGTGTGAGCCAGAAGAGCTGATGGATCAGTAATCAGTAATCACCCCCTTCCCCTCTGCTGCTCTCCTAATTTTTATTGTGGATCACTTGGATAGTTAGTAACTTTGACTAAAGAGGTGAGTAAACGGGTGAGGGCAGAAGAGGGTCTCTCACTTGACATATATGTATATGTGTGTGTGTATGTGTATGTGTGTGTGTGTGTATGTGTGTGTGTGTGTGTATGTATATATTCTTTCCTAATCTCAGGTGAATGAGGATTCCATGGGAGATGGTCCATTTGTGTCCATTTTATCTCACTTCACTATGGTAGGACTTTACTCCATTTTACTCCTTTCCCTCACAAGGGACTCTGTATCCCCTTGCCAGAGAATCTGAGAAAATAATCCCTACTAATATGATTATGAGTATAAATAGAATACCATGTTGTTAATATTAGGTAGCACTTTTGCAACTTAACAAGGGTCTTTTGGGGACAATGACTTTACTCAAAGGAATGACTGTAATTTAGGAATTTCAGGCCTAGGTTTATAGCTCAAAGGATTTAGAACTGAAAGTCTTTTGAGGCTCATTTTACAGATATGAATTCTGAAGCCAAATAAGGTGAAATTGTTTGTCCACATCCACAGGGCAGCCAAGGTTTGAGTTAAGTCTTTTAATTCTAAATTAAGGAGATTTTTTTGTAGGAAATAATTGGCCATTTTCTATACCTTGGATCATACCATAGAGACAGTTATGCACTCTGAATGTTCATAGGGCCAACCTAGTATCATGATATGTGTGCAATTTGGCCTTTGTTTCATGATATAAAGAGGCTTCTTTCACATGTTTTAAAGCAAAATCTTGTAAGAGTATGGCTTGTATAAAAATGCAAGGAGACTGGGAGGTAAGTGCTATCACTTACTAGCTATTACTTTGGATTGGTCACTTCCTTTCAATGACTCTTTGGTGTGGGTGTACGTGTGTGTGTGTGTGTGGTCATGAAAAACCTCTCTCCACTTCAAACCCTTCTCCCATTCAGTCACTAAAGTAATTTTTCTAAAAAGCAGGTCTGATCATGTCAAATCCTACTCAGTAAGCTTCAGTAGCATACAAAATGCTTTATATGTCATTCAAAGCACTTCATACCCTAGCCCCATCCTATCTTTCCAGTTTTCTTATACATCATTCCCTCAAAAGTACTCTTTAATCAGTTAACACTGGTCTTCTGGCTTTTTCACCAACAAGATACTCTATCTCAGCTTCAGACATTTTTTCTGGCTTTCCCCCACGCCTACAACAACTTCTTTCCTTCACTCCACCTACTGATTTCCTTTAAGTCCCAGCTAAAATCCCATTTTCTACAGGAAGCCATACCTAGCCATAATTCAGTGCTTTCCTTCTATTTATTCTGTATATAACTTGCTCTGAATATATTTGCTTGCATGTTGTCAACTATCAGATTATAAGCTTCTTTGAGGGCAAAAACTCTCTTTTGTCCCTTTCTATATCCCTAGTACTTATAACAGTGCCTGGCACATAAGTGTGATAGAATTGGTATTTGAAAAACTTGGATAAAATTCCTACTTTAGATGCTTACTTATTTCAATCACTCAACAATTTTTATATGGCAGAGGTTGAGGTAGGGGGGAAAGAGAGTTGGGAGAAAATGGGAAAAAATAAAATAAATTTTATTTATTTTTTCTGAGCTTAATAAATAAAACAAACATTTCCTTAACATAGTAAAATAGAAAATAATTGTATATGAAACTGCAAATCTATCATGTGTAATTTGCTATTCCTTTTAAATATATAATAATTTTTCCCTTTTTTTCCTTCCCTCCTGCCTTGCCTCTCCCTACTCTGATTACCATTAGATGAATTATTTATACATATGTAAAACCATTCTATAAATACTTACGTTAGCCATCATTTAATTGCTCTCAAACTCAGTTTCTTAATGTACACCAGCTACCTCACAGGTGTTTTGTATATCTTAAAACACTATAGGCATATAAGTTATTATTATTACAATCAATATATTCTCCTTTATGAGGGAATATACCCTTCAGGGAAAAAAAGTTGACAGAATAGCTGTCTGGGAACCAAATGCTTTCTAACTTCATTTTTGGCACCCAAATTAAAAATTAGCTCAAAAACAGCAGCTGGTGAGTTGACCACTTAAAAAAAAAATCTTCTTCTCGTCTGCCATGATAGTTATGCAACTGGGCCCTGCCCAAAAGTTTCAGTCTGGGAGTGGAGACGGCACCTGCCTCTATGGCACTCCTCTATAGTGGAAACCATTCCCTCCCAATGGGGACCCGATGAATCCAAGTGACACCCTCCTCAGCCATGATATCAGCATGAAGGCCAACCGCAGCTGAAGCAAGACAACATCTATGAATGAGATGTTTCTCACTCTCCTAATGACAGGAAGTGAATCATAGCAACCTCCCACGATCCAGAAATTCCTTCCTTTAGATCTGCAGGAGTCATCATTCAACAATTTTTATATGGTGGAGGTGGAGGTAGCGGGGAGGAAAGAATGGGAAAAGGGGTCTCCCCATGGTCAAAACTAAAATAAACACAGATCTTTTGGCAACATCCTGGGAAGAAGTTAAGCTAATGGAGGAAATGCACCATCATGGTCTGGAGCACCTCGGTGCCAATCTCCATGTTTTTTTTTTCAGCTAAAGGAATAATACAGTCCTGTGCATAAGATTCCAGACCAAACAAGTCCTTTCCCCTACTCCCCTTCCCACCATCTCAATGGACCACCTCAAACTCAGATTGACTTCCGAGTAGTGAAGACAGATAAATGGAATTGAGGAAGGCCCTGTACAAAGAAAGGAGCTGGAAACTCATGGAAAACAAGAGATTTGAATGCTTTCTGCACAAATAAATAGCAGAATTTCTGAGTCAGTCTTCTCTGTGTAGTGGGAGACAGAACAGATTATTAGAAATCCAAGTTGGAATTCAGAAGATGTGAGCTCAAGTTCCCACTTTCTACTTACAGGGTTTTGATAATGTTACAAGGTCAACATTTCTTCATTTGTAAAACGGGAATAATAGAGCTTGCATACTGAAGGTAAAAGATGTAAAGGCTACAGCTAATAAGTGGCAAAGCTGAGACTGCAGTGAAAGTATTAACTTTTAGGCCAGAAAACCTAAGTTTGAATCCCATTGCTACTCATTGTTATTTACATAATTTCATACAAGTCTCTTTGGACTTTAATTGCTTTATTTGCAAAATATAGGAATGGGGGATCAGATTTACAAAATATAGGGGTAGAACTAGATCAAAAGTTTACAGCCTTTTTGTGTTTATCATGGATGCTTGTGGCAGAATTGGTGATACCCGCAATCACCTTCTCAGAACAATATTTTTAAATGTAGAAAAAAAGACCATAAAATTACAAGCAAAATTAATTATGTTAAAATAATTATGGTATAAATGGTACAGTGGACAGAACACTACACTTGAAGTCAGAAAGATCTGATTTAAATCCTGCCTCATACACTTGAGCTGTATAACCCTATTCAAGTTACTTAATTTATGTATGCTTCAGGTTCCTTATCCATAAAATGGTTAAAATAATAGAACCCATCCAACAAGAGTTAATGAAATTACACATGCACATATATGTGCACATATGTATCTATGTATGTATATTTTTATAACCTGGTCCCTTCCTTCATTTCTAGTCTTTTCATACTTTCCTATTCTCCACTGACTCAATGATTCAACAACACTGGCCAATTTGCAATTTCTGGAACACAAAAATCCTTCTATTTGCACTGTCCCTTTAATGTTTTGTCCCCTGACCTCCCTATTTAAGTTCCTGCATTTCCTTCTAGCCTCATGTAAAATCTCATCTACTCCAAGAAGCTTTTCACAATCCCCCCTCTTACTCTGACCCCCACCCCTCAGTCCCAATCTGCTAATGGCTTCCTCTCTCAGAGTATCTTTCACATAATTGTCTACAAGTCTCTACCAATTGGCTACAGGCTCCTTGTGGGCAGAAATGATCATTTTTAATGTTCTTTGTTTCAATACCTTAGCACATAGTAAGTTGAGTAGCACATAATAAGCATTTCATAAATACATATTATGCACATCTCCCATGCAGACGTGTCCCATATCAACATTTCTTCCAGAGCAAATCTCAATGTTCTTCCTTCACATCATCCTTAAAGGCTTGTATAAATGTCAGCCACAGTTACTGTGATGAACCCAGTTCTCTGTACGTTGCTCCAGTATTATAGGCTGCTATTGATTATGTGAGGTCCCTCAAGATCTAAAAATGTTATAGTTCTATGATTCTTCTAAGTTCAAATCCATTTTTACTTTGCTAATTCACTAGAGAAAGTCTAGACTAGATCATGTATCTGTAGACTAGGATCATTGTTTCTGATCTCAACCTGGAGTTTCCCAATTCTATTTCTCTTATGAGTTCTTAAGCATTTGGAGCTCTAAGTCTAAGCCCTTCACAGAGCTGGCTCCAGCCGCTTTCATGGCCATTACAACAATTGTTCTCTTCAGCTCATTCCACTGGGGGAAGTCTTCACAAGCTTGAGGTGGACATTCTCCCTAATTCACTGACAAGTTCGGGGCCTGTCCATTACCCTCAATAAGGTTTAACCTGTCTGCTGAAACAATTTTACTTGTGGCTGCTATATGTGCTACATATGCCACAGGTGAAGTTGAGTGAATGTGTGTGTGTGTGTGTGTGTGTGCGTGTGTGTATCATGTATATATAATCTCTTTTTCTTTTATGAGTTCTTAAGCATTTGGAGTTTTTCTTGCTCCATGCCTTAGAATATAGTCAAAGAGAATTGTGAAATGTACACATATAAGTTTGTATATTGCATATGTATTATATATGTGTATGTATTTCTCTTTCTTTTTCTTTTATGAGTTCTTAAGCATTTGGAGTTTTTCTTGCTCCATCCTTAGAATATAGATAAAGAGGATTATGAAATGTACATATATAAGTTTGTATATTGTATATGTATTATGTATGTGTATGTATTACAAAAATATCACGAATATATAATCTTCAGGAAACAATGTTTGGTACATAATAGATGTTTAATAATTGTTTATTGATTGATTGATATGTTTACTTATTTATATAAATATGTGTGTGCATGTGTGTATATATTATGTGTATATGTATATATACATATAATATAGTATGCATGTAATGTATACACGTGTGCATGTGTGTGTTGTATGTATATATAGTACATATGTGATATGTGCACAATATAAGTAACATAACACACATAGTGTATATAACAACATGTCTATAATGTATATTATATAAGTGCATATATAACATACATATATATTTTTCCCATTATGGGGTGATTGGGCTATCTAAAGGATTATTATCAATGTCAGTCTAGTTTACTCCTCCATTGACCTGCAATGCACTCCTGAAATCTACTCTCTTCGCAAGCAAAACATGCAGAACTGTGAAGTGGAAGATTTTATCTTTTCTCCTTCCCATTTTCCCATAATCAGCCATTATCAGGTTCTCCAGGTAGCAAGGCTTCTCATTTATACCATGTCTCCTTTTATTCTTAAGAAACTGCATCTTATTTGCATAAGGCTGGACCTGAGAGTTCCCGAGGGGCAATAAAAAGAGAATTTTTCTGAGGCTAAAAGACATGGTCTCAAGACTTGACATACGACATTGGGTATCTTGCTTTTGAACTGATTTCCTCTTCAAATAAAAGAAAATAAACTCCTTGAAGTTAGTGACTATTTTTTGCCTTCTTCTGTATCCTCAGCACTTAACACAGTTCCTGTTTCATAGTAGACCCTTGATAAATGTATATTGATTCACTAAGGGAAAAGAATAAGAATCTATAGAGCATCTGCTATATTGCAGGCTTTGTGTTATAACTATCTCATTTGTCCTCCCACCAACAGGAAAGGCAGGTCCCATTATTATCTCAATTTTACATTTTAGGAAACTGAGGCAAAAAAAAGAGGTTAGGTGAGTTATCTCAGTTCACATAATTAATATGAGGTTGGATTTAAATTCAGTTCTAAACTGGTTCTAGGTCTACCACTCTATCTACTGTACCATCAGCAGCCTCCATTAACACCTATGCTGCCTAACTCAAGGTTGAGTAATATGATTTATACTCTACAAAGTAGTTGCTGTTTATTATTGGGGCATGATGACTGGGAGTTCATGAGCATGCTGTAGCAGTCATGAGAGAATCCAAGGTGGGCTAAGTTTGGGGGTGCTTGCAATTTTCTCTTGTTTTTGACTTCTTCCCTCCATGTGATCAGACCATTTTTGTTTCCTTATAATAGTTAGTTAGTACCATCCATTTGCTCAATCTACTTCTAGGATCAGTGATTCAAAAATCCCTCAGAGTAGGTCTGAACACATTTGCTATCTCCAACTTTGCGATTTTTCAAAGTAAACTTCTGCAATGTTATTTTCCTGTTATTTACCAGGTTTGTCACTGCCCTGAAGTTCACTGACATAGTGTGCCATCACAAATACATGCCTCTCATTTGAAAAGGTCTCCAGTAGGATGACAGGAAAAAGTCTATAATTTGGACTTTATCTCTGCAAAGATGGATTGTTTGTATGACAATTAGAGGAAAAGAAAAGAAAACTATTTTCCCAGAGAGTTAGAATCTTTGATCTGAGGATCCCAAAGGTCCCATTGGGACATAGTAGGCACTTAATAAACATTTATTGATTGATAACAATAGCAATTAACATTTACATGAGCTTTAAGGTTTACAAAGCACAAGATACATTTTCTCATTAATTCTCATAGATTTTTTTATACTTTCTCACAAAAATACCATAATGTAGGTGCTGTTTTATCATAAATTAACAAATGAGGAAACTGAGACCCATCGAGGGAAAATTGGGTCACAGAGTCACACCAATAGTGACTGAGATGTATTCAAAACCTAGGTCTTCTTGGCATGGAATCCAGTGCTCTATCTACTACATCAGACTTAATTATAGAATATTAATAGAATTTTAAAGTGCTTACTAAATGCCAAGAACTGGGGATACAAATAGAAAACTCAGACAACATATTCTCTATTAGAGAAGGCCACATAAATAAAAGTGTTCAGCCACAAGGAGGCCTGATAATCCATAAGGCACAACAATAGGTTGGGTAATAAAGCTCAGGAAACTTTTGGATGCATGCCCAATGCCTGGAGGCTGGGAAGACACAGTTCTAGGCCAGGAAGCAAATTCCATCTTTCCATAAAAGTAGTGGATGATGATCTGCTTATCTGAGCAGAATGAAGAGCCAAATCCTTGATCAATGACTATTGGGAAGGAGATAGAAGTAGCAGGGGTCAGAGTGGTACAGGGATCTGAATTATCCTTACGATAGATAGGAATAGGAAGATCATTATCCGGCCTGGAAGGTGTGTCCAACATCTGGTAAGAATTGGATAATAGGAGCTGAAGCAGAGGAAGTGAAGGGAACTCAGTATCTTTTCTGATTGGGCCCATGGACCACCTATCAGAATCTATGTGGCTGTGAGTGGGCTATGGGAAAGGAGAAGGTCCTCACTGTCTCCCTGTGATATCCCTAAATTTCACAGGATGAGTGTCCCAGAAGAGAGCTACTTAGGTTCAGTGTACATAGTGGAACCACATTTATCAAAATGATAGCTTATGAACCCCACCAATGTATTTCTCCTTTAATAGTCAGACAAAAGACACAATAAACTCAAAGCAAAGATTATTTGCTAAAATGACGGTAAGAAAGTAGCAACAAAAAAAATCTTCCAAACAAACTCGAGAAATACTCTTCATTAAATGCACTTTGTGTTAAAAAGAGCAAAGACATATAAAGAACACAGACTATGTGCTTCTGCCACAAGTTACTATTATTTTTCCTGCATTGTCATTGGTTATAGGAGCGAGATCTAGAAGCTATAAGGAGGGAAGAGAGAAAAATGAACCCTCAAGAGATGAAGATTCCAAGAAGGGACAGGAAGCTTTTATAAGGTAATCATCACAAGTTCGTACTTTGTTTCAATGGCCTTTATCCAATGACCAGCTTCCTATAAAGTACATCACATGTTATTGTAGATTAACAATGACCTGTGATTTATTATTATATTATCAGATTACTTAGGAAACCCACTTTGGTAATAATTTGCTTAGGACAATTTCTCTTTTTGATAAGGACTCCCCTGATCCTTTATTTATATGGAGAAAGAACTATAGGATCATAGATTTTAAGTTGGAAAGGACATTAGAAAACATTTAATCTTTGTTGTATAAATGAAGAAATTATCGTGAATAGATGAAGTGATTTGTCTAAGATTTCACACAAATTTTTGTAGTTAGATGGTGTGGGGGGTTAGAATGCTAGCCTGGAGTTAGGAAGATCTAAGTTCAGATCTGACCTCAGTGTGTATGATCCTGGCCAAGTTACTTAACACTGTTTGCCTCAGTTTCTTCATCTGTAAAATGAGTTGGAAAAGGAAATAATGGTAAACCACTATAGTATGTTTGCCTAGAAAAGCCATGAAGAGTTGATTACAATTGAAATGGTTAAACAACAACACACGCAAAATAAGTGACTGATGAAGGGGTTGAGCCCAGTTTTCTTGACTCCAGAGCTAGGGATCTCTTCACTGTTATACCACATCGTGCATCACACATAATCTATGATCCTGAGTTAACATGTTTTGCAGAACTCATCTCTAAAACTTAATACAGATTCTTGGAGAAATATCACTTCATTTCAGTATAAAATAGAGTTTATATTTAATGTAGCACCTTCTATCTTTCTGTATTGTAAAGAGAGTGTCTGAGTCCTTCTTTACATATGCTGACAGCCAAGCCAGGGCATACCTAACTATGTGCCTTTGTAATTAAAACAGATGATGCCATTAGTTAGAAAAGTGGTTTTACATGTTTTTGTATTTTTCAAACTCAAAGAGCTTTGTGAAAGACTTTTTTAGCTACATTAATTATAGGAAATGAATCACTCTGGGATTCAGTAAAGCCCACCAGTTTACATTCTCAGAATTCGAGGGAATTCCCTGCTATAAGGCTTTCTCTCTCTCAGAGAGGAAAAGGAAGTGGAAGGGTAGAATTTCTCAGTGCATCTCTCTCTCTCTCTTCTCTCTCTCTCTCTCTCTCTCTCTCTCTCTCTCTCTCTCTCTGATTCTCTCTGTCTCTCTCACCAATTTCATGCAGTCAAAGTCCATCATAAACCTGAGTCTCTGAATTGCTTCTCCAACCTATTGGGTGGCAAAGCACAACCCAGACAGATACTATATACTTTCAGAAGAGGGACAGGAGAACACGAGAAGCCCAAAGTGGGTAGACTCCCTCTCTCCTAGCACGATGCTTAGAACATAGTAAATGTTTAATAAATAATTAAATACTTCATTCATTCTATCCCAATGTGCATATAAGCCAGTTCTGATTTGCATCTGTTCGGTATGACTGAATCACAATGATTATTCCATAACATTCATATACCATAATTTATTCAACCATTCTGCAATTGATGGGCATCCACTCAGTTTCCACTTCCTTGCCACTACAAAAAAGGCTGCCACAAACATTTTTGCATAAGGGAGTTCCTTTCCCTCCTTTAAGATCTCTTTAGGATATACAACCAGTAGTAACACTGCTGGATCAAAGAGTATGCACAATTTGATAACTTTTTGAGCATAGTTCCAAATCGCTCTCCAGAATGGCTGGATCTGTTCACAATTCCAACAACAATGTATCAGTGTCCCAATTTTCCCACATCCCCTCCAACATTGGTTATTAACATTTTCTGTCATCTTAGCCAATTTGACAGGTGTGTAGTGGTATCTCAGAGTTGTCTTAATTTGCATTTCTCTGATCAATAGTGATTTGGAGCACCTTTTCATATGATGAACAAAGTTCATCATCTGAAAATTGTCTGTTTCTTTTGACCATTTATCAGTTGGAAAATAGCTTGAACTATTATAAATTTGAGTCAATTCTCTAAGTATTTTGGAAATGAGGTCTTTATCAGAACCTTTGAATGTAAAAATGTTTTCCCAGTTTATTGATTCCCTTCTAATCTTGTCTGCATTAGTTTTGTTTGTATAAAAACTTTTTAACTTAATATAATCAAAATTATCTATCTCATGATCAATAATGATCTCTTGTTCTTCTTTGATCATAAATTCCTTCCTCCTCCACAAGTCTGAGAGGGAAACTATTCTATGTTCCTCTAATTTATTTATAATATCATTCTTTATGTCTAGATCATGAACCCATTTGGAATACTATATACCAAGTGTTAGGCGTGGATCAATGCCTAGTTCCTGCCATACTCATTTCCAATTTTCCCAGCAGATTTTCTCAAATAATGAATTCTTATCCCAAAAACTGGGGTCGTTGGGTTTGTTTGAAGCAATTATAGATTGCTATAATTATTGACTATTTTGTCCTGTGAACCTAACCTATTCCACTGATCTACTTCTGTTTTTCTTAGCCAGTACTAAATGGTTTTGGTGACCGCTGCTTTATAATATAGTTTTATTTCTGGTACAGCTAGGCCACCTTCATTTGCTTTGCTTTTCATTAATTGCATAGGGTGTAGTCTTCTGAAAGTGACAATTCTCTTTAGGGAAATTAGCCCTTATAGGAGACTGTCAACTTCCCCTATAGGCAGTGCTGATTTTGAAAAATGTCCACCTAATAGCTAAAAAGGTGGAGGCCAGTGTCTCCTGCTGCTCCTAACCAACAGAATGATAGGGGAAGAATGTCCTATAAAAATAGAAGCTAAGTGATTTTTTAAAAATTGGAAGAAGGTCAGTGTAGACCAGTGTGAAATCAGTGCTGATAGCACTTCAGGGCAAACCCTCTTTCACTAACATTAGGAAAGTCCATTTATTACTATTGCTATTATTAAAGGCAAGTCTTCCTTCTTGAGCAGATTAAATATATAGTAACACTAAGGGTACAAACCTCTGTTCTCCTGCAAATCTAGCCAGGGCTTTACTATCAAGCAAGTCTCCAAATGAAAAACATGTGATTTCAACTGCATTAGAAGTTACTTGGGTTCCAATAAAATAAAATAAACAAAAGCAGTAGCAAAACAGGTAACCAAGAAAGATCACTTTTGTTCATGACAGATTCATCAGAATATTAAAATGGAGAATGAATTGTTCTGAATATATTGCAATTCATTGCAATGTGGAATTCAAGTCATATATTTCTTTTCTCACTTCCCTTCCCATCCCAGCCAGTCCCCAGGATCAGATTTGCTCATTCTAAGTTCAACACATGTTAGAGTTTTGTTTTCTTTCACAGACCAGTATTGGGTGGGTGAGAGGAGGTGAGATGAGTGAGAGAAAGGGAAAGGGGAGCCTGAACTAAGATTAAACAAATTTGTTACAAGCCCATATCACAGGTTC
Organism: Antechinus flavipes; assembly: GCF_016432865.1. Taxonomy (NCBI): domain Eukaryota; kingdom Metazoa; phylum Chordata; class Mammalia; order Dasyuromorphia; family Dasyuridae; genus Antechinus; species Antechinus flavipes. Next base: position 152,240,263 of record NC_067398.1, on the reverse strand, counting down.
AGCTGCAAAATGAAAACTCTAGTCAGTCAATATACCTCTCTCTCCTTCAAGAAGAGCCATAAATGTCATCTGCTCTACTGAAAGAGAAACACGGGTCTGTTTTGTGTCTCCAAAGCTGCTGAGGGAGATGAGAAATGGACCCAAAGAAAAGAGTAAATTGTTTCAAAAACTGCAATGCTGGGCAGTCTCAGAGTAGAAAAAAAAAGGGAACAGTAATTGCTGAACATCCAAATTTTAGCTATCAAAGGGCCCCACTGTTAAGATGTCTTCACCCCAGGGCCACAACAGCTCTTTTGATGACATGTGATGATGCCAGAAATACTGCTGAGTATTTTCTTTAAAAAAAATTCCAAAAAAGACAATTATTTTATTTAAAGACTGACTAAAATGTACAGAAAAATGAACATAGTATCCTGGTGACTGAGAGCTAAAAAAAAGGAGGGACAGACAGAGATAGAGATAGAGATAGAAACAGGAAAGGGGAGAGGAAAAGACAGAGATAGCGTAAAAGAGTCAGAGTAAGATACAAAGAAAGGAAGAGGGGCTAAAGAGAAAAAGAGACAGAGAGAGAGACACACACACAGAGAGACAGACACACACACACAGAGAGACAGAGATAGAGACAGAGACAGAGAGATACACAGAGGAAGAGGCAAAGACAGAGAGGAAAAGAAAGACAGAAATAGGTTGAAAGAATCAAAAAGCTTTGGAGAGAGAAAGAGACAGACAGACAGAGACAGAAGGACAGAGAGAACATCTTGCTTCATAGGCAGGAAATATTGAACTGGAGCTGTTATTCTTGGCTCCACAAAGCATAGGTAAGTGTCTGCACAAAAAAAAGAACCTGGCAGAGGCTTATGACATTGTTGAGTAAAAGGAATGTTTGGGGCCATGTCTCCAATATTTAGAGGCATTAGAATAGAAATATGCACTCATGAGAACATCCCCAAAGGATCTGATCTCCCTGCCTCTCATTTCTCTCCTTTCCCATGTATCCTTCATACAGTTGCCAGTACAATATTTCTAAAGCTCAGGCCTGACCATGTCACCATCTTGCTCAAGAAGATCTAGTGACTTGTAGCCCCTCAAGTTCAAATATTGATTCCTCTATTTGACATTTAAAGCCCTTCACCATTTGGCTTCAGCCTCCCTTTCCTAGCATATTGAATATTAATCTCTTTTATAATGCAGTTAAATTGACCTTACCATTTGACATACATGACATTTCATCCTTCATCTCCATACCTTTGAACAGGCTTTCTCTTGTGCCTGAAATATACATTTGCTTCCTTTCTACCTCTTAAAATGCCGAGTTTCCTTCAAGGATTATCCCTCCACACAAGACAATCCTATTCCCTACAGTTGATGGTATTCATGGATCTAGAAGATTCCTTGGTATTTACTGTCTGTTTTTTAGTATTTAAATCTTTGTATATGCATTGTATCACCACCTCCCTAAAATAGAAGAATTAAACTTCTTGAAAGTAAAGATTGCTTTAATTTTTTTTTCTCTTTTTATGCCCAGTACCTACACAATGCCTTACACACAGAAAGCACAGGATAAATGTTTGTTGGAAGAACATATGAATAAATGGAAACTCTAATTGTCTGGCATATTTTAAACAATGTTTAAACAATCAGAAATAACTATTTGCAGAACTTTCCAGATGATAGCAACTTGTTAGATTTGCAATTTACCTGAAAACAATATTGAAAATCCTGATTATCTCAAGCCATTCTCCAATTGATAAATGATCAAATGATATGAACAGATAATTTTCAGATGATGAAATTGAAACTATTTCCACTCATATGAAAGAGTGTTCCAAATCACTATTGATCAGAGAAATGCAAATTAAGACAACTCTGAGATATCACTACACACCTGTTAGATTGGCTAAGATGATAGGAAAAGATAATGATGAATGTTGGAAGGGATGCAGGAAAACTGGCACACTGATGCATTGTTGGTGGAGCTGTGAACGAATCCAAACATTGTGGAGCAATCTGGAACTATGCCCAAAAAGTTATCAAACTATGCATATCCTTTGACCAGCAGTGTTACTACTGGGCTTATATCCCAAAGAGATACTAAAGAAGGCAAAGGGACCTGTATGTGCAAAAATGTTTGTGGCAGCCCTGTTTGTAGTGGCTAGAAACTGGAAAATGAATGGATGCCCATCAATTGAGATGGTATATGAATGTTATGGAATATTATTGTTCTGTAAGGAATGACCAGCAGGATGAATACAGAGAGGTTTGGAGAGACTTACATGAACTGATGCTAAGTGAAATGAGCAGAACCAGGAGATCGTTATATACCTCAACAACAATGCTGTATGAGGATGTATTCTGATGGAAGTGGATTTCTTTGACAAAGAGAAAATCTAACTTAATTTCAATTGATCAGTGATGGACAGAAGCAGCTACACTCAAAGAAAGAACACTGGGAAATGGATATTGGTTACTTGCATTTTGTTTTTCTTTCCAGGTTATTTTTACCTTCTGAATCCAATTTTTCCTGTGCAACAAGGGAACTGTTCAGTTCTCCACACATATATTGTATCTAGGATATACTGTGACATATTCAACATGTAAAGGATTGCTTGCCATCTGGGGGAGGGGATGGAGGGAGAGAGGGGAAAAATTGGAACAGAAGTGAATGCAAGGGATAATGCTGTAAAAAATTACCCTGACATGGTGTCAATAAAAAGTTATAATTATTTTTAAAAAAGAAAAGAAAAGAAAAGAAAATCCTGATTATCGAGGCTTTGATAAGACCCCACTGTACTTTGCTGTGCTGGGTCACTGTTATAAAAGAGAAGTTGGAATCAGGATTCCAACCAAGAGTAACTTACTGATTCTTTGTCAATCCTCTGGAATGACTATCATAGGATACTTTGAAGTGAAAAGCCCAGAATGACATTTCAAGGAAACATCTTTCCCCTAACCCAAGGGAAACAGCTATTTATAATGTCTGTGAGAAGAGGAAGAAAAAAGTGATGAAGCAGAAATCTCCCCTTCCCACCACTATGCCTCTTTTTAAGAGGACTTCTGCACTAGTTGTGATAGGTTTCAGTTCATGGAATTGAGACTGTCCGGGTCACATTGGGGCCAGAATGGCAGTTCTCAGAATGCTCAGTAATTCCTCTTCTGGGAGTGGCCCAGGCCTCCAAATGAATTCTAAAAGGACAAGAACTGTGTTGAAAGTGTTGTTGTAACATCAGATTTTGCACATGTGGAACAGAGCCCCATTTGACTCCAGTCCCTTTTGAAAATGCATGTAGGCTGCATGATTGAAATTCTCCTCCTCCAGGAGAGGATCAGCAAGTTCCCCAGGCAGACACACTGGCCCTGAACATGTCCCCACCCCACAAAGACTTTCATTCTCATTCCCTTCTTTATTTCTAGGGATTAGCAATTCTGTGATGGTAGCCTCTGATGTAGGAAATAGAAGTCTTGCTTCTGACACATGCCAGAGATGAAACCTTTCACATATTTAAAGTCCTAAGATCCCTAGGCAGCTCTTTAAAACTAAAATTTAGACATATAAGCCCCAGATTGGCACTGGTGAAAGGAGTTTCCATGGTGGAAGTTCCTGGTACCACTGAAATTCAAAGAAGATTCCATTGTCCCAAGGGAAAAAAAAAAAGAATCCATCCATCAAATTTGACTTGTCCATCAAGTTCAACAGGTATTAGTGCATCAACATAGATTAAATAGCCCTACTTATAAGCCAATATTTTAAGCCTCTGCTGATAAGCCAATGGTTATAAAAACACAGAATTTTGCAACACTCCCAAAGTCTTATTGTTCTTCCACGATGCTAGTAATTCCTACCATTAAGCTCAACTTTTTGGACTAAGTTATTGTTTGGGCAGGGGATGCAGAGGAGAGAACCTTGTAAAAATGCAAATTCACCATCTGGGAGAAATGGACTATATTTGAGGATTCTGTACTAAAAGAACTTCCAAAATAATTATGGGAACTTTCCCTCTCTCTACCAGTGTAATGTTTTTTAAGCCATCACTCCTTGACCTATTGCTGATTGACATTTCAATTATGCAGGGACAGGGGGTATCTATTAGAAATTTTGAAATTTGAGGGCCAAGAAGTTCAAATCTCTATTCCACAGTTCTCCTGTGTGACTACAATGTCCACAGATGTTAAATACATGGGACATGGACCCATAAAATGCCTTCCAATGCAAATTCTATGATCACCAAGAGTGCTGCAGAAAGCAGGATATGTTATTCTCCTTCTTTCCCCACTTTAGAGCCAATACAAGGAGGTGGTTCTGAGCAATAGCTAGAAAATGTAAATTTTCTATAGCCACTCTGGGAACAACTAAATTCTTACAATATCATTTAGTATAATTGTTTCCTGCCATTTCATAACTAAGGCAGTAGACCAAGGGGGAGACTACCAACTAATCTGGGACAGATCCAATAGACCTGCTGAGATAATTAAACCATTAATATCTTCTATCCTGATTAAACAGATTAATTTGCTGAAAAGGATAGAAAGTTAGTATGTTTAAGTAAAGAGGGCAGACAGGTCAGGGGAAAGTTTAGAACACGGAATACTGTTTTAGGAAGACAGGTACCAAGAAGGTCCACAATAGCCAAGGGGCAACATGAGAGTATAGGGTGATAAGATCAATGAAAGAGCATCAATAAAGAAACAAATGAATGAATTAGTGTTAATTAAATGAAAAATATTTATTAATCATTTACCATGTGTCAAGCACTAGGTTTAATGAGGAACATACAAATCTAAAATTAGAGATAGTCCCTGACCTCAATGATCTTAATTCTAATGGGAGAAGATATTGTATATAGGTGAGTGGTAGCCAAGGAACACTATTTTGAGATGGAAATGTCAAGGAGGGAGAATGGAGTCATAGGAGAATAGACTGACATATCCTTTCCAGGAACAAAGACAAAATTAATTTTATTATTATCCCAAAACTGGAAAGTGATAAAAGGTACTTCTTGGAAATATGGCAGCTGGTAAAACAAGTACCTACTTATGCACATAATAATAATTATGTGCCAGGCAGCATGCTAAACAAGAAGATACCAAAAAAAGAAAAAAAAAGAAAAAGAAAAGAAACAATAGTGCCTGCCCTCAAGGAGTTTACAATCTGCCAAGGGAGATAACATGTAAATATTTTTATTATCTATTTATTTATATATTTAATTTAATTATTTTTTATTTTAATTAATTAATTATATATTTAATATCTATTTATTATCTAAATATAAACAAAACAAACTACATACAGACTAAAAAGGAAATTATTAACAGAGAGAAGACAGTAGAATTAAATGGAATTATGAAAGGCCTCCAACAAGAAATAGGATTTTAGTTGGGAATTGAAGCCAGGAAAGTCAGTGGGCAGAGATTAGGAGGGCATGGAGAATGCTCAGAGCCTATTGTCCCTTCAAATGAAAAATATGTGTTCAAGGGAAAGAAATGATGAGATAATGCCAAAGAAAAATTCTGTGTATCTCACATTTCCCCAAGGAGCAAACTCTATCTGAAAGAAACCTAGGATTTACATAGAATCCATTTTTTAGGAGATAATGTACTTTTTGATGATAATGATAATGAAGAGGTGGAGGAAGAGGTGATGGTGATGATGATTTTGATGGTGATGGTCATGGTGATAATGGCGATGGTGGATCCAGCTAATGACTCATTTTCTCCCATCCATATGATCTGTTTCAGTGAACATTTGGCTTTGAAATCAACTTTTTCTCTGGAGATTTTTTCTTGCTTTCAGTAGTACACCCACCCTAGCAGATCTAGAACTAGGAAGTAAAACACTACCTTCCAGTGGTCAGTAAGACCACGACTAAGAGTCCATGATCTTTGTCCCCTGAAAATGGCACTGGGGCTTCAGAATTTGGGAGAGCCTGAGTCCTCACTAGGGTATGGGGTAAGTAGTAAAAGTAGCAAGTGGCTCTGTTCACTCAAGCTTCCTAATATATATAGAGAAAGAGATTCTAACTCAAAAAAAAAAAAGCCAAAACTGGCTCCTGTGAACCTATGGAAATTTGGAGATATACTAGCTTTTGAGAACACCAGAGAAGTTCTTGTAACCACAGCAATCTCTGCCTTTGGACAAAAACACATTTCTTTTGGGGGAGTATCATCAAAGCCCCTACAAAAGTGAATTTCAAGAGAGTGGCTTTCTGCCCACTAAGCATTAAGCCCAGGGCCTGTGCAGCCTGACATCTCAGACCCAATCTGCCCTAAGTACAAAGCCACATTGCCCTCTGTTGATGCTGAAGTCACTATGAGGCACGAATCCAAGAGGTCCAGAGAGTTTAACAACAGTCCCTTTGTTCGAGATGCAAGAATTTGATAATTAGCAAACAGGGAAATTCCTCCAGACCCATCTGGGATAAGAGATGCCTAAATGTTCTTTAAGGTAAACATCCCATGCAGCAGTGTCAGTTGGCTCCAAGAAGTGACCTGGCTCTCAGCTGCCTAATGAGGCGAGAGTCCCTGGCCACCTCCAAAGGAGTGTACTTTTCAAATGCTGGCTGTACATCTTTTTGAAGTCGTTTCATCTTATTCAGCTTTCATTAGTGTTCCAGCTGAAAACTTTGCTCTCCTTTCCCTCCCTCTTTAGGACACAGGCTTCAAGCCTTTCCAAATCCTAAGAGCCTTCCAAGTAGCAGTTGGGCCAAATTCTCTCAATTCACCAACCCAGACCACTGATTAAGAATCTTTCTGATATCTAGGACTGGAACTTGAGACTTGTCATTAATAAAAGATCTACACATATAACTTTAACCTTAAGATACAGATTTGGGCGGGATATGCCCAAGTTCCAGGAAGAGGAAATGTCTTTTTATCACTCAGCTAGTACAGCTAATTAGAGGTAACTGGACATTAGGGTCTTTTGGATCCATCTCTTTGTCCCTTAAAAGGAATATTGAGGAGAAAAAGTAGGAAATAAAGTATGCACAGCTACAACATCTCTAGAATCAGCCATCCCTTTGGGTCTTAGTAGTGATGGATTTGTGGCCAAATAGAACAGTCTGTAGCAAAGCCAGTGCAGAAAGACATAGACATTCCATACTGCCCCCAAGGAAAATATGTAATAATAACAAGTTAAAAGATTACAGATCTTGGTGTCCACCCTCCTAAGCCTCTGCAATAACTTACCCATGGACATTTCATTCTACCCTCTAACCCAAAGACTTTATTTATATAAATGGCTGAGCCACATAATGGAATCTTCACCATTTGAAGATGACAATAACCAATGTTTATTATAATTGTTATTAATAATTATTAATATAAATTATAAATAAATATTAATTCTAAATATATAATATTTATAAGGAGAAAGGAGTAAAAGAATGAGAAAAATAATGAGCAAGAGGAGAAGAGAAAAAAAAGAATGAGAAGGAGGAGGAGGAAAGAAGATTTATATAATACTTTAAGGTTTGAAAAGTACATCCCCCTATGTAAACTCATTGGATTCTCATAGCAATCATGTGAGTCAGATGCAATTCTCTACCCATTTTGCATATGGGGAAACTGAGAAACAGAAAGATCACAAGATTTTCCCTAAGTCACATAGTAAGTAAGAGGGAAGATTCACACTCAGGTCTCCCTAACTCCCAAGTTCTGCATTTCATTCACTGTTCTATTTAACTGCCAAATCAGCAATGACTGTGTAGTAGATAGAGGACTGGATTTAGAGTTGGAAGGAACTGAGTTTGAATCCTGCTTCAGGTACTGTTCGACACTGTACAAGTCACTTAACTCTATTACTAGTTTTTCTAATCTGTAAAATGAGGGTGCTGGAGTTTATGACATCTATTATCCTTTCTGATTCTAAATCTAGGATTCTAGCATCACTTGACATTTCTATCAAATTCAGGCTCTCTGATAGCAAGTTTTGAGGTCCCTCCACCACACCATCACTGATAAAGCTTTATCACAAAGCTTTAACTTGTCCTAAAGTCAGTAACAGCAATCATTGTGTGAATTATAAGACATGTAAATAAAATAGCCTTTTTTTCAAGATGTTTCACTACTTCAGAATATTACTACAAGTATAGTTCTCAGGTAGTATCTATCCAAGTCCATGGTCATGAAAATCACTTGGCAATATTCTCCCTCCTAAAATACATCAGTTCAGTGTATTATTCTTTAAGTTGTACTAATTGTCCTGTTCATAGTACATTTCTTTAACCTCAAGAATTTTGAGAAACTTATTAATCTGGAGGGATATCAGTGAAATTTTATTTTTCATATCTATAATTTCATCAGTGATATAGAAACCCTCTCTCTCTGTCTCTCTGTATATGTGTCTCTCTGTGTCTCTGTCTCTCATTCCCTCCCTTCTTTCTTCTCCACTCCCTTCTCTCTCTCCTCCCCTGTCTCTGTCTGTCTCTGTCTGTCTGTCTGTCCATCCCTCTCTCTCTTTTTCCCTCTCTCTGTATATGTTCCCTCCCTTTTTTCTTCTTCTCTCCCTTCTCTCTCTTCCCCCCGTCTGTCTCTCTCTCTGTATGTCTCTCATTCCCTCCCTTCTCTCCCTCCCTTCTCTTCCCCTTCCCTCCCTTTCTCCCTCTCTCTCCCTCTCTCTCTCTCTCTCTCTCTCTCTCTCTCTCTCTCTCTCTCTCTCTCTCTTTCTTTCTCCCCCTCCCTCCCTCCCTCTCTCCCTTTATCTATATCTCTTTCTATATATAGATATAGATGTCTCTGCTTCTCTCTGATTTCTATCTCTGTATCTCTCTCTCTCTAATTTTCTACCTCTCCTCTCTTGTTCCATTCCATCCCCATCCCTTCCTTCTTTACATCTCTCTATCTCTGTCTTTCTCTTCCATTCCTTCACTCACAATGCATTCAAATCAGCAACTTATAACTGGCAATTTTTAATTTCAAGCGAGTTTTCTGGAGCTCTGAGGATTTAAGTGACTTGTTTATACAACCAGTTACATAACTGTTATGTGCCAGATACAGGATTTGAGCAAAGATCTTCTGATTCCAAGATTGCCATGCTAACCCTTGCTGGAGAATACTATGGTAACACTCTCTAATTAAAAGTCCTTTCTGTGTCATCACTCCCGCTATGTGCTGTCCTCCCTTATTAGAATATAAGCTCTTTCAGAACAGGGAGAGTCTATCTTTTTATATCCTACCCCCACCCCAGGGCCTAGCACAGTACCTGGCACATGGTAAATATTTTCTGAATGCTTTCTCAATCATTTAACATAAGCAGATGTTTATTGGCTACTTTCAGAGAAAATTTCCAATAATTGACTATTTCCCCAGGAATAGGAGAAGCTCTCCTTATGTTCTTCCTTGTTCCTTAAGCAGGACCTCCTTAACAGTCTGGTACTTCCTTGACTCAGTGACCTGGTCAAGTAGAAACAGAACATCCCTCCCGGGGTAATAAAAGATACAATCCATGTCACACATTTCTGCCAAGATGATAAGTATTCAGTATGACATTCTGAGAAAAAAAAAATTACATCAAAGCAATTTTCCTCAGGACTATTTCTGGATCTTGTATGAGTCACTGATTTCTAAAGTGCCTGCATCTCTAATGAAGGTTTTCAGTACACAATATACCAGGCATCCTACATGATCCTTTTGAAATGCAACATCAAGAAGTGACTGGGTCCTGTTAAAATTTGATTTGGGAAGCTTATTAGTAGCAGGTCCAGAGCATGACATTATATAGTATTCAGAATCCTCCCACACCAGCAGATACACACTTTCTATTCATGGTATCTCCACAGACATAGAGAAAGAACAGAGAGTGTCTGCCCTACTGACATTGTCAGAGAGGTCCATGCACTCAAAGGTGGTCTTTACTAAAGGCTCCCAGGATTCTTCTCATCTCACTAGTGCTACTAATTTTGCTGTGTCAATTATGGAAAGTGGAATGAAATGTGAGAAGTTAGAGTGGTCTAATGTAATCTTGTATCTGGGATTGGGGGTGGGATCTGATTTCAAATCCCAAATCACTCACTTGCTATGTGGGTTTGGGCAAATCATTTCCTCAATTTCCTCATCTGTACAATGAAGTCATGTTAAATGACCTTTTCCTGATTCTGTGACATTCTTGAAACAAAGTTGTTATTGTTATTATTGTTCATTCATTCCAGTTGTGTCCAGCGATCTTTATGACCGTACTTAGGGTTTTCTGGATGAAGATTTTGGAGTGATTTGCCATTTCCTTCTCCAGTTCATTTGCAAATGAGGAAACTGAGGCAAAGAGAGTCAAGGGACTTGCCCAGGGTCACACTAGTCTCTGAGGCCAGATTTGGACTTAGGAAAATAAGTCTTCCTGACTCCAGGCTCAACATTAACAGGGGTCCTCAAACTATGGCCCATGTGCCAGATGCAGCAGCTGAGGACGATTATCACCCTCACTCAGGGCTATGAAGTTTCTTTATTTAAAGGCCCACAAAACAAAGTTTTTGTTTTTACTATAGTCCAGCCCTCCACAGTCTGAGGGACAGTGAACTGGCCCCCTATTTAAAAAATTTGAGGACACTTGATTCTATTCAGTTCACCATCTAGCTGCCTTAAAAAGTTAGTTTACAAGGAACACTTAGGTGGCAGAATAGGTAGAACACAGGCTCTGAAGTCAAGAGGACTTGAGTAAAAAGACAGCCTCAAACACTTGGCACTTACTGTGTCACCCTGGCAAGTCACTTAACCCCAATTCCTTTGCTAAAAAGGAAAAAAAAGCTAGTTTTCAACATGTATGAGAGACAACATCATTCAGTGAATAGAAAGCTAGCCTAAGTGCCAGGAGGACCTTGATTTCAGAACCTGTCTCTGACACAGGAGGACTGTATGATCCCAGGAAAGCCAGAGAGAAGATTTTCATAGTTTCTTATACCAATGAAATTACAAGTTCAATCCTTATCACTAATCCTATGTGATTCACACAATGGCTTTGTAACTCTCTGTAAATTATATAGCAGAGACCACAGTCTTAGCTACTGCTCAACCTTATTATCTCCAAAAGATTGGGGGAAAGAAGAAGGAGGAAGGTGTGGCAGAGACTCTGAGGCCCCAATAGACAAAGAAGTTAGTCATAATGGCAGGGATAGGAATTAACCTCCTCCCTTCATTATTTCAAAAAGAGCTGTTTTCTAATTGTTATGGAGGTCTCGAAGGCTCTTCAAAACATTGCATTTAATAATACCTTCCATTATTAAATTACTTCTCCAAGGTCATTATTTGTTCTCCCTACCTCACAAAGGTTATTATCTGGATTAAATGAGAGGCTCCATAAAAAGACACTTAGAAGTATAAAGCATTGTATAATGGTTATATGATGGGATTATATCATTTTTGTTTATAAAGAAACTGAGGCACAAAAAATTTAAACAATTTCCCTAAGTCACATGAGAAGTAAACAGAGCCAGGATTTGAATTTGAGTCCTCATCAAAAGCTTTTCCCACGGTCCACATTGGATGATCCTATATAATATGAGCTTTTTCTTTCTTTTTTAAAACATTTTCATTGATATCTTGTGTTTTAGATAACTTTATTTTACAACATATTCTTTTCTTCTTCCCTATCCAAAGAGCAATTTTTATAACAAAGAAAAACAAAAATACAGGGGAAAAAACAAATCAACTATAATGTATGACAGTACTCATTGTGTCTCACACCTGTAGTCATAATGGAGTCATTTTCTATCAATTTCTTTATATCCTTTAGTGAATACAGAAAACATATAAGAAGAACAAAAAATAGGTCCATGTTCCACTGTCATTTTTTTTTCTTTCATGTCTTTACTTACTTTAAGAGCAAGGAATCCAAATATATAGTAAAACTAAGTGGATGTTTAAAATCAGGATTACACATTGGTTGAAGAATGATTAAAAACAATTGTGGTACATAAATATAATGGAATATAGAATCATGAAAAGATTTATATGAAATTATATAAATTACAGTCAGCAGAACCAAGATAAAAGGCTATATATATAATGAATTCAACAATAGAAATGTAAAAAAAAAATAAAAACAATCAAAACGAAATGCTACACAATGTGATGATGATCCAAGACAATTAGACTTGGGATGGAAAATGCCAACTGAATCCAGAGAGAGAGCTATGGAGAATGCATGTGAATCAAAGCATAGTATTTTCACCTTTTTGTTTCTTTGCTTTTTCTTTCTCATGTTTTTCCCTTTTGGCCTAATTTTTCTTGCACAATACGACAAATATGGAAATATGTTTAAAAGGATTGTCCATGTTTAATCTATATCATATTGCTTGCTACCTTGGGGAAGGGGGAGATAAAGGAGGGAGGGAGAAAAAAATTTGGAACACAAAATTTTACAAAAATGAATATTGAAAACTATCTTTACATGAATTTGGAAAAATAAAATACTACTGATTAAAAACAAAACTTAATGTTACAAAATTATCATGACCAAGCTTGATCCCAAAGACACATGAAAAAAACATCTACCCAACAATTTCTTTACAGGGTTATTTTACTGTGGATATGGAACATTGCATGTATATTGGACTTGTTCTCTATATTGGTTGGATTTACTAAGATCTCTCTCTTTTCCTTTCTCTCTCTCTCTCTCTCTCTCTCTCTCTCTCTCTCTCTCTCTCTCTCTCTCTCTGTCAGTCTCTCTCTCTCTCTCTCTCTCTCTCTCTCTCTCTCTCTCTCTCTCTCTCTCTCTCTCTCTCTCCCTTTCCTTCTTCCTCTTCCTCTCTCTTTCCCTCTCTCTCCAACCTTGATTTAAGAGGTGGTGCTCAGGGAAGAGATGGTAGCAGGAATATGGTAAAAAATACCAAACTACATATAAACAAAGGATATCAATAAAATTTTATTTAAAAAAAATTAAGTATGAGGAGGAGAAAAGGCAATTGGGACAGAGTAAATCCTAGAGATCAGCTTTGTTCAGGGTATAGTGCAGTCTTCATCTCTGCATTGAGACTTGCCCCTTTTTCTTTACCTCTCTTTTAACTTTCCTCCATTGATGAGGATCCTAAAGCAGTAATAATACCCTTTTTTTCCTAGCCTGAGGTTCAGAATTCATAGACTCAATCATGGGCTTAGAGCTGTAAAGAAACTTAGAATCCATCAAATCCATCCACTTCATTTTACAAATGAGTAAAATGAGGCTCAAATTTTTTGCTCAAAGTCACACAGAAGTTAAGTGCTGGAAGTTAGATTTTGAATCCAGTTGGTTTCAAGTCAATTCCATCTACTAGACCATTCTGACTCTCAAAGGTGCCAGTGAGATTGGGCTCCTGAACTTCAGGAACTTTGAGATTCAGCTAATAGAAGGGCTCTAGAATCTATACGAAAAGGAAAGCATGCATCAATGGAGACAGTGCCAATTTGAAAGATAAAGGACCTGAGTTCAAGTCCTTTGTCTATTGTTTACCATGGATACAATCTGAAGCAGTCACTGTGGGGTTTTTTGTCATTGTTTTTTGTTTTTGTTTTTGTTTCTTAATTTCTTAAAGGGATGGCTTTGGTTTAGATCAAACCTAAGATTCCTTCCTATTTTAAATCTATGATCCTATAGGAATTGCATAGCATGTTATCAACATAAATTACATCCTTAAAATGACATCTTTTTAAGAGAAATACTTGTTATGTGAGTGTATGTGTGCCAGAACTCTAACAGGCTTTACTATATATAGAACATCGATATACTGTGGTAGAGAGGGGTAATACAATATGTTGGTATCTACCATCCTATTTCCTGAGCTCAAAGGCCAGTGCCACTATTTCATATAAGCACCTCTTATAGGGATGTGCTAGAGCCAGCTTATCTTCACTCACAAAAACCAGTAGTTAAATTTTCACTGCAAGCACTTACACCTTAGAAATTAGCAACTGCCACAAAGCAGAGCTTGATTTATTGATGTTAAGAAATTGACAGAAAAAATGTTAATAATTCAGATTTATCTTAAAAATATGTCTTGGGCTTTTTTTTTTCCTGAAGAGCCAGCTGTTAAATATTTACCAATATACTGCTGCCTCTGGATTACCACTCCTAGATTGCTGTTGCCATGGTGATCCTCCCCCAGTTTCTTCTCTTCAACACCACAGCATCACTATCTATGAGGGTCAAGGGTCAGGATACTGGACACAAAGATTGTCTTTCCCATTCTTGGAAGTCCATCCCTTTGGATTGCACCTAAGTGCCATGTCTCCTGCACCATCTGGGCTAACTCTACGAGTGATCACAAGTGAATCTCCCTCAAAAAAGTCCTAGTTATGGCTCTACCACATACATTGAAAAATAATGTCATTCACACTTTGTACTCAGGATCTGGAAAATAAGAGTATTGCCTATATTCAGACTAATGTAGTATCCTGATAGTCCATTCCCAAAGTCCTGATTCCTACCTCCTCACCCCTATTTCCTGAGCCTGGACTCATCTTCTGCCATATTATTCTTGATTGCCAGGGCCTGACAATCTGATCTAGCACAAAATCCTGAACCTTCTGCTAATTTTCTCAAACATTTTCCCATTACAATAAATGACCAGCTCCTTGCAGTGTTTGCAATTAAGTAGAGACTCCCTGATTGTCTCATGGTAAATAACAGACTTCAATTGCACAGGCATATAATTAAATCTACTCAGCATTTAAGAGAGGGAACCAGTCAAATGATCCCCTAGTTTGGCAGAACTGGGTTGAGTAATCTATCAGACATTCCATAAGCTCCTTGGGCAAGCCCTGAGACTTGTCTTGTTAAAGAAGGTGTATGGCTTACATGATTATTATTTGGATTAGAGGTTTTGATGTCTTTTTCTTTTGTATGGGAGGGTCAGCTCCAGTCTGGCTCTGGGCAGGACTGGCATTCATCCATCCAAGGACAAAAAAGGGCTTTGCAGCCAATTCGTCAGCTCAGAGCACAGCACCCAAAATATTGTCCTGGCTTTGCAAAAATAAAAACTGACAATGTGCCATTATTTGCCAACAAATATATTGATTAATCCTTTTGTTAAAATTAATCTGAAAAACTGATACATCTCCTTCCTGGCTTTCCTGGATTCCTTTAAGGATCAACTAAAATCCTTTCCCAACTCCCTTAATTTCAGTTCTTCCTCTCTTATATTTCCTATTCATCACAACTATAGTTTTGTATATATTTATTTGTTTGTTGTCTTTCCCATTCTAATATAAGCTCGTTAGATCTGGGACTACCTTATGCCTTTTTTGTTTAAATATCTCCAATAATTAACACGGTGCCTGGCATATAATAGGTGTTTAATGTTTATTGAATGATTGATTGCTTCTAAGTGCCCACAGTGCCTGGTGTATAGTAGTTGCTTAATAAATGTATATTGATTGATTGATTGCATATAGGACTGAAGGCAGCACACTTAATATTGTTTTCAGCCTTTATTATTGTGACTGGGACATGTACACAGATTTTACTGAGGGAAAGTTCTCATATAAAAGCCATTCTTCCAGATATTTAGTGGGTGCTTCTCCAGTGACATAAAAATTGATTCATGGTCCCTCTGGTCCTAACAGTATAGAGTAGATGATGTCCAGTACAGCCAAGCTTGAAATTGTGCCTATTTCCATACATATTCATGGGAAAATAGATTTGGAGCTGGAAAGGATCTATAGATACTCTCTAGCTTAACACTCTTCCCCAATTTTGCAGAAGACAATACTGAGGACCAATTGAGTTAAGTAAGTTGCTTAAAATCGCATAGGTAGCAAGTATTAAAATGAGATGTCAGCCCAGATCCTTTTAACTCTAAATCTGTTTAGATTTCTTCCTTGGGTCAGGAATAATTACTATCACATATAAATCATAATTAGACATTTAAGCAAATCTGATAGTGAAAAGAAACTTAGAAAGGAAACAAAAGATAATCAAATTACTTGGTCTTTGCATAGAACCTGCAATGACCCAAGAAGAAGTCTAATTCCATGGGAAGAACATTTTACTGTGAGTCAGAGGACCTCTGTTCAAATTCTAGATATCCTGGCTCTATCACTGACTATCTGTGTGACCTTGGACAAGAACTTGGATAACCTTTTGAGGCTTCAGTTGCCTCATTTGTAATATGAGAGGGTTGGGCTAGAGAACATCTCTTCTTAGTTCTAAACCCGTTATCTTATAAACACTTATTTTCATGAAGTGGAATTAAATGGCCTCAAGGTCTCTTCCATAGGAATAGTAGATAGAGCACATGGATTGGAGTCAGAAAGACTTTCAAAACCAATCTCAGATATTTACTACATGTGTGATCTTGTGCAAGTCACTCACCCTGTTTGCCTCAGTTTCCTCATATGTAAAATGATCTGGAGAGAGAAATGGCCATCCAACTAGTATCTTTACCAAGAAATCTCAAATAGGGTCACCACAACTGAAAAGAAATGAACAAGAATAAGGTCCTTTCTAGTTCTAAATCTGGCATCCCAAGATCTTATCACATAGAATGAATCTTACCTACCTAGAATATTCTGATAATTCAAAATTCAACTTAAAAATATATAAAAAGGGGCAGCTGGGTGGCACAGTGGATAGAGCACCAGAAGTCAGGAGGACCTGAATTCAAAGCTGGCCTCAGACACTTAACACTTCCTGGCTGTGTGACCCTGGGTAAGTCACTTAACCCCAATTGCCTTAACAATACACACACACACACACACACACACACACACACACATACACATACATCACAGAATATTTTTAAAGGATGTATAAAGTATTTTAATTAACTTACAGATCTGTATAAATCAGTTCAAGTCTACAAGAAAAGTCAATTTTGCCAATTAGTATTCAATTTGCAGTTGATCCTAATAGTAATAATAACAACAATTGATGAGTCACAATAATTATTACTGTTGCTTCTGCTGTTGCTACTATTGCTACTTCCTACTTTTATTACTCTTTGGTGGATTATCTATTATTTATAGCAATTGCAATTTATGGTTTATCAAACACTTAATGTATGCTATCTCACTTTTACAAGACTAATTAGCAACAAGGCAGAGCTTGGGGATATTCATCATCACAATGTGGGTAGCCAGAAGATTCTGAATGAGTTTTCATCTCACTGAATGAATGCTTACAGGTTACCTTTGGCCAGAAACAGGTAAGCTGCCAAGAATATCTTTTTCCTTCTCTGCTTACCCTAATCTATAAAAGTTAAACCCATAGAGGACTTGTTTGGATTGTTCAACCTCCTCTTTTCACTAGTTTTTCATTGGTGCTTAGCCACAGAATGGCTGATAAGAAAGTGGGCTTTTCTGTATTTAGTGAACAGACTTGAAAATGTATCCACTAGCAAAAAGGGAGGAGCCATAAAGTGAGTAAAGTAGAAACACTCCCCACCAGATAAATAAATGGAAATTATATATCTAAAGGGGGGGATGGGAAAGGCAATAAAAATCCTGAATTTAAGGAGATAAATTAATTGAAAAGATTCTATAACTAAAACTGAGTCCTCAAAGAAAATATAAAATTCTCTTAACCAATATTATTATAAGACAAAGATACTGGCTCATACTGGCATACTGGCTCAGATATAATCCTACAGGCTACTAAAAAATTAGGAAATAATACAAGACTCCAGAATTGTTCAAGACAGAAGAGCTTGAAATCAAGTTGGCATGTGGGAAATATATTCGCAATGCCATACTTTTTGTACTTCAGATGTCCTATAGGAGAAGAACTGGTTCACAGGATTGTAGTTAGGATCCAGTAGAGTGACTGTATTGTTGACTCTATTGTCCTGCCCTATAGAACTCAGGAGTTCATGGTTACTAAAAACAACAATAATAGCAATGTTTCATCCTTTGATCATAGATTTTTTCAAAATGCAAACTATCATATAGAATTGACTATTGATAAATACTCTAAAATGATTAAAGAAAAAGTTTCTTTTCTTTATAAAAGTACCTTTTTTTCTTAACTAGCAGTTCTCTTGGAAAACAAGGATTTGATTCAGGATGAAACTATATGATTAGCTTTGGTTTCAGAGCAAAATTTTTGGCCAGTTTTTAAAAATCTGGTTTGGCTCTAGCAAGTTGTTGGAACACAAACTATGAAAACATTTGAGACTAAGACACTCTTTTGTGCTCAATTAATTCAAAAACATCTTTGTTTCACAAAGGAGGGAAAATGTAGCTGAGTTTAATCCTTCCACATTGGAATGAGACAGGGTCATGAAATTGAAAGGATCTTATATCCATGAGATCCAGAACAAGTCACATAATTTCTGTGGGCCTTAGTTTCCCCAACGATAAAATGAAGGTGTTGAACTAAATGATCTCTGATCTCTCTTGCAGCATTAACATTCTAGGAATCTATTATTCATTTTTCATAATTAAAACATGTATGTGTACATATATTCAAATTCATATGCATACAATAACATATTTATTGTACAATGATGTGTGATGGATATGTATATATGAATGTGTTTATTTGTATACATAAATCTACATAGCTACATAAATATATAGATATGTGCACACACATGAGCAACAGTGTTATATAGTTAATACAGGGACATTCCTGAAATGTGCCAACTGTGACCACAAGCAAATTGTTGAAACTTCCAGTGTTCTGAACATTTCTCTCAGTTCATGCTTTGAATGCCTCTTTTACTCATGTTCACTTCTTCTTCATCTTCATGCCCACTTCTGTCCACATCATATCCTATCTTTATTTTCTTCCTTGCTTTTCTATGCTTTGATCCTTCTTAAAGCCCTTCCTGGTTTCTTCTCTTCCTTCTCGATGCATCCTCCCTCCTCAAATCATCACATCAAAATGTAACATATTCATATGCATATAAATATGTTATATATGCATATAAACATGTCAATTTATACACATATATCTTGCATATGTATGATATAGATATATCTCCATTTGAAAATATCTTGTGAAGCATCATGGAAAAAACATTGGCTTTGTAATCAGGAGGGTGTATTTAATTCCCCTCTTCAATAACATACCAATAGCTTGACCTTGTAAAAGGCAGAGAACATCTCTGAACCTGGATTTCCTCAGTTCTAAGATGAGATCAACAACACTTATGCTATTTTCCTCATAGCAAAAACTTCTAAGAGTTTATCTGAAGATCCATTGCAATCAGGCACATGAAGCATTTGATGGATCCTAAAAATTGCTATTGATACTAGCCATGGTTAGTACTATGAAGCTTGTTAAGAAGTGTACTAAGGTCAGTTACTTCAAAATCAACCAATCAGCAAACATTTATGATGTTTTTCTATGTGCCAGGCACTTTGGAACAGAGAAAGAGAAGTAAAAAGAATGAAACAATACTCACAAAGAGTTTACACCTCCATGGGCATCAAACTCAACAGCTTCAAAACTGAACTTATTTTCATTTTCCCACACTTTATCCCAACCTTCTACTCTTCTTAATTTCTCTGTTACTGTCAGGGGCACAATTATCCTCTCAGTCATACAGGATAGTAGCCCAATGTCATTCTCAATTCCTCACCTTTATTCATTCCACAAATCCAATTTAATGCCAAATGTTGTCATTTCTACTCTCATAATTTGTCTTATTTAGGTTCACTTTTCTTCATATATAGTCTCCAACTTAGTTTGTGTTCTCACTACCTCTCCCCTAAACCACTGTAATGGCTTTCTATTGGTCTCCTTACCATTATTCTCTCTCTCTCTCTCTATTCAGCTACCAAAGTGATTTTTCTAGAGAATGGGTCTTTTGCCCAACCTCCCAAATTCTAGTGGCTCCCTATTGACTGAAGGTTCAAATAAAATAAATCCCTCTATTGGCTGTTTTTCATAACTTGTTCTCTTCCTACCTTTAGAATATTAAGACTGATCAATTCTGATGGAAATGGCTCTCTTTGAGGACTGGCGAGACTTACATGAACTGATGCTAAGTGAAATGAGCAGAACCAGGAGATCATTATACACTTCGACAACGATATTGTATGAGGACATATTTTGATGGAAGTGGATTTCTTTGACAAAGAGACCTAACTGAGTTTCAATTGATAAATGACGGACAAAAGCAGCTACACCCAAAGAAAGAACACTGGGAAACGAATGTGAACTATCTGCATTTTTGTTTTTCTTCCCGGGTTATTTATACCTTCTGAATCCAATTCTCCCTATGCAACAAGAGAACTGTTCGGTTCTGCAAACATATATTGTATCTAGGATATATTGCAATATATCCAACATATAAAGGACTGCTTGCCATCTAGGGGAGGGGGTGGAGGGAGGGAGGGGAAAAAAATTGGAACAGAAACGAGTGCAAAGGATAATGTTGTAAAAAAAAAATTACCCTGGCATGGATTCTGTCAATATAAAGTAATTATTAAATAAAAATTAAAAAAAAAAAAAAAAGGAAATGGCTCTCTTCAACAATGAGATGATTCAGACCAGTTCCAATGGTCTTGTGATGAAGAGACCATTTACACCCAGAGAGAGAAGTGTAGGAACTGAGAATGAGTTACAACATAGCATTTTCATTCTTTTTGTTATTGTTTGCTTGCATGTTATTTTCTTTCTCATTTTTCCTGTTTGATTTTATTTTTCTTGTGCAGCAAAATAATTATATAAATGTGTATGTATATATTAGAATTTAACATATATTTCTACCAAAAAAATTTTTTAACTTAGCAGAAGGCTTCCATTCCACTGGGGAGATCACAGATGGAGGATTTATGGAAGAAAATTAAGAAAAATTACCCAAATAGAATTCGCTTGGATCCATCTGATCCTGGTGCTGTTGTCTTAGGAAGCTCATTTATGACCTGTCCAATATTTTTTTCTAAAATAGCTCTTCTATTTCTTCTTCTGTTAATCAAGCTTGTTTATATTTTTGTAAATATTCTTCTATTTCACTTAAATTGTTAAATTTATTAGCATGTAATTGGACAAAATAACTCCTTATAATGGCTTTAATTTCATCTTTGTGGCATATTCACCCTTTTTATTTTTAATACCAATGATTTGTTTTCTTCTTTTTTTTAAAGTTAAGTTAACCAATTGGTTATTTTGTTTTTTCCATAAAACTAATGCCTACGTTTATTTACTAATTCAATGGTATTTTTACACTAAGTTTTATTGATCTCTCCTTTAATTTTTAATATGCCCAACTTAATGTTTAATTGGGAATTTTTAATTTGTGCTTTTTTCTACTTCTTTTTAATCATATAGCTAAATCATTGAGAATGGTTGAAAAGTTGTAATATATTATTGTTTTGGAATAATATTGTGCTATAACATATGATAAGCTTGATTAAATCAGAAAAAAACATGGATAGACTATGAAATAATGAAAAACAAAATGGACAGAACCCAAAGAATATTGTGTATAATAACAGCAATATTGTTTTAAGAACAACTTTACCCAAATAAGTCATTCTGACAATTATAAATACCTAAATCAAATACAAAGGCCATATGAAGGAAGATACTATCTGAATCTAGAGAGAGATCTGATAAATAGAAGCATGTATAGGATGATCTTACGTGTGTGTGTGTGTGTGTGTGTGTGTGTGTGTGTGTGTATGTGTGTGTGGTGTAGGTAGGGAAGGAAGAACACACAGAAGAAGGACCAAGATTTAGCACCTTTAAAGAAAAAGAAAATGTAGAATTACAGTCCCAAGAGTTGAGGGGAGTAGGAGAAGAAACTTCTGAGAGCAGGAAGATGCAAATGTGTGCGTGTGCACACAAAACACACACAATTTAAGAGGGAATAAATGGCAGAGCTAACAGAAAGAATGATTCTTGGTTATATAATCTAGGAAGACCATCAACTAGTTGTGACTAATGGCTAGAAGAGCTGACCTTTCTCCTCCTGGATTCTGTTTACATTAGAACGATTCACAGACCATCTATTCATTCACACTACCTCTCAGGCATTCTGGGAGAACAATTTAGGGAATTCAAGAATTGTAAACATATAACATTATAAACAGGATCACAAGGGCTGCAAGGTACGGGCCATGAGACCGAGCAGTTAATCTATTTCTGTTTTATAATTTCATTCTACCCTACTCTTACTCTTCTTCTCCTCCCCAAAACAGCTCTTAAGCAGAGATTCTATGAACCAGCACAGGGGAAATTGAAGCTGAGAAGTTTTTGTTCCACACATTTCAAGTTGAAAGGAAGCCACTGTGAGAGTACAAAGGGGATGCTCTGTGGAACACGAAGCTGGAAAACATCCAAGGAGAATTCCAAACAATTGCAGACATAAATTTGCCTGTAAAATTTAAACTGCTGGGCAATTTAGCTGAGGGGCACATGAATCCTGTGGTCTTTTCAACTCTGAAAATGCTTTCTGAAAGGAGAATGACAATATTAGCTGTACTATCTATTCAGCTTAAAGGCACACACCTGCGGTGGGAGCCATACTCCTTGTCTTTAAATTGAATTCAGTCTTTCAACATCTAACTCCAGCTGCACTGGGAAA
Source organism: Antechinus flavipes (assembly GCF_016432865.1). NCBI lineage: Eukaryota > Metazoa > Chordata > Mammalia > Dasyuromorphia > Dasyuridae > Antechinus > Antechinus flavipes. The sequence continues at coordinate 152,217,830 of NC_067398.1, read as the reverse complement.
AGTCATTTAGGTTACATCTACTTACACTGGAGTGTTTGGGTTGATCAAGAAGAACCAGTACCTCTGGTGTGAGGGCTTGTCAATCCCTTTTCAGGGCTACTTATCCACCTTTGGTATCTACCTGGAATTCAAGTCTTACCTGTGACTCCAAGAAGCCAACAGCTATACCTGGTAAAACTGTCTCAACAGGTTGAGGGGAACCTATGAACCACAAACCCACCAGTAGGTTATATTGGCATCTACACCAAGCATATGAAGTCATCTCAATAGAATGAGCAGATGAGAACACCTTGGTTTAAAGGCCATGAAGAAGGCTAAGTCAGGTGCTGTGGACTACTCAAAGTCTACTCCAGAGCATCCTCGGAATCTCTGAAATCCTTTCAGAGAGTCTGCAAATTCATAATTGGTTTTTATTTTTAATGTGATCAATATCTATAACTATAACCCACATAAACAAAAACTCTTTGGACAGATCCTCAATCGTTTTTAATAGGATAAAGATATTGAGAACAAAAGTTTGAGGACCACTGACTTAGAGCTTGGCTAAACACAAAAATACCACGTCACCCACTGAATGCCCACCAGTCAAACTGACTTTTGCCTGCCACTAAACTTGATGGCATTGGAAGAGAGAATGAGGCTGAGGACTTTGTGCAACTTTGCCCCACCTAAATCTCATTCACACAGCAGTCAAGACATCACCCTCTGATGTCATTGATCCTCTCTGAAACTGAAGGACAAACAACAACATCTGCACTGAAATAACTAGATGCAAGTGAAATATTCACACAAACTATTTGGTGGTATTCAGAATTTAGAGTTGTATAGGCCCAAAACACCAAAAAAATCCTGATGGTTTGATTAAATTCAGCTAGCTTTTTCTTTTCTCTCCTTGATTTCAATCAAATAAATTGATATTTATATAGATAAATGTAAACACAACAATAAGTAATTAACAACTTTTAAAAGTGATGGAGGAGATATTATTAATGCTAATTAAAATTAAAATTTTGTTATGGGTACATTTTTCTTTTTTTATGGAGAACCAGTTGTTAAACATTTACCAGCTCATCTTTGATTGAAGTTCTGATGCTGATACATATTCATTGTGTGACTCTGTGTGTCACTTTAACCCTTGATATCTTAGACTACTCTCTAGGAATATGTTACCAAACACGATACTAGTCAGCATTAATAGAGGAAATTTTGCTTATCAAAAATTTCTCAAACCATTGTAATATTTTATTAATTTTTAAAAAAGACTTCAGGCATTAAGTTGTATATACATAAAGAAATAAATATGAAATAGTCCGTTGCTTCAAGGGGCTTACATTCTACGGAAAATTTGGAATCAGTAGGAGGCACAGTAAATAGTAGGTTGAACTCAAGTCAGGAAGAGCTGAATTCAAATTTGGCTGCAGCCTATTATAGGCTATGTGTAGCCTAGACAAGTCATTCAACTACTCTCTGCCTCAATTTCCCTATCCATTAAATGAGGATAATAATAAAAACTATTAAAAACTACTTCCCAGAATTGTCAAATGAGATATTAACTATAAATTGCAAAGTACAGTGCCTGGGACAGAGTTAAATATAATCTATAAGTGCTATATATTATTATAGTAAGTGCCATATATTAGCTATCATTAGTATGATTATTATTATTAGATGATCTCTACTAATCATTCCATCTCTTTATCCTTTGAAATCAAGGCAACAGGTTCTCTAAAATCATGATAAACCTGACTTCCTGGGTAAAGAGTCTCATGAAATCAGGGCCTAGAAAATGGAGGGAAATGGGGACTCCAGAAACTGTGTTCCCAGTTCCATTGAAGCACAGTCCTACTTGAAAAATCTATTGTATAGTTTGTCACCATATTCCCCATCAGAAATCCAAGGTGATATCTGAAACCTGGGGGGAACAGGCTTCTAGTTATTAAAGCCCAGTGAGAATATTTGGAACTTCACAGAAGCCCATCTTGTCATTTTTTGAGTGAACTAGAAGGAATAGGTTTCTAATTATTAAAGCCCAATTTTCAGAACTTCATGGAAGCCAATTGGGTGAAATACAGTTTGCAGATAAAGAGAGATATATTTTGGTACACAACCAGCTTATACCTCCAGGGAAGATAGGGAAAAAAGTGAGTGATCCAGAGCTAAATCTCCCTCAGGAATCACCTCTATCCTGAGCTGGTCAAGGACTTATATTAATGTGGATCCCAACTTTCCTCCACACCAGGTAGTGCTTTGCTCTCCTCTCCTTGTGTCCAAGAACTCTTCCACTGTGAACTTTTGCAGATGGCATAAGCCAAGTGGAGTTCCTTTTTTTTCCTTTAACAGCTTCAATAATCTTCAATGATTCCACTGCCATTTAGGTCAACTGGCCAGAAAGAGTCTAAGGCTAGGTATGGACAGGCAAGCATGAATGAGATGAACTGGAGCCCATGTGTCAACAAAGAGATGCATCTTCAAAAAAAAAGAAAGAAAGAAAGAAAGAAAGAAAGAAAATTTAAAGGGAGAAGATGAAATATGGGGCAAAGACCAGGAAGGCATACAGGGAAAACTAGGGAAAGACAGCAGATGTTGTAAAGGATATTCTTTCATGTTTCCTGTGCACCAGAAATGTGCAGATGTATGTTGGCAGGGCTACAGTCAGAGTACAGAGTGAGGCTATAGCTTACACATCTGGAAGCTATTTAGTAGGGGTGTAGAGTTCAAATGCTCTCTGCTTCAGCCGGTGGCAGACATACCTTTCCGGGCAGGAGCCCACTTCAGGTTGGCCAGTGCCCGGCCTCGTTAGCAGAGGTGTCACTGGAGCTCTGAAGGAACAGAAGTTCACCCCAGCTCACCATTCGGGGCCAGCAGGACTGGACTGGCTTTCCCACTAAGGGCTCTGGCCCAAGGAAAAATAGAAATGATAATGAAGAAAAGGGAAGGAGGGGGGAGAAGCAACCAGCACCAAAACTGAGCAAAGCCTGGCTCCCAATCAAGAAACAAAATGTACTTGGATGAAATCCAGTGCATGAGTTAACTTGAGTGCAAAGCCGACCATTCAGAGGAAGAGGGAGGGGGGAAGGGGGTAAAATCTTGACTGGGCTGCATAGTAACACCAAACCATCACACTTAGACAGTATTTACTCTTCTCAGAAATCTTCCAATATTTTTCCTTCATTTGTTGTAAAAAAAAAAATGGGGGTAAAGGGTTCTCTTGGTCCTGGGAGAATTGCTTCTATATCTTGAAAGATTTACAGAGTCCCATGAAGACAAAGACTAAGACCAGCAAGGCCGGGACCCGAGGAGCACCATGATATGCTCACTGCTGGGGCAAAATGTGAGCCTCCCAGATGTCTGTCCCTGCAGCTGGAGCCGAGATCCCCTTGGAAATTAAGATTCTCCCTGCAGAGAAGCAAAGTCTGAATATCACTCTGATGAACGTGACAAAAGCAGAAGTGGAGTTGAAATTATATCCTGGGGTTGAAATAGGATCCAAGAACCACAAGACATTAGTCCTGGGAGAGACCATAGGAGTCCCTGCAACCCTTTCCTGCCCCATTCAGGGAGTCCCTCTATGAGATTCCCCAAAATCCAGCCTCTGCTTGTAAGACTTTAGCAATGAGGTCACTATGCTATGAGGTGGCCCATTCCTTTTTCAGACAACACTAATTATTAGAAAATCCTTTCTCATAATTGAGCTGAACTCTACCTTCTTGTAATTCCATTCATTTGTCTGTTATGTCCTTCTCAAGGCAAACAGGATCATGCTTAATCTCTTTTCAATATTATAGCCATTTATATACATGAAGAAAGCTATCTTCTTCCCCTAAATCTTCTCATCTTTAGGTTAAACATACCCAGCTATCTTCTGGGTCTTTAAGCAACAAAATTTTAAGACTTTTCACCATTCTGTTCACCTTGATCTGGACACATTCCAGTTATTTGAGGTCCTTCTTAATAAGCCATTAAACACATAAAATTAAACACAATATTGAGGATGTACCTTGGCCAGGCCAGAAGAGAATGGTACTGGGGCAGCTAGATAGCACAATATATATGGGCCTAGAGTCAAGAGGACCTGATATCAAATTCAGCTTCAGATGCTTAATGCTTCCTAGGGCAAGCTACTTAATAGAAAGGAAGAGAGGAAGGAAGGGAAAAAGGAAGGAAGGAAGGAAGGAAGGAAGGAAGGAAGGAAGGAAGGAAGGAAGGAAGGAAGGAAGGAAGGAAGGAACAAAAAATAGTCCCTGTCTTCAATGATCTCACAATCTAAAGGAATCTTCTGAAACTGTTGAAAATCCTGATTCTATCTTCTACTAACCATCCCAACTTTATTAATGTCAAATTAAACAAGTGTACCTATTATGTCTTCAATGAAGTCAAAAATAAAGATTTTTTTTTTCCAAGAAAAGTCCAAGTCAGTCACTATTTACTTCTAGGCTGGCCATTGACCACTTTTTGGGTACAATTATTCAACAGATAGGAATTCACCTAACTAAACCACTAATTAGCCCATAGTTCTCTACCTTAGCCAAAAGGATTTCATAAGAGAGTTTTTCAAATGTCTTTTTAGAAATCAAATACACTATGTCTTTGGCATGTCTCTGATAAATCAGCCTAGTAACTATTTACTATCCAAAAGGAAAGGAGATTGGTTTGGCATGGCTTTTTTGGGTGAATCTATGCTGGTTCTGACTGATCATTTCTTCTTTTTCTAAGTGTTCACAAACCATCTGTTTAATAATCTGTTGTAGAGTTTTTCAACAATGGATGTCAAGTTCATCAGTCTAGCTTCCCAGAATCTATCTTTTTTTTTCCTTTTAAGAAAACTGAGACAATAATACAACATAACATAGAGCCCTTTTAACATTTATTTATAAATTATTTTCCTTACAACACTCTTGAAAAATAAGTAGTACAAGTATTTATTTTCCTTTTACAGATGAAGAAACTGGGTCACAGCAACACACGAACTAGATAATAACAAGTATCAGAACCAGGATCCAAATTGGGGTCATAACTGGTCCAACTATTCTGGAGAACGATTTGGAACTCTGACAAAATAGCTATAAAATTGTGCATTTCCTTTGACCCAGCAATAACACTACTAGTTCTACACCTCAAAGAGATTAAAGAAAAAAGGAAAAGGACTTCTATATGAACACACCTACATGTATGTATATATTTACATACATATATACATACACACATGTGAAGAGAGTCAGAGATAAACAGAGAAAGAGAGGGAAAAACAGAGACAGAGACTGAGAGAGAGGGAGAGATGGGGGAATGGATAGGAATGCTTATGAAAGAGAGAGAGGGAGGAGAGATAAAGATAGAAACAAAGACAGAGGAGGGGAGAGAGGGAGAGAAGCTGTGTGTAGTAGCAAAGAACTGAAAATTGAGGGAATTTGATCAATTGGGGAATATATAATCAAGTTGTGGCATATGATTGTGATGGAATACTATTATGCTATAAGAAATAACATGCAAGATGCTTTAATAAACAACTGGGAATACATGCAAACTGATGCAAAGCAAAATGAAAAGAACTAGGCAATACCTATATATATCAACAGCAATATTGTAGCAATGATTAAATATGAAAAAGACTTAGCTACTCTGATCAAGACAATGATCCAAGACAATTAAAAAAGACTCAAGATGAAAAAAACTACCCACCTTCAGAAAGAGAACTGATAGATTCCTTGCACAGATTGAAGCATATATATATAAATTTTGCAACATGCTTAATACAGAATTATGTTTTGCATGACTTCACATGTATAACTGGTATCATATTTCTTGCCTTCTCAATAAATGAGAGAGGATGGGGAAAAAAGAGAATTTAGAACTTAAAAAAAATGTTTAAAAATAAAATTTTAGAAACTGGGTTTGTATAAAATATGGTAGAATTTAATGTTTTCTTTAGTGCTCATCTAATCCAACCCAGTAATTTTGAATGGGGAAACTGAGACAAAGGCTTGCCTCAGGTCACATATAATGCCAAGTCTGAATTTAAGCTGCTCTTTCTATGAAATTAACTTCAAGTCTGATGCTTTCTGGACATCTGCCCATGCACTTCCAGCTCCTCACGTTCCCTCACAATTCTCTAGAATTTACTGGCAGAAGTCCACTAAGTTCATTGATAAGTTTTTTTTTTTTTTCCAGTACCCTGGGATATAATTTGTCTGGGCTTGGAACTTAGACTAATTGAGATCAACAGTGTGCCTGGAACATAGGAGGTAATTAATAAATATTTATTGACTGACTAAGATCAATGAGGTACTTTCTGCCTCCCTCTGTTCTTGGGCTTTAATTCCCTCTACCTCCTACCCCCCCCCAATCATATGGGACAGTTAGTTAGAAAAGGGAAAGTCATAGTTTTCTGAAAATGATAAAATACTTGGCTAATAATGGAATACACAGACAAGTATTGTGAAGAGACACAATCTCTCCAAACTTTCTTTTATGAAAAATCAGGGCAAATGTCTCTTCTGGAGCCAATCTGAGGTGACTGACTGTTTGGAGTCCCTTTGCTGTTACAATATATGGTGTCCTGTGAACTGGTCTCACTCCTTGAATATCCATATGCTTGAGAATGTCACCCTTAGTATTACGAATCCTTTACAAAAATTCTCTTCCCCCAACAGAGTATTTACCTCTTATTGATTAGGTATAGAAATGAGACTTCCTGCCATCTAAGACCTTACAGCTTCCCTCAGAATTAGAGAATGGAATCACATATCTACAGTGCCCCAGATTAGGCCCAAAGCAGCAGGAACCAGACCAGATGCTTAGTTCCCTTACTGAAACATATCCCTAAGCAACAACTGTTTATATATATGTGCCTAACAAAGGAAGACATGATACAGGGAAATAAATGAAGGATTTGACTATGACTTGAGTAACCAGACAAAATAAGAGACATGATCCCCTTCCCTCAAGGAGTTTATAATCTTGATAAGGAGATAAGAAATACACACTTGGAAAAATAGTTCAATAAAAAATGGCATATGGCAAATGACCCAATCAATAGCTATTCTTTATATATACCCATTTACTTCAAAATGATATATACTCTGCCTGCTTCTGTAAAAAATGAGTTGGCTAAGAATTGTTTTAAAAGGTCAGAGATGTTTCTATAGATGTCCCAATGGTAGGATGGGTAGCTGACTGAATGTATGGAAAGAAGGTGTCAGAGATGACAGCAAGATCTCAAACCTGGATGGTATCATCAGGGAAGTTAAGGGAGAAGGAAAATCTTTCTTAAAAAGGAAATTATTAAATTTTCAAAATTTTAAGAGTTGTCAGCATGATGTCTTAGAGAATCACTATGCCATACACTGTCTAAAGAACTTTTTTAAGCTGCAAAGATTGAAGGCTGTCCTAGTGACCTCAAAGAATTAGTTCACTTGGCTCTTTGGAGTTTAAACTATATTTAACTCTCTCAGCCCCCTTTTTAAAAATGTGTTTTCTCATATCAATAGACTTCTTAATCTAACTACAATCCATTTCCAGTGGTTTGTTACAGAAATTCTATATATTCCCCCCAAACCAGAAAGGAAATGTAAATGAGTTTGGGGTACACAGCAAAGCTGCCTCTTTGTTCTGACAAATTCTGGCTTCAGTTAAACTTTAATGACCTTTCATACAATTCTGTCAAAATTTACATCGTACCAAAGTATCCACTAAGTAACCACTTGAACATGGACTTCTACAAAACAAACTGAATATAAGAACTCTAGAAGCTGATTCCAGCTAGGGCCAACATCAGTGGAGATGAACATGGAAGAGACTAGGTGGAGTGAAAGTCTGACACATCTTAAGGGTCTTTGTAGTTGCCAAATGCTCTCATGAAGCAGAATTTTTATGTACCTCTAACTGGTTACAATGATAAAATCACACTGTCAATCTCTGTAGATTCCAATTTACTTAGGCCCCTGTGCCTCAGATAGAGGATGGAGCATAGTATAATGGAAAATGCACTGCTCCTGGTCTCACTTATCTATCTCTGAACCTCAATATACTTCATCTGTAGAATGGAAAGGATAATACCTAGAGGACCTTTTTCACAGAATTATTGTGGGAACTAAATGAAATAAGGTAGGCAAAGCACTACATAAAATTTGAGGCATTATATACATGTCAATTATTATTAAAATGTCAGAATAACAATAAAAGAAATATGATCTGGCCTTTTGAGAATCCCACCAAATGTTTGACACACACATCTTAATTAGATGTTCTTTTTTCTTACATGTTCCTTGATATTCTCTCAAATGTACCATATTTAGTTCTTCTATATTCTTCCTTCAAGAACTTATTTTGTACCAAATATAAAACTAAATTTCCTTATATGTGAATGACAACTGTCCTCTTTTCTGTTGGATAAAAAAGGCTTTAATCAAATAGATATTCTGAAGTGTGAAGGTTTTCTGGTGTAGTCCAATGGTTGCAAAGAGTTTTACCTTCACCCCACACCCAATACAGTCATGCTGTCACCTAGTTCCTGATATCTGGCAGCAGGGAGAGGATGACTCATGGGCAGCATGATTCACGAGGGTGCTCACTGTAGCACAAGGTCATGGAGACATCCTAGATGATTCTTTAATGGGCAGACCAACCCACATCACATTTATTGGATATCCTTGGGTCAGTGCACTGGGTGGCCACCGCTCTCATCTCACCAAATGCTACATTGACCAGCCTGCTACTGTTGACTCAATCACCTGGCCACCAACAATGAAGCTGGTTGTGATTACTTCAATTCTTGCTACTTCTAATGATAGTGATTGCTTCCTCCAATCCCATCCCTTTCTCCATGAAAGCTTCTGCAATGACAAGCAGCCTTTTCCAGTGCTTTTCCATTTGCAGCCTGTTCCTCTGTTGATGCATCACAGTACTCCATTTGCTCTCTTAATTACTGCCAGACACAGAACTGAGGCTTGTAGGGTGTAGCCAGTAGTACTGCCAGATCCTTTTCCATTCAGTGTCTTGAAGTCTGGCTCCATTTAGACCTTAATCCTTTTTGCCATCTTTGACCTAGTTCCCATTATTTTATGTTTTTTCCATATTAACTTACATGAGCTACTTGTCATCCCACATATATCCTGATAGCTCCATATAATCCCTGGAGACATGCATGCACACAAATATATATCCATGTATCCATACAGAGAGATGGATAGATAGATAAAAAAATTTATATATATCAGACCAGAAATGTATCCATTTTTTCTTTCTATCTATGTCACATGAAACCTAGATTGAAATTCCACTAGAAATATTCAGATGGCATTCCTCTTAATTAGTAAAAGGATATTTGAGATGCTAGGACATTGTTTTGGGCTAGACCTAATACTATTTATCTTTGGGGAAGAAATAGAGAGATGGAAAATAGATGGGACTACAATCAGGTACATTTAGAATTGGTTGGATTACCAAATCCAAAGGGTCATGATTAATGGATTGATGTCAACCTTTAGAGATATCTCCAGTGAAGTACTTACCTGTTATTCATGCTTATGACTGAATTACATACAGACATAGTTTGGCTCGCTTAACACATTTGCAAATGACATAAAATTGAAAGAGAGAAATAAGGAAAGAATCAGAGACAAAGAGACCCAAAGAGAATGAGTATCCTAAGAGAGGAATCATATTAACTTCATTTATTATCAGAAGACAAAATGAAGCAAGACCAAAAGAGAAGCAAGCAGCAGGGAAGCGGGTTTCAGCACACTAAAAGGGGAAAACCCTTAATAATTAGAAATACTCAAATACAATGAACTTCTTCAGAGGGAGGAGGCTTTTTGTCTTCTGATAATAGCTAAAGCAATTTATTTTACTGGGTGGACAGATACAGAAGGCTCCTCCTGTTCAAATGTTTGTATTTTATATGAATGGCTTCAAGGACTGACCTATGTCCTATTCTTCGGCTGCTCATCTATTCCTGTGAAGCAGCCCATTAGTACTTGAGAAGTTGCCATGTCCTTTTCATTTCACATTGGTCATTTAATGTAGTAAGTTTCCTTGGTCTAGAATATAAAATCAGACAGCAGAAATATAGTTATATAAGGGTTGAAGAGGTAGTAAAGTATTAAATATAGAAATATTAATTAGAAGAACTTGAAGAAAAGGCACAATCAGGAATAAACTCTGAGCCAATTAGGGACAATGACCAAGTTGGGCTTGGCTTAGGACCTATTGTTGTCCAATCAATGAAAGCCAGATTGTTTTTCAGTTTATGTGTGGTACTCAAGAAAAAAAGGAAATATATATATATATAGCCAGTAAACTGCATGCTATCTTTTAAGGTTTTGGCAACCAAAACCTACAATCCTTTGGGCAGAGAACCCACAGGTAAATGTGTGTGTGTGTGTGTGTGTGTGTGTGTGTGCTCATGTGTATATGTATATATGTGTATATATAAATATATATGCATACATATGTATGATTCCATCTATGGCAAAGTTTTGTGCAGCTAGGTATCCTTTTATTTGAAGGAGGAGGAGACACCTTTATTATAGAAAAAATTTCCCATTTGACTTTTTTCCCGCTTTGGATTTCCAAGAGTGAGCATGATTTTTATACGTGTATGATTTCATCTGTGTGATGAATTCATCCTTGGCACAAAAAAAAATCCCTCCACAAATATAAATCACCAAATCATTTGAAACTTATAGTCTTAGAGAGATACCTGTAGCAATGGCAGATTAAATTGCTGCCCCCTGATCTCATCATTAACATGTATTAGAGACAGGACAAGAATGTCCTCCTGATTTTAAGGCCAGCTCTTGGATGTGTGTGGATAGAAATTAGAAACTCCCTTCTGCATAACCAAAGACCAGGGCTCTTGAAAAGAAATACCTATAATCTTTCTAACCACCCTTATTTAGAAACTTCAATTAAGTATCCAAGTTAACAGTACCTTAGTTGGTTACATTTGACTACAAGACCCACACTTAACAAAGTAATCTGAACCTTGAACTTTAGTCCCAGCAGATAAATGTATAGGTAATTCAACAAAACTTTAAGATCAGTCACCTTGGAAAATGGCTTTCAAAGCATGAATAGAAGTCAGAATAAAAAAGTCTTGAGTGATAAATATCCTAAAGACTTGCCCCACAACTATCTCACTCATCCATCTCAGAGCTCATTTCAGAGGGATCCCTGTGGGGTGTGGAGTCCCCTTAAGCTCCCAAACTTCAAAGACTTATGCTCTTGGATTCACATGTTATATCTTGCTCATCTCTTTCTTAGAGAAACAAAAAAATAAAAAAATAAAAAACCACTACAAGAGTTGTATTAGGTGCTATTTTTAGTCCTATTTTTTCTCTTTCAGGATCAAGAAATTTCATACTTGACTAATTGATATGGTAGGTCATGTGGGCCTTCTAGCAACTACACTCTGAAATAGGAATTGTTCTGTGAGCTTATAATACAGACTTAGGCTGGTAATTACTTGCACTTAAACCTTTTTAACTCGTGCGCTTGAATTTAGTGACAACACTGGAGACAGAGAATAAATTTTTAAAAAACTTATCTATTGGGCTTTGAGAAAAAACAATTGTGATGAAGTTGCATCATAAATTATAGAGTTTGCATCTAGAAAGGAAGCAAAGAGAGTACTTGGGCTGACTCCTTTTACAGATAAGAAAACTGAGGTCCAAAAAACTGAAGGAGTACTTACTTGCTAACAGAATTCCTATTGCCTACTAGAGAGCCCAAGGCTCTCTATGATAGCACACTATTGCACTTATTTGTTTTGTAGGTAAGATCTAGAATGGCATTGATCTTCCCAGAAATCCCAAATTGTATATTAATCAAATGCCACTTAAATAATACATAAAAGAAAATAACACATTATCTCAAAAGAGGACAGTGGCTAGATTTGTTTGAACACTGGGGTTAGAATCAAGGAGTTGTTGTTTATAAATTTTTCAGTCATGTCCAACTGTTTGTGACCCCATTTAGGTTTTCTTGACAAAGATATTGAAGCAGTTTGTCATTACTTCCCCAGTACATTTCACAGATGAGGACACTAAGGCAAATAGGGTTAAAGTGATTTGTTCAGGGTCACATACCTAGTAAGTGTCTGAGGCCAAATTTGAACTCAGAAACATTAGTGTTCCTTACTCCACGCTCTATCCACTTCATCATCCAGCTGCCAGTCAGGAAAACCTGAATTCGAGTACAACCTCAGACACTTACTAGTTGTATGACTGTAGGTAAGTCATTTAATCTCCATTTGCCTTTGGAAAAGGGAATGGCACACCATTCCAGTATTTTTGCCATGAAAACCTCATATACAGTATGGTCCATGGAATCACAGAGTCAGACACAATTGAACAACTGAACAATTGAATAATGTGAAAGGATACTCTATGTCATTTGTTTTCTTAATCTTAAATATCAGAATAGATTATTTCCAGAATGATTTTATATAAAGAGCACTAGCACTAGCTCAGAAGTCAGAGAACCTAAATTTGAATCCAAACTTACTTTTTTTACAATAAGCAAATTACACAGCCAACCTGAGCTTGACTCTTCTCATTTATAATATGAGAGGATTATTGGAATAGAACTTCTAGAGGTTCCTTCCAAATATAAATCTTTGATCAATGATCCTACTGTGTGGTCTTACATCAGATAGGAAAGTAAAATCATAAGACTGCATTGAGTTTCAGCCTTGGAGTCAGGACAACCTGATTCTAAAACTTCACCTTTGACACATGAGCTCCCAAGTGCTCCAACACAGCTAATTCTCTAAGACTATAACATTCAGTAGGATTATATTTGCCAGAGATTTCCTATATCCGATGCATCTACAAGTCCAGTATCTGCCTATCACTGTGTCCTCCTACCCAAATAAGATCACCAAGTTTCATTTTAGCTCAGTTCCATTTCAGTTCAATAAAACAAGCTAATGATTAGCAAAGCCTTATATAACACAATTTCAGTTGCAAATCTTAATGCCAAACAAGGGGAAAATACTTATTACTTAGATGGCTCATTGCATATTCAAGCTTCAAAGAACAAATATCCTGGAAATGTCTTTAGTTTAATTATCATGGAAAACTCCTGGTGTGAGAGATGAGGATCTGAATGCACCTCCACATATGATTTCATAGATAAATTCTGAGGTACATAGAAGTTAAATAACTTGCCCAGACTCACATTGCAAATGAGAGAGGCAGGATTCAAACCCAAGGCTTCCATATCACAATCTCAGCATGCTATCCACTCATCCATGCTGCCTATTCCAATTTTTAAAGGTCATAATTGAAACTGACTTCCCACAGAAGCCCTCTTAAATCCACTCAATCCATGATGACATTTTCCTGGACCAGGATCTAAGAATATCTCAAGGCTCAGACATCTTTTGAGTGCATGTGAAGAGGAGTGAATGAATCAGGTGAATGTGAATCTAATTTTTAAAAACTTGGTTTCAAAAATATAGATCAAAATGTGCACAATTTTATGTTATTAAAAACCAAGACCCTTGCTTATTCTGACATAATCATGGAGGTGGGGTATATCATGTCAATAAATAATATCTATGAAAAAATGAAAATTTGCCCTACTTATTGACTCTCCTTCATAAATCTCTCAGATATGGCCATAAAGTCTCAAACAGAGAGAGCAGTTATGTTGAACAAGGAAAATATTTTCCCCAACTTTGACTATGAACTTGAGAGGAAGAAGAGAATACAGATTTATTAAATACCTACTTTGGACCACTTTACAAATAATATCTATTTGATCTTCATAACAACCTTAAGAAATAGGTGATTCCCATTTTAGAGTTAGGACAACTGAGTCAGAAAGAGGTAAAATTATCATCCCAGGGTCACACAATTAGTAACTATATGAGAACAGAATTAAACCCAGTTCTTTGAACTCCAAGTCCAATACTATTTACATGACTGCCTTTAGAAAGAACACTGATTCTTAAAGAAGATAGGCAGTACAGTGAATGTTCCTAAGTTCAAATCTGGACTCAGACACTTACTAGCTATGTGATTCCTAGGCAAATCACTTAAACTTGTGTGCCTCAGTTTCCTTTTTTGTAAAATGATCTCGAAAAGGAAATGGAAAACCATTCTAGGATTATGATCCATAGTTCTATACAGAGGTGACCTAAGAGGTAGATGCTCAACCACAGAAGAAGCCAAAATGCCAACTTGAAACCATCAGGGAATTAAGACAACCATAGTTACTCTTTCCTACAGAAGGACTAAGCAACATGCCCTCAGTAAACTCAATATCAAGATTATTCACTATCTGGAAACAAGGTGTATTCTGAAACATTGTTTCTAAATCCATGGTGAGAACTCAAAACATATTTCCCAGAGAAACATTTTAAATCGCAACAAGGTTCCAAAGACAGCCACTGAATGCCTATTTAACCCAGAATGAATGAAACAAATTAAGTGCTTTCTATATGCAGACCACTACATTTAGTGATAGAGATACAAACAAACCTGCCTAACACTGTCTCTCAACAATTCACATTCTAATGAGGTTTAACTGGTTCTAAATACTCTTTTATTTTATTAATTCTGTGGGAAAATGTAGTTCTGATTTGGAAACCTAGAATATCTCTTGTCCATTAACAACAGAGGCAGCATGTTTTTCTGTTTTCCCATTAATAATGTAATAATTGACAATGATGGTTCATATAGTGGCAAGAACAAGGAGTGAGTACTTTGGACTTCTGCTGTCTTATCTCAGGCCAGCAATATATAACCAAAAGAGAAGAAGGGGTTAAGGAATACCTGCAAAGTTACTAAGGAGAAGGGGTTCAGGAAGGAATGAGTAATGTAGGGCCTTAGTGGGCCCCATTAGTGGGGACATGGGTCCTTTGAAGGAAAAGGCTACTGATGAAGTTTCAGATCAGGGAAGGTTAAGAAGGGACAGTGAGGTAATTCAATAAATATAGCAAAGACCTGGAAATCAAAGAGGGTTGAACTCAAATCTGGCCTCAAATACTTACTGGTTGTGTGACTCTGGGCACTTAACCCATGGTGATCTTATTTGCAAAAAGGGAATAATAATAACACGTCCCTCCCAGCATTATACTGAGGATCAAAAAAGATCATTGTAATGCACTAGCCCAGTGCCTGACACATAATAAATGTTATATAAATGATAGCAATTGTTATTATTCTGATCAAGAAAATTATCTAAGACAATTCCAAAGGATCCATGATGAAAAATGTTACCTATCTTCAGAGAGAGAATTGATGAACTGAATTCAAATTAAAAAAAAACATTAAAATTTTTTTTTCTTTATTTTTCTGATTGTATGAGTGTGTGGGGTTTTTTTGCAACATGGATAATATAGAAATATATTTTGCATGACTTCACATGTATAATTAATAGCATATTGCTTGCCTTCTCAATGGCAGAGAGAAGAGAGGAAAGAATTTAAAACTTAACATTGTTTAAAAATTATTGTTAAAAATTTTACAAGTTATTGGGAAATATTTAATGAAGTAAATAAAAATGTTGAAAAGATGAAAATGATAGCTATTATTTTGAAAAATGTAAGGATGAAACTAGGCAGATAGGAAATGAAGAAAAGAATTGATGATGGGGGCAGGGTTCCTCTAGCAAAGGCAGACTTGATGGTGACAACCACAAAGCTTTGAAGTCTCAGCCTTCAAAGTGTGGCCAAGACTGATCAGAATTAAGTACCTGGAAGGAGGGTCGATTTTAGTTCCAGATGGGCAGTTACAAAGTCATCTCTGCTGGATGGATGGTGAAGATGAACAATGGCATTCAGAATTCACTTTGGGGAAGAGAGACAGCCCCTACAATACCAAAGGCAGATAAAAACTGGACCTCTGATTTTTTCTGACAGTGGGAACTCTGTCTACCATAAAGGTCAGCATTTCTCTCCAATATCTACTAGTCTTAGGGACTTGCCTAGATCATTGAGAGATTAATTGATTTGTCCAGAGTCGTACAAGCAGTATGTATTAAAGTGGCACTTACTGCTGATCTTCCTGGCATTGAGTATAGATTTCTAGTTCTCCCCCCCTCTCTCTTGTGTTCCATCCTAGGCAAAATTTGCTGATCTTGGTACCCAAGAACCAGACTAGTTACTGAGATTGAAAAACTGAGCTGTATTTGCCTATACTCAAAGAAAGGTGAGAAGGGCAAACATAAAACACAATCTCCAATTTTTAGAACATGAAAGTAATGCCTGTAGATTAAAAAAAAAAAAGAGGGAAGGGAATGTTATTCAACTAATGAGTGACAGGGCTAGAAATTGAATCTTACAGATTTTTTTGAGTCATAGATAATTATTTTTATTTTATTTTAGAGCTGGAAAAGATCTGCAAAATGATCTAATCCCGCTGAGGAAATTGAGACCTAGGGAGATTAAATGACTTTTCCAAAATCACATGGAGAGTAGGAAGAAGCAAAATTAGGCTTAAACCAAAGACACAAGATTATAATCTCCCCATTTTACAATCAAAAAACCTCAGTCCTATTGGTAAAATGATTTTCCTAAGATCACTCGGGTAGCAGGGTTTTTAATCCACATCCTCCAACTCTAAATTCAGGACTCTTTTGGCTTCCCCACGCTGCCCACCAAGATTGCCACACCCCTGTCCTTCTGCAGCTGCTCCTTCAAAATCTTAGATCTTGCTGAGAAGCTTCCCTGTACACACAGCCATTTAGTAACTGATCAGGGAGGGGATGCTCCTGTGTGACCCCATTTCCTGGGATTTTAGAATGTTCTAAATCCAAACATTAAGTGGTCTGCCACAAACTCTAAACTAGTTAATAAGGAAAACACTGTTCTTCCTAATGTTTGTTTGTCCCTAAGTATATAAAACTGTTGCAATATAAAAGAATCATTCTAACATCTTCAAAAACTCTATTTTACAATCCCTTGTTTCATCCCCTCTGCCTGCCTTGTTATGTATTACTGGTCCCTCTGTGAGATATTATTGTCTATTTGAAATCTGAAAATAACTTGTAAAGCTAGCCTGTAAGATCAAACCATCAGCTGGAAGTTCAAATGAACCTTTTGAATTTATTTTCTTCTCTGAAGGGCATAGATAATTTAAAAATAAAAAAAAAAACTGAGGGGAGGAGGGAAGGGAGAAAAATTATAGTTTGGAACCTTTTCTCAGGTGACCAGAAAAGGAAGCTAGACCAGGGTCCTGCCCATTAGCCAACAAACAGTGCTAAAACCCCTAGCACCAATCCCGGCTCTTCTTGCCTAAGGAAAATTTGAGGAAACTGAATGTGAGGAATCAGGAAATAATGAAAATAGTCAATGGCAACTCCAAGGATGCCAACATAATAAGAAGCAAGATGAAAATGGTAGAGGAGATCATGGAAAATGAAACATTGCAAGAGGAAAAACTAGCTAGGGACAGGTTTTTATCATGATTTACCAATGAGAAAGATTAAGTCTTTGCCCTCGCTGATGGCTTCCTGTGGCTAAGCCCACAGAAGCCTAATTGAAAGATTCAGGTCAACAGAAGTCTGCTGTCTGCTCCTGCTGTGAAATTATATGATTACAAACCTTTTACTTCAATACTTAGTGAAATGAATAAAATGTTACTATAGAAACATTATTGAGACTGTATATATATATATATATATATATATATATACATATTTTGTTTTGTTTTGATTTTCCTATTCTATATTTACTATGTCCAGCAAATATAAAAAAAAAAAAAAGAAAACCCCATGGTGGAAAGATAATAAATTTTATTCAATTCTTCAAATGTTTCAACTTAATTTTGTATTTCCTCAATAATGAAAAGAATGAAGGTATGGGTTTATGTGACACTCAGAAGGAATTTCCTATTCTGCTCTGCAAATTGATAGTTATTGATGTCATAACATACATAATTTCACAGTTAATATTTTTACTCAACTAACCTCTGGCATCAGAAAGTTCTCACCAAACCCTTGTTTACATTGCATGGAACAAACACTAGGGCTGCTGGGAGTACAGTGTGGGAAATGGTAAACTTGAGGATTGGTGATTCCAAAGGGTGGGGAAGATAAGAAGAACCAGTTTCTCTCTCATCTCCACAGTCCTTAGGCTGAATCTTCAGTTGGGGCAGTTGGGGCCTCTCCCCTTGGGAATCCCACCCCAAAGATCCCCGAACTTGGGTCCAAATGCCAAGACCTTGGGAGCCCCCAGGTAGGGGTGTGGAGTGCTTTGTTTACATGTATGAGAGAGACACAATGCTCATCTCAAAAGGATTCCTAATTACTGCTATTTTATCATCTAAATGTAAACATGGATAATCACAGAGTAATCCATAGACGAAGAAGTGGAGTAGAACTTATTTTCAGCTTGATATATAGAATGAGAAGTAGTTATGGAATCAAAAGGCCTGAGTTGAAATCCTATATTTGGTGTTTACCTATTGGTGTGACTAAAGGCAAGTCTTAACCTCCCTGGATCTATCTGCTCTATATCTTAAAAGTATATAAAAGTCTATAGCTATAAAGTATAGGGATCATACTAGATTCTCTCTAAGATTTTCTTGGGCTCTGGATGTATAAGAGGGGTAAAGTGGTAAATAAATTTTCTGGAGGGAAAACTGTACACAGGACCACACTTTTAAGTTTAATATACATTAACATTTTCTCCATCATGTTCTTAAGTCTAGACCAGTGGTAGCAAAATGAAATAGAAATGAGATCACTACTGTGTATAAGAACCTCTATAGGCTGCCTACTAATTTAGAAAAAATATTTTATTGTTATCTATGTCTTATTGTATGTTTATTCATTTCATTAAATACTTCTCAATTACATTTAAATCTACTGGGCTAGCCTAGGAATGTTTGACATTTCTGGAATAGACAATTAACAAAATAAGTCAAGTCAAAAGGGGAAGGTATAGGTAGGTGCCACGGTGCATAGAGCACCAGCCCTAAAGTTAGGAGGACTTGAATTCAAATCCAGCCCCTAACACTTACTAGCTGGATGACCCTGGGCAAGTCACTTCCCCCAATTAAGTAATAATAATAATAATAATATTAATAATTCAAGCCCTAATGTGTAACTTTTGTCAGTGAAAATCTAATAATTGATTACTAAGTTAAAGCTGCTCCAGAATACTCCATCATCTTGGGATACTTTTCAGGATAGCAGTTCACCTGATACACATTATCAAACATTAGGAACAACTCTATGAAATCTGAATGCACCATTCCCTACATTTAGAATCGCTCCAGATCTACCAGGTAAAAATAATCCCTGTCTTAAATCCAATACTATTTCCTTCTTAAAGTCTTTCATATACCATTCTGTTCCATTCTTCCATGCAACACAAGTCCACAAATGATTTTTCATTCTTAAGAGTTCACATATCACATTATACCTGCTCTGTTTTTAATCTTATTTCTGTATTATAGTTACAGTACATTTGTATATTTTTATATCCTCCCTGGTAGACTAAAAGCTTTATGAGAATAGGGACTTATGCATCAGTTATCTCTGTAAATCTCTAAGTACTCCACACATAGCAAATGATTTCTAATTCATTGCTTACTGAATAAATGAATTAATTGATTATTTTATTAAGTTAATTATAGAATGTAGGATCATTTTAGCTTTAACTAAAACTTTGCAGATATAAATTTGCCAGTCAACAACAGAAGGTTCTTGCTCACAGAGTTTTATAGACCTCATCAATTTCTTCTTCTTCATACAAATCAATCTCAGATCATAATCAAGATCTTGGATATTCTTTAATGTGCTAAATTACAATACAAACAATAAGGATACAAACAGGACCATTGGTCATTATTATTAGATAAACAAAACATCCTTGATGAAATATAGACTAGTCCAGCTCAACTATACTTGTATAGAATTCCTTTTGGAGTGTTAATTCTGACTTCAGAGAGGCTATTTGGGACCTATTCATCCTCCAGGCAAAGATGCGTTTTGTGCTTTAGTTCTTAGGATCCTAAAATCATAGATTTAGAGGTAGAAGAAATCCTAGAGACTGCCTAGCCTACACCACACACGCACAGCCCCCACATACATACACACAGCCACCATTTTGCAAAGAGCAGATAATAGGCCCATAAAAGTGAAATGTTTTGTCCAAGGTCACAAGGTAATCTATATCCTTGAACTAAAAAGAGAAACAGCACTAGAAATCAAATGGCTCTCCTTCTTCCTCATTTATTTTTTTAGCACAACCACATGTCTAATGTCTCTTGCCTCTCTGGTACTGTATAAATACTTCCATTTTACTTTCTTTCTATCCACTTATTCAAGTTTGTAACTTGATTATTACTGAGATATTAGTGTGTCTGATCACATACTTACTAAACATCTAGATGGAATCAGGAAGACCTGCATTTGAATCCAGGCTCAAATGCTGACTACTGGGGTAACTGAGCAAGTCATGGTTATTTCTGTAAAGAGATAAATTCATCTAAAAAATGAGGCTATAATAGTACCTTTGTTGTTTTTGTTCAGTCATTTCATTTGTGCCCTACTCTTAGTGACTCTTTTGGAGGGTTTTCTTGGCAAAGATACTGGAGTGTTTTGTCATTTCCTTCTCTGATTCATTTTACAGATAAGTAAACTGAGGTAAACAAGATTAAATGATTTGCCCAGGATTACACAGGTAATAAACATTCAAGGCCAGATTTAAATCCAAGTTTTCCTGATTCCAGACCTTCTGCACAATTCATTGAAGCACCCAGCTGCCCCAATAATAACATTGACCTCCCGGTTTTTACAAACTTAAAAACACTAAAAAAAAAAAAAAATGGTAGCTATTATTATGAATTTGCCCGTCATCTGCATAGCATCATCTTTTCTATAGGATTTTTAGTTGTTACAGATTATTCCCTAATTATTCCCTTCTTGGAGTCCAGTCTAAATATTTTGAGCAAGAGAACTCTAGCTGTGATTGGCGAAGAGAAGGGCCATATAATTGGGGTTGAAGGGGATAATTATATGAAATAAAAGCCATGTTGGTCTCATTCTAGAGCCATCAGTCATTTGAAACTTTATCTAACACTTCTAATTAAAGAAGGGATAAATGAGAATTACAAGTCCCATTGAATTACAAGACCTATTGTATATTAGGTCAGTTAATCACTATTTAAGGTCCAAGGTGTCTGCTGCCAGCATTATTTATTGCCATCACATCAGAAAGCATTTTCTTAACTTCTTATTACTACTTGCTAAGTCCAATTCGAATGCTTGATGGTTGTTCTCACCTCAATTCTCTCCTGAGAGAGCACTCCTTCATATCACTGCTGGAATAATTATGGATATTAGCATGGCCCAGTGAAAAGAGCACTGACTTTAGAGTAAAGAACTGGATTTGAACCTTATCTCTGCTATGTTTCTTACCTTATCATTCAAATGAAAATGCTTTGATAAATTGGCCTTAGAGGTTCCTTCTGCAGTAACTCTAAGATCCACAATCTAAGTTATGTCATTCTTTTGCTTAAAAATCTAGTGTCTCATTACTTCCTATCTAGTAAAGTTCAAACACTTCTGCCTGGTATTCAAGGCTCTCCACAATTTAGTCACTTCAAAAATCTCAGTTTTTACCTGATAAATGTCTGCCCATTCTTTAAAGTTCCAACATGTGTTGTCTAAATGCTACTTACAATGAAGAACAACTAGATATCTCTAGAATTTCACCCACTTCTCTCCCTGGAAGACTTTGATTTCTACAGAAATTGGAGCCACAAGACTGTCCCTCTCTGATCTCTTAGAGAGAGGATACTATGCTTCTCCACAAAGTATCTGTTGATCAATAATAAGAAGGTCAACCTTCCTTCTCAGACTTCACATAGTCCTTTGTTATATTATTCTCTAATGCACTATCATACATGTCTTCTAAGAGATGGAAGGTCCCTGGAGTCAGGAGGACCTGAATTAAAATCTGGACTCAGAGTTTATGTGTTTGTGTGACCCTGGACAAGTCACTTAATCCTGTTTGCTTCAATTTCCTCATCTATCGTATGAGCTGGAGAAGAAAATGGCAAACTATTCCAATATCTTTGCCAAGAAAACCCTAAATGGAATCACAAAAAGTCAGACATGACTAAAAACAACTAAATAAAAGTCGTCTGTGTCTTTGTCTTACATTTGTGTCTCGTTGACTGAGCAGTGAATGAAATGCTGGAGTCAGGCTCAAGGAAAAGCTGAGTTCAAATCTCAGCTCAGACACTCACTAACTACATGACCTTAGGCATTAGACCTTTCAAGAAAAGATCATCTGTAAAAATGAGGGTTATAATAATTACACATACCTCACAGGTTTATTGTAAGGATCAATCACCCTTTGAAGGTAGGTGTGGCCAAGAGCAACATGGCTAATTCCCAGCAAAACTGTGCCATGGATAAATACATACATACATACATATATATATATGTATATGTGTGTGTATAGATACATATATGTGTATATAGCATATGGATCACACACACATATACACACCTTTCACACTTCTACATAGGTCTTCTAAACATTTTTCAGTGATTCAAAAGAAGCCCTCAATCTGGCCAGTTATGCCCTTGATTGCAATATTCCAAGCTCTAGGCCCTCTTTCCTGTTCAAATTTATTCTTTCCTAGTCTCATTTTGTCAAGGTTGTACAGGCTGTGATCTCACATTGTGTGAGTTTCATGAATCCTTAGCCTCTCAGTTTCCTCATCTGTGAAATAAGAAGACATTTTGTTTTTTTACTGTCTCACAGAAGCTTTGTCAAAATCAAATGAGCCAATACATGCAAATGACTTTGTAAAACTCAAAGTACTACATAAATGTCAGCTATTTTAAATATTTTTTGGCAGAATAGTAATGGCTAGGCAGCATAGTAGATAGAATACTAAGGCTGGGGACAGAAGAAGCCGAGTTCAAATTCAGACTCATAAACTTTATTAACTTTGTGACCCTGGACAAACCATTTAATTCTTTTTGCCTCATATGTCAAATGAACTACAAAAGGAAATGGCAAACCACTCCAGTATCCTTGGTAAGAAAATGGAATTATGAAGAGTTAGACATAACTGCAATGACCAAAAAGTAAGCCGTTAGCTACATAATTTGTTATCCTTTCCAGGTAACAATGCCTTTGCATAAGCACAATGCTTAAAAAGTGATAATATTGGGGATTTGAGGGTTTCAAGAAGTTTTTTTTTTTTAAGGCTACTGAGGATATTTGCAGGGGGGAAAGGAGGAGCAGTTAGAAGATACAAAAAGGAAAGAAAAATATGTAAAAGTCCCTGTCCTCAAATAACTAATGTAAGATGTGTGTGTGTGTGTGTGTGTGTGTTCCATATGCTTTATGTGGATGTCCACATGCTTGTCTAAATGCTACTTAAAATGAAAGGTAACTAAACAGCTCTGGAATCTCACTCACCTCTGGCCATGGAAGACTGATTTCTGCCTGTAAAAGAGCAGAAATTGGGGCCACAAAACTGTACCTCATTGATCTCTTTAGAGAGAAAATACTATACTAGAGTTCCATCTCTGTGCCTCCACTCTAAATAATGCTAGGCTAGGGAAAATTATTTTTAGGTTCAAGTTGTTCTCATCATCATTGTCCTTTAATGAGGAAGGAGTGCCCGTAGTAAAAGCTGGATTCCTTTCACACTTAAAGCTAGCTATACAAAGACCACCACAAATATTAAATAGCAAATAAAATCACTTTTCCAAGCCAATAGTAAATGCACTCAAAAAAGTTATACAGATTAGAATAGAGTGTATATATAATGAAAGAAAATGAGTTCTCCCACTGGAAGTATGATATTTCAATTCAATCTAGAGAGCAAATCCCTTTATCTTCTGCAGGAAATCTTTCTTAACCCTCTTAATTCTAATGATTTCTCTTTTAAAAATTATTTTCTATTTATATATTTCTTTATATTTTTCTCTTCTATTAGATTGTAAGCTTCTTGAAAACAAGGAGAATCCTTTATCTCTTTTTGTATACCTGGTGTTTAGCACATTGCCTAGCATGCATTATATAAATGTTTATTGATTGATCCTTAAGTTCATTCAAGCAGGATTCGCCCAGTTTTTCTGTAGCAAGCTAGAAATCAGGGTTATGCTCGAGGCACCAACTCTTATACATGTTGGATCTTTCCCAAAGTCTTTTCTTTCTCTCAGGGCCTCTCTCCCACAAAGACAGTCAGTTACTTCGTGTATCTCCTGGAAAGAAGACTCTTAAAAAAAATTCTTCTCCCAAGTGTTCTCCAATTCTTTCCTCTAAAGCAGAGTATTGTACAATCATTCTCTTCAATAATTAGTAGTCTTATTAAAATATCCAAGCTTACACCCTGGGTTACATTGACAGTTTCATAATATATATTAGCGATATCTTACTTGCTATTAAAATCATTCTCTATTGTTGACCTGATTCAATGGAATGAAGTTAGTTCTGAAGTCAGAGGAAATGAGTTCAAACTTCATTTATAATTCTTATTAGCTATGTGTTATTGAGTAGATATCCTTATATCTGGTCATCAGATTCCTCATCTATAAGATGAGAGCATTGGCCAAAATAATTTCTAAAGCTTTTTTCTAATTCTAAATATGAAGTCTTATGTAATTAAATCTCCAACCAACAAGCCAAAAGAAAATGGGATGGTGCCTGCCCTTCCTGCCAATTCTTTCTTGAGTAATTTTGGATGAGCTATGGGAAAAGATACTCCATATTTACTGCAGTTCACCTCCAAACAAAAGACACACAATCTATGGCTAGCTTATATCTCAACACTTGCCATCTTAGTGGGTCCTGCCAAAGCATGTGTTATGCGATTTCATCCTTTGCAAACTGTGAAGTTTAAAAAGTTTGAGAGACATAATTTTTGGGTAATTTATCAATTTGTTAATGTAATGCTAGCATTTTAATAAGAGGCTAATGGCACTCTCAAATACCAAAGGACAATCATAACAGTGGGATCATGGCTTATATGCTCTTGGAAGAGAAGTGTTCCTGAGGGTGGCAATCAACTTTGATTGTTCAATAGTTAATGAGAGAACTAATATTACAATGAAGGGATGAGAGTGACTTGTCACTCTTGCACAAAAATTTTACCTATATGCAGACCACTTTGAACTTTGGGCAAATTAGATTAAAGATCTACTTTCACCCAAGGTTGATTGAGTGGAATTCATACTAGATTAGAGATTCTTTGGAAGGTTGAGTGGAGTCTGATAGGGGAGTAAGTTAGTTCAACCTTTAGAGACTAAGTTTTTGAAATGAGGACTTTAGGGAAAAAAAGGATTCTGGATCTCCTCAAATTACTGGTTACTAATAATCATTCCTCTCAGAACCAAGTATCACTTCCATGTCAGAATGAGGCATTGGATTACAACTTTGGCGGAGGGTACTTGATGCTGTAATGAAAGCCTATTATAGAAGGGAAAAAGGTACAATTCTTTAGCAACAAGGATGTTTCCATCTCATTGAGGAGATTACACCATAGATTCAGAGCAGAAAAGATCTTAAAGCTCATCTAATCCAAAACCATCATTTTGCAGAGGAGAAAATTGAAACTCAGAAAAGTAAAATATTTGCCCAAAGACATGCAGATAGAAGAAATATACAAGGAGGAAACAAACAAATAACACAATAAGGAAAATTCAAGAGCTACTAGGGAAGACAAATAAATACTATTTAAGCTGTGCTGCCAGTTTTTAAGGACTATCATCTTGCAAAGAGAATGTATGAATGAAAACTCCATGCAGATGGACAATTCCAGACCACACCCACCATAACCATTAAAAACTTCTTCAGATACTCCTTTTTTTTTTCCTTGACTTCATGCTTAAGACCAGGGATTCTTAATCTTTTATGTCATAGATCTTTCTGGCAATCTGGGGAAACTTATGGGATTTCTCAAAATCATATTTGTTCCCTAAATTCGTAATTGAAGTTAATTCGCAATTTCAGTTAGAAGTTACTAAAAATAAAAATGCAACTTTTTTTTTCTTTCCAAGTTCACAATCCTCCCTCTCCCCTTGCCCCGAAATCTATCCTTGAACCAATGGATTCATAGACTCCAGATTTAAAACTCCCATTTAGATTCAAATCCCTGGATTTTCTATTATGCCAAGTTATTTCTTCTTCCTCCCTCCTACTTTTCTGTAGACTGACATCTTTGGTAATGACTCAGGATTTAAATTAGACCATGCCCATGCTTCTCTCCAGACACTTAATGGCTAAGGACTCTCAAAAGGGTGTGTGAAAAGCCAGACTTGGTGAATGAGGTATAGAAAGCAAAGGATAAGGAGAAGTCAAAGGAAACTGCAAAATAGTGAGTCTTGAGAATTAAGAGCATAATGACATTATCAAGAGAAATTGGTAAATGCAGAAAAACAATCATTTCCCAAAAAACTCAAGTGTGATTTGAGATAAACACTAACCTTTTTGATTCTAATCTCAACTGAATCTCAGTCTAGTTTACAAAGCAATCTCTTAACTTTTTCCTGATTGATTCTATCTTATATTCCCCATAGTTCTAGATGTTCTATTTTTTCTTCATATATCCAATACCATTCTATTCTGTTATTTATCAAATATGTCTCTACCTCCTACTTAAAAATCAAGGTCATCCAAGATGGGCTCCATCATCTCCCCTATTCCACACCCTAAAATTCTTCTACATTTTTTATTTTGTATTTTTTTCTAAATTCCATGCAAAAATTTTTAATATTTTTTAAAATTTAATTTTAAGATCTGTACTTCTCTTCCTCTTCATGCCTTCCTTGAGAAGAAAAGCAATTTGATATAGATTATGAATGTGAAGTCATATAAAACATATTTCCATGTCAGCCATGTTGTAAAAGAAAATACAAACCAAAAAGGAAAAAAAAAGTTTTTAAAGGGTACATTATGCTTCAAATTGCATTTAGACTTCAGAGACTGAGTTTTTGAAATGAGGACTTTAGAAAAAGGAGATTCTGGATCTCCTCAAATCACTGGTTACTAATAATCACTTCCTTCAGAATTATTTGAATAGCACATCTTTCACCTTTGAGCATTGTACTCTATTGCTGTAACTATACACAATGTTCTCCTGGTTCTAGCCACTTTACTTTTCATCTGTTTATTTAAATCTTCCTAAGTTTTTCTGCTCATCATTTCTTATACCACAATAATATTTTATCACAATCACATAACACAGGTTGTTCAGTCATTCCCCAATTGATGGGCATCCCCTCAATTTCTAAATCTTTGCCACCACAAAAAGATATTTTTATATGTGCAGGTCCTTTTCCTTTTTAATTTGAGCTCTTTAAGATACAGACCTAATAGTAGTATTGCTGGGTGAAAGGCTACACATTGTTTTATAATCCTTTGGGCATAATACCAAATTGCTTTCCAGAATTGGATCGGTTCACAAATGCACTAATAGTGCATTACTATCCCAATTTTCCTACATCCTTCCCATCATTTGTCATTTTTCTTTTCTGTCATGTTAGCCAATATAAGTGAGAGGTGGTATATCAGAGTTGTTTTGATTTATAGTTCTCTAATCAAAAGTGTTCAGAACCTGTTTTCATATGACTACAAATAGGTGTAAGTTCTTTTTCTGAAAACTGCCTGGTAATATCCTTTGACCATTTATCAATTGAGAAGTGACTCATTTTTAAAAATAATTTTGGCTCATTTCTCAATGAAGCCTTTATCAGATCATCTTATTATTTTAAAAAATCCTTCCCAATTTCCTACTTTTCTTCTAATTTTGGCTGCCTTGGTTTTGTTTGTGCAAAATCTTTTAACTTAAAATAATAAAAAGTATCCATTTCATATCTGATAATGTTCTCTGTCTCTTATTTGCTATTTTTCCCATACTCACAGATCTAACAGGTAAAATTTTCCATACTCCCCTAATTTGCTTATGATTTTATTCTTTATGTTTAAATCATGTGCCCATTTTGACTTTATTTTGGTACACAATATAAGATTTTATTCTATATCTAGTGTCTGCTTTCCAGTTTTTTTTTCCAGCAATTTTTGTCAAATGATGAATTCTTATCCCAAAAGTTTGGATCTCTGAATGAACACTAGATTACCATAATCATTCCTATTAAATGATCCACCACACTATTTCATAGGCAGTGCCAGATTGTTTTGATAATTACTATTTCATAATACAGTTTGAGATTTGGTACTGCAATGCCACCTTCTTTCATATTTTAATCATTATTTCCCTTGATATTCTTGACCTTTTTTTTTCTTCCAGATGAATTTTGTTATTTTTAGCTGCATGAAAGCATTTAGTATTTCTTTAATTGTTCAAATTAAATTTGTACAAAGTCTTTTATAATTATTTTCATATCTTGTCTTGGCAGGTAGATTCTCAAGTACTTTGTTTTTTGCAGTTATTTTAAATAGAATTTCTTATTCTGTCTCTTCCTGCTGGAGTTTGTTGATAATTTATAGAAATGCTGATGATTTATGTGCTTTTTTACATTCTGCAACTTTGCTGAAGTTATTAATTATATTAATTAGTTCTTTAAAGGATTCTCTAGGTATAGTACCATATCATCTACATATATCTACAAAGAGTGATAATTTTGTTTTCTAATCCTTTTCCCTTGGATCTAATCTCTGAGTAATGTACAATTTTCCTTTACAAGGTTAATATATCTACTTGCACTCCTGAACCCAGAACTCCTTTTTTTCTCTCAGAGACTTCCCCTTTAATTATATTATCTTACTCTTTCTATCATCTTCACTTCTGACCTGTTATTGACTCTATCCCCACAGTCTATAAACATGTTGAGTTGTCTCTGTCATAAATTTGCCATCTACTCATGATGCTGATCTATAAATTCCTACAATCCTTTACATTTGCTGCCTTCAGTACCTAATCATCCACTTTCTTTTTTTCTTTGTAATCATTTGAAAATACTTTATTGGTGTTTTTCTTTCAAAAAAACTGTTATTTACTGCACATCATTCCCTCATGAAAAAGAACTTCCTTTGTAAAAAGTACAGCTAAATAAAGCAAACTGAACACTGATTATTTCAGCTTTATATACCTCATCTAACATCTACAATTCCCTTTACTGAGAAGAGGAGGGCATATTTCATAATGAGTCTTCCAAAATTAAGAATACTGATATCTTTTAGAGTTTTAGAGTTGTTTTTCTTTACATTATGGAGGTCATTGTACATATTATTCTTTTGGTCTTCTGTATGAGCTCTGTATGTGCTTCTTCAGGTTTCTTTGAATTCTTCAATACAATATTATTATATTCATATGCTATACTTTGTCCTGTCAACTCTCAATCAATGGGCATCAATTTTGTTTCTGTTTTGTTTTTGTTTGATCAGTTTGGGTAATGATAAAATTACAAAAAGTATTGTTCTAAACAATTTTTTGCATTTAGGACTTTTCTCTGTCTTTGACTTCCTTGACATATATGTCCAATTGTGATATTAGTTGGGTTAAAAAGTGTAAATCCTTTTAGATTCTTTTCTAGTGCAGTTCCAAGTTGTTTTCAAAGTGATCCACCAATAAATAGATACACAGCAGTGTATTGATTAACATGTCTTCCCATGGTCTCCAGCATTTCTATCTTTTATATCTTTGCCATTTTGTAGGTCAAGAGTTGAACCACAAAGATAATTTAATTTAGAGGAGAGGGGTTATGAGTTGAATGTGAGGTTTCTTTTTATGGGGATGCTATCCAATTTTAATTTCTTCTTCTGAAAACTTTATATTTTTCATACTCTCATTATCAAATAATTGGAACTTACAGGGCCACTGATGTCCTGTTCTATACTAAACTACTCAAAAGATACCAGGGGTTTCTAATTACTAAATCTAATGTTGTTGTTTTTTGCCCCAAAATTCTCTCTTTCAAAAGTAGAACTTAGAAACCTTTTTTAATATTCTCTACATTAACACCTAACAATAGATTTATAAGCTAAGGAGTAGTTTGGCTGAATCTCTAAAGAAAGTTCAGGATCCTAATGAGTACAAACTTCTCACACAAAGTGCAATATACATAGAAAGAGTCCATATATCTCTCAAAAAGGAAGTCCATGAATAAAAGACTTTTTTTTTATTGGACACCAAAATGGACTGATGTATTTTCATAGTAAATGGACAGAGATGAAAGCTGAAAAGTGACTTGAAGAATCTTTTTTGGGGGTATTTATCTTGTATAGAGTTTATATGTATATAATGTCCCCTTCCAAAATATGTAAGTTCTTTGGTAGCAGAAACTGTTTTTACTTTATCTTTGTATCCTCTCTATTTAATACAGTGATCAATAAATAAATAAATAATAAGTGATTAATAAATGTTAATCAACTGATGGATTGAGATTCGTTCATTCTCCTCTCTTCTTGTCTCTTTTAAATGAATCCTGAAAATCCTAGAAACCCTAGAAAATCATCCAACAACCTACTGGAAACAATTCATAGCTTTAGCAAAGTTGCAGTATATAAAATAAACCCACACAAATGATCAGCATATTACTGACAAAGCCCATCAGAAAGAGATAAAAAAAGAAATTTGTTTAAAAACACTGTAAATAAAATAAAATACCTGCCAAAACAAACCCAAGAATTACATGAACCGAATTCCAAAACACTTCTAACACAAATGAAGTCAGATCTAAACAACTAGAAAAACATCCATTGTTTATGGGTAGGCCAAGTTAATATAATAAGAATGACAACTCTGCCTAAATTGGTCTACTTTGGTGCCATACCAATCAAATTGCCAAAACATTATTTTATAGAATTAGAAAAAATAATAATAAAATTCATTTGGAAGAGCAAAAGATCAAGAATATCAAGAGAATTAGTGAAAAAAATATACAAAGGATCGTGGCTTAGCAGTACCAAAATTAAACTATATTATAAAGCAGTAGTCATCAAAACCATTTAGCACTGGCTAAGAAATGGAGTGGTAGATCAATAAAACAAATTAGATAGACAAGACCAATCAAGACCAATAGCAATCAATCAATCAATAAAATCAATCAATCAATAAATAAATATGTAAATAATAATAATAAATAAATCAACTAAATAAATTAATAAACCCCCAAACTCCAATTTCTAGAAGAAGAATTCATTAGTTGACAAAAATGCTGAGAAAACTGGAAAATAATATGTCAAACTCAGCATAGACCTACATCTCACAGCTCATATCAAAATAAAGTCAAAATGGATATATGATTTGGACATAAAAGATGATAACATAAACAAGTTAGGTGAACAAGAGATAATTTACCTATCAGATCTTTGGAGAAGGGAAGAAATTATGACTAAAGAAGAACTAGAGAACATTGTGAAAGGCAAAATGGACAACTTAGATTGCATTAAATTTAAAAAGGGTTTTTACATACAAAATCAACAGAAGCAAGATTAAAAGGAAAGAATAAAACTGGGGGGAAAATCTTTACAGACAGTATTTATGATAAAAGATCTCATTTCTAAAATATATAAAGAACTGTGTCAAATTTATAAGAACACAAATCTTTCACCAAATGATAAATGGTCAAATGATAGGAACAGAATTTTCAGATGATAAATTTAAAGTCATTTATAGTTATATGAAAAAATGCTCTAAATCACTATTGATTAGAGAAATGCACATTGAAACAACTCTGAGATACCACCTCACACCTCTCAGATTGGCTAAGATGACAAGAAAAGATAATGATAAATGCTGGAGGGGATATGGGAAAAGTGGGACACTAATATGTAGTTGGTAGAGTTGTGAACTGATCCAATCATTCTGGAGAGCAATTTGGAGCTATTCCCAAAGGGCTTTCAAACTGTACATACCCTTGGATCCAGCAGTGACATTACTCGATCTGTATCACAAAGAGATTATAAAGGAGGGAAAAGAACCCACATGTGAAAAAAATGTTTGGAGCAGTTACTTTTGTGGTAGCAAAATAATTGGAAAATGAGTAGATGCCCATCAATTGAGTAATGGTTGAACAAATCATGGTATATGAAGGTAATGGAATAACATTATTCTATTTAAAATGATGAACAAACTGATTTTAGAAAAGCCTAGAAAGAATTACATGAACTGATGCTGAATGAAACAAGTGGAACCAGAAATACATTGTACACAAGAATAGCAAGAATGTGTGATGATCAGCTATGAAAGACTTGGTTCTTCTCAGTGGTTTAGTGATCTAAAGCATTCTCAATAGCTCCTGTACAGAAAATGGCATCTGCATCCAGAAAAAGAACTAAGGAGACTGAATATAAATCAACACATGCTATGTTCACTTCTTTTTTCTGTTTTCTTTTTTTAAATCTCTCCCATGGTTTTTCTCTTTTGCTTTGATTTTTCTCTCCCAATATGATTCATGAAGCAAGGTATTTTTTAAATAAATAAAAAGTCATTTAATTTAATTAAAAAACTCAACTGAAGAACTGTTTTCTATTTGAAGTCTTTCCTGATCTTCTCAGCTGCTAGTATTTCTCTGAAAAGTTATCTTGCTTTCATTCAAAAATCCAACCCATATATTTTTATTATGGTAAGCCAGCAAATATCCTCTTCAATTAAAAATGAAATCTCAGATCATACAAGAAACAATCCCCCCCCAAAAAAAAGTTACTGATAGTTATTTTTTAATATCTATATACGTTTTCCTTCCAGATCAAATTTAAGCTCTCATCCATAGTAAGGATCTGTTGCACATTTTTAAACTGCATATCAATGACTGACACTTAGAGATACTTAATATGTGCTTGTTGATTGATTGGCTGATTGAAAGAATAAATGAATGGACACCGGAATCTGGATTAATTTTGTTCATCAAATTTGTTTCTGTGACTAAATTGTAATTTAGAATTCAAAATTGAAAAGACAATGAGATTCCCACTCTGACAGGGCTAGACTCTTCCAATTTTAGTTTTTAAGTTCTTGCCATGAAGAGTTGAATCTCTTATCCCAAGATTCCCCTAATTCAACATTCAATTGTCATCATACAAAAACTTGTAACACATAGGAGTTTTTTAATTTCAGTATCATTTCCTTCAACAAAAAGGTATGCTGCACATATTCATTACAAGTATATTTTTAATCTATTAATCTTATCACCAACAGATTTGCATAGGGAAGAATATATTCTACAAAAAATAAACTCTTTTATGGAAGAGAGCCTCTGATGCATATTAGCTGGAGATCAAAGCATTCAATCTCTCAGTGTCCAGAGTCAAGACTATATATACCTTAGAAACAAGTAACCATTCTCCATCAGTGGAGACAGCTTTCATATCAGGAGTTCTATATCCTGATGAAATCACAAGTCTGGAACAAATATATACATATATGTATATATGTGTAATATGGATTTATATGTAAATGTGTACATACATACTAATATTATGCATTATTATATATAATATACACACACATATTTTATATAGAATATTGGCTTTCTAACTCCTCACAACTAAAGTTCCTAAAAAGAACAAGCATCATTAAGCATCTGAAACTGAAGGATTTCAAGTTTTCTTTCTCTCTAGTTGATTGAGAACTAATGGTTTTCAAAAAAAATTTTCCTACAAGCAAATTTTTTCCATTTAGTTCTGGAAGCTGATTGGGTTGTAGAAAACTCATCCGATTTCTCTGTTATTCAAATATTGGAAGGTAACACTACATGAGGACATCGGTAAAGATCTGATTGGAATTAGGGCTTTTAGTGTTTGAAGATAAGAATTTTTTTTTTGAAAAAGTCTGTAATCTTTATCTCCATAGAGTAAAACAACTTCCCTATAAAATTATTTACATTTAGAAGACACATATACATGGAAAGAGTTTGTTTATCTGATATAAAAATATTTATTACTTGAAAGAGGAATTTATTTTTCCCTTCCTCTCTCAAGATTGATTTAAAAATTAAAATTGAGACGTCTTAATAGCGCCACCTTGTGGAAATTAGAAGCCTGGGTAGAAGTCATTCAAAGCTCGTCCATACGTGTCCCTATTTCCCATTCCATTCTACTTTTCAACACTCAGATTTTTGAGCCAATTTTTCATTTGCATCCATCCATCACTTGTATTTTGGCTTTTCTCTTGTTTCTTTGATTAATGAGAGAGGGGTGCCAGCAAAACAAAAGAGCCCAACAAATTCCCAAACCCATTCTGAGGTAAACTGAGACCCACTAGCTCTCAGACCCACTGGATAAAAATCCTCTTTGGAGATTACCAGTTTGCTCAGTCACAGACAAGAAAGAAGTTCAAAAGAAACAAACAAAATTTCCCTGTTTCAAACAATGAAATATTAAAAGCATTGCTATTCTCCTGGAATCATAGATAATACCCAAGTGCTAGAGGAATGAATTGTATATAAAAGGAACAGTCAAAAATTCCTTCTCTTCTTCCATGACTCTTCTCTCAGCAGGTACCTTTGAGTGTCCCTACAAAAGTATTTGAATAGCACTTGGGTTGAGGGACAAGCACTAGGAGAAACGTTTTCCCCTGAATCTCATAGTTAAAATTATTTACAAGTGATGAAGATAGGAGATTAGAGACAGCTTCTTTAGGGAGTCTGTTTCAGGATCAGGAACATGTGTGCCCAGTAAACCACTGAGATACTGTTAATGTAGCTGCTTGGAGGCCAGGAGTCTTGGAACCAAAGGCACATAGAGGGTGGCCCAGTACTACATTCCCCTTCCAGGGCAATGCTCCCCTCAAGTGAAGGAACGGTTGGGATATTCCTTTCAGAGTAAGGTTCAATGGGAATATTAACCCTGGCATATATCCTTACATTCAATCCACCCTGTATGTAAATCTATATTTAGGACCTAGACTTAGAGTATAGATATCTGAAATCAGCACAGGGAAGAGAAGAGGAGGGGAAAGGTAGAAAAATTAAAGACAAGAGTGGAAAGGAGTAAGGGAAAGGCATAGAAATCTAAAATTTTATATAGATTCTTAACTTGGAGTCTTTGGAAAAATTATATGGCATCCATGAATTTGAAAAGAAAAAAAAATTACACCTTCATTTTAACTCACCTTTAACGGAAATGCCTTTAATTATAAATGTAGGTAATAAATCTTATTCAGAAAAGGGGTCCATAAGATTCACCACATTGTTAAAGGGGTTTATGGCATATAAAGGGCTAAGAGCTCCTGCTCTAAAAGAAATATGCAGAGGAACCCCTTTTGACTTACCCCATAAAGATGTGATAGGTCATCTAAAAATCTCTCCAGAAATAATCTCACAAGGAAATATACCCTTCTGAAATCTTAAGTATGAAACTCTAAGTAGGACAAATATAAACTTTTGTGGGGAAGGTACAGGATTCAAAGTTTCACAATAGACATAATAAAGATTGTCTAATTCTTCAGTGGTAAGTCAGTTAATAGAGAGCTATCAGGGTGCAAAATAGTGGCTTTGCACTGAATAGATGGAAATTGAAGGTAAGTAGTTGAGAAAATTATGTAACCAACTGTGAAAAAGATTAGATGGCAGGCGCAGATTGCCAGAGGAAGTGCTAACTGGACTATAGAACTCCTCAAAGCAAGATGTGTTAATCATGGCATTTAGGGCCCTGGAGAATGTCCAAAGTACACAGAAGCAGACAAGCTGACCTTTCTGAGGTCCTTTTAGTTCCAACTAGTCTCTGAAGATGGTGACCAGAGAGTGAGTTTTTGTTCCTTCCTGATGACGGGGCATTCTTTTCCAGTAAGTTCCCCCATAATACAATTGTTTCTTTATCTGTACAGGAAGAAAATGTGTGAGTTCTTCTGGAAACTGGAGGGCTTTGAGTACTACAGTCTGGCTTCCTGGCGGCCACCTCAGTTTCAGAGCATATACAGACATGGAAGGAAGCCCAATCATACCTGGTCTGGTGATGCAATAGAATTCTGTCTCAATGCCAGGATGAATGGTGGCTAGTTTTTTATTTAGCCCAATTCTCTTTCACGTTTTTATCACATGAC
Source organism: Antechinus flavipes (assembly GCF_016432865.1). Taxonomy (NCBI): domain Eukaryota; kingdom Metazoa; phylum Chordata; class Mammalia; order Dasyuromorphia; family Dasyuridae; genus Antechinus; species Antechinus flavipes. Next base: position 152,181,906 of record NC_067398.1, on the reverse strand, counting down.
CTAACTCTTCAAACAGACTAGAGACAGAAAGGGTTACTATATATTGTTAGAATCACTTATTTAAAACTGGAAGCTTCTTTCAAGACTCTCTAGTCTTTGGATATATAAACTCTCTGAGCCCCAGCTTCTTCATCTATAAAATTAAGCAATTGGATAACATGGTCCCTAATCTCTTGTCATTCTAAATTTATGATCCCTATCTACCATCACCCTGTCTTTTTACATATGAAAAAACTGAGGTTCAGGAAGGTTGTGACCTACCCAGATTACAATGTTGTTCATTCAGAGGCAGTATTCAAACCCAAATCCCTCTGATTCTGAAGTCAGTGTTTTTGGGTTTGTTTGTTTGTTTGTTTGTTTTTTCACTTTTACTTCTTAGAACTGAATGCATGAACTGATACAAAGTGAAGTGAATGGAACCAGGAAAACATTGTACAGTAACAGCAATATTGTACAATGAAAAACTATGAGTCCTCTGTACCTAGACATACAGCAATCCTAGACAGTTAAAAGGACTCATGATGAAACTTGCTCTCTGTCTCCAGTGGAAGAACTGGGATTATCTGAAATACTAAAGCATGCTGTTTTCATTTTTATCTTTCCTTCCTTCTTTCATTCTTTTTGTCATTGTTTTGGTTTTGAATCCTCTTGTACAAACTGACTAAAAGGAAAATGTTTTCTGTGTTTGGAAATGTGTAGACTGTATCAAATTGCTTACCATCTCAGGGAGAGGAGGATGGGAAAGATGAAGTGAAGGAGGACTAGAATTTGGAACTCAAAATTTTTTTTAATGTTAAAAAGTTGTTTTAACATGAAACTGGGGGAATTATACATGTATTTGTATATGTGTGACTGTGTGTGTATATGTGTAAAAATATTTTATATTTAAAAGAATACTGAGCACAATTTGGTCCAGGGATTACACCTGGACAAAGCTGAAGGAGCACTATAAGCAAACAAAAAAAGTAATAATTTCTAATTCATTCTCTGTAAGGGATGTGGGGAACTTTGTGGCCTTAAGAAAGTTATTTACCTTCTCTATATAGCAGTTTCTCCATCTGCAAAATTAGGATTAGATGATATGCAAGATCCTTTCTGGCTCAAAGAATTCTATTCTAGAGCAGAAATACTTTGGTAATCCTCTAGAACTTCAGACCACAGATGCATTCAGGTTATGCCTTCCTTTTTGACAGAATGTTATTTTACTGTTTAAATTTTAAGAGATATCACCATGCATCCTATTTAGCAAAAAACCAATTACCATGGGATAGGTGTAAAATAAGTCTCATTTATTTGAAAATTTTCCATGTTTCCTATCCACTGAGGAATATATAGAAACAATATAGCCCAGAATAATAAGATAATGATTTAATTCAACAAACATGCATCAAATACTGACAAAGTGAAAGGCACTATACTAGGTGCCAGGAATACAAGGATAAAAAACAAGACACTCCCTACCCTTGACAAACCAAGTCATTTAATGGGATATTATGACCTTCCTCTAGGTCTTTTGTCATGGTTAATGGTGCAACCTTTAAGCTGTCCATCTGTTATTTTTTGCATTCTGTTCTATCTATTACATTTTGTGGTTTTCATTTTTAATAGTCAATGACACATGGATATCTAGAATTATTTCTATTTCTCTGTCAGTTGTTTAATGATCAATGTGTGTTCTGCTATGAAAAAATATCTAAAAACTTACCTGCTCCCCTTCTCCATTTTCATCAAGGATACCTTCAATATGTCTATAGATCCTTATTATAAAGATTTTATAGAGATGAGGAAATAAACATAAATGTCACTAGTTGCTCATATATTCTCAGTCATCCTTTAAAGAAATAGCATATCATGATATTCTCCAGCCTTTGAAATCTTCTTCTCTTGGAGGGATGTCAAAAATAAATTTCCAGGTGTCCTTCAAATGTTACTTCCACCAGCACAGATTTCTTCTGTGTATATTTAAATCTCCAATGACTGGCATCATTTTCTTAAATAAAAATTCAATTTTTACATATAAGAATTGAGGAACTGAGTTATAGAAAAGTTTCAAATGTGGTAGTGACTCTATCACTGACAATGGATATAAACCAGTACAGAAATACAGCAACATCTGTTACATTTCATTTGTATTTTTGTCTTCGTTCCCATAAATAAAATGGTATGATCTGGTTTAGATGAGGTTCTTGCCAAAGTTCCTTCAGCTTGATTTTCCTGTCCACTGGCTTTTGATCTTTTTTGGAGAAATATTGTTCATAATCTCCCATCACACTCCTATATAATGCTTAGCAAATAAGTTTATACTTTATACAAACAGTGCCTCTGTCTGCCTTGTTTAGCAAAAAAAAAAAAAAAAAAATGTGATATGTTCCCTAACTGGGAACTTTCTGGGCTTTTTAATGTGATAACTATTTTGTGTCAGTTAAAATTCTCTTAAAAACCAAGTACTTGGCCAAGGGGTGAATTTTTAAATAAGCTAGGGATAAAAGAAATTACAGAAAATAAAACAGATAATGTTAAGTACATGAAATGAAAAGTTTTCGCAATAAACAAATAAATGAAATTAAAATAAGAAGGGAAGCAGTTGATTAGGGAAAAAAATTTTATATCAAATTATATTTAACAGTTAAGATTTATAGATAACAAGGCATGAAGAAGGCATCTAGGGAGCAGTACAGTGCATAGAGAGCCAAGCCTGGAATCAAGAAGATATCTTTCTGAATTTAAATCTGACTTCAGACACCTACTACTGTTGTGACTCTGGACAAGTCACTTTCCTCATTGGTCGAATGAGCTAGAGAAGGAAATGGCAAAATACTCCATTATCTTTGGTAAGAAAATCTCAAATAAGGTCACAAACAATTGGTTAACAACAACTAAAAGATCTGCAGAAAAAAAGGATATGAATGAACACTATTCAAAAGAAGAATTAATTGTTAAATGCTTAATAAATACTTGTTGACTAAGAACCATATGCATCATTAGAATTATAAACATACAATCAAAACAACTCTGAACCCTTCACACCCAGTAAATAGGTTTAAAAGGAAGAAGAAAAATTACTAAAAATAGAAATAATATGTGCTGGAGGAAATGTAGAAAAAGAACACAATATTTTATGTTTGTGGAGCTATGAATAGTTCCAATCATTCTGAAAAGCAAGTTGATATTTCACTAAGAAAGTTTTTAAAACATCTACCTCCTTTAATCCAGAGATTTACTGATAAACATATTCCCTGAGGAGGAGAATGACAAAAAGCAAAGTATGACCTATTTATATCATTTATAGCAGTTGTGTGTGTGTGTGTGTGTGTGTGTGTGTGTGTGTGTGTGTGCATGTCTGTGTCTGTGAATATGGTAGCAAAAATCTAGAAACAAAGCTGATTCCCATTGATTGGAGAATTGCTAAACAAGCTGTAGTACAAAAATATAATGGACTATTAGTGCTGTGAGGAACTATACATGTAACAGATTCAGAAAAGGAAGTGAAGACTATATGAACTGATGCAAAGGAAATAGAACTAGGAAAATAATATACATAGTAACCACAAGGATAGAAAATAACAAGAAAATAATTGAAACTGAATGCTACAAAATCATAATGATTAAGTTTGGGTCCTAAAGAAGGGATGTGAGAATACACTTCCTTTCGGTTATTTTTAGAGAAAGAATCCTGACTATAAATATAAAACACCTGACAGACTTTTTAATATAGTTATTAATTTTGTACAATTTTTCCTTTATTTTTTTTATTATGAAAAATGGCTCTGGAAGCAAAAAAAAAAGGGGGATGTACTAGAGAAATGAAGTAATGTAAAAACAAAAGATATCAATTTTTTTAGATCTTTAAGAAATCTAAATAAATAAAATCAATGTCTTTATTTGTATTTATTTCCATTTTCAAAGTTAGTAGTTTAAACAGGTCAGGTTGAAATTATTGTATTTGTACAAAATGTTTTCTTCTCACCTTTGTCCTTTCTTCTATTTTTGGCATTATTCTAGACTCTTCCATGAGACCTAGATTTGGATCTTTTCTTTAGATATTTATTAGCTGTATGACTTCAGGGAAATCACTTCACCATTCAAAATACATCCTCATGTTTATTCTTCTGTAAAAAGAAGGTATCTGTATTTAATCTTACTTCCATTGCTGTTGTTCAGTCATTGTTCAGTAGTATACAACTTTTTGTGACCCCATTTAGAGGTTTTCTTGGTAAAGAAACTGGAATGGTTTGCCATTTCCTTCTCCAGGTCATCTTACAGATGAGGAAACTGAGGCAAACAGAGTTAAGTGACTTGCATAGGGTCATATAGCTTCTAAATTTCTGAAGATTTGAATCCAGAAAGATGAGTCTTCCTGACTCCAGGCTTGGTTCTCTATTCATTGTGCTACATAGCACAATTCCTAGAACATTATTGTGATAAAAACACTACTCAAAATTTTAAAGAATTGTATAATAAATGTGAGTCATGATGATATATATGTTCATTCCAAACCATATTTTTCATCATAATTTTTGCTGTTCGCTATGATACCACCAAATACAAAGAACTATCAGAAGCTCTTTCAAATCCATTGCATTTTTTTTAACTTTTGCTTTAGTGGATGCTGGCACATCAACCAAATTTATTTGCATCATAGTTTTTCTTGGATTTGACTCTTTTGTTTATACTCTTCAAAGAGTACTGCAAGGTGAGTAATTTTTCTTTGTGGTCACTAGACAGAAGCATCAGAGAGTTGCTGTAGATCTGTGATCTTAGATCCAGAGCTGGTAAGGACTGTAGGATAAGATCATCAATTCAATCCACTCATTTTACAGATGAAAAAAAAAAAAAAAAAAAACAAAGCTCAGAATGGTCAAGTGTCTCTCCCAGGATCAAACAAGTGTTAAAGTGGCAGACATGAGAGAGAAGTCAAGCATGGTTATGCTGGAACCAGCTTGAAGTGGCTCCTGAGAGCAGATAGTTAAATTTTCAGTGACAACATTTGTGCCTAGGAAATTGGCAAATGATACAAATCAATGCCTAAGTTATTGTTTTATTCATTGTCTAGATTTCAGAAAGTAATGGAGATTAAGTGATATAGAGTAAGCTTAAAGTATAAAATATGTACTTTTTTTTTTAATTCCAGAAGGTTATGTGTTAAACATTCACCAGCATGTCCCTGACTTCACAGGTGTCCAGTTACAGTACCATTGGATTCTGATCCAATCAAAACTCAGTCAAACTGGAGTTTTGTATCTGTCCAATTCTGGGCATCACATTTTAGGAAAGGTATTGACAATCCAAAGAGTAGCAGAAAAGAATAAACATGAGGATGACAGAACTGAGGACTATGACATATAAGGAATGGATAAGGAATTGGAGTGTTTAGTCCAGAGATTAGAAGACTTAAATAAGAGGGAGACAAAATAGCTATCCTCCCATTAGACTATGAATTCCTTGAGGGCAAGAATTTTCATTTTTCTTTATACTCCCAGTACTTAGCACTGGGCTGGGTACGTATTATTGACTAAGGACTGACTTAATGGACTGTTCTACAGAACAGATCTGACTACTCAGGTCTTTTGAATCAGTTTAATAGCCATCAACCATAGTGTTTCTGGTGAAGATGGATTACCAGACCTCAATATGGAAGTAACAATATTTTATAATCTTAAAACCTGTCCTGACAATATATCCTCCAGATTTTTAGGCACTGCCATCTTACCTGTAAATGTACCCTTGATATCTGCCCTAGTTGAATCCTCCCTTATATGTACAGAGAACAAAAATTGTTTACCTTTTTTCTCATTGTATTCCTGTCTTGATCACAGTGCTGAGTACAAGATATTAAATGCTTTTTCATTCATATTTATTTTCTCATTCACCCATTAACTTAACTATGTGTCAGGCACTATGCTAATTAGTGGAAAAATATAAAAAGGAGACAGCCCCTTCCTCAAGAAACTTACGGTCTAATGGTATGACCTCATCATTTCCTTCTCCCTGTCCTCACGATTATTTTGTTGTCATACCTTGCTCTGTCATTATTACTCTTAACTATCTTGATAGTCTTCTCTTCCTACCCCTATGACCACTGGCCTACTTCGGATTCTAATTACCTCTCACAATTTTGCAATAGCTTCTTAATTTATCTCTCTTCTTTCAGTTTTATTCTTGTCAAACTCAGTCTTTACACTTTGTAATACCTATACTTCCTAATAACTAGCACTGACTATGTATTACTCCCCTCTTACTAAGTCTGGAATTCCAATCCCAGTTTAGTCTTCTTTCAACCTTTCTTTCCCAGTCTTATTTCATCAGATGATGTGCACTATCTCCTTCAGCTCCCCTGCTCATTCACTGCCAGTACTCATCTTGCCTCCTCTTCCCTTGTTTGAATTGTGCCTGTACCAAATCTACTCCCACTATCCTTCCCCATCCTACTACCTCATCTATTGAAATTTTTTTCCTTCAAAACTCAACTCAACTATGATGGTTCTGGACTTAGAAAACCTTGTTTCAACCTGTCACTAACTGTGACCTTAGACACTGTTCTCTGAGCCACAGTTCTTATCTATGAAATGAGATGATCTCTAAGGTCACTTTCAGCTCTAAATCCATGATCCCATGATCTTTTGGTCTCTTCAATTAATCTTTCATTTAGTTCCTTAGCCAGAAAGCTTTGCTTCTTAAAATTGCCCATGCCATTGTTTGACCCACTCTTATAATTTTCTTTTTCTAAAATATAATTATTTTAATACATACAATATGCAGTAGATTTACTTCTTAAGGATGAGCTATTTTTTTTAATCTCTGTATCCCTAATGCCCAGAAAAGTGAGTTGTATATAACTTTTACTAAATACATATTTATTGGTCTTCAAGTCCAACAATTAGTTGTTAAATGTCAAGTGTGTTCAAAGCATTATGGCAGATTCTACAGGAGATGCAAAGTTAATTACAGAATTTAAAAGTGGGAAAAGACCATTTATTCTAACCATACATGAAAAAGAATCCTCACTGTAACATATCAAGCAAGTGGTTGTCCCTGACCCCAATAATGCTTCCAGAATAACAGGAGAATAAAACACAATTTCAAGTCTAGCTAGCTTGGTTTGATATTTCAGGTTTGAGATTGGAAAAAAAAAAGTAGATACTTATGGATTATCTAACAATGACCAAAAGGAGGTTTACTTAAACATTGCATCAAAAGAATACCTAACAAGACTAGTTCAAGTAAACAAGACTATCTAGCATGATAGAGGCAATGACTCCTTATAGATTGATCTTTTATTATCTAAGCAATCAAAAAGTCCCAAGCCTTAACCTCCTGCACCAATCAAGTCTCAGAGAGAGATTCTATGTCTTTTAGGGAAAAAGAAAAAGAACTACCCTGGCTTATATGGCAGCTATTACTTCTATCACAGACATAAGCACAAATAACTGTGACACAAAATTGAAAGTGAAAAGTGCATTAGAGAACAGCAAGATAAATTGGTAAGAAAAGTCTAAAGCAGAAGTTATTACTGACCAGGGGGATTAAGGACAACTTCAATAAGGCAATAGTTGAGTTGGACTTTAAAGCGAGAGAAATGAGGAGTAAGAAGGAAAGAGACAGAGACAGACAAAGACAGACAGACACAGAGACAGAGAAAGACAGAGCATGGAAATAGCATGCATGAAGACACAAAATAGGACAGAGGATTTTTTGGTGATACAAATTGTGAATGGCTGTTGAATTTTAAAATTCCTTTATAATATAGGCCTGAATAATGAAAGTTTTCTAAAGGAGAGTTACAGAATAATGAGAAAGTAGAACAAAGAAAACACTATAGACAAATATAGAAAGAGAAAAAGAAGGAAAAGAAGAACAAAAAATAGCAGGATCAAAGGATCACAGATGTAGAGTTGGGACAGACCTCAGATAGCAAATAACCCCACCCATCTTTGCTAATGAAGAAAATAAGACCCAAGTTTAAGCATCTTATTCTCAGGCATAGAAGTGTCAGAGCCAGGGAATGGGAACTCATGATCTCTGACTATAGAACTTCAGTGTGACAACATAGTAGCCAGAATCAGAAAGGGCCTTGGTAGATCAAGATCATAAATGTGTGACTCAATTCCCATGGATATATAGTGACTATATTTTCCCCAAGTCAAATAAGAGAAGAACTAATTAAGAATACATTTTCCCCCTTTAATATTAGGAGCACATGGTGGTCAGGGTCCATATATTTGATAAGTAGGACACTGACAAAACTCCAACAGGCTGTTGCAATTATTAATGTTGACCATGTGGTTCCAGAACCATGGATAAAAGTAATTGACGGTATAGAAATATTGACCAGGAAATAATCTTACTTTAGAAATGTAGTAAGAGAATGGGGTGACCTATAAATAAAAATTTCCATTTCCCTCTTGTCTTTCCTCAATTTCAAATATTTTCATTTTTCTCTTTTCAAAGGAATACTTTATAAATATAGATCTATAGATAAGTGCATATCTAAAGATGTATAAATCTATAGTTCCATAAATACATATACATACCAAGTTAAAAGCTCTCTATAAATTGTTCTTTAGGGGATTTTTTTTTTATGTTACCACTGATAGTCTCTTTATTATGATGTAAAACCTGTTGTTATGGTTAGATTTGTTGGCTTTCAGGCCAACTTTTTACTCCTTTCCGATTAGCTGGTGAAGGGGCACAGTTACATGTGTGTACATACATACTCAGCCCAGGTGCAGGACTTCAATCATTAAGACAAGGGATGTTTGTTCAGCTTTCTGGAAGGAAACCATTTCCTGCTTCCACAAGTAAAATACAATGTAGTCTTGGTGCAATCAATCTATGTAATGGGCAGAAAGGCCTTTCTGATCTTCTCTGACATGTAGGCCCCTGAATTAAATTTGGTTTTTAATATGCCAAAATAAAATCCCTTGATATTGCCTATACTAACAATCTGTCTAGAAACATACTTGTTGATTCATTACTGTATTTGTAAATCATACAGCTCAATGATTGTTTTTGGTCAAGGCACAGCCACAAGGCAAAACAAACATGAATAATTTAAACCTCAGAATCAAAGAAAACCCATTTTAAAGTTCTTCATCTCAAAGATCCCCCCTCAGTGCTCTATATTATATACTTTATTATTGACCTATTAATCTTTTAATACTGCATATTTAAATTTTTACCTCTTTTTCTACTATCCCTTTTATTTTAGAAATATAAAGAAAAAGGGAAAAAATTGTTTTGTTGAAAAATGGATTTAAACCAGCATTTTATACTATATAACTCAATAGTTATTTTTACAGACAATAGATCTAAATATTTTACTTAGCATAAAAATTAAAGAAAATGAAAAGGTATGTTTCTCATCTTTGATATTGGTGAAAACTCTTAATCAAACACAATAGAGAGGAAATCACAAAAACAAAATAGCTTGGACTATAGATATATTTGTAAAAGTTTTTACACAAAAGCTGTTTTTCACACAAAAATAGTAGCAATGTAACCAGAACAAAAAGGAAAATATAAAATCTTAGGATTTTTTTTTTGCATTAAACACCTCTAATAAAAATCTGACAGCCAAAATCTAGAGAGAAATGACAGGAATCTATAATATTCCCCATTCTATACTCATTAAATGGTTCAAAGAAATGAATTGCAATTTTTGGAAGAAAAAAACAAAAACTATTAGCAACCAACTGAAAAAAAAAGTGTTTCAAATTAATAATATTCAGAGAAACAAATAATTCTTATATATTATTTTATGTCAATCTAATTAGTAAATATAGGTTGTTATTGTTGTTACTGTTAATGCAGGGAAAAAAATCATTGCTCAAAGTTTTGTGAGAAATGAAGTGATGGAGCTGTAAATTAGTCCATCTACTTGGAAAAACAAGACAGAATCATACAAAAAAATTTACAAAATTATTCATATCCTTTTATTCATTTATCTGACCACTAGGCTTATACCTTGAAGGGATTATTGACAGACAGAAAAGATTTATCCATACAAAGATTTTCCATAACAGCTCTATATGAAATAGCAAATGGTTAGAAGAAAACCATTATTTGTCACTGGGGAATGTCTAAATAAAATGTGATGTATTAATGTAGTAGAATATTATTGCTCTATAAGGAATAATGAATATAAAGAATTCAAAGAAAGAAGGTGGTATAGGAAGAAGCAAAATAACAATATGCATATTGACTATAAATATGAAGATGACATATTAGCAAAACTCAGATTACACACAATGGACAATATCAGTGCTACTTTGCTCGATGTGAAAGCATACAAACTTTTTTTGTCAGTAAATTACGAACATATAGCTATGACTACATGTAATATTGGTTTCCTTCACTCTCATGTACTGTTTTGCTTTCATTTTTTTCAAAGAATATACTTTTGTGTTGTATGTTTTCCTGTTTATCTATGATGTTAAAACAAAATTTACCTATTTTTTTAGATGCAGCATTGGGATTAATTCTGAGTCCTGTTCCACTATTCCTTTAAAAACAGGACAGTTTCCTTGCTTTTGTTCACTTGTTCAAGGGCATATCAAAGTTATCTCACACTAAATCCTAAGAATGATTGCTAAATTTTCAATGTAAGCATTTATTTACTCATAGAAATCAGCAAATGCTGTCTTGATTGTTTTGTTGATGAGTTAGTTAAGAAAATAATGGAGAAAATGCTAAAAATCTGAATTAAATTTAAAATTTATTCATGCATACATTTTTCCAGGAGATCCTGTTGTTAAACATTTACTAAATAATCTGAATCAAATCTAAAAGTATGTCATGGATATTTTTTTAGGATAGCCAATTATTACACCTTTACCAGCATACCTCTGCCTGTTCACCAGTTTTTCCCAGAGTAATCAAAGGGCAACAGCTCTTGTCCAAGTAACAGCCTTTCCCCTCTTTCTATTTATATGATAAGAGGTCTTCTAGACCCGTCCAATCTTTCCTGTTGTTAGGATATTGTCTGTTCCCAGAAATTACTTTATATTTACTTTCTGTGTATATATATATATATATATATATATTTGTGTTTGTGTTATTTCTTCCCCCTCCCCACAAAAAGAATACAAGCTCTTTTAAGGCAGGGATCATTTCATTTTTTTTTCCTTTGTTTCCCAATACCTAGCATATGCCTGGTCCACAGTAAGGACTTGTTTTTGTTATTGTTCAGCAATATCTTACTCTTTATGATCCCATTTGGTGTTTTCTTGGCAAAGAAAGAGTGACTTTGGGGCCAACACCAAGATTTTAAGTTCATTTGAGTTTAGAAAACTATTACAGTTATTTATTGACCCGGATTAATGTGGGAAAAGTCTCTGATTTCTGCACCCTTACCCTACTCTGTGAACTTTGAAAAGCCTGGGTTACAAGTCTCTATGTCAAATATAAAGTAAAGATGTTAGAATAAATGATTTCTGAGGTACCCTTCATTCTGTCACCTTCATCCTCAGCAGCTCTGTGTTTTCAGTGACCATCTATGGTGCATAATTACAGAACAAATAATTTAAAAATAGAATCCAGCAGTTTAATTTTTAACTGCTCTTACAGTCCCCTGAGAAGCTGATACTTAAATCTCATCAGAAGAGTGAGTATAAAGCGATTTGCAAAAGCATGATTGCTGATATAAACGCTTTACATGTTACCTTGGATTTGCACTGTCTTCCTTAAAGTCGATATCTGTTAATAAGCCAGTCTGGGGAATTATTTTCTTCATCTTGTACATAGTCATCTTGCTTTGATAAAAAAAAAAATCCCCTTTTGCAACAATCAGTTTCACTCAACAGAGCTCATGGGTAACCAAAAGATTTCCTCTGAGCCTGGCTACAGCCCAAATTAGTGTTGATATTTGATCACCTATCCAGCAAAAATAACACAAAATGGAAAAAGTAGCCAAGAGTCCAAGTACAAGCTTACTTTGTGAACTCCCCAGCTCTTGCATCTAAATGAATGTGGTTGCTATTATGTCTGGATAAGGGCGGTCTAGCCCATCCCCTTCATTGGAAGACTATATGTTACATGACGTTATCAAGAGGATCAAAGAAAGAAAACAAGGAAAAAAATTGTTTCTTTTTTTCAATTGATAGCCTACTCCACTATCTTCCATCCTGTTGTTGTCATGGGGTACAAAGAAGATCAGGGGACCATATGTACCACATTAAAGAGTACCATATTATACCAAAAGGTCAAATCCTTTCAGGTCTGGACCTCCATGTGGCTGGAAATAGACAGAGTTTGCCATCTCTGATGTGTCCAAATTCTGAGAAAAGAACTTTCTTTTCTCACTCTTCAGTACTTATGGCTGCTGAGTAGACAGGGACTCCTTGGACAAACAGTTGTCAAATGACATCTCCACAGGGTTTGCTTACCTGGATGATGACTGCTAAAATCAGGACTTGTGATTTGGGAAGGTTCAATAGTAAGTGATTGGGGTAAGAGGAGACTATTATTCCTAGGATTCTGGATCTTACCAGTTTGTTGGTAATAGTTGTCCATCAGCTACTGAACAACTAAGTGGCACAGTGGACAGAGTGTCTTCTGGAGGAGTTATCTTCCTGGCCTCTAATATTTACTAGAGGTGAGATCTTAAAGAAGTCACTTAACCTTGTTTGCCTCAGTTTCCTCATCTGTAAAATGAGCTGGAAAAGGAAATGGCAAACCACTCTAATATCTTTGCCAAGAAAACCCCAAATGGGGTCACAAAGAGTAATACAAAATTGAAATAACTGAGCAGGTATTTGGTGTTGGTAAGAAGATAGGGCTCTTCTCCACAGGGATCATTCCCCTAATACACTAAGTTGCATAGGAAGAGCGCTAGAAGCAGGGTCTAAGGTACAGTATCTAGGGATCACTGTGAGTCCCAGGGTGCTTGGGCTCAAGGTTTCCTTTAAGAGTAACAGGAGGCAATGATTTGAATTGCCTGGAACATACAATCTCTTTACTCTCCCTCCGCTGCCATGTTGGTTCAGCTAGGCTGACTTACCTGCTCAAAGTGTGAACTTTGGTTAACAATTGATAAGGATGGCTTCCTGTTCCTGCGGATTTCTTGGATCTCCCTTCATTTCTACTTTTCTCTAAGGGAATATTACCTTTTCTGTCCCACCCTAATCTTAGATATTTGATTGAGCCTTTTATAAGCCCTAGCAGACATGCAGTAATTGCCATTAAAATAAATTTCTTTTAGAGAAAGAGAGTTAGGAACTAGCTGTTGTCATCCCACATATTTGTTCACTCTTTGGAACCTTTATGATTTCCAAGAAGCATTTCAGACTCCGTTTAGATGCTGGCTTCTTGAGATCATTGGGATCACTCAGGAAACTCTCAAGACCTCAAATTCAACATATCCAAAAATAGGAGCTCAGGCCTTTAACAATACATTGAATAAACCCTCAAACTAAAGGTGAGCCAGTATTTCTCTTGAGGTTCTATGGTTCTTACCCCATAGCCATTATCATCTCTTCTAGTTTTCTCTGATTTGAACTTAAGCCAGTTGATTGTCCTCCAGGTTCCCATTTGGATCAAATCACAGGAGACTGACTGTCTGGCTGCTTCAAGGATATAGTTCTGCATGACAGTCCTGTCCTCAAGGCCTGAGATTGTTGGTGCCTCCTGACCTCCTGCAGTGGTGTTCTCTCCAGAGGAGGGAGATTACTTTTAAACTCTCTGTATCATCACTTCAGAGTTCACTAAAGTCTACATAACAAAGCTCAGAGCAGACTTGAAAGCTTTAAAGTCTTTTTTTTTTTTCTCTTGCTCAATAAGACTCTCCTGCCAGAAGTCTCTGTCATCTTCATTTGGAGGGTTTGTTTTGATTTCTTTTCTGTTTATTCATAGACTTGTGGTTACCCTTTCCTCAGTCAAGACCTCAGAGCACTTATGTTTGTCAGTCAAAATGTGGCAAGACTTCACTGGTCAGAGGCAGTGAAGTGGTAGAATACACAGATGCCTGGAGTTCAAATCTGGCTTCAGATACTTCTAGCACTGTGATTTTGGGCAAATTATGTAACCCCTATTTGCCTCATTTCCTTATCTGAAAAATGGGTACATACTGGAGAAGGAAATGACAACGCACTCTAGTATTTTGTCAAGAAAACCCCATGGACAAAGTTCATGGGGTCATTGGAGTTGGACATGACTAAAAGATCCAGAAACACTATTCTGAGCACATGGGATTGTTTCAAAGGAAAGAAGGTGAAATATTCCATACTTTTCAAAAATTTATAATCTAAAGGGGTAGACAATGTCAGCATGCTTTAAACTATATGAACAATGAGAAATATATCATTATTATCAATATGGACCGACATGTTGAGGACAATATATAAAAACAGATACAATTTCAAAAAGGCTAAACCAACTTCAGATTGGCACAGAGTAGCTATCCATTTCAACAAAACAAATTCAATTAAATAGACATTTCAGAGGATCATAGGATTTGGAACCAGAAAATATTTTTTAAATCACCTGGTCCAGTCTCCTCATTTTTCAGTCAAGCTAATAGCTAAGGCTATCTCCATGGTAACTTAGCAAAACCAAGACTGGTCTCCAACTCCCACAACTTCCACAATTGCATTACTACAAAGTAATAGGGTATTGATCATGAAAATATTGGTATTAATTAATCAACCAACAAGTATTTATTAAGTATATGTTATGTCAGGCACAGTACTAAGCACTGAGGATATAAAGCCAAAAGTAAATAGATCAGTCCTCTTCCTTCTTGACTTTTCAGAAGGATCCCAAACTGTTGATCCCAAACAGTCCCCTCCAGGACTGGGCTCACCTTTTTGTGTTTTCATGTCACCATTCTCTCAGTTCTTCTTTTACTAGGCTTTGTGTTCCTTTTTGGCTTCTTTTGCTGGATCATCAACCAAGATTCATTCCCTTGTGTTTCTTCAAGCTGGATTTCTATGAATGCTAGAAGATGGAAAGAATATGAGAGAAACCTATCTAAGAGTAATAGGAATTTGTTAACAGTTGAACAGAGGCTCCTTCCAGAAAGAAGACTATGGGGATAAAATGAAGATCATAACATAGTATTTTCACATTTTTGTTATTGTTTGCTTGATTTTTTTTCTCTTTTTTTTCCTTTTTGATTTGATTTTTCTTGAGTAGCACGATAAATGGGGAAATGTTTTGAAGAATTATACATGTTTAATTTATATTGCAATACTTGCTGTCTAGGGAAAGGAGTGGGAGGAAAGGAGAAAGAAAAAATTGGAATGAAAGGTTTTGCAAGGGTGAATATTGAAAACTATCTTTGCAAGTGTTGTGAAAATAAAAAATTATTTATTTGAACAGAGGTTCCAGATGATGAAGTGGAGGGAAAGAACAGAGGACGAGTAAGAATAGAAAAGCATAGGACTGTAGCAGGAATGAAAGTGTGGTAGAAATAATAAAGGACTTT
Source organism: Antechinus flavipes (assembly GCF_016432865.1). NCBI lineage: Eukaryota > Metazoa > Chordata > Mammalia > Dasyuromorphia > Dasyuridae > Antechinus > Antechinus flavipes. Next base: position 152,166,485 of record NC_067398.1, on the reverse strand, counting down.
GATAGAGGGAAACTCAAAAAAAAAAAAAAATCAGAGTCCATGCTACTAAGGAAAGTGGCAAACAATTTAAGGCCAGATGTCAAAATTTTATGGAATAATAAAAGTATTCAAAAATAAATTATCATGTAAATATTCTAAGTCATTCTGTAAGACTAAAGTAGCAGACCATAAATTATCCTCTACATTGGTAGAGGGTAGTCCCCTACACCAAGAAATTCACAGGGTGAGATCTGCTGTCTCCCTATCCTACCTGATTTTCCACAAACAAATTAAGAGTGTAAATCAAGTCCATGTTAATTATGGAATATTATGGGATTATTCAAATTTAATAAAGAAGAATTCTTATAAAGACATTTGCTTTGGAAAACCACATGTGATAGAAAAATGTTTTAAGAAACAATAACTATATACCAATCAAACTCCCAAAAAACTACTTTGATGAACTAGAAAAAAAATAACAACAAAGTTCATATGGAAAAACAAAAGGTCAAGAATTTCAAGGGAATTAAAGAAAAAAAATCAAATGAAGGCGTCCTAGCTGTACCAGATCTAAAATTATATTATAAAGCAGCAGTTACTAAAACCATCTGGTATTTGCTAAGAAATAGACTAGTTGATCAATGGAATAGGTTAGGTTCAAAGACAAAACAGCCAATAATTTTAATAATATAGTATTTGACAAACCCAAAGACCCCAGTTTCTGGGATAAGAATGCACTATTTGACAAAAATTGCTTGGAAAATTGGAAATTAGTATGGCAGAAACTAGGCATTGACCCACACTTAACACCGTACACCAAGATAGGGTCAAAATGGGTTCATGACCTAGGCATAAAGAATGAGATTATAAATAAATTGGAAGAGCATAGGATAGTTTACCTCTCAGACCTGTGGAAGAGGGAGGAATTTATGACCAAAGAAGAACTAGAGATCACTATTGACCACAAAATAGAAAATTTTGATTATATCAAATTGAAAAGGTTTTGTACAAACAAAACAAATGCAGACAAGATTAAAAGGGAAACAATAAACGGGGAAACCATTTTTACTATCAAAGGTTCTGATAAAGGCCTCATTTCCAAAATATATAGAGAATTGACTCTAATTTATAAGAATTCAATCCATTCTCCAATTGATAAATGGTCAAAGGATATGAACAGACAATTCTCAGACGAAGAAATTGAAACTATTTATAGACATATGAAAATATGCTCCAAATCATTATTAATCAGAGAAATGCAAATTAAGACAACTCTGAGATACCACTACACACCTGTCAGATTGGCTAGAGTGACAGGGAAAGATAATGTGGAATGTTGGAGGGGATGTGGGAAAACAGGGACACTGATACATTGTTGGTGGAATTGTGAACACATCCAGCCATTCTGGAGAGCAATTTGGAACTATGCTCAAAAAGTTATCAAACTGTGCACACCCTTTGATCCAGCAGTGTTTCTACTGGGCTTATACCCCAAAGAGATACTAAAGAAGGGAAAGGGACCTGTATGTGCCAAAATGTTTGTGGCAGCCCTGTTTGTAGTGGCTAGAAGCTGGAAAATGAATGGATGCCCATCAATTGGAGAATGGTTAAGTAAATTGTGGTATATGAACGTTATGGAATATTATTGTTCTGTAAGGAATGACCAGCGGGATGAATACAGAGAGGACTGGTGAGATTTACATGAACTGATGCTAAGTGAAATGAGCAGAACCAGGAGATGATACTGTTTGAGGATGTATTCTGATGGAAGTGGATTTCTTCGATAAAGAGAGCTAATTCAGTTTCAAAAGATCAAAGATGAGCAGAAGTAGCTCCACTCAAAGAAAGAATACTGGGAGATGAATATAAACTGCTTGCATTTTTGTTTTTCTTCCCAGATTATTTATACCTTCTGAATTCAATTCTCCCTGTGCAACAAGAAAACCGTTTAGTTCTGCACATGTATATTGTATCCAGAATATACTGTAACTTATTCAATATGTAAAGGATTGCTTGCCATCTGGGGGAGGGGGTAGAGGGAGGGCGGGGAAAAATCGGAACAGAAGTGAATGCAAGGGATAATGTTGTAAAAAATTATGTAGAATAATGTAAATAGATTTAAGAAAACAATATATTTAATGACTATAACCATGTAAACAGAATCACCAAAAATTGAATGTAAATGATGCAAAATGATAAAAACAACAAGAATGGTTCAAAAAAAGATGCCGGCCATCCAGCTCAACTTTCTCAACATTCCTCTCCAAAGAATTGCAAAATAATATCTCAAATCAAAAATAGACATGAGAGAGAGTCAATAAAAGGCTAAGATAAGAGATTTTTTCAGAGTAAGATGACTTAGGACATTAACAGGAAAGGTCTGTGACACTGGAATAGAGATCTATCCAGAGTACCTGCATGTGTCAGCCACAGAAGCAGCAGCAGGAAGCCTTGGAATCCAGGCAGCAGCAGCCAGCTTCCTGGGAGCTCTCAACCCAGAAATTATAAGAGTATCAGAAAATAGTGAGAGGTTACAAGGAACCTTTTGCTGACACTGGGTGCCCCTGATTCGAAGCTCTATTCCATAGAAGTAGTTCTGGGTCACATTTCTGGGGTGAAGAGGAACACTTCTGGTTGATCACAAGGGAGCAAGATCCCTTAGTTCTCAGTTCCAATATAGAGAGGAGTGCTAATGCTTGTAACTGTAGGAGAGCAGCAGCTCTGAAAACAGTACAAAAAACTGATGCTTGGGACAGTGCTTCACCACTTCACTCACCAGGTGAGCAGAGCTCAAAATTAACATAAAGTTCAAAGTCAATAAACAGAAAATGTGCCAAGACAAACTCAGAAGAAAAAAACAAAATGAAAAAAGTTACAGCCAAAGCCTCAAAAATACTAATTGAATGCAAGGCCATCAAAAATTCCTAGAAAAGTTTTGTTTTTTTTTTTAAAGATAACAATGTTAACAAAAAATTGGGAAAAGAAATGAAAGGTATAAGCAAATCATAAAAAGAATTAACAGCTTGGTAAAAAGAGGCACAAAAATATCCAGAAGAAAATAATACCTTAAAAACAGAAATGTCTTAATGGTAAAAGAGGGAAAAAATTTCACTGTAGATCCAAACTCCTTTAAAAAAAAAAAAAAGGAATAGGGTAAATGGGGAAAAAAAGACAGAGAGAGAAAAATTCATTGAAAAATAATACCTTAAAAATTGTATTTGGGCAAGTGGAAGGTAATGATTATACAAGATATCAAGAAATAATAAAACAAAATCAAAAGAAGAAAAAATGGGAGGGGGTGGGTGGGAACGAAATATGTCATTGGAAAAACAACTGATCCAGAAGAGATCATTTAAGTATTATTGGTCTACCAGAAAACCATGATCAAAATCACTTCCTTAAAGAGTTTCCAAAATGAAAATTCCAGAATACTACAGCCAAATTCTAGAGCTCCCAGGTCAAGGAGAAAATATTGCAAGTACCTAGATAGAAACAATTCAAGTATAATGGACCCACAGTCAAAATCACACAAGGTTTAGGGACTTTCATTATTGAAGGAGAAGAGGGCCTTGAATATAGTATTCCAGAGGGAAAAAGAGCTAAGATTACAATCTATGAAACTCTATCTAGAAAAACATAATAATCCTTCAGGGGAAATGGATTAATGACATAGAGGACTTTCAAACATTTCTGAAGAGAAGACTAAAACTGAATAGAAAATATGACATTCACATACAAGACTCAAGAGAAACATAAAAAGAAATACTAAGGGACTTAATATGTTTAAACTGTTTACATTTCAGTGTAGGAAGGTGATATTTTTAATTCCTAAGAACTTTATCATTATTAGGGCAGTCAGAAGGAGTTACATCAACAGAGGGCATGATTGTGAGTCAATTATGTTGAGATGATCTTCATCACTATCCTTAAAATAATTAAAGTGAGAAAGAGGGATCTATTTGGAAAAGAAAGAGATAAACATAAAGAGATCGTATATGAAACAGGTGTGCAAGGAAGAGATTTCACAGTGAGTAAAGGGGGGAACAGAGAAGGGGATGATAGGCTCTGCTTGAATCTCATTCCCACTGGAATTGGTTCAAAAAGAAAAGAATACACACACACACACACACACACACACACACACACACAATAAACTGATATAAAATCTTAATCAGTAGAGAAATAGGGGTATGTATTGGGAAAAGAGGGAAGAAAGGTAAGATAAGGTTAATTTTCTCACATAAAAGAAGCACAAAAGAGTTTTTAACAGGAAAGAGGGTGTCAGGATTAGAAGACAATGTTTGAACCTTGTCTCATTAGAATTGGTTGAAATAGGAAATAGTATATACATTCAGTTGAATATGGAATTTCTTTACATTTCAGGGAAGTAGAAGGTGAGGGGAACAAGAGCAAGAGTAGAGTCTCGTAGAGAAGAGGATGGATTGGGGGAAGTGTGGTCAGAAACAAAACACTGGTATGTAGGAATAGGTTGAAAGGACAAAGATGGAGGGAGGAAAAGAAGGCAAGAAGTGAAGAAAGAGAGACAGGGAAACAGAGAAGGGAGAGAGACAGAGAAAGAGAGAGACAAAGACAGAGAAACAAGGGGGAGAGACAGAGAAAGACAGAGTCAGAGAAACAGAAGGGGGAAAGACGGCAAAAGAGAGGGAGAGAGAAAAACAGAGGAGGGGAGAGAGAAACAAAAACAGAGCTAGAGAAGGATAAATAGAGGAAACAGAATGGAGAAAATGCACTGATATTAATTTTAACTATGATTGTGAATGTAATGAACACATAAAATGAAAGTAGGAAGCAGAAAGGATTTAAAACAAGAATGCTATAATTTGTTGTAATTTACAAGGAACATACTTAAAGCAGAGAGACACATATAGAATACAGGTAAGGATCTAGAACAGTCTTTTATAGCTCAGCTGAAGTAAAAAAAAAAAAAAAGACGGAGTAAAAATTATGATCTCAGAAAAAGCAAAAGCAAAAACACATTTAATTAAAAGAAATACACAAGGAAACTTCTTCCTAAAAAGTATCAGAGAAAATGAAATATTTTAATGCTAAGCATATATGCAACAAATGCTATAATATGCAAATTCTTAAAGGAAAAGTTATATGAGTTATAAAAGGAAATAGATAGTGAAGCTATACCAATAGGGGACCTCACCTTCATCCTCTCAAAACTAGATAAATACAACTAAAAAATGAATATGAATTTAAGGAGATGGATAGAATTTTAGAGATGTGCCCTTTTCTCAAGTGTACATGGCATCTACATAAAATTAATCATTTATTAAGGCATAACAATCTCACAGTCAAATTTAGAAAAGCAAAAATGTTAAATGCATCACTTTCAGATTATAATGCAATAAAAATACATTCATTATGAGCCATGGAAACATAGATTAAAATTAATTCAAAACTAAATGGTCTAATACTAAGAAATGATAAAGGCAAAGAACAACTCATAGAAACAATCAATTTCATTAAAGAGAATGATAACAGTGAGACAACATATCAAAATTCATGGGATGCAGCAATACATCGGTGAAGAATTATATTTCCTCTCCCCTCATTGAGAAAGCAAGGAATTTAAATTTTACAGTCATGTGAAATTAGCAAAATATTATTATTTTGCACAAGAAAATTCAAACAAAATTATGAAGTAAAAAAGTATGCTTCAAACTGCATTCAGACATTTTCAGTTCTTTCTCTGGAGCTAGATAGCATTCTCATCATAAGTGCTTTGAAATTATCTTGGATTAATATAGTGCTGAAAATAACTAATCATTCATAGTTGATCATTATTATAATATTGCTGCTATTACATAGTAACAATGTTCTCCTGGTATAGCTCATTTCCCTTTGCATTAGTTGCATAAGTTTTCAGAGGTTTTTTTGTTTTTTTTTTTTCTGAAATCAACCTTCTCATCATTTCTTATAATATGATACTATCATAGCATAATCACATATTACAACTTGTTTAGTCATTTCCCAATTGATGAGCATCCCATCAATTTCCAATTTTTACCAGAACAAAAAGAACTTCTATAAATAGTTGTGTACATATAGATCCTTTTCCTTTTTCTTGATCTCTTTGGGACACAGACTTAGTAAGAGTATTGCTTAGTCAAAGGATATAAACAGTTTTATAGCCCTTTGGAAATAGTTCTGAATTGTTTTCCAGAATAATTAAATAACTTCTGAACTCCACTAACAGTACATTAGTGCTCTAATTTTTTCACATCTATCATTTTCCTTTTCCCTGTCATATTATCTAATCTAATAGGTGATGTGATATCTGAGAGTTGCCTTAATTTACACTTTTCTAATCAATATTGATTTAGAGAATTCTTTTCATATGACTAGAGATAATTTTGGTTTCTTTTTCTGAAAATTGCCTGTTCATATCCTTCACTAATTATCAATTAAGGAATGACTTGTATTCTCACAAATTTGACTCAGTTCTCTATATATTTGAGAAATAAGGGCTTTATCAGAAAAACTTATAAAAATGTTTCTTCCAGTTTTGTGCTTTCCTTCTCATCTTGGCTGCATTGGTTTTGTTTGTGCAAAGACTTTTTAATTTAATGTAATTCAAATTACCCATTTAAAATTTTTGTACTGCTCTCTATTGCTTGTTTGGTGTCATATGACACTTTTGAACAACTATGGAGTTTTTTGTTATTGTTCCAGGATCTCTGGGAAGTTTGAAGACTTCTCTTTTTTATTGAATTAATTTTACTGTTGGAAAGTGTAGTTTTCTGAGCTAAAAGGAGGGACTAAAGAATAATAATGAAATAGCAGAAGTCTTGGGAAATCCAGAAAGTTTTTATCTCTTTGAAGACAAGGGGAGCTCTAGGGCTCCTGACTCACTTATGGAGTAATGTATCTAAAAAGAACTTTGCAGTTTCCTTGACTGGGCTCCTAAATCACTATTGGATCTGGAAGATATTCATTTTATTTGTTTCCTCCTTTTTCTGTTTCATTGCTTCCTGACTTACATTGCTCACTCTTAGGAGCTTCCTGCTCCCTATCAACCATGTTTATTTAGTGTCTATACTTTTTTAATGGATTTTATATCAAAATAAAGATAAGCTGATTTCTACTGCATTCTGAATGCTGTTTGCTCTAAGGAAATTGACAACATAAGAGTGGAGAACTCAACAAACCAATTGACTTATATTTAGTCATGAGCCTACATTACATTCTCTTTAAAGGCACAAAGGGTCTTCAAAATTATTATACTTGTTTAACATGTTATGAACTTTTAAAAAAATCATTCATTTTCTTTCTATTCTTATGAGCCTCACTGTTAATTTACTAACTTTGACATAAGTTTATATTCAGTCTTTCTGTCTTAGAATTTTTTTGTTTTCAGACTTGTTCCTATATAAACCAGTAACTTTATAATTAGATTCTAGAATGTCTCCCCTTTGCTCCCAACCCTTAGGATGAATTTTTCCATCTCTACAGGACCTGGCTGGATCTCTGCCCAGAATAAAATATATGGGGAGAGAACCAGATCTTTTACCTAAAACATAATAAAAGTAGGCAACCTATAACATGGGTGTCCCATGTCTTCCATCAGAGATCTCTCCCATACATGAGAAATTTGAAATAATGTCCTCTGATGTGATTCAATTAGGTAGCTCTAATCTAGATCTGACTATATTCTCCATGACCACTTACTTGTTAATTGTGGCACACACAAAGTGGAAAAACCTTAGGCCTTGAGCCAGAAAAGAGAGTTGTGAATAGTAGCTCACACCACAATGAGACCATTGGAGAGAAAAACCCAAGACTCTGTGTAAATAATTTTAAACACTAGAGGCATCATAGCTTATACCAGACTCAATTGGTGTCTCCTCTGAACTCATTCTCAACATATGCCCTAATCTTTGCTGTGTGTAGGCTGTTTTGATTCAAAATATATAGGTTCTTTTCTCCCATCTACATTCCTTAAATGTTTTGTTAGAAGTACCAGAGTCAACACTTACTATTCACTTGAGCTATTACTTAGAACATCAGCAACAAGAGAAGGTCTCTGGGAAATTTCCCTACATACTGTTCAAAGTACTAATTAGGTGTTTCTGTCTCTGTGTCCAACAATCTCAGTTCTCTCTATGATACAGACAATGGTCATAAATGTATCCAATATGCTGATTATGTCAAAAATTCCAATGTCCTATATATTATAGAAAAGAATAAAAATGCAATTACACTGCATCATCTGTATTGATCACAGATTGCCTGTCACATGACTCACTTATGGAGTAATCTACCTGCACAGCACTTTACAGTTTCTCTGAGTATGTCTATACCATCATACTAGTACTTAATTAGAATTAATTAAATGATTAGCCATTATTAATTTGCCTTTTTAGAGTTTGGAAAGACTTCTTGGGTGGTTAGAAGAATGAATGGAAAGGATAGTTTAGATGGCCTAAGTCAGGCCTAAATCTGTTCAAGAAAGTTTAAAATAAAACCTTCTTTCCCAACCCCACCAAAAAAAAAATTCCCTTTATCTGAAGAAACATTGAAAATCATCCCACTGTACTAAAGCTGATATTCATGATGACAATGATGTTTCTCCCTTTGAAAAAACAAACTTTCTACAACTAAGAAAAAAACAGAATATCTTAGGATTCTTCATATTCATCTCTGACTCTCAATTTACCAACTCACAGACATGCAGGCCAACAAGAAATCGAAATTCAGGGGCAGTTAGATGGCACATTGAATAGGGTATTGGCCCTCTATTTTAAATTTATATCGTCTGAGATACTTAACACTTCTTAGCCTAGTGACCCTGGGAAAGTCACTTAAACACAATTGTCTCATGAAAAAGGGAAGAGGAAGAAGGAAGGAGGGAAGGAAGGAATAAAAAAGGAAGGAAGGAAGGAAGGAAGGAAAGAAGGAAAGAAGGAAGGAAGGAGGGAGGGAGGAAGCCCAATACTAACACTTTCTGGGCTCTCAGAACAATTCATCTTTCAATGAAAAGCCACAAAAACAAGGACATTAGCACATAGTGAAGAGGAACTTCAAAATATCTGTCTTAGAATTGTTAGAGACACACTATTGCCTTTCCAGCATTTGGATGAGCCACAAAAAAAAGAATGGAAAAATGAAGTGTTAATTTGTTGTTGTTGTTGTTCACCACCAACAACAAATGTGGTTCATTTCAGTTATGTCTGACTCTTTGTGACTTCATTCCTTTCTGCTGGCTTTGAGAATAAAAACAGGCCTCTGTGTCTGGGAGGGTCTGTAGCAGAATGCTCTTCTCCCTAAGAGCTGTCATGTGAGCATTAAGATTTCCCAATCAAGTCTATATATAGGATGGAGTCACCTCCTCTTTGGGTTCCATCCTTTGTCTTATGAGATCACCTCCTTCCAGGTCTTTGTAACATCTAGAAAGGCAGCTAGCATCTTCCTGCAAATGCAAGCAGTAGGTATCAGCTCCTGAAGTAGTTGTGGGGGAAATAAAAGAGAGAGAGACAGAGAGAGAGACACAGAGAGAGAGAAACCAAGAGACAGAGAGACAGAGACAGAAAGTAAATAAGGAGAGAGACAGACAGAGAGAGACAGAGAAACAGAGGGAGAAAGTGAGTAAGAGAGAGACAGAGAAACAAAGGGAGAAAGTAAGTGAGAGAGAGCAAGAAAGTGGATGAGAGAAAATGTGTGAGAAACAGAGACAAAGAGAGTGACAGTGAGTAAGAGAGACAGTGAGTGAGAAACAGAGGCAGAAACAGAGAAAGTGAGAGAGAAAGAGAAAAGAGGAGGCAGAGAGAAAGTGAGTGAGATAGAGAAACAGAGACAGAGAGAGAGAAAGTGTGAAAGAGAAACAGAGAAAGTGAATGTAAGAGAAAGTGAGACAAAGACAGAGACAGAACTAGAGAGAGACAGAGAGGGAGAAAGTGAGAGAAAGAAAGAGAAAGTAAGAGAGACAGACAGATAGAAAGAGAAAAGTGTGAGAGAAAGTGAAACAAAAACAGAGAAAGAGAGAGAGAGAGAGACTGAGAGAGAGAGAGAGAGAGAGAGAGAGAGAGAGAGACAGAGAGAGAGAGAGAGAGAGAGAGAGACTGAGAGAGAGAGAGAGAGAGAGAGAAACAGAGACAGCTTCAGACAGAGTGAACACCAAAAAGAAAAGAAGCTACTTGATACTGATCTGTCTGAACTCAGTGAAAATAAAAGATAAAATATCTAAGGAGCAGAGTTTTTGCAAAGAAGCTATTTGTAAATGCCTCAATCAGACTTGAATATTCACTTTCAACTTAAAGAAATCATTTTATAATCCTTTCACCCTTTCACCTATTTCACACCTGAATTTCATGCATTTCTTAATTTTTTGTTAAGAAGTAATGGACTCTGTACCAACTATATTTCTTTTTTTTTTTTTTACCTTAGAAGATATTCTGTATTTTAATGGATAAGATTTTTTTTAATTTTTTATTTACTGTACATATTTTTAACATTATTTCTAAATTGTGATTTCCAAATTCTCTCCCTCCTTACAGCTCCTCTCTTGCTAACTGAGAAGGCAAGCAATATGATATCAATTATTCAAGTTTCATACCAAAAATATTTCTATATTAGACTTGTACAGCAATCACATTTCAAAAAATTCAAGGAAAAATATACTTTGTCAAGTCACAAGTCATATATTTTGATTCAAAAATTAGTGACCACTATGTTCATGGTTTACCTTTCCTCTTTGTTTTTTCTCAAATTTTTTCAAAGAAAATTCAGTACTGTCAGGACTGTGGGAGGTTTTCTTCATTTATGATTGATGGAATTATAAATTTGTAGACTCTTTTGGGGGAAGAAATCTGACAGTACACATTAAAAGTTACAATACATGATACTCTTTGACCCAAGAATTTCTTTGTTGGGAAAACATCCTGAAACTATTATTTTAAAAATTAGGAAGGGGGTGTGTCTACAAAAAATTAATAGTGGCAATATGTGTTTTTTTAAAAGAAAATTGTAAACAAACTAAATATCCAGCAGGGTAGCTAAATAAATTGTGGTACATTAATGAAAGGGGCAATTTTTTATTAATTATTTGTAATTAATAAATTATGGCATGTGAAGATAAAGGAAGGCTCAGTGGAAAGAACATCCAAGCTGGAAGGAAGATCTGAATTCAAATCTAGTAACAGACACTACCTGTATGACCCCAGGGCAAGTCCTTTAATCCTGTTTGTTTCAACTTCTTCTCCTGTAAAATGAGCTGGAAAAGGAAATGGCAAACCAGTCTAATATCCCTGCCAAGAAAACCTCAAATGGGGTCATAGAAAATCGGACATGACTCAAAATGACTAAACAAAAGACATCAGCCGAAAGGGAACCTTTAAGATCTTTTAGTCCAACTCAAGCAAAGTCCAATTCAATTCAACAAGTATTTATTTTAAAAATATTTCAAGAGACTGTGATACAAATATGAAAACAAATTTTTTCTCAAGTAGCTTACTCACTTTTAGTAGGATATGATATATATATATATATATATATATTAAAGCAAAATGTATAAAGTAATTTCAAAAAGAAGAGGATGTTAAAAAATAATAATAATAATAATAGAATCAAAAAGGTCCTATGAAGTGAGTGTCACCTGAACTGGGTTCTGAAGAAAGAGGAATAATGGGGTAGGGGATAAGTCAGGAAGATCTGAGTTGAAATTTTACTTTGCATATTTATTAGTAATATGACTCAAAGTGAATCATTTAACCACTCTGGGCCTTAGTTAACCCATTTGTAAAAATGGCTGGGTTGAACTGGATCATCTCCAAGGATCTTCCCTTCCAGCTCTAAATATATGATCCTGTGATGTTAGAAATTATAGAACACTTGAGAAGGAGGAATGATGGAAGCAGGAAAGTTCAGAGGCGGACAATCAGAGACTAGGAAGCTCAATATGGATAGTCTTTTTTTTTTTTTAAGTCAAGTTTTAGGAAAAATGTTTTGTTCACTCCCTCCTTTAACACAGGAGGAAGCTGAGTTGCAAAAAAGATTTAGTAACTACCAAGAACCACATAATTAGTCAGTGTCACAGCCACTAGCACCAGCATCAGGTTCCCTAACATTGAGCCAAATAAATGTCTCCATTGTATAGATTCATACATAGAGCTGGAAGGAGCCATAGAGTCTTATAGGACTTTTTTTTTTTCATTTTAAAGGAAAAAACTGAGTTTCAGAGTTTTAGTGACTTGCCCCAGATCATAAAGATGGGAAGTTGGTTGAATGGTGAGGATTTGAATCCAGTTGCTCCAAATTCAGTGCCCTTTCCACTGCATCATCTTATCTCCTACCATAAAATAGCATGGAATTTGGTATTTGTATTTGCTTCTAAAACATAGACATATTTATTTCATAAACAGCCTAAAGGGTAATTTTGATTCTACCATTACTAAAGATAAATAAATCCTTAGTGTCTACTATTGTTGTGTCTGAGGAGAAAACTGGCTTCCTCAAGCTGAGTCCTGCCCCAGGTTATTTAAATCTGAGGCCCTAGGAGGCTTTTTAAAAAATCATTTTGAAATGGCTTTGTGTTTGGCCCTCACTCAAGCCTGTCCAAACTGAAGCTCCTAATTGGAGCAGGAGGTGTAAATTAAGGCAGTAAATCAGGGTGAGCTTGGGTGTTTAAATGGCCTTGTGAGGAGGCCAAAGAAGCTGTTTCCCCTCATTTAGCAGTATGTTGTTAAGTGTAATTTTGTTTGGAATCTCTGGAGAACCTGGTGCTGCTGGGTTTTTCTTTTTCTTTTTTTTTTTTTTTTGGGGGGGGGGTCATTTTCAGTTCCTTTATTGAGCAGTCACAGGGAAGTTCCTGTAGTTACCTAAGATCACTTGATATGTCCTTTCACTTCCCTCCCAAAGGTTCCTGCTTGAAACTAACCAGAAGGCATCAGCTCCACTCCTGCTTTCAGATCTCACCTGATTGGCAGGTAAAGGATATGGCTTGGGCAGAACTGGTGACTAACCAAGAAGTTGATCATTTCAGTAAACACACTTCAAGCAAAAATTCTTTTGGACTAATAGCTGAGATGAAATTTATAGAGATTCAGTCTTTTAGAGGTTGATTTTTCTTTAAAACAAAATGAAACAAAAAATAAAACAAATATATACATACATGTACATATATGTAGCTATAAAACAGAATATATTATATAAATATATAAACATTTTAAATATTTCTATTAAATGTTATCTATATTTATTAATGTATAAATTTAATTTATAAATCATTTATAATTTTTATTTATATATAAACAGAGAGCGAGAGTGAGAGAAAGCGAGAGCGAGCGAGAGAGAGAGAGCGAGAGAGAGAGAGAGAGAGAGAGAGAGAGAGAGAGAGAGAGGACAACTAGGTGCTAAAGTAAATAAGTACCAGTAGGCTTGGAGTCCAGAGTACTCATATTTGTGCATTCAATTTGGCCATACACACTTAGTAGTGTGTGATCTGGGCAAATCATTTAACTTATTTGCCTCAGTTTTCAATATATATCAAAAATGAACTGGAGAATTATGCAAAGTGTGTGTGTGTGTGTGTGTGTGTGTGTGTGTGTGTGTGTGTGTATAATAATCCTTATATCAAATCAAGAATTGGATATGAGGCTTTCATACACTCCCATAGGATTGTACTGGGAAGCAGGACATAGATGGTTAAAGGATGAATGCACACTCCAGAATTCTAGTCTCACTTCTGCTGCCAACTATCTGGATAATTTTTGATAATTCATTTGTCCAATATGGATCTGTTTCATCTTCTGAAAACTGAGTTTAGACAAGGCAATTTCTAAGGTCTTTTCTAATCTTTTAAGTCCACCATGACAGTCTCTGACAGAAAGAGAAAGATGGCAACCTGGCCCAGCTACTGACAAAGCTCAGCAGGTCAAGTTCATTCTAGGATCATTATGAGAGAATATAGTTTTGAATAGGAACATCAAACTGAGCCTTAAATTTAGGCTGCTTTTATCCTTTTCCCTAAGGATACAAGTCTCTCAAATCTCCCCCTACCCTTTTCTTTTGAAGGATACTAGGGGAAATATTTTAATGGACCTTTTCTATTTCTCCCAAGTATTGGTATGAGACTTATTCAAAAAATAATTGGCTGGTTTGAATCCATCTCCTGCTGGAGCTGACTTTTAGACAATGTTGGACACAAAACAAGCCAAGTTTATATATAATTGCAAAGAGGAAACTCTCTGAGTGAGAGCACAAACCTGAAGTTATTATTGACAAGCTTCCAAGAGATGAATTTCAGTCCATTTCAATCCAAATCTAAATTAGATCATAATTAACATAAGTCAAAAAGGAGAGATCACAATGAGCAGATCAATCTAGTTAGATTAGAACATTTATATTAGATTGAAATATGATGACTACTTTGAACCAAATTATGGGGCTTTAAATTCCAAGTCAAAGAGTTTACATTTGATTCTAGACAATGTTGAGTCATTGAAGGCTTTTGACCCAAAGAATGATTATAATTCAAATCTTTCTTCCCTTCTTGCCACCTTCCTTTCCCATATCATAAGATAATCATACTAATATTGACATCAAATAAATTATCTACAGTATTGAAACTTCCTATATGAGTTGTCTCTCTCTATTAGCCTATGAATTCCTTAAGAGTGGATGTTGTCCTGCTTTCTTCTTTGTATCCTTAGTGTCTAGAAGAGTGTTTTGCAATAGATAAGATATGATTTCTCACTAATTTATTCATTCATTCATACTAATCCACAGGTTCTCAGTGGAAGAGCTTTCTTTTGGGACCTCTCTGGGCCAAGAAGTTTGGATTATAAATGGATAGCAATTTGGTACTGAATCTTTCAGAACCACAGAAAGTGTGAAGTGCTTCAACAGGGATTAAAAAGAGGTAGAGGTAGGAAGGGAGCTGGTCTACAAATAGACTGGCATAATTTCTAGGTACCTAAATTACACTGTCATATTCTTACTGAACAAAACACACACACATGTACCCTCCTCCTCAGTCCATACTAAGATACACAAAAAGAGGAATGTTGATTTTAAACACTCACATTCTCTGCAAAAGATTCCAAGCCAAGGATGGTTTCTGTACCATCAAGTAGCCAAGTTTCCTTTTTGTTAACTGCAGTTGTATTTTCCTCCTTTTGTTCAAGGAATTTTATTCTACTAGTGCATCGTATTTAATATACATTAATATCACCAGAATTATTATCTTCCTTCTCTTGAAAAAAGTGTGTATATATGTATGTATATGTACATATCTATATGTGTGCCCCATGTACCTATATATACACACTTACATACACATATATAAATACATGTATACTTATAAATGTTTATATGCATATGAGTATATAGCATATAAGTATATCTGTTTTGATCAGAAACAGGAACTTTCCACTATCTAAAAGAGTACTAGTTTTAGATTCAGAGAATTTTGGTTCAAATTTTACCTCTGATATTTACCATCTGTGTAACTTTATCTTCCTTGTCCTCTGTTTAGGTGGGATAGTGGGTAAAGCATTGGACTTGGAACTTGAAACACCTGCATTTGAATCCTACCTCTTATTTATCAATTTTCTGTCATCTCCCAGCCTTAACTTCCTTAATTATAAGATGAATGGACTTTGATGGCCTCTAAAATGCTTTGAAGTTCTAATTCAATGATCCTTTGATCCTGAACTTCTTCACAGTGATATTATTGATCTCAAGTGGAAAATGAGGGAGACTAGATGGCCTCTGGGATCTCTTCTAACTACAATTATATGAGTCTGTAAAATTCAATTGAGAAAAATTAGAATTTTCTTTTGATCATTTGGAAAAATTGGATAATTTTTGGATTATTTGGGGGGGAAATGGAGAATTTTGGGGAAAATGGGAAGTTGGGGAAAATCTTTACATAAAACATTTCTGATTATAGTCATATATCCAAGGACATAATGGAATTGAATACTCCAGGGATGTCGTAATGAACTATGATGACGATGAATACAGAGAAGCATGGAAAGACCTAAATGAAGAAATGCTGAGTGACTGATATGAACAAAATAGGGAGAACAATAATAACACAATGACAACAATATAAACAGAAAGAATAATCAAATGAAACCAAATTCTATATAATGAAAATGGCTCTCCTTGAAGACGAGTTGGAAAAAAATGTACTTCCCAACAGGAGATTATGAGAAAATAATACGTCTTATACTGTCAGACTCAGTTGACACGTTTGTTTTTTTTTTTTGTTTTGTTTGTTTGTTTTGTTTTGTTTTGTTTTGTTTTTTTTGTTTTTTGGTTTTTTTTGCTTTTTCATCTTTATTACAAGTAATGACCCTTTAGATTAGGAAGGAAGATTGGGGAGGAAGAAATATCTAGTAAATAGATGTGATGTAAAAATTAAAGATATCAATATAATCTAAATTTTAAAATATAAGGATTTGGGGGTATGAAAAAAGACAATATGAGTCGCCAGAACATCATTTTGTGGTAACATTCAGAAAGTGGTCACTAGATGGCAGCATGAACATTTGAGAGACAGACTCAAGGAGCTGGGCACAGTTGTTAAGGGATCACTGTGGATCTGGTGCCAAAGGCAAAACCTTTCCCTTCTGAGTGCCACGTTTCCTATTCCAATTAAACTATTTAGTGGAGTCGCAGTAAATGGTTTTAAATTGCTAGCCTCACTAAGCGAAAATTACTTCACCAAAGCGATTAACTCAATAGTTCCTTTAAAAAAGGACTAAAATAGGCTATTTGGGCAGCCAAGGCTTTTGTTTTCCAGAGTATGTAATGGACCAGGAGGAGGGAGAAGGCAAAGAAAAGGATCCACCAAGGAAATCTCTTTATTATGCTGATTTTACTTTCATTAAGTTCATAGATATTTATTAAGCACTTACTGAATGAAGAACAGTGGTTTTAGAATAGTGTAATGGAGAAAGTGCTAGTTCAGAAATCAAAAAACTATGTTGAAATCTTGGATCTCATACTCAATGTGTCAAGTTATAATTGTTCTGCACCCCAATTTATCCTCTTTAAAAAAAGAAGTAGGATGGATAGATTAGGCTACTTAGCCTCAGATTTTTTAAAAATTATTTTAAAAAAATGTTCTGGTGACATAAATATTCTAGATAATAGAATATTGGTCTTAAGAGTCAGGAAAATCTGAGTTCTTCTTCTGACATTTCCTAACTATGTGACTCTGGAAAAGTCACTTAACCTCTCTGACACATGCTTTTTCCTTTCTCAATTTATCTTGCACTTATTCATCTATGTACTTGTTCCTTGAAGGCAGGTTTTCATTTTATTTACTATTTGGATCCTCAGTGTCTAGCAAAGTATGTCTTACACATAATGGATATAAAATAATTATTTGTTGGATTGAATCAGTTAAGTAAAACTCTCTAGGCCTCAGTTTTTTTCCATCTGTAAAATGAATTGTTTAGAACACATTTTTCTATTCTATGGTACTGCCCAATAACAACAATTTTAAAAAATAGCAGCTACTGTGTAGAAGGTACTATGTTAGGTGTTGAGTGTACAAAGACCAAAAAAGGAGCTTATTTTCCATCTAGCTCTAAAATTCTGTTCTTTAGTGAAGAGGTAAATGTTTTGGCGGGTTTTTTTCCCTCCTCTCTCCATATACTGCTATTCAGTAAATCTCATCATTGCACTTTTTTTAAGCAAGTAATATATTTATTTCTTAATCAATTAAAAGTTATTATGAAGGTGACAGCTAAGTTTGGGTTGATTTTCATCATTAAAGTCTCACTCCACTGATTCACTGGCACAGAAATAAATAAAGATAAGATAAAAATGATTTTCAATGGAAAAAAATATGGGAGATGCTACCAAACCCAAAAAACCTTGAATGTGGGGTGCTGTTATCTATTATCTGAGGACCTTGCCAAACAATTCCAGTTGCCACTGGATCCAGATGGCTCCAGAGGAGAAAATGAGGCTGGTGATCTTGCACAGGTCTACCTCACTTAAGCCAATTCACTGGCATATCATGGCATCACCTCCCTAATATCATGGTCCTTTTCCAAAACGAAGAACAAACACCTATTATCAACTATCTGAGTGAAAAAAAAAAGTTCATCATTAGAATACCAAGTAGAGAGTTTTTTGGCCAAAGTAGACAGACCATGATTCTACCTACTGAGTCAGAGAGGAATTGAGATCTGTTTGGGTGCAGGGCACACTTACTCTCATAAAATCACAAATCATAGGATGATATGATTAAAGACTTTAGAGGTCACACCACTAATAATAGATAGTTCATACATATATGGTGCTTTTTAGGCTCACAAAGCTTTTCCTGCACATTATTTCATGAGATTCCTGTCAGTTACGTGCTCCTATCATTAACCTGAGAAAACTGAGGCTTAAAGAATTTAAAGGGTTTTCCCATAGTCACATAAATAGCCAATATCTGAGCCAGAAGCAAAACCACATCTTTCTAACCCTGAATCCAATATTCTAGGGGTTAGGCCAACCAGCTCAGAGGTTTTGATTAGGAGAGAAAATGGGAATTTAAAAATATATATATATCTGATTTTGAAAATTACAAAATTGAGGTATTAGTGGACAGATGTTTGAATAGTTTGTCTCTTTAGGAATTATAAGAAACAACCTAGCCATTTCCCTACATCCTGAGCCAAGTAAAGCTCATAAGTTGCAATCTGCCCTTCAGGCACTAGATTTGGTCTTGAATACCATCACTTCTAAAAGCAACATCATAACTAGCAGAGGGAGGGAATAAATGAGCAGGTTGCCAGTGCCTTATCACTGTCATGTCAATACCAATGCCATCTTACTGACAGTGCTGCCAGCAAAGTTCACATCCCTGCCAACATCCATTGTAGGTATCACAGTTCCCCAGGGAAATCTTTCTGCCAACTTCTGTTGTGGACTATACTATCCAATAAAACTGTTTTTCAAACTAAACCTCATCTGGTTTCAAATCAATTCCAGAGATGGAGCTTAAAGAAGACTAACAAATACTAAATAAATATACTTTGACATCATTCATTTGTGGCTTTCAAATGTCTGTGCTAAATATATTTCAAATGCACTGGTATTCTTTAATTTATACAACAGATGTATGTGTAACTGGAATTTTTATAAACCAGATCACATTTAAATGCAATAGAGAAGTATATTCCTTAAAGGAAATCTCTGAAGAATCCTTAAAAAAAAAAAAAAAAAACTAGATGAAATTGTATTGCTATAGGGAGCTCCTAGTGAAGAACATTCATTCTCTCTCCTCTCCCCTTCTTTCTTTCTCCTTCTCTCTCTCCCCTTCCCCTCATCCTGTTTTAGTACCTTTCCTGCAACTTAACATCCTCAGAGAATTGCCCGAAGACACAGAATGTTTAAAGGATTTGGCTAAGGTAATGTGAACTAGTCGATGTCATAGGTAGGACTTGAAAACAGACCATTCTGCCTCCTATGCCAATTCTGTCTATGCTACTTCTCATTTAAAAAAAAAATCTTAATGTTTACCTTATAATTTATTATATTTATATGATTTGACATTTATTTTATAGTTATATAATTTATTATATTTTAACTTATTTTATATTATATTTTAAAGCTATGCTTTGCTTAATATCACATCTACATATTGAAAAGAGAAATGGATATTCAAAATATCTGGGTTTTTTTCTTCATAATAAAAGGCTACAGAGAGAGACAGTTGGGTTCCAAAGGAGAAGTCCAGTGGGTTTGTAACTATAAATTCAACAACTTCTCCTCACTGAGTCATTGCTACCATTATTTATTGGTTCCCTCAATCTTAAACACTTCCCCCATAACTGACATACTCGATAACCTTTTAGTTCCCAGTCTCTGCTGTTTTGTGCCCTTTATAATCTTTTTTTATGCAATAACATAAAAATATAGGCTCCTTCAGTCTCCCCAATTCCTAAAAGACCCCTCTACTTCCTTTTGAAAATCCCTAAGCTATATTAGCTTTTGGCTCCTCCCAGCAAGTCTCATAGTCCTCCATCTCCTTCCTATAGGAAAAGCTGAAATCTTCATTTAGCCGCATTGGGGGATAAACTTGGCTGCTCTGCTGAGTAATGCTTCCTTCTTCCAGATAAGACCAAGGCAGTCTGTTTGCTATTATTCCAGAGATTTGTGACCCACCTGCTCTCTCTGCATTTGAGCTGGCACATTCTGTTAGCACATCTCAACTGGGCACCAGGAATCCCGTCAATCAGAGAGAGGAATCTCTAGACCAAGAACTGAGACCAGGTTTCCTCTCCAATTTATTAAACCAGCTGAGCAGACTAGGCATGCGGACAACCACAACCAAATTCCCAATTCAAACATCCAAGAGATGTGAATCACAGATGTCCATTGGGAATGGGACTTTAAGGAGTGAGGGACTGATGAATATTGTCATCATGTGAAAAGCAACAGTAGATGAGTCAGTAAAAAGAAGAAAATAAAGATCTCTAGGCAAAGGAAGGGGAAAGGGCTAAAACTAAAGAGAAGGAAAAGATGGCAAGATCAAAAGGATAAAAAAAGAAAAGGTATGAGGAAAGGAAGTAGGAAAGAAATAAAATGAGTGAGAGGCAAGGAAAACAAAACCTTGAAAGGAGACAAGGGAAAAGAAGAATGGAAATCTCTTTTAGGAGACAGAATAACTCTGTAAGACAGCTGAGTTTCTGACCAGCTCTCCATTTGATGGTGGCAACTTGCCATTCATTAAAGTGCTCCATTCAAACCACTTGAGTAAACACACTTGAGCATTTTTTAAAAGTCAGAAACAATTGGTCTTTCAGAATCTTTTTTCTAAACAAACCTAGCCAAAAAAGTCCTTCATCTTTTTGTATTATTCTAAAAAAATCAAAGCCAAATAGCTCCATACCAAATGAGATAATTCAGTGCTTTACTTATACTATATAAATACCACTTTTTATTGTTCTCTTAGAGAAATATATCTTTGATGCTTATCCAGGGTCATCTAACTAGTGAATGTCCACATCTGAATTTGGACAAGCAAACCCTTCTCCCCACTTAAGCACATAAGAGCTAAATATCACCAAAGAAAGGAGGGATTGTCAATTTCCTTTTTTTAGGAGTATTTACAGAACTTAGAATGACAGTTCAATTTCAGAGAAAACTGTGTGTTTTAGTTGAATTGAAGATTTAAAGAAGATAAACAGATCATTTTATGCATAATTTGCCAAATTATTAACATGATCTTTATACTTTAGGTTGGAATCATGATTTCACTGGTGTAGGGAAACTCTAGTAAAGGTACTCTTCCTCAAGCATTTCTGATGCTTTATGACCCCTTGTGAGGTTTTCTTGGCAAAGATACTGGGGCAGTTTGCCATTTCCTTCTCTAACTTACTTTATGGATGAGTAAACTGACTTGGCAAAGATACTAGGGCAGTTTGCCATTTCCTTCTCTAACTTACTTTATGGATGAGGAAACTGACACAAATAGGGTTAAGTGACTTGCCCAAGGTCACATAACTAGTAAGTGTCTGAGGCCAGATTTGAACTCACAATGATGATTCTTTTTAATTCCAAGACCAGTTCTCTGTGCACAATGGCACCATTTAGCTGCTCAGAACACAATAAAATCAAACTATCATCTCCTTCATCATAAGGGTTTCTTTGGGGCTTTTTGGCTTTTCATCAGGACCCATTAATTTATAAGTATAGGTAGCCCAATGGATAAAGGGCTAAAATTGGATTTAGAAAGACGAGTTCAAATTTAGAGTTGGATACTCACAAGTTATATGACCCTGGACAAGTCACTAAGTTCTGTTTGCCTCAGTTTCCTCATCATGGGGATACTAGTAGCACCTACCTCTGTTGGTTGTGAGAATCAAATAAGATAACAATTGTAAAGCATTTAGCAAAGGGCATAACACATAGCAAGTGCTGTATAAATGTTAGCCATTGTTTCTGTTATTATTATCCTTTATCTACTCACTCTGAACAGCAATTTAGTCTTGTGACACTGAAAAAAATTAAATGATTTGCCCAATGTCACATAACTAGTAAGTGACAGAATTGTAGTTTTTTAACCTGCCTTCCTTTCTCTGGCAGCTGATTCTAACCATTATATCAAACTGTCTCCCCATTTTATGCTTATTTTTCTCATAAAGTAAACTAAGGGTGCCTAATAGGGAATATTTTATTCTGTTCTATTTAGACACTTAATAGATGCTTGTTGATAGGTGGATTGACCTCTTTGACTATCAAATCTCCAAAACCATCATCTATATCACAGAATCTTAGAATTGTAAGGGATCTCAGAAGTCATCTAGTCTAAGAGGAATTTCTGAGTGGAATTCCCAGTCTTATAGTAATTTCCTCTGTCTCTTCATTGGTGTCCCTACCTAGAATTTCTTCCCTTTCTAATGCATCCTCTACTCAGCTGCCAAAGTGATTTTCCTAAAACATAGATCTGTTGATGGAATTCTCCTACTCAGTAAATTTCAATAGCTCCCAATCGCCTAGAGAATCAATTATAAGCTTCTCTGTTTAGGACATTGTCCTACCTTTCTGTTATATAGTATTCCTCTTCCTGTGTCATAAAACCTAGACAAATTGACCTTTATACTATTTATATTTTTGTTTTTTATATTTATTTACTTTAATACTCATTGCTTTATGAATCATGTTGGGAGAAAAAAATCAGAGCAAAAGGGAAAAGCCATGGTGGAGATAAAAAAAAAAAAACAGAAAAAATAAGTGAACATAATATGTATTGATTTACATTCAGTCTCCACAGTTCTTTTTCTAGGTGCAAATGCCATTTTCTGACCAAAGTCCATTGGTACTGCTTTGGATCACTGAATTACTGAGAAAAATCAAGTCTTTCATAGTTTATTATTGCACATTCTTGATGTTATTGTGTACAATATATTCCTGTTTATACTTGTTTCACTCAGCATCTGTTCATGTAAATCTTTCAAGGCCTTTCTAAAATCAGCTTGTTCATCATATTTTATAGAACAATAATATTCCATTATCCTCACATACCATAACTTATTCAGCCATTCCCCAATTGATGGGCATCTACTCATTTTCCAATTCTTTGCTATCACAGAAAAAGTTGCTACAAACACTTTTGCATATGTGAGTCCTTTTCCCTCCTTTATAATTTCCTTGGGATACAGACCCAGTAATGTCACTGCTCGGTCAAAAGATATACACAGTTTTGTGCATAGTTCCAAATTGCTTTCCAGAATAGTTGGATCCTTTCTCAATTCCACCAACAATATATCAGTGTCCCAGTTTTCCCACATCCCCACCAATATTTATCATTATTTTTCTGTCATCTTAGCAAATCCAAGAGGTGTGAAGTGGTGTTTCAGAATTGTCTTAATTTGCATTTCTCAATAGTGATTTAGAGCATTTTTTCATATGACAATAGATGTTTTTAATGTTGTCATCTAAAACTGTCAGTTTATATCCTTTACACATTTATCAATTGGGGAAAGACTTGTATTCTTATAAATTTGATACAGTTCTTTATATATTTTAGAAATGAGACCTTTATCAGAAACACTGGCTGTAAAGATTTTTCCCCAGCTTTGTACTTCCCTTGTAATCTTATTTCTGATGGTTTTGTTTATGCAAAACCTTTTTGATTTAATATAATTAAAGTTGTCCATTTTGCCCTTCATAATGTTCTCTAGATCTTCTTTGGTCATAAATTTCTCCCTTCTCCAAAGATCTGATAGACAAATTATCCCTTGCTCTCCTCATTTGTTTATGGTATCATCCTAAATCATGTACCCATTTTGACCTTATTTTGGTATG
Source organism: Antechinus flavipes (assembly GCF_016432865.1). NCBI lineage: Eukaryota > Metazoa > Chordata > Mammalia > Dasyuromorphia > Dasyuridae > Antechinus > Antechinus flavipes. The sequence continues at coordinate 152,142,719 of NC_067398.1, read as the reverse complement.
TAGTGTGAGATAAAGCTCTATGCTGAGTTTCTGACATTATTTTCCAGTTCTCTCTGCAATTTTTGTCAAATAGTGAGTTCTTATTCCAGAAGCTGTAATTTTGGGGTTTATCAAATACTAGATTGCTATAGGTCTTGATTATTGTGTCATGTATATCTAATCTATTCCAGTGATCCATCACTCTATTTCTTAGTCAATACCAAAAAGTTTTGATGACTTAATATAGTTTTAGGTTTAGTACTACTAAGCTACCATCCTTTGTCTTCCTATTATCCCTGACATATTCTATCTCCTGTCTTCATCTCTATTCCTGGAATATACTTCAACATTACCTCTATCCCTTGGAATTATTCAAAATTCTCAAAGGACATCTTCTACATGAAGCCCTTGCTGATTTTCCCCACCATACCCCCCAGTTTTTAGTTCCTTAAAAGAGGATTATCCTGTTCACATTGATCCTTACTTTCTTCCAGTCTGCTAGTAAGGTTGGTGCTCTCATGTGGACCTTTCTATGTCTTCTCTGACATGTATGTAGGTATCCATGGTTTTCTTAATGCAATGGCAATAATAATGTTGTTAATAACAGCTATAAGCACAATGTCTGGCACACAGTAGACCTTTGATGAATGCCTACTGATTGATTGATTAACAACCACTTAACATTTTCCAGAAAAAATGTTAACTCCTTGAAGTCAGGAATTATTTTGTTTTTCTCTTTTTATCCCCAGTCTTTTGAGAGGAATTATTCTATGTTGGATAGAGAACCTGCACTAAGAGATCAGAATCTGTAATTTCAAGTTCCCCTAAAAAGAGTGGCAAGTCATTTAACAACATAAAACTATATATATATATATATATATATATATATATATATATATATATATATATATATACACACACACACACTCCCCACTCACTCACTCTCCCACACACACACACTCCCCAAGACTTAGCTCAATGCCTGACAAATGGTAAGTATCTAACATGTTTGTTGATTGATTTTTGTCTTTGTATTTTTAATGATCCACACAGTACCTGGCACATAGCTGGGATTTGATAAATGCTTGTTTAACAGAATTGAATAAGATTGAATGAGAGTTGTTATTCTTTCTCTGAAAAGGGCACAAAAAGCTAAAAAGATGGGGTAGACTGATTCTGTCTGTAGAGCTGGCAAACAACCTTAATTAGCTTCTTTGTATGTACAAACATTTTCACTCAGCTCTACTTAACAATCAGCAGCCACAATAAGGCTTTCACTGGAAGATGGGCCAGAAGCAGCCACCTACTCCCTAACATCATTATAAAGGAGCCATAGGTAAGTGATCCATGTGACAAATCTATCTCTTTAACACTGAAGTTGCAAAGGAAAAGTTGCTGATTTTTGGCTGGATTCAAAGCACACTGACAGCTTTTACCAGGCTATGATATCTAAGATGCTCCTTAGCAGCATCAGGCAATTGGCTTTCCCAGCAGGAGCTCAAAGCTGTAGATTTTGTGCAATTAAGGGAACTTGTCAGTACGAGGCTGGGAGCAGTCCACAAGTCCCGGACTGAATTGGCACGTCCTTGGCATTTACAAAGTCCAGATGTCTTTATCTTCTTGGGCACCAAGTTAGATTCTGTCCAGATGGCATGTTGATTGCTTGAGGCTCCCATGATTGAATTACCAAAGCTTTTATCTGTTCAGCAGTTTCAAAAACACCTAGCACAATCATGCACTAGCCTCTGAAAATGGAGTTGTCGAATGCCAGAGGCACTCCCTGAGGATAAGTAACTGCTGAAGTCCAGGAGGGCTCCCTAGTCTGGATGCCATCCATTTTCTGCTAAAAGGCCAGAGCTTCCCTAGGGGGCCACAAGCAATAACCAAGGGAGTTTCCCCTCCTCAATTCACCAAGCCTATTGAACTAATCTGGGCAGATTCATGCCTTTGGGCATCTCATGCTTAATCAAAAGGATGATCTCAGAGCCTCCTACAGAGCTGACATTTAAATAGCCCTTTGCAGTTTCCTTTTCACAGTAATCTAAATAACTTACATTTGTTTGGGGCTTAGAGTTTCCAAAAGTCTTCAACAGACTTTGTCAGCTTGGATCCTCACAATAATACAGTGAGCTAAATAGTATAAATGGTAGTAATGGTAGATAACATTTATAGAATGCTTTAAGGTATATAGAATGTTTTGTACAGGTTTAGTTGGAGATAAAAATCAAGATGGAAATGGCAAATTATATATAGAGAGATATAAATAGAACTGCAGAGAGAGACAGAGAGAGATGGAGATAGAGATAAAGAAACAGAGACAGAGATAGAGATGGAGTTTATATGGATGGACCTCATTTGATCCTGGCAACTTTGTAGAGTAGGTTTTTATAATTACCCTCATTTTACAGATAAGGAAACTGAGTCCAAAAAATTGCAAATAATATGCCCAGTCACATAGATAGTATAGTTCTCAGACAGGATTCTAACTTAGGTCTTTCTGACTCTAAGAACAAAATATCTGATAGCCAGTAACTGCAATACAGAATTCAAGAAATAATTGCACTGGAAATCAAGCATCTCCAACAGACAAACTTGTTGCTTACAATCACCCAGGCTTAACATTGACCCATAAAAATGTAAGACCAATGTGTTTAATAGATGTCATCATATTGAATATTCATAATCTTCAATCTGTATGGAATGAAAAACTCTCAAAAGAGAATTCTAGCAGAAATCAGAACCATATGGGAAGAGGTACATGCTCTTCTCCTTATTCTGTGTATTTCTAGACTTGCTCAGAAAATGCTTCTGGTGGAGTTGCAGAAGATGAGCTGGCATTCTCATATTTTTATTCCTCTACAATAATTAACCATTAAATTCACCTGTACAACAGTCTAGGAAGCCTTAAAGATAAAAGGATAATGAGAGTATTAAAAACTTATCCCAGAATTTCTTTTATCTGAATTTTATCAAATATCAGATAGGTTTTGGAGTGGATCTGTGGTTTCACTGGCATAAGGAACTCCATGATGAGGAAGTTTTCTCTATTATTGCCAATCTAGAAAGTTCTCCTATATCACTAAGAGGTTAAGTGACTCATCCAGGATCACACATCCTCTATATGTCACAGAGGATTTTAACCTGGGTTGCCTAGTTGTGAGAATGAGAATAAGAGTATTGATATTTGCTGTCACTGTTGTTAATAAAAATCAAATCCATTGTTCATGTGAGAGAAAACATTGGTAAAGTAAGGAAAGGCCAGCCAGAATGATATATGATAGTAACACTAGTTTCCCTGAAACTGCTATGGTATCTGTGAAGGGTCAGTAGGAAATGGGAAATTCTAGCTCACTGGGTTCTCATGCTTGCCCAGATTTGATTAACCTATTAGCTTAGGAGATGGACTTCCTTTAAATCTAAGAGACAGGTGGGCAGTTTTAGACTTACCTCACTTTTAAGAATGATGGTAATTAGCCAGTACCACATCAGAATTGGAAATAAATGTTATCAGTTAAGAGCAAGGCTTAATCATACTTCTTGTCAACAGTATATTCAGTCCCAAATCATACCTCCAATTTAGGCAGAATTATAATTAAAAAAAATAAAAACAAAACCACTCTACTAGATTAGATCAAGTGTTGTTTTGTTTTGGTGAGGATGGTCCTTCATTTCTTTCTTTATTTTTTTGCAATTAGGCTTAAATAACTTGGTCAGGGTCACACAACTAGGAAGTGTTAAGAATCTGAGGCAGGATTTGAACTCAGGATCTCCCAACTCCAGGGTCAGTGCTCTATCCTCTACATCATCTAGTTAAGGACCACACCTAAGTGTTAAACCCAGAAAGCTTGTAAAGGATTAAAGGGGACTATACGATTAAGGGGCAGGTCACTTCTTCAAAAGCCTCCATAGCTGTGAATCATAACACACTTGAAGGAATTTTAAATCAGCCTTTACTGATGCAGATGTTGCTTGTGAATTGGGAATGAAATAAATTGGAGGCAAGCGGGAAGAGGAAAGAGGTTAGGGAAGGCAACTGCCTCTCAGTCTCCTTATATTGTTATCATCCTCTCACATGAAGGGATCTATCCTGCTGGTCAGAATTAGATCTCCAGCAGCCACTAGGAAGTTGCTCTTGTAACATCATCTACTGGTCCTTCATTTCAAAGAATACCAATGATGGGGTGATATCTTGACTAATAAATTGGAGGCAGAAGATATTGAAAAAGTTGTCAGCCTTACTCTCTCTTCCAGAGTTATCAAGTGATGAAGTGGCAAGATAGAAATCAAGCCAACTGGTAATGCTGTTCCTGAGATGCAGAAGATGACTTTGGTGTCTTAGATGTCTGACCAAGTTCTAAAGACCCAAAACACCAAAATGCCCATTGCAACAAATTGTTCTCATCCACCCAATTCATCTGTGAACACTTTTACATGTTTAAGGAAATGACAGAAACTTTAATTTCTTTACAAACCTTGATGGTCAGGCCAGGTAAGATCCAGAGTAACTGGCTCAAATTCTTCAGTAATGATCCATGAATTATTTGCAAACCATTCTGCTAGATTCTTCTCAAACACAAGACTGTGCTTACCTTAATCAACAGGAGGCATCATGTTATCTATTCACTGAAGTTGGGAACACCAACTGTAACTCCAAATATAGGACAACAGTCTCTCTCTCTCTCTCTCTCTCTCTCTCTCTCTCTCTCTCTCTCTCTCTCTCTCTTTCTCTCTCTCTCTCTCTCTCTCTCACACACACACACACACACACACACACACACACCCCTACTAACACTTAGAAAAGAACACTATAGTAGCCAAAGAATAAAAAAGAATATATAAAAATATACTGAGAGCTTAAAAAGCAAATTATCATCAATTTGCTAATTATTGAACAAGCCACCCCAAAACTCCATAACATTTAAAATGCTTATAATGGTTATTGTAAAATTTTTGATTCATTTTCATAATTTTGGCTTCCTCATATATAACAAATATAATGACTGGGTCCAAATGAGAATATTAAAGTATTCATTGTCCACAAAGAAATGTTTCCATTTAAAATGTGATAATAGAATGTCAAAATTAACAAAAACATCACATTTTCTAAATAAATTGCTTAAACACATCTAGCTTTAAATACATTATTATCTCTCTTAAATGTAGTTTCCAAATAAAAGGAATCAAACAAAACTTCTTATTTACCCTTGATATATATATATATATTATATATATACATATATATACATACATATATATACATATATAGATAGATAGATAGATATGTGTGTATATATATATATATATATATATATATATATATATATATATAGCTATCAAGCCACATTGCTCCAGTCAAAAAACACATTAAGTAGCTCCTTTATTTCATGAAATATTTTCCCAATGATATCAAAATGTCATTTGAACACATTAAATATAAAATACATTATGGAAAGATCAAATCTGAAGGTGTGAAATTTGAATCCAGATGTCATTGAACCTATGGGAGAGACAAAATTTATAAATACCATTAATTCCTCTAGATAAGAAAAATAAAACATAAGAATATCAATAGAGGACTGTGGATATATGTTAAGAGTGTAGTGGAGTCATCAGACTCTCCTCATCTACTGTGGTGAGAGAATAGTCCTATGACACATGTATGGAGCTGAGCTAGCTTTTCCTTGCTGTTTTCAAGGATGCATGTGACTCAGTGCTACAGGACTTACATTTTGGGGGTGACAGAGATATTCTTGTATTAGTCCTTTTGTCTTTCTGACAGTGGCAAAGTGGCAAAGACCACTAAGCCAAGAAGAAGTTTCTACTCTGTGAACTTTAAAAGGAGAAATAACATTCACTTTTGCTTTCCAAAATATGTGGCATGAGACTCTCTCTCTATAGTTTCAATTATTGCTTAAACATTGTGGTGGGCACATTTGCCACATGAGAGAGCCTGAAACTAGACCTTTGACCTCAAGCTACCTCTTCCACTTAGTTACTTTTTTTTGAACATAAGTGAACAAATAGCAAGCCTGACATGTCTTTTTTTTTTGCCCAAGAAGGATGTTTCTATTCTTAAGAGTTTGAGAAATCAGACTTCCTAAATCCCTCAGGTTTTAGCCTTAGCAATTCAGACAGATTGCTTCATAAAATATAAAAGTGGAGGAAGTACCCAAAAAAGAAAATAACATGTCTGAAGACTACTCTTCCTTCAGGGACCTATATGGTTCCCATAAATTACAGTGATAACTTTGGTAAGATCCCTCAGAAAAGAGACCTATGACAAAAAGAAGAGAAGCAACACCTGTACACATCCAAGTAAGGCTCAATAAAAATTCAAAAACACAGGGGATCATGCGACCAAAGGAAGGAACAGGTCCAGTTTGAAATAGATTTTGAAATTAAAACAGCAAAGGGCCAAAAGCCAATCAGTAAGTCAATCAACATTTATTATGTATAACCTACTATGTGCCAGGCAGTGAGATAATTACTGGGGATTTTTTTAAAAGAAGGAAAGGCAATTTCTGCCTTCACAGAGCTAACAATCTAATGAGAAAACAACAAAAACCAACATGTACAAACCATAAAACAATATGTATAAATTGTACAGTTAGAATTCCAAAAGCCAAAACAAAATTAAGAAACTGAATGAAATTGAGAAAGAGAGTAAATACCATGCAGAAGACCTCTTTCCTGTATACATTTTGGCCACAGGAAGTCCATCAATAAGAATCTTCCACAATAAGTCCTTCGCCAATGCTTCATCATAGCATTAAAGTGATCCTGAGCTTGGGGCCAAGATGGAGGAGAGCAGACATGACATTCTGTGACCTCCTCTGACCTTCTCTCAAATCAACAGTAGATTAAGCCTCTAAACTGGTTTTGGAGTCAAAGAATTCACAAATATTTGATGTACAACATGTTTCCTAAAGAAGATACCTTGGAAGAACTTCAGAACAGGTCTGTTTCAAACAGGTAGTGTAACAGTCTTCCAAGCCAAGATTGCAGCACAGGGAGACCTGGGCAAGGAGCTGGGGTGGGGAGTCAGAGCTTGCAACTTCCATGGACCTGGATTTCTATGAGCTTCTTAGGCTACTCTGTCCTGAATGCAAGCAGGTGGTTTGCCAGATTTTCTACAAAAGGCAAATTGTAAACCACTGAGCTCCAGAAGAACACAGGTCCTAGCCACAGATTAACCAGCACCAGAAGTTAATCAGCAGAACTGCCTCCAGGCAAACTAAAGCAGCTATCTCTCCTTTGTGCCAAAAGCCTTTAAAAATGAGCAAAAAAAAAACAAAAAGAACTCTCACCATAGACAGTTTTTATGGAGAAAGAGAACAGATCTCATATCCTGAAGTTCCTAAAGGTAAATCAACTCCAGTTGAAGTCCCACAGAGAGATATGAGCTGGTCCTCATTTCACAAGTCTTTCTTGAAAGATTGCATAAAGGAGCTTAAAAGAGAGTTAGGAGAAAAATGGGGAAAGAAAATTATATCTTTGCAAGCAAGAATGGGAAAGGCATATAACTCTCTACAAAATAGATTTGATGAAATGGAAAAAGCATATAGTGCTTTACAAAATAGATATGACAAAGATACCAATTCATTGAAAAACACAATTTGTGACATGGAAAAAAATGCAATGAACAAAACAATTCAATTGGCCAAATACAAAAGGAGCTTAAAAAAAAAAAGATAACAGAAGAAAACACTACACTAAAAACTAGAAGTAAATGACTCAATAAGACTTCAAAAATCAAACAAAAAATGAAAAAAATAGGAGAAAATATAAAATACCTCACAGGAAAAACAATTGACCTGGAAAATAGATTTGGGAGAGACAATGTGTGGATTATTGAACTTCCTGAAAGCCATGATGAAAAAAAAGAATCTAGATATTGTCTTACAGGAAATCATAAAGCAAAACTGCCCTGATTCTTAGAATCATAAGGTAAAATAGCCATTGAAAGAATTCACCAAACACCTCCTGAAAGAGACCTCATAATTAAAACCCCAAGGAGTATCATGGGCTAAATTTCAGAACTATCTCACCAAAGAAAAGATATTGCAAGCAGCCGCAAAGAAACAATTTAAATACTGAGGAACCACAATTCGGATTTTCCAGGACTTAGCAGCTTCCACCTTAAAAAAATCTAAGGGCCTGGAATCTGATATTCTGAAAGGCAAAAGAACTTGGATTACAGCCAAGAATAAGTTATCCAGCTAAAATGAATATTATCTTTCAGGGAAGAGGATGAACATTCAATGATATAGGTCAATTTCATCTATATTTGAAAAGATCAGAACTGACCAAAAAATGTGATCTCCAAACACAGAACTCAAGAGAAACATACAAAGGTAAAAAGGAAAAAAAAATCTCTTGAGAACTATATTTCTGTTATGGGTATACTTAAAGAGTGTGGATATAATTTAATTTTATGATGATAATATAAAAAAACATGAAAAATGGAAAGGGGATCATTAATGAAAAAGAGAGAAAAGGAGGTAAAATAAAGGAAATTACATCTCACAAGGAGGCATACAAGACTATTATAATTGAGCAAAAGAAGGGATGAGCATTGTGTGAATCTTATTCTCATCAGATTTGGCTCAAAGAGTGAATATTAGATATATTTGGTTTCACAGAGAAACTTGTCTCACTTTATAGGGAAGTGAGAGAAGAAAGGGGAGAAAAACAAAGACAAATAAAAGGGAAAACAAAAGTATTAGGGGGAAAGTGTAAAAAGGGGAGGGGCTCTAAAGGGGGAGGTCTTTTTGAAAGAGTTGGTCATCAAAAGCAAAATACTGGAGAGAAAGGAAGGGGAAAAGGAAAGAGAAAAGCATCACTTAAAGTAAATGAAATGTCAGGAAATATAGAATTAGTTACTTTAACTATGAATGTGAATGGGATGAACTCCCCCATAAAATGGAAGCGGATAGCAGATTGGTGAAGTAAAAAAGCAGGGGTAGCAATCCTAGATCAAGTAAAAGCAAAAATAGATTTAATTAAGAGATAAAGAAGGAAACTATATTACCAGAGATAATGAAGCAATATCAATATGAAATATATCAGAGATAATGAAGCAATATCAATTTGAAATATATCAGAGATAATGAAGCAATATCAATATGAAATATATATATATATGTATGTGTGTGTGTGTGTGTGTGTGTATACCAAGTGGTTTAGCATCCAAATTCCTAGAGAAAAAGTTGAGAAAGATGCAAGAAGAAATAGAGAACAAAACTATATTAGTGGGGGATCGCAACCTTGTTCTCTCAGAACTAGATAAAGCAAACCACTAAATAAATAAGAAAGAAGTTAAGGAAGTAAACAGAATGTTAGAAAAGTTAGATATAATAGATCTTTGGAGAAAAGTGAATGGAGACACAAAGGAGTTTACTTTTTTCTCAGCAGTTCATGGAACCTATAAAAAACAACCATGTATTAGAGCATAAAAACCTCAAAATCAAGTGCAAAAAGGCAGAAATAGTAAACGCAATTCTTTCAGATCATGATGCAATAAAAATTACATGCAATATAAGACCAGGAGAAAATAGACCAAAAATTAATTGGAAATTAAATAATCTAATATCTAAAGAATGAATGGGTGAAACAATCAATCATACTCACAATCAACAACTTCATCCAATCATTCCAAGAGAATAATGAGCCAACATATCAAAATTTGTGGGATGCAACCAAAGTGGTTATAAGGGGAAATTTTATATCTCTACATGCTTACTTGCATAAAATAGAGAATTTGAAATTCAAAAAATAAAAAGGGAGATTAATAAAATTGAAAATAAGAAAGCTACTGAATTAATAAATAAAATTAAGAGCTGGTTTTATGAAGAAATCAACAAAATGGATAAGCTTTTAGTTAATTTGATTTGAAAAAGGAAAGAGGAAAATTAAATTGTTAGTCTCAAAAATGAAAAGGGAGGACTTCTCACCAACAAGGAGTAAATTAGAACAATGATTAGGAGTTATTTTGCGCAACTACATGCCAATAAATTTGATAATCTAAATAGATGGAGAAATATCTACAAAAATATAGATTGCTTAGGTTAACAAGAAGAGAAAATAAATTATTTAAATAGTCCCATTTTAGAAAAAGAAATAGAACAAGCTATTAATCACTTCCTAAGAAAAAGTCTCCAGAGCCAAATGGATTTACATGTGAATTCTACCAAACATTTAAAGAACAATTAATTCCACTACTATAAACTCCTTGAAAAAATAGGGAAAGAAGGTGTTCTACCAAATTCCTTTTTGTGACACAGATATGGGAATGATAGCTAAAGCAGGTAGGACAAAAACAGAGAAAGAGAATTATAAACCAATCTCCCTAATGAATATTGATGCAAAAATCTTAAATAAAATATTAGCAATAAGATTACAAAAAGTCATCCTCAGGATAATACACTATGACCAAGTAGGATTTATACCAGGAATGCAAGACTGGTTCACTATTGGGAAAACCATTTTCATAATTGACTTTATCAATCATCAAACTAAAAAAAAAAATCATACGAATATCTCAATAGTTGCAGAAAAAGCATTAAAATCCAATATCCATTCCTATTAAAAACATTAGAGAGTATAGGAATAAGTGGACTTTTCCTTAAAATGATTGGTAGCATCTATTTAAAACTATCAGCAAGCACCATATGTACAAACTAGAACCATTCCCAATAAGATCAGCAGGGAAACAAGTTTGCCCACTATCACTATTACTATTCAATATTGTATTAGAAATGTTAGCTTTGGCAATAAGAGAAGAAAAAGAGATTAAAGGAATTAGAGTAGATAATGAGGAAACCAAATTATCACTCTTTGCAGATAATATGATGGTATACTTAGAGAACCGTATAGAATCAACTAAAAAAATACTGGAAACAAAGTTGCAGGATACAAAAGAAATCTACATAAGTCATCAGCGTTTTTACATATTACCAACAAAGTCTATCAGCAAGAGATACAAAAAGAAATTCCATTCAAAATAACTGTTGATAGTATAACATTTTGGGGAATTTCTCTTCCAAGGGAAAGTCAGGAACTATATGAACACAACTACAAAACACTTTCCACACAAATAAAGTTAGATCTAGTCAATTGGGAAAATATTGGGGCAGAGCCAAGATGGCAAAGAGAACACATGTTTCTTTTTGACTTTTTCCTACAACCCTCAGACTAATTAGCAAATCCAGCCTCTGAATTAGTTCTGGACTGACAGAATCCATGAATATTGGGAATGCAACAAATTACCAGCAGAAGATAATTTCTAAGATCACCAGAAAAGGTCTGTTTCAAATGGACACAGAGGGAGGAAGGCCAAGTGCAAGCAATCCCAGTACAGATGCCAGCACAGACAGCACAGACTTGGGGCACTGTGGACTCCATGTGGTGGAGAATCTACAGTGAGGAATCTACAGCAGTGTTGGCTATTCTGTCCTGGTTGCAAGCTGGATCATCAGAGAAGTTATAAAACACCCAACAAAACACAAAAAGTAAACAGTAAACCCTGAAAATCCAGAATCTCATGGGACCTGGCCATGCCCACCCAACACTAAGAGTGAGTCAACACTGGTCCAGTGCAGCTGTTGTTACTTGTAGAGGAAACTTGGAAAACCTCCCCTGCCCTAAAAGCAGATCTTAACTTTTTTTTTTAAATGAGTAAAAAAGCAAAAAAGCTCTGACCGTAGATAGATTTTATGTTGAAAGAAAAGAACAGATTTCAAACTCGAAGATCTTCTCCAGATGAAGCCCCCAAAAGTGATATAACCTGATCCCTATCACATAAGTCTCTCCTAGAAGAAATTAAAAAGGATCATAAAAAAGAAAAATGGGGAAAGAAAGTGAAAACTTTGCAAGAGGATTTGGAAAAGTCATATAACTCATTAAAAGATAGACTTGATAAAATAGGAAAAGAAAACAACTCCCAGAAAAGCAGAATTTGTGAAATGGGAAAAAAATCATAGAATAAAACAACTCATTTAAAAATTCAATTAAACAAATACAAAAACAAGTAAAAAAAATGAAGAAAATAGGTCACTAAAATTCAGACCTGAACAAATGGAAATGAATGACTCAATGAGACAATAAGAATCAGTCAAGCAAAACCAAAAATAAATAAATAAATAGAAAAAAATGTAAAATACCCAATTGGAAAAACAACTGACCTGGAAAATAAATCTAGGAAAGACAATCTAAAGATTATTGGAATCCCTGAAAAACATTATTTAAAATAAGAGCCTAGACATTCTTTTTCAGGAAATCATCAAAGAGAACTGCCTGGATATCATACAATCAGAAAGAAAATAGCCATTGAAAGAATTCACTCTCCTGAAAGAGACCCCAAAATTAAAACTTTAAGGAATATTGTGGCTAAATTTCAGAACTACTGGACTAAGGAAAAAATATTACTAGCAACCAGAAAGAAATAATTCAAATACTGAGGAGCCACAATAAGGATTACACAGGACTTAGCAGCTTCCACATTAAAGGATTGAAGGGCCTGGAATCTGATATTCCAAAAGGCAAGGAACTTGGAATGCAACCAAGAATAAATTACTCCACCGAACTGAGCATTTTCTTTCAGGGAAGAAGATGGATATTCAATGAAACAGGTGAATTCCATTTATTTTTGATGAAAAGACCAGAACTAAGCAAAAAATTTCACCTCCAAAAGAAACATAAAAAGGCAAAAAGAAAAGAATTCTTGAGAACTGTATTTCTGTTATAGGTATACATAGAGAGTGCATTTATAATCTGATTATAATGTTATAATTTAAAAAAGAAACTAGAGGTGGAAAGGATTATACAGGAAAAAAGGGAAAGGGGAGATAAAATGAGGGAAATTACATCTCAGGAAGAGGCAAAGAAAACCTATTATAATTGAGGGAAAGAAGGGAGGATGAAGAACATTGTGTGAATCTTACTCTCATCAGATTTGGCTCAAAGAAAGAACATTAGTCATATTTGGTTTCACCAAGAAACTTCTCTTACCTTATAGAAAAGTGGGAGAGGAAAAGGGAAAAGGGAAGGGGTAGGCAAAATAGAAGGAAAAACAGAAATAGTAGGGTAAAGGTATAAGAAAGGGGGAGGGTCTCTAAAGGGGAATACTGCTTGAGGCAAGAATCCTACAATATGTTGTTTACAAGAAACACATTTAAAGCAGAGCAATACATGCAGAGTAAAGGCAAAATGCTGGAGCTGAATCTATTATGCTTCAGGTGAAGTTTTAAAAAAATAGATCTAATTAAAAGAGTTAAGGAAGGAAACTATATCTTGTGGAAGGGTACCATAGATAATTAAGCAATATCAATATTAAACATATATGCACCAATTGTGTAGCATCCAAATTCCTAAAGGAGAAGTTAAGTGAGCTGTAAGAAGAAATTGATAGCAAAACTATAATAGTGCGAGATCTCAACTTTGTACTCTCAGAATTAGATAAATCACACCAAAAAATAAATAAGAGAGAAGTCAAAGAGGTAAATAGAATACTAGAAAAGTTAGGTGTGATAGGTCTTTGGAAAAAACTAAAGGGAGACAGAAAGGAGTACACTTTCTTCTCAGCAGTTCATGGAACCTATGCAAAAATTGATCATATATTAGGACATAAAGACCTCAATTTCAAATGCAGAAAGGCAGAAATAAAGAATGCATCCTTTTCAGATTATGATTCAATAAAAATTACTTTCAATAAAAGGCCAGGGGAAAATAGATCAAAAAGTAATTGCAAACTAAATAATTTCATCCTAAAGAATGAATGGGTGAAACAGCAAATCATAGACACAATCAATAATTTCATCCAAAAGAATGACAATAATGGGACAACATACCAAAATTTGTGGGATGCAGCCAAAGTGGTAATAAGGGGAAATTTTATATCTCTAGATGTTTACTGTAGAGAAAGAAAAGATTAATGAATTGGGCTTGCAACTAAAAAAGCTAGAAAAAGAACAAATTTTAAAAACCCAAATACCAAACTTAAAATTCTAAAAATAAAAGGAGAGATTAATAAAATTAAAAATAAAAAACCCTATTGAATTAATAAATAAAACCAAGAGTTGGTTTTATGAAAAAACCAACAAAATAGATAAGCCTTTGGTTTAATTGATTAGAAAAAGGAAAGAAGAAAACCAAATTGTTAGTCTCAAAAATGAAAAGGAAGAATTTTCCACCAATGAAGAGGAAATTAGAACAATAATTAGGAGTTATTTTGCCCACTTACTTGCCAATAAATTGATAACCTAAGTGAAATGGAGAAATACCTACAAAAATAATAGATTGCCCAAATTAACAGAAGAGAAAATAAATTACTTAAATTGTCCCATTTTAGAAAAAGAAATGGAACAAGCTATTAATCAACTCCCTAAGAAAAAATTGCCAGGACCAGAGGGATTTACATGTGAATCATACCAAACATTTAAAGAACCATTAACTCCAATATTATATAAACTATCTGAAAAAAATGGGGAATAATGGACTCCTACCTAATTCCTTTTATGGCACAGACATGGTACTGGATACCTAAACCAGATAGGATGAAAACAGAGAAAGAAAATTATAGACCAATCTCCCTAATGAATAATGATGCAAAAATCTTAAATAAAATATTAGCAAAGAGATTACAGAAAATCATCCCTAAGATAATATACCATGACTAAGTAGGATTTATGCCAGGATTATAGGACTGGTTCAATATTAGGAAAAACTATTAGCATAATTGACATTATCAATGATCAAATTAATAGAAACCATATGATTATCTAATAGATAAAAAAATTTGATAAAATTCAACACCCATTCCTATTTTTAAAAAATCACTAGAAAGTATAGGAACAAATGGACTTTTCCTTAAATTAATCAGTAGCATCTATTTTAAAACCATCAGCAAGCATCATATGTAATGGGAGTTAACTGGAACCATTTCCAATAAGATGAAGGATGAAACAAAGTAATACTATTACTATTCAATATTGTATTAGAAATGCTAGCTTTGGCCATAAGAAAAGAAAAAGAGATTAAAGGAATTAGAGTAGGTAACGCGAAAACCAAATTATCTCTCTTTGCAGATGATATGATGGCATACTTAGAGAACCCCAGAGATTCTACTAAAAAGCTATTAGAAATAATTCGTACCTTTAGCAAAGTTGCAGGATACAAAATAAATGCAAATAAATCATCAGCATTTTTATACATTACTAACAAAATTCATCAGCAAGAGATACAAAGAGAAATTCCATTTAAAACAATTTAAAATCCCTCTGGTCAATAGTATAAAATATTTGGGAATCTATCTGCCAAGGAAAAGTCAGGAAGTATATGAGCAAAACTACAAAACACTTTCCACACAAATAAAATCAGATCTAAGCAACTGGAAAAATATCAAGTCAGCTTGGATAGATCAAGCAAATATAATAAAGATGACAATACTATCTAATCTACTTATTTAGTGCTATGCCAATGAAACTCCCAAGAAACTATTTTACTGACCTAGAAATAATAACAACAAAATTCATCTGGAAGAACAAAATGTCAAGAATTTCATGGAAATTAATGGAAATAAAAGCAAAACCCTAGCTATACTAGATTTAGAATTATAAAGCAGTGGTCATCAAAATCATTTGGTACTGGCTAAGAAATGGAGCAGTTTATCAGTGGAATAGGTTAGGTTCACAGGCCAAAATAGTCAATGACTATAGCAATCTAGTGTTTGACAAGCCCAAAGACCCCAGCTTTTGGGATAAAAATTCACTATTTGACAAAAACTGCTGAGAAAATTGGAAAATAGTATGGCAGAAACTAGGCATTGACTCACACATAACACCTTATATTAAGATAAAGTCAAAATGGGTTCATGATCTAGACATAAAGAATGATATTATAAACAAATTAGAAAAACATAGAATATTTTACCTCTCCGATCTGTGGAAGAGGAAAGAATCTGTGACCAAAGAGGAACTAGAGGTCATTATTGATCACAAAACAGACAATTTTGATTATATTAAATTAAAAAGTTTTCATACAAACAAAACTAATGCAGATAAGGTTAGAAGGGAAGCAATAAACTGGGAAAACATTTTTACTTACAAAGGTTTTGATAAAGGCCTCATTTCCAAAATACATAGACAATTGACTCGACTTTATAAGAATTCAAGCCATTCTCCAGTTGATAAATGGTCAAAGGATATGGACAATTTTCAGATGACAAAATTTAAACTATTTGTAGTCATATTAAATGGTACTCCAAATTACTATGATCAGAGAAATTCAAATTAAGACTACTGTGAGATACCACTGCATAACTCTCAGATTGGATGACAGGAAAAGATAATGATGAATGTAGGAGGGGATGTGGGAAAACTGGGACATTGATACATTGTTGGTGGAATTGTGAATGGATCCAAACATTCTGGAGAGCAATTTGGAACTATGTTCAAAAAGTTATCAAACTGTGCATACTCTTTGACCCAGCAGCATTTCTACTGGGCTATATTCCAAAGAGATCTTAACAGAGGGAAAGGGACCTGTATGTGCAAAAATGGGTGTGGTAACCCTTTTTGTAGTGGCTAGAAACTGGAAACTAAATGGATGCCCATCAATTGGGGAATGGCTGAATAAATTATGGTATATGAATGTTATGAAATATTATTGTTTTGTAAGAAACAAACAGCAGGATGATTTCAGAGAGGCCTGGAGAGATTTACATGAACTGATGCTAAGTGAAATGAGCAGAACCAGGAGATCATTATACATTGCAACAACAAGACTACACAATGATCAATTCTCATTGCCATGGTTCTCTTCAACAATGAGATGATTCAAACCAATTCCAATTGTTCAGTGATGAAGTGAGCCACCTATACCCAGAGTATAGGAGCTGAGTGTGGGAGTGTGGGAGCTGAGTGTGGACCACAACATAGCATTATCACTCTTTCTGTTGTTGTTTGCTTGCATTTTGTTTTTTTTCCCAGTTTTTTTTTCTTGATCAGATTTTTCTTGTGCAGCAAGATAACTGTATAAATATGTATACATATATTGGATTTAACAAATATTTTAACATATTTAACACCTAGTGGACTACCTGCCATCTAGGGGAAAGTGTGGGAGGAAATAGAGGATAATTTGGAACAGAAGGCTTTGCAAGGGTCAGTGATGAAAAATTACCCATGAATATGTTTTGTATATATAAAACTTTAAAAAAATAAAAAGAAAGAAAGAAAGAAAAATATCAAGTGCTGAATGAATATAATAAAAATCACAATACTACCTAAATTAATCTACTTATTTAGTGCCATAACAATCAAACTCCCAATAAATTATTTTACAGACCTAGAAAAAATAATAACAAAGTTCATCTGAAAGAACAAAAGGTCAAGAATTTCAAGAGAATTAATGAAAAAAAAATCTTCTGGTGAAGATAGCCTAACTGTAAAGACCTAAAACTATATTATAAAGCTGTGGTCATCAAAACCATTTGGTACTGTTTGGTACTGGCTAAGAAATAGAATAGGTGATCGGTGGAATAGGTTAGGATCATAGGACAAAATAGACAATGACTATAGCAATCTAGTGTTTGACAAACCCAAAGACCCCAGTTTTGGGGATAAGAACTCACTATTTGACAAAAACTGCTAGGAAAATTGGAAACTAGTGTGAAAGAAATTAGGGCTCAACCCACACCTAACACCACATACCAAGATGAGATCTAAATGGTTTCATGATTTAGACATAAACAGTGATATTATAAGCAAATTAGAAGAATATAGGATAGTTTACCTGTCAGATCTGTGGAGAAGGAAGGATTTTCTTTCCAATGAAGAACTAAAAGTCATTATTGATCACCAAATAGCTAATTTTGATTATATTAAGTTAAATTTTTTTCAAACAAACAAAACTAATGCAGACAAGATCAGAAGGGAAGTAATAAATTGTGAAAACATTTTTTACATTTGAGGATTCTGATAAAGGCCTCATTTCTAAAATATATAGAGAATTGACTCAAATATATAAGAATTCAAGCCATTCTCCAATAGATAAATGGTCAAAGTATATGAACAGACAATTTTCAGATGAAGAAATTATTTTTAATCATATGAAAAGGTGCTCTTAATCACTATGGATCAGAGAAATGCAAATTAATGTAACTGAAATACCACTGCACACTTTTCAGATTGGGAAAGATGACAGGAAAAGATAATGATGAATTTTGGAGGGGATGTTGGAAAACTGGGATACTAATACATTGTTAGTGGAACTGTGAACAAATCTAACCATTCTGGAGAGCAATTTGGAACTACGTTCAGAAAATTATCAAATTATGCATACCCTTTGATCCAGCAGTGTTTCTATTAGTCCTATATCCCAAAGAGATCTTAAAGGAAGGAAAGGGACTCATATGTGAAAAATGTTTGTGCAGCCCTTTTCATAGTGGTGAGAAACTAGAAACTGAGTGGATGCCCATGGTTGGAAAATGGTTGAATAACTTATGGTACATGAATACTATGGAATATTAATTGTTCTATAAGAAACGATTAGGAAGATGATTTTAGAGAGTTCTGGAGAGACTTACAAGAAATGATGCTAAGTGAAATGAGCAGAACCAGGAGATCATTGTACACAGCAACATCAATATTATAGGACAATCAATTCTGATGAACATGACTCTTTCCAACAATGAGATGACTGATGCCAGTTCCAAAGATCTTGTGATTAAGAGAGCCATCTACACCCAGAGAGAACTGTAGGAACTGAATGTAGACCCCAACATAATATTCTCACTCTTTTTGTTGTTGTTCACTTGCATTTTTTCTTACTCATTTACTTTTCTTTTTGAACTATTTTTTTCTTATTCAGCAAGAGAATTGTATAAATATATTTACATACATTGGATTACATATATTGGATAAAAATATACATATATTTTAATATGTATAACATATATTGGATTGCTTGCCATCTAGGGGATGGAGTAGAGGGAAGGAGGGAAAAAGGGTCAATGTTGAAAAACCATTTGTGCACATGTCTTGAAAATAAAAAGCTTTAAAAAAAGTGACCCTGAGTTCTCTAAGGCTCCACCAATGAAACACAAGGGCAGGAAATTTCTATCAAGAAATCATCAATTACAGGACCAGTGATTGACTGGATATCTGTCATCTGAGGACCAGCCTGAATTTTCCAGCCACAGAAACTCCCAAAGACCATCTTCTAAATTATAGAGAGGTTGTGATGTCTACCAATAAGGAAGCACCCAGAATGATGAAGTCATAGAACTTTAAATTATGGAGATAATGATAATAATAATAAGGGGAAATCCTATTACATCAGCAAGTTTGCTGTCCTTGGCCCAGAAGTAGAGTGCAAATTATTCCAGTTAAAAGGGAAGTTACTGAAGCCTCTGCATAAGGAGGAGGAAATCAAAGGTGCAGACAGAGGAGAATAAAATGGAAAAGAAATTCTGGCAGGACTCAGAACTGTCTCCCACCCTCCTTGTGACTCCTCCATTTGTACACAAAGAGCTAATCCTCTATTAGAGATAGAGGTTAGTTCAATATAGAGCTAGTTTTCTGTGCTTTTTTCTTTTCTTTTACTCATCCCAATCTCTAATACAATTTGGGATATTTTTTCTTGCAGGAACAGGAATATTTTGGGAATTTTTTGCAGGAATAGCATTTTGGAGAGATCAAGTAAATCTAAACCTCCCTTCCTAGTCTATGTTCCTCCTCCAACTCTCAATCCTGGCCCCTATACCAAAGTTTGTTGTTATATTCTACTTAGGCATGGGATACCATCCTATCTCTGGGATAGACCATAACTACTTGGAATATGGGACTTCTACTCACTTTTTACCTTTTCTCCAATGACAAAAACAAGGGGAGCAAAGAGATGGGAGTAGTTAGTATATCCGTTGTAATTGTGATCCTTCTAGCTGCCCAGATCTCCCTTCTACATTACCTTGTATGTATTTCATAATATATGTATATATTTTGTCTCCCTTGAGAGAATGCAAACTCCTAAAAGCAGGAACTGTTTCATTTTTTTCTTTGAACTCCATGCACCCAGCATGCTGCCTGTATACAATAATGCATATTTCATATATACTTATTGATTGATCATCAACATATTTATCAAGTGTCCATGTGCCAAAAACAGTGCTAGGTCCTGGGAATGCAAAGAGAAAAGGGGGGGGGGAGTCCTTGATTTCAAGATTATGTTCCATTAGGTGAGATGATACTGTTGTTCTTTCAAGTCCAGTTCTTTGTGATACTAAGGATCAAATTGTCTTTTTTCTTTCAGGTTTAAGGGACTTGCCCATGGTCACATAAAGTGAAAGCCATTACTGTTGCTATTGTTGCTACTATTAATATTGCATTACTACTGATACTGCTGTTACAACTACTGTTGTTACTCTTTCTGGTGCTACTGCTACCGGTGCTGTTACTGTTACTATTACTACTGCTGCTATTGAGACTACAAATGCTGCTATTGCTACTGCTACTGCTTTTACTCCTATTGCTGCTGATACTGTTACTGCTGCTACTGCTGTTGCTGCTACTACTACAACTGATGGAACTCTGCTACTGCTGCTACTATACTGCTACTGATCTTAATACTATTGTTACCACTGCTACTATTACTGTTATTGCTACTGGTACTGTTACTGTTACTATTAGTATTGTTATTACTGCTGCTATTAAGACTTAAGTAATTAAGATTACTACTGCTATTACTGCTATTGCTGCTGATACTATTACTGTTACTCTTGCTGCTGTAGCTGATACTGTAATCTTTACTATTATTGCTGCTGATGGTAATATTACTACAATTATTATTATTATTATTGCTGCATGGGGCTGATATTGCTACTCCTGCTGATCTTCCTACCATTATTATTACTATTACTATTACTGCTGTTGCTGACACTACTACCATTACTATTACTGCTACAGATGCTGTTGCTGTTACTGCTGCTACTACTACCGTAACTATTTCTATTACTGCTGATGATAATACTACCATTATTACTATTATTATTCCTGCTACTGATATGAGCACAACTATTATTACTATTATTGCTGTGAAAATACTACTAGTACTATTACTACTGATGATGATTTTATTGCTACTGCTAATATTAATGCCATTAGCATTTCTATTATTACTGCTGATGCTGATTCTGATTCCTACTGATACCACTACTATTATTATTACTATTATTGTTGATGCTACCGATACTATTACCATTTTTACTATTATACTACCGCTGCTTTACTACTATTATTACTACTACTCTAGTACTTATGCGGCTGCTACTGCTACTGCTGCTACTGTGGTTACTTTTATTTTTACTGTTACTACTGCTGTTATTGCTGCTACTGCTTTTGCTGCCTCTGCTGTTACTATTATTATTACTGCTGCTTCTAATGCTGTTGTTCTTATGGTTACTGTTTCTATTGTTCCTATTTCTGCTGCTGCTGCCATTGCTGCTGCTGTTATTCTGTTACTATTGCTGCTACTGCTGCTAATAATGCTACTGTTGCTGCTAATGATGATACTTTTACTGCTGCTGCTACTACTGTTGTTATGGCTTCTGCTACAAAAATCCTGTTGTAATTGCTGTGTTTCATATTTAAAATTATTTAAACATCTAAAAAAAAAAAGTCAAAGGCAATTGGGAAATAATCCTTAGATAGAAATAGCAAGGGCTGGCTGATGTTGGATGAGAAAGATGTGAGGTGTCATGTGAACTTGGAAGACTGGGAGAATGAAAATGCTCTTGTTTTGAACATGAGTCTTCTCTCCAGGACATACAGTTTGAAATATTTAATAGGCACTTAGTAATCCAGGATTTAACTCAGGAGAGAGATTGAGTCTGTATATAGAGATCTGTGAGCCATCTGTACAGGGATTGAAATTTAACCCACGAAAAGAGAGAGAGAGAGGATATAAAAAGGGAAGAGGGCCCAGTTCCAGTTCAGAATTTAGGTAACATCTACAGTGGTTATTGTTGATTCCCCCTTTTTTTAAGCAAAGGTACTGGAGTGATTTATCATTTCCTTCTTCAATTCATTTTAGGGTACTTAAAGTAGATGATGGTTCTATCACTGAAGGCCAAAGAGAAATCAAATAAGTAAGAAATAAACTATGGAGAAAGCAGGGCTAAGTAAACCCAAAGTATTGGGGCGGGGGAGAGAGGATTGGTGGGCAAAATGAGGTAGTAGGTAAGAGCTCATTGGAAAATTATGACTCAACCCAATTTTTCCCATCCTCCTACCCTTCACTGTGCCACTTCACCCAAAACTTGAGCGCATCCTTTTGCCCTTCCTATTTTGCAATCACACTTCATCTTGCTCCGAGCAGAATAAAATGAAACTTCCTCAAAACAATTGAAGTTCTTTACCACACACACTCTCTCCCTTTCCTTCTCCCTCCCTGTTTGTGTATGTGTCTGAATGTGGCTTCCCAAAGCAATCATTTCCAGGGGCAAAAGACTCTCAACATCAATCAAAACACTTAAACTGGTCCACAATGAAATGAATTATTAACCTGGGAACCAACTTCATCATCCACCCCACCCCTCATCATGGAATAGAGATTCTTCACTTTTTTGTGTGTCAGCCCTCCTTCCCACAGTATGGTGAAGTCTACAGATCCCTTCTTAAATTAACATTTTAAAGCACAAAACAAAATACATAAGATTACAAAGAAAACTAATCATGGTGATATAAATAAAATTTTTTTTCTCAACCAAATTCATGGACTCCCTGAAATATGTCTGTGGACCCCAAAGTTGAGAATACCTAACCAAGGAGGTTGTTCAAGGAAGTGCTGTGTTTGCCATCAGGAAGTACTGCATTAATCATTCATACTCCCAGTGGGGCTAAACTTTTGCTAGTGGGTGGGTGGAGAGGGGCCCAGGCAAAGAGAGATTTCCTCTTTTTGCTATGGGAGGAACTGCCCAGAGGGTGAAAACTTTGACCAATGAATTCACTTTTACTAAAGTGTACTGTTGTGAGCTCCTGTTCTGTGCTTTTCAATACTTGTGCATTTCGTTGATGGCCACTGTTTGACTCAAGAAAGTGGACAGGCTACCTGAGCTAGCTTTTGTAATGGCGGGCTATATATCCTGTCTGCTTCTGACTAGCCTGTTGACTCTTCAATATATAGGAGCTATATCTGCAACCCAAATGTGCACTGAGGTGAGTGCTCTAAGGGAGGGGGAGGGAGGGAAGGGAAGGAAAGGATAGATGAAAGAGGGAAAGGAACATAAGAGAAAAGAGAAATAATCTTTCTCTAGGTGAAATCTAGATGCTCAATTTTGAATCTTGGCTGAGTTCAAACATCCCAATATTCAATTTCCCTCAGTAAAAGGAGAATAAGGAGCATGGCAAGATTGTCCTTTATGGGGAGTAAGCCAGATATCTCAGCCAGCAACCACAGGGCTGTGGGGGGAGATACACAAAGAATAAAAAAAGGAGGGGACTAAATTGTACCTGATTTCTATGGACTCAAACTGTATTTTTCAAACTATATTTTGTTTCTAAGAAGGAATATTGGAGGCCTCAGTCTTTTTCTTTTTCTTGATCAAATGCTTCCTCTCAGCCATCATCCCCAGCTCTTCCTGAGTAGCTTCCTGTAATTATCTTTCTTTTGAGTACCCAGGGCCTGTCTGACTATTGTTTCCATGGTAGATGAACCTGCATCTTGGCTGCCAGGCCCCCACATGACTAAGTGGGTTGCCTTGATGGATCACAGTTGATATGATGCTCCAGAGTCATATTGGAAGATGGCATTCTAATGAGACTAAGAAAAGTCAGATTAATTTACTGGAAACAATACAGGAATTAGGGGATAGGGGTGCTAAAACACTCCTGGGATATAGGAGATGATGGGGTGCTAAAACCAGACCTGGTTATAAAGAACACAATCCAAAAATATGAATTTAATAGGAACAAGAACAAAGACTGAAATAAGACCTGAAAACAGGAATAACAATGGTTTGAAATTAGACAGATGAGGGTTAGGTTGAGATCAGACTAGGAACAGAAATGACAAACATGAGAAGGTCCACCACCAGATAAGAGTTTTGTATGTGTGAGTGTGTGTGGGAAGAGGGGAGGGTTATTTTGATAACTAATTTCAGCATAATTGTTTTCCCTTGTAATCCTATGTATTTTGGTTAATGCATATATATGTATATATGTATAAACATATACATGCACATACACATACATACATATATATGTATATATGTACGTGCATATTTTTCTCTTTTTTTTAAGTCACTTCATTTTGTGGTCATTTTATTTCAAACTCATTAATTCAATTTCTTCTGCAAAACATGCAGTCTCTGTGATTCCCAAGACCAGAAGGCTGCATGACTTGTAGAAGAAACACTAGACTTGAGATTAGAGGACTCAAATACCCTTTCTGCATGCCAACTGGTGAGTTTAACAGGTTCTTTAATTTTTCCTAACCTTAGTTTCCTTATCAGTAAAATGAGAATCCTAGATAGGATGACCTCTAAGTATGCTTCCACTTCTAGCTCTGGGGTTGCATGAATTGGCCCTAGGGACCAGGTTGCATTGCCTGGAAAAAGTGGAACACATCTAACTAAGATTGACTACCTTGCAGAGCCAAGCACCAGAAGGCCCAGAGAGACTGGCTCTTGCCTACTCAATTAGCTTTACTTTAGGGGTGAAAGAAAGGGGAAAATAGAGAAATTTTATGTTCCAAACTGTTATTCTTAGAAGCTATCAGGTTAGGTAGTTGTGAAATCATGTGAGTACTGTAAGATGGCTCCTTGAGGAATCTCGGGCTATGTAGACCTTGACCTAAATCCTGGCCACTTTCACTTTTTAGATCTTCTGTTTTCAAAGACTGAGGAAGCAAAAAGCCAGCTACACTGAAGAGCCCTCATTTTGTCAGTAACTCATGGGCAGAGCCTCAATTAGCTTGCCAACTCAAGAGGCAAAACCCAGCATTTACAGAGTCACTCTATAGCTTAGCTCTAGACAGATATGAGTATCACAGAGGGCATAGGATCCTGGTCTAGGGCAGGAATGAACCTCAGAAGCTATCCAATATAACCTTATTTTACAGATAAATAAGTGGAAGTCAAGAGATTTAATCTATGTCTCAAGAGGCAGCAATATTCAGAGGTCAAACCCAGATCCACTAAGCCAGAAATTAAGCTCTTTCCAATGTGGGAATTCAGTCTGAAGAGATGACAACAGTTGGCTGGGATCATGCCTAAATAAATGATTTTTATGGGTACCTCTTGAAGCCTCCACTGCCCATTCTCATCTGGTGCTGCTCATTTGGTCCCAGACTCCACAGGCCAGCATTTAGATGTTGCTGCATTTGATATCTTGCCTATGGGTATTAACTCAATTTAGGAACTATCCAGTGAACACATTGAATCTTTGCTGTATACAGAGCTCTAGGGAGATCACCCATGACTATCAGTTACAGAGAAGGTATTGATTCATATTGGGAGAAGGAATTTCCTCACCTGGAAGTCTCCAATGCCAATTATATCCCAGGTCAATTCTCTGTCCTTATCCCTATGTTGAGAGCATTATGTTGAATTTTTTTTTTTTTTATAAATAGGACCAGATCCCTGTCTTCATGAAACTTACAGTCTAGTGTGAAAATCTAATATATTAATTTCACTAAACTCATTTCAATGCTCATTTCAGTATTTATTAAGTACCTGATTCATTCCACACACTGATGATGCAAAGGCAGAAGTAAAACAAATCCTGCTTTCAAGGAGTTCATATTATAGCTATAATATAAAGTAGGACATGAGTAATGCAAAAGAGATCAGCAATCATTAATAGAAAGTTGTGAGGAACATTGATCACTGGGGAAATCAAGGAAGGCTTCATGGAAGAAGTATCTTTGAAGCTAGATATCAAAGGCAGAAGGTTATTGTAGTAGTGGAAGCTTACATGTGGCAATCATATACATGCCCTGAATCCACCAGAAATGTCACAATTTCTTTTTTTTTTAATTTAATAATAACTTTATATTGACAGAATCCATGCCAGGGTAATTTTTTTTTACAACATTATCCCTTGCACTCGTTTCTGTTCCGATTTTTCCCCTCCCTCCCTCCACCCTCTCCCCTAGATGGCAAGCAGTCCTATATATGTTAGATATGTTGCAGTATATCCTAGATACAATATATGTGCGCAGAACCGAACAGTTCTCTTGTTGCACAGGGAGAATTGGATTCAGAAGGTAAAAATAACCCGGGAAGAAAAACAAAGGTGCAGATAGTTCACATTCGTTTCCCAGTGTTCTTTCTTTGGGTGTAGCTGCTTCTGTCCGTCATTTATCAATTGAAACTCAGGTCTCTTTGTCAAAGAAATCCACTTCCATCAGAATACATCCTCATACAATATCGTTGTCGAAGTGTATAATGATCTCCTAGTTCTGCTCATTACACTTAGCATCAGTTCATGTAAGTCTCGTCAAGCCTCTCTGTATTCATCCTGCTGGTCCAGAAATGTCACAATTTCAAGAAAAGAAAGAATCCTTCTAATAATGTTTAGCAAAAGGAAATTACATTGTTAAACATATCTTGACTTTTTTTATTCTGGAAAATGTATTCATTTTTAAGTATAGATAAAAAGACAGAATAGTTGTAGTAAATGGATATATGTACAACTGATGACATAGTGTCCCAAAAGTCTTAGTGCGTTTTTAGGGTTTGTTTGTTTTTTTTTAATAACTTCAGAAATACAAAACCTACCAATTTACTAAAAAATGATATTTTAAAGATCAATTGTTATTTTATTATTATTATTATTATTTTTTTTTTTTTTTTTTTTTTTGCCGAGGCAATTGGGATTAAATGACTTTGCCCAGACTCGCACAGTTAGGAAGTGTTAAGTGTCTGAGGTCAGATGTGAATTCAGGTCTTTCTTACTTCAGGGCTGGTGCTCTATCTACTGCACCACCTATCTGCCCCCCTTAAAGATCAATTATTCATATTTTAAAAATATTGACATGTTCCTTATTAAAATTTCACATGACCACTGCCTCATTTTGAACATTGCTCTAGTGAATTTTTGAATTTTGTAAAAATCCTCATCGGTTGCTTGCTCAGTGACCCATTTTAGCCTTAAAATTATCCAAAGAACAAGGTTTTGATGCATACATGACAGTTTTGACAACCCAATAAGAAAAAGTGGAGATAGCTCAGATAACTGAGGTAGGCAAGCAAGACAATTTACTCCACTAGTCCTAAGGTCTGAGAAAGTGTCAATATATAGCAACACATAATAAAAAGGTGTTCCATCTTGTCCAAAGTAAAATTTATTGTTCAAAATTCACAAAACTCAGTAAATCTATAAGAAATTCCAATAGTTAAACTTTGAAGTGATTTTTAAAATGTTTGTAGCATTTTTTTTCTTAAAGCTTAAAATTGCACTAAGATTTTTGGGATATCCTACACTAATTATGAGATCACTAACAATTCATTGAACCCTGTAGCCAGGAAATTCTTCTGGAACATAAATTACTTACTTCTTGCCTGAACTCATCAGAGAGAGTTTATGCATAGTGCCTTTCCCAAACCAATGATAAAATTGAGAGAGACAGAGACATAAAGAGAGAAAGAGATGGGGGAGGAGGAAGGAAGGAAGAAAGAGAAGGAGGAAAGGAGGAAAGGAGGAAGGGAGGAAGGAAGAAAGAAAGAAATCATAGCTCTGGACTCCAAAACTCTGAAGGAGTAAATTAAGTAAACATGTTCAAGTAGAACAGGCCATAAATTTCAGTATAGTCCACATGGAAAGAAGTATGAAGTAATTATATTGAGTCTTAGAATGCAAACAGGATTTGGAGAGGTAAGTTAGGTTTGAATTGCAGCATTACTAATTTGTTAACTTAGGACAATTTCATACTCACACACTCTAGGCCTCAGTTTCCCCCTTTATGAAATTATAGAAATGAAATGAGATCTCTAAGGTTTCTTCCAGATCTAAACCTTTGAATCCTTGATTCAATTATAATTTCCTAATAACTGCATTAATTCAACTTTCTAAAGACCTTTCATCCAAGTAGCTCATGCTATTTGTTGTCAGCTTATTACTCAAGCTAAAAAGTTAATGTACAAGATGATTTTCATACATTTGTAGGCATAGCTCTAGTTTTATCTCCCTGCAGTACCAGCAGCCTGCTACTAAAGGTTAGGAATATATCACTGATGCATCTATACCATTATCTTCTCTTGATGCTATGAAAGAAAATGACTACTTGGGAGCTCCTGACCATCCCTTCATCTGCAAAGGCAATTCAGTATAATGGGAAAGTCAGGATGAAAGGATTTGGGGCAAAAAGGGTTAGGTGGCACAGTGAATAGAATGACAGCCTGGAATCAAGAAGATTCATCTTCCTGAGTTCAAATTTGACTTCAGACATGTACTAGCTGTGTGACCCTGGGCAAGTCATTTAATCCAGTTTGCCTTAGTTTCCTCATGTGTCAGATGATTGGGAGAAAGAGATGGCAAACCATTCCATTATCTTTACTAAGAAAACCTTAAACATTTTCACAAAGAGTTGAACATCACTGAAAATGACTGAAAAACTTAAATGAAGGATTCTCTGTGATTTCATCAGCATAGGAAGCTCCCTTTAATAGGGCATATCAGCACTATTGATACTTACAGTCTTAGGGAGCAATGAATCTCAAACTTTTTAGTCTCCAGACGCCTGTACACTCAGAAAAATTATTGGGGATCCTGTAATGTTCAGGCTAGCTTTCTGGAGAAATGTAATGTTCGGGCTAGCTTTCTGGAGGTCCTCTGGAAGGGCCTTGGTCTCAGAAGGATAGACACCACTGGAATGGACAGGTATGGAGTCCAAAATCTTTACTGTCTCTTCCATAGTCTGTGTCTGTCTTAGTCTGACTCAGTGTCTTCCAGCAGTTTGCCAGTCTGACTTTAGTCTAACTTCCTGTCCCAGTTCTTATATATCCTATTATAATTACATCATTACTGCATACTGAATATGTGTGAATTAGAGAACTATTACATCACCAAGCAAAGTACTAAGTATATGTAAACTAGATAGCCATTGTCTCATCAATTCCTCTGAGTTAAGATCTTCTTTCAAATATACTTCTCCAGAGTTCTGGCCCTCTACATCTTCCGCTTTCCTTTGTGTTAGAACACAGGTGGTTACACCTTCCCTGACTTCTCAGGAAGGAAGGTAAAAACACCAAAAAAGAGGTGATCATGCCTTCCCTGACTTCTCAGGGAGATGAGAACACCAAACCAGATATTGTTAGCAGGTTTCCTCTGGACTGAAGGGTCTTACTTGAAACAGGTGTACATAAACCCATCAGCATGGGAGGTATTACACAAGCACATGGTAATATAACCCAGGCTAGTAGTGATGTAATAAACAACATGAATCAATATGAGGAATTATACATGTCCACAAGTCCTAGAAATCGTCCAAAACCAATCTATTGTCCGTTACTTCATATATTAGGGAATCCAATGATTCCTGCAGATTTTGAAGTCCTACAACAGTCTCCTTATCTCAGGGAATACAATGATTCCTGCTGGTTTTGAAGTCCTGTAGTAGTCTCAATCAACAATTTTTGATGTTCAATGTCATGCTTTTTCAGTGGCACATGTTGTCAGAGATGGAATCATGCGATGTTTCTTGGGTCTCTGGAGAAGTATACTTGAAAAAAGTATGCTTGAAACAGAATTCTGACTCTCTACAGAAGCAAAATAAATTATGTTTCTATATGGGTTCTATATATTATTATTTGCTATTTAGAAATGAAAATGTCTTAGTATTACTATGGACATAGTTTTGTTTTCATGGAAAGGGCATCAGAGATTTTTCAGGCATTCCAGGACCCATATTTGAGAACTACACCCAAAACACTGACAGGTTCAGGCAGCTATCCTAAATCATACAGTCAGAGGTAAAGCTTAAATATAGTGTGACCATGTTGGAATCCAGTCATGTTGGAGGTTGATTCTTTATCCATTTAGTGCTTTAAATTACAAAATGCTCTATGTACGTTACTTTATTTGCTCAAAGTGACCTTCTAAAGTAGGAAATGGATGCATCATTATACCCATTTCACAGATGAGAAAAATGAGATATAAAGTAATACTGTGATTTACCTAAGTAGATCCTTTGGAGCTGTGAGCTTATTCAGATGAATCATAAGGCCTAGATTTGAGTTCTGGTTCTGAAATTTTCTCTATGTGAAACCTCCCAGATCTATTGCTTTTTTAGCAATGTCTAAGGTCACTTCTGACCCTAAATCCTTGGATCTGACTTCAAACTCTGGGATCTTTTGGTCATACCACCCTACCTTTTGGAGAGGTGGGAAAACTCTGAAACTCCCCCTCCCCTCCCCAAGGATCATTTTCTTTCATAGTTCCAAGGAAAGATGGTAAAGATGTATTGGTAACATATTCACAGGCTCAAGTTGTAGGCAGCTGAAACTGCAAGAAGATAAAACTAAGGATAGGTGATAGATAACAATATCCTTCAAGGAAAATGATAGGGGCCCTTAGGTCTGTGAAGGATCTGCCCTCCTGCACCAGCTGAATTACAGGGGGCTAAATGGGAAGGGGCCTGAAGAACAGCATTGAAAATTATGAAATGCCTCTGGGAGACTCCAGGGAAGAATGATTTTATAAGCCTTTGTTGATTTATTTTTATAAAAAAAAGGGGGACTAAATAAAAAAATATCTACATTACTAAAATCTGAAGCACTAAGCAGCATCTTTGGTTTTTTTCTAGTTAGTTTGTGTAAGAAATAGGGAGACAATCAAAATGGTAGGGAAAAAAATCCCTACAAGAGAATTTGCCAGTAAATATTTGTTTAGTGCCAGGCACTGGGCTAAGCACTGAAAACAAAGGGAAAAAGAGGGTCCTTGCTTTTGAGATCACATTCTAATGGGAGAGACAGTATGCAAATAGCCACATACAAAAAAGTTACACCCAGGATAAGTTAGAAGCAATCAATAGAGATAAGACACAAGCATAAGTTTTTTGAAGTAAGTCTGTGAGCCATTGTGAGGGTAAGAAGAGTGGTATTTAAATGGA
The DNA here is from genome assembly GCF_016432865.1 of Antechinus flavipes. NCBI lineage: Eukaryota > Metazoa > Chordata > Mammalia > Dasyuromorphia > Dasyuridae > Antechinus > Antechinus flavipes. The sequence continues at coordinate 152,111,636 of NC_067398.1, read as the reverse complement.
GAAGGAGAAAATAATTTCATTTGGGCAGGAGAATTTTAGTGATTGCCCTTATCAAGTCAAGAGAGACCAGGTTTTAATTCTGCCTCTGACATTGATCAGGTAAGCTGAAGAAAACTCTGATCTTGTTTCCTTTTCTGTAAAATGGGTATAATACTTCACCAGATTGTTGGGAGAATCAAAAAAGTTAAAAGTCAGAAAGCACTTTATAAATATCATCAATTTTCCAGCAGGTATCCAATATGACAAAGTATGTGCTAGATGGGGGGAGAGAGAGGCAAAATTTTGATAAGACTGAATTGTCAAGCCAAGTTGGGAAAAATTTCTGCTGGAAATATAAAACAAAACAAAGCAAAACAACAGCAACAAAAACACTGCCCACCCTAAAGGAATCCACAGGCAAGGGGCTCCTGTTTTCATTTAGTTGATAGTTTAGAAGGTGTATATAATACAAACACATATAACTACAATATTACACGGTACCGTTCAATTCAATTCAAAAATCGTGTTAAATATTTCAACATCCCAAACAAAGTGCTAGAGACAGAGAAGGAGGTTGGCTTTTTGGTGGTAACTAAAATCTCAGTGATGATGACTACCTGGGAACACAAAGACAAAAATTCCTGCCCCCAAGGAGCTTTCTTTTCTACTGAGAACAACATCCCTAACAGCTTTGGGGTAAGGGAAAGAAGCCCTCCCTCCTTCCCCCCCCCCAACCCCATGTTCTTCAAGGTGGGAGAGCCTGAGCTGAGATTTAAGGAAACTAAGGCTCCCTAAGGGGGCAGATAGATGGCACAAAGGATAGAGTGCTAGCTCTGAAGTCAGGAAAACTCATCTTTCTAAGTTCAAATCCAGCCTCAGATATTTATTTATTTATTAAATTTTAATAGCCTTTTATTTACAGGTTATATGTATGGGTAACTTTGCAATATTGACAATTGCCAAACCTCTTGTTCCAATTTTTCCCCTCCTTCCCCCCTCCAGATGGCAGGATTACCAGTAGATATTAAATATATTAAAATATAAATTAGATACATAAGTATACATGACCAAACTGTTATTTTGCTGTACAAAAAGAATCGGACTCTGAAATATCGTACAATTAGCCTGTGTAGGGACTCAGAAATGCAGGTGTGCAAAAATATAGGTATTGGGAATTCAATATAATGGTTCTTAGTCATCTCCCAGAGTTCTTTTGCTGGGCATAGCTGGTTCACTTCATTACTGCTCTATTGGAACTGATTTGGTTCATCTCACTGCTGAAGATGGCCAGGTCCATCAGAATTGGTCATCATATAGTATTGTTGTTGAAGTATATAATGATCTCCTGGCCCTGCTCGTTTCACTCAGCATCAGTTCATGTAAGTCTCTCCAGGCCTTTCTGAAATCCTCCTGTTGGTCATTTCTTACCAAACAATAATATTCCATAATATTCATATACCACAATTTATTCAGCCATTCTCCAATTGATGGGCATCCATTCATTTTCCAGTTTTTGGCTACTAGAAAGACAGCTGCCACAAACTTTCGTGCACATACAGATCCCTTTCCCTTCTTTATGATCTCTTTGGGATATAAGCCCAGTAGAAACACTGCTGGATCAAAGGGTATGCACAGTTTGATAATTTTTTGAGCATAATTCCAAATTGCTCTCCAGAATGGCTGGGTGTATTCACCATTCCACCAACAATGTATTAGTGTCCCTGTTTTCCCACATCCCCTCCAACATTCCTCATTATCTTTCCCTGTTATTCTAGCTAGTCTGACAGGTGTGTAGTGGTATCTCAGAGTTGTCTTAGTTTGCATTTTTCTGATTAATAATGACTTGGAGCATCTTTTCATATGGCTAGAAATAGTTTCAATTTCTTCATCTAAGAATTGTCTGTTCATATTCTTTGACCATTTATCAATTAGAGAATCAGCCTCAGATATTTACTAGCTGTGTGTAGTGACTCTGGGTTTGCTTCAGTTTTCTCATCTATAAAATGAGCTGGAGAAAGAAATGGAAAACCTCTGTATTATCTTTGGAAGAAGGGAGGCAGTATATTTCAGCTGGAATGGGGCCAAGCCTAAACCAAAGAACAGAGGGAGGCAGGAGTTGGTATGGGGAGTAGGGATAAAAGCAAGGACAAAAGACAAAGTAGATGATACATCTAGAAAGGTAAAATCATGAAGGGCTTTAAAAAATCTTATGGTAGAGCTTATATTTTATCCTAGAGGTAATAGGAAACTGTTATATAAGGTCATTCAGGGTAATCCCACTCTAACCACTCTCAGAAATGGTCTAGTTTTAAATACTTCTTCAAATAACACTGTGAACCTTTCAATTATCCAACAATTGATCAAAGTTAAGGTCCATCTTCTTTTGCTATGACCTGCCCTCACCTCCTGTGTCCAAATGAATAAAAGACTTGCTTCTGTTCAAGCATGGCCAGCCTTACAACCAGGCAGACACCTTCACAATGATATTTTTGTTGTTCTGTGGTTTTTAAGTCATGTCCAAGTGATTCTTTGTGACCTCATTTGGGAGTCTTGGCAAAAATACTGGAGTGGTTTTCCATTTCCTTCTCCAGCTCATCTGACAGAAGAGGAAACTGAGGCAAGCAGGGTGAAATGACTTTCCTGGGTTCCTACAATTAGGAAGTGTTTAAAGCCAGATTAGAAGTCAGGAAGATGAGTCTTTTTCATTCCAGACCTGGCACTCTGTGTACTATGGTGCCATCTAAATGCAATGACATTTTTAGGGACTACCAAAAAGCTTCTCCTCTTTCTCTTCCCTTTAAAGTGGTAGGAAGTGTGCCAGATTTTGGAGCCAGAGAACCTGGGTTCAAATGCTTGCCCTATTATCTCCAGGACAGTATTAGCATGGTATGGTCCACTGGTTATAGAGTCAGACATGACTGAACAAGGACAATAACCAATCTTATCTATACAGTATTTCAAGGTATACAAAGTACTTTGCCTACTTTGTTCATTTTGATCTTCATTATTCTGAGCTAATAAGAGATATCCTATAAAGGATACAGAACTAGGCCAGACTTTTGTTAAGACTCAGATTCTAGCATTGGCTTGCTTGCTTATTAACTGAATAATCTCATGCATGTCACAACATCCCTGGGCTTCAATCCCTTCATTTAGCACAGTAAAAAAGTGTAGGTAAAATGCTGTGTCAGGTGATGCTTCCAATTCTGAAAGTCCATGAGAGTCTAAGTTTGAAAGGCTAAGAGAGAGGAGAGAAGGCAGGAATTGTAGTGACAGAGAAGGGAGCAAACCATTCAAGAAGCTGAGAAAAGTGGAAATGAGCAGCTAGGGACATCAGAAAATAAACTTTGCATTTTTGCTTAGGTCAATCTTGCTTTCAGGAAATAATGCATCTTCACCTCTCCCCATTTATTTACTTTTTTGTGAGAAAGGTGAGGAGTTTGTGTAGCAAAATCAAATTAATTTGGTCTTCAATAAGTGTAAAGGGTCACAGATAGTGGGGGAACTTTAGGTGAGATATAATACCCTCTAAACCAGCAAGGGAACCTGCTGATTTATTTGGTTTGGCTCTCCATTACCCCTGGGGGCATCTCAGCCTTCTTGAGAAATCAAGGGGCATGACAACCTGTGTTGTAATTAAAGCAGGGTTATACTAAAGTGGCAAAGAGACATTTACACACAATGGCAAGTAGTTTATGTGGTCCCATATGTGCAGTATTTAGTTAGCACATGCACATTGTGCTATAGTTATGTAAGTGTGTTAGGGTATATAAGGCTGAGAGAATTCTGAATAAACGAACTCCTATTTTGATCATCTTCAAGAGTTCCTCCCCTTCACTCCTCATCCATGATATAGGATTTCGGCTAGTACCAAAATCCTCCAGTGAGCATGTCCAGACAAATAAGTGACAAAGATACACCCATAGCTAAAACAGACTGGAACGCTGAGAAAATGGAATCTGACTGCTTTGCTGGGCTATCTCTAACACACCTGGGAGTGCATGAACAGAGCTTTGGGTAGTCCCTCCACTCAAGGTCAGATTGGGTTAAAGTGGAGGCCACCTATCCCTGTGGCTATCTTCCAGTCTTTCTTTCCCTTCAATTGGTTTTAACCCTTAACTCTACAGATAACATTATACAGTTATTCCTTCTATATCAAGGGGGTTATGGGCATGTTGCTCTTTTCTTCCTCACCATCCCCTTTGTTCTCCCCACTCTGGAAAATACAAGTAAAATTTTTTGGCATTTCCTTGTGCCAGAAAAGAGTCTGAATTATAATGGTATTATTTTTATATTATACAATACTATGCATATATTATGCATCTTGAGAGCTTCTAAACCTTTTCTATGTCTGCCTTTATGTGTTATCTGTAGCTTCTGCAAAACTCCCAAGAAATTCCCATTTAAGTTTTTTTGTTTGTTTGTTTGTTTGGTTTTTTTTTTTTTTTTATGTCAAGCTATGATATATGGAAACCACAATGGGGAAAGTCATGATTATAGAAGGGATAAATGTATAGAGTTTGAAGGTTTGCAAAGTACTCCACATATATCTCTTTTGATTCTCACAACAACCTCATGAAGCAAGTGCTTTATTAACCCCATTTTTTAAGTGAAATGAGCAGAACCAGGAGATCATTATACACTTCGACAACGACATTGTATGAGGACATATTTTGATGGAAGTGGATTTCTTTGACAAAGAGACCTAACTGAGTTTCAATTGATAAATGACGGACAGAAGCAGCTACACCCAAAGAAAGAACACTGGGAAACGAATGTGAACTATCTGCATTTTTGTTTTTCTTCCCGGGTTATTTACACCTTCTGAATCCAATTCTCCCTATGCAACAAGAGAACTGTTCGGTTCTACAAACATATATTGTATCTAGGATATACTGCAACATATCAAACATATAAAGGACTGCTTGCCATCTAGGGGAGGGGATGGAGGGAGGGAGGGGAAAAAATTGGAACAGAAATGAGTGCAAAGGATAATGTTGTAAAAAAAAAAATTACCCTGGCATGGGAAAAAAAACATTTTTTAAATGGGGAAACTGAGGCAGGAGCAGTTTAAATGAATTGTTCAAGATTATGCAACAACTAAAAGTATCTAAGGCAGAATTTCAAGTCAAGTACACCCTACCTTCAAATATGGCACTGTATCCATCATGCCACTTAACTGTATCTATAAAGTGCCATAATAAAGCATTTTGGTTGTTCTGACTCTCAGATTAAAGGAAGCAGGGATCCTAAACCCAGAGAGCCAGGCAGGATGGGTGCTCATGTTTCCAGGGCAGTTATATCTAGGTGGGTATTAGCAAGAGAAATTGAAAATGTTTGCAGGAACAGAGCCAGAAAATCAGCTTCTGACTTTGTCAGTCACAGCCAATACTGCCAGCCTTTGGTGTTTATCCCTTTTTAACTCCTTTAAATAGTTCTAGGGACTTCCTCTTCCTATTCTGGATGTTTTCTGTGTCTTATCTTGAGTTAGCCTCTCTGTTTTGGTTTCTTCTCAAGTAGTCAGGGTGTGACCTTGTCTAGCCCTTGACTGCAAAGGCTCTAACTTGCCTCCCTACCACTAGAAAGACTGTCCTTTATATATGGCATTCTGCCCTCCATCAATCTAGGGATCATAATCTGCCCACCCAAGGAGGTATCTCAGAATCTTGCTCTCTTCTGGTTACTTCAAAGCTATCTCAGAGCAGAAGTTTTTTTTTGTTTTTTGTTTTTTTTTTTTTTGGTTTGGTTTATTCAAACCCAAAGCATTATTCACTTACAGTACTGCTTCTGTATTTTCAGTTGTCTTTCGCCATGGGAGTTCATTTACATTTTTCAATCTGGAACTTATTTTGCTTTTTTTTTTTCTGCTGTGTTCCTAACTCCTTTAGATCCATCTGTCTTTTCTTTCTGCTTGCTTGTATTGAAATCATGTTCCGATTTAGCATCCTTTGAATTTTATTCAAGGGCTGTTATCTCCCTTCATCCATGTATCATCAGCACTTTCCACTTTTATTACCACTTTTAATATTAAACCAAAAGTGAGTTGGCTAGTGGATAGAACATTGAGCCTGGAATCAGAAATGCATGAATTCAAATCAAGCCTCAGATATTTACTAGTTATGTGATCCTGGACATGTCTCTTCACCTAGAGACAATCTACTCCTCCTGCTGTCTTCCATCCTTGATTGTTAACTCCACAGACAGTGTTATCCAGTTATTTCTTCCTCATCAAAAGGATTCTGGGCATGGTGCTCCCCTTTCTCTTTTCCTGCCACTCTGGAAAACCCACATGAACTGGAAAAGGAAATGGCAAACTACTGCAGAATCTTTGTCAAGCAAACACCCAAAAGGAAAACTAAAGAGTTGGGCATGACTAAAAATGACTGAATAACAACATATATTTATTAATTATTTACTCTATGCAAGTACTGGGAGAGAATTTTGTTTTGTTTAGGGGGAGAGGGGATTTGTGATTTCAGTTTATAGAACTCTGGTCCTAGAGTCAAGAAGACCTGAATTCTAATTCTACCTCAGACTTACTAGCTGAGTAACCATCCAAGTTGTTTGACCTGTTTGCCTCAGTTTTCTGAACTTTAAAATGAAGATAATAATAATAATACTTTCCTTCTAGGATTGTTGTGAGGATCAAATAAGATCATGTTTGTGCAAATCACTTCATGTAATGCACACATAATCATGTAATCAATGCTTGTTTCCTTCCTCTCAAAAAGGAAACTTAAAAAAAAAAAAAAAAAGGAAACTCCTATAGCTACAGATTGGCAGCTAGCTATTCAGCTACTTTTAGTCTTAAAAACTTTCAGGGCTCAAGAACTAAGAAGTTAAGTGACTTGTCCAGGATCACACAGAAAGTATAAGAGGTAGGATTTGAACCCAGATCTTTTTTAATGTAATATCAGCTTTCTAAGCACCACTGTAAGCTGCCTTTTCCTCAGAGAAGTACAAATGTTAAATACACATCTTAGCTGAACTCATGTTAAAACATCAGGTAGAGATCAGTGCAGTACAATAAGTAGAGGGAAGAAAAAGGAATACTCCAAATTTAAACTATAACACATACCACATATGTGATCATATATGTCACTTAATTTTCCTGAACCTCACTTTCCTCATCTGTAAAATGAAGATCATACCTGCAGTACCATGTCTACCTCATATGGTTGATGATAGAATGAAATAAAATGTATAAGGTGTTTCACAAACCTTAAAGTGCATGTAAATGTCTTATTATCATAGCACATCCTTATAAATATAATAAGAAAAGACAGGGCAAACCTATAAAAACAGTGCTATTGAATATTTGAAAGAACTCAATAGGAGGATGAGCAAAAGCTTCCTGGAGCATGTTGGCATTTGAAAGAGGTCAAAAATTATTGTTTCAACAGATGGAGCTGAGGATAGAAAATTTTAGGTAGAGAGAACAATGTAAACCATGAGCCAAAGATAGGATAGTGTGGGGCATGGAGGAAGTGTGCTGAGTAGTCAAGTTTTGGTGAGATGAACTCAAAATTAAATAGTGTGAAATTTGATAGGAGTTTGAGTAAGGGAATAACTGTGTAGGCAATGGGATTTGAGTGATAATAACAAAAACAGAAAGGAGAAATGGACAGTTCAAGAGACTGCAGGCATAGTATTCATGGTATTTGACAATTATTATGCAAATAGTATAGAATCGATGAAGAGAGAGACTATGTGATGATTGGGTGTGGTTCAAGAGTAGGCAGAAGGGATAAAATCAGGAGTACAGATGAATTAATCTTGGTAAGGAATAGGGACACCTCACCCTAAAATAGGAGGAAGGAAAAGAAAATGGGTAAAAATGTTCAAAAGTTTTAGTTGTAGAGTAGGAAGCTTACTTCAGATGATCATCTGATATGTGTATAAGGGGTGAGAGATGTTATGCATTTTAGAAGAAAGAAAAAGGTTTGAAACAGCCCCCATGGGAAATGACATAGAAAATCAATGAGAGTTTAAAAGAAGGATTGTCCTGCAACTGTGAGGGTTCAGATGAAGTTACACTCCATAAATTTATAACAGGTGAAATCATCATGATTTCATAGCTCTCTGCAAGCATTCTGGATTGTCAAGGAACAGGAATACAGCAATCTGGTGGTGGAGGTCACTCAGAGTTGAATATTAGCAGGCCTGTAACATGCAAGGTCTTGGAGATTAGGGCTTACTATGTGTGGGAGGGGATGGACTGGTTATTGAATAAGAAGAATTTAGAATCTTAGACCTAATTCATTTCCTTAAAGATGATAATGCCCCAATCCCAAGATAATATTAGTACTCACCAAAAAAAAAAAAAAAGAAAGAAAGAAACTAGCTGTTAATAAGTATACAAATTGTGTTCTATCAACATTTCAAACTTGGAGCCCCCTGACAGCACAATGCCCTAAAACCATGCTGCACAAACCAAGTATCCCACTCTCCTACTCTCCTAAAGCCATAATGGGCTGACACATTCATCTGGGCAGTTCTCAGCAAGCAACACACTCTTGGCTCTTAGCCCTCAAGAGCATGGGGTATAAATTCCCCCTGGATGCTCAAAGCAAAAAACCTATTACCTATGTAAATATGGGTTGTTGTTCTTATGACCACTACATTTGTGAAAGTACAGATTCTGACAGTCAGTAAGCATTTATTGAACATCTACTATTGGCCATATGTTATCCTAAGCACTAGAGATAAAAAGAAAGGTAAAAAAAAATTGTCCTTGCCCTCAAAGAGTTCAACTTACAGTGGAGCAGAAGCTATGTAAATAACTAGGTACATATAAAAAAAACAAAATAGGAAGAAAGTAATCTGAGAGCAAAGTGGTTCAGAAACAGCAAAGAATCAGTCTCCAGGCTAATAAAACTAATGTGTAAAAAATAAAAATTGCTAAAGTTCAGAGATCCAATAATTATTGCACACTAAGCTCTAGCTAATATTTTTGTAATTCTATTTTAAACTGTCCTTTCAAATTGATTACCTTAAGCCTCTGCTTACTCATTTTATTAGTTACAGAGCCATGAATTTGTGAAACAACTATATAGGTAACCATGGAAACATGCAATACTAAGTGGACCATAGGATTTAGAACTAAAATATAGTGTGAGGTACTCACTCTCAGCCCTCAATTACCTACTTCAGGTTCTAGATATTTTGCAATCCTCTCCAAACCACAGATCATAAGCCCCCACCACAGTGTTTTGTTTTTTACCAGTCAGCCAGATGACAATATCCAGTTCATTAAAAAGACATTTCATAAAATAGCAATGCAAATAATAATAGAGTATCCTTCCTTCCCAATCTCAATCTCCAACAAATCCATATATACCAGTATAAATTGCATAATTTTATAGGAATTATATGGAGGATATTCACAAAAAGGGAACATACAAGCATCCCTACATGAAGAGAAACACATATATACGTATGAACACAGCATTTACATAGAGGGACAATATCTCTATAACAAAGCTGGAGTGTCTTCTTCTGGTGTAATAGCACTACTCTCTGCCACACCTGCTCCCCTTCCCTGCTCCCTCCAGGTAACCATCAACTCAAGCTATTTTTAGTGTCACTTTATATTCTATGCAGAATTTATGCTGGATGCTATGATCATAACTTTTTCAACAGTAATAATAATAATAAAAATAATGATGATGGGACTTATATGGTGCTTTGAGTTTTGCAAAGAGTTTTATAAATAGTTTTTCACTCGCAACAAAACTGGACTATCCATTATCTTCATTTTTGAAAATAAAGAAACTGAGGCAAGTTAACTTGCCAGAGTCACACAGCTACTCAGTCTAAGGCAAATTTTGGCTTTACGTCTTCCTGACTCCAACCCCATCAGTTTTATCCATCTAATTGTCTCAGTCTCATCATCTTTAACATCCATGAGAAAATCTGTGGTTATGAACCCTGTCCATCTACCTTTGAATTGCAATTTACACTCAAATGTTTTAGTTTGCTTTCATGCTTTCATAACAATAGGAGAATGGTCATCATTTAATGAGGAATCTTTTTGGTAATTCAGGATTTGTAGTGGCTAAGAATAATAATTACGATCATAGTAATAGTAGTAGTAATGATAAATTATCTTAATTATGAGTAATTGGTTTTGAAAAAGGTTTAGAAATATAAATTCATTAGTTTTTGTTTATAAAATTCCTTAGAGCTAACAAAGTTATTCTTTCTCTGATGTGGCAAAACACAATAAATAATCATCATAATAAAAAAATAATAATTAAATAATTTGTTAATAATAACAAATTGTTATTTTGCAGATGAGCTCATCGAGGTTAAAACAGATTAAGTGTCATATCCAGACCCATATAGTCAGTAACTATAAAACAGGAAAAATAGAACTCAAGTTCAGATCTATTGATTAGAAGTTCAGTTTTGGTTGTCAAATATGTCCAATAGTTGCAGAGTTTTGTGTTTGTGGGTATTCCAATCCTTAGTCTGTTTGGGGGACCCACAGTAGTAGCCTGCAAATTGTATTTGGAATCAGAAGAGTGGGTTCTGATACTTGCCCTCTCACTTAATTCCTGTGTGACTTTAGGTAAGTCATTTTTAAGATGAAGAGGTCAGATTGGATGACTTCTATGACCCCAAGATGATGCTACAGTAACCTTACCGAATCACTTAACTCCCCTGGTCCATTTCCTCATCTTTTGATGGTTTTAGACTAGATGATCTTAAATCCTATCCAATTCTAGATCTAGAATACCATATATGATTGTGTGATTTCTACTTTAAAAAAAAGAATACAAGAATAAAATCTGCTAAATTGTGGCATTTTGCAATTCATTGGCTTTTATTTCATATAGTTGTATATAATTCAGTATACTTCCTGCTCTTCCCCATTGGCCAACACTTTGATATCTTTGAGAAACTGAGTCTGATCTGCCTTCTTAGCAGGTGAGATATGGAAGGGGGCTTCTCTTCCTTTGACTACTTGACCACAGTCTCAAGAGAGCAGCCAGGACTCTGGTTGAGTCACATTGGAGAGCTAGGCACTTTTTCTGTTCTCCTCTCTCTGGAACTTAGTGTGATTCAGGGAAGAATTAAGTCTGGAGTTATTTAGGCTCTGGAACCCTTATAAATTCAAGAGGAGAAGAAAGTTGTTGCTGCCTTAAAGTCTCCTGCTGCAAAGGCATAATGCAGCCAGACCAATTCTGCCATATTTTGTCTTGCTCCTGTGTATCAGGGTATAAAGTGCTCCCGTTGAGGCAGCAGAGTGAGAGCCCAGAAGCACCCTTGTTTGGGGGAAAGGAAAAAGGAACCAGGGTAACCCAGCTGGGGTAGCAGCTGTGCATCCATGGCTATGAGGCTCTTGCTATATACACAGGCTGGCACCTGGGAACTGCTGCCCATGTGTGTTGTCCCACATCAGTCACTCAGCCAAATCAGAGTTTGAAATGCAGAGTGTGCATTTCAAAAACACGGTAAGAATTTGTACAAGTCCCTAAAGGACTGAGGTCTATGTAAGACAATGAATGAATTACAAATAGATATAAATATACAATTTTCATTAGTGGCAGTTGCAATGTTTCCATCTCATCCATATGATTAAGAGGAAAATCTGACTTCCCTTCTACAAGCTTACTCATACTTCCCATGATAAAGGTGCCCAGATCAGCAGGAATCCCTATGAGTAAAATATACTGTAAGGCAATTAGCATGGCAGACCTGGTTACTTCAGTAAAGGTCATGCATTGGGGGCATGTGTAATCTCAAGATTTTCATGAGGGAAATGCTGATCTTGAGCTCAGGGGAACAGGAAGCTGGAGCAGATCATTATCTGGCCCACGCAGGCTCTATGGGGGATGGGGTGTGGTGAGTCACTTACCTTTTGCTTCTCGCCTCCACCAGCACAACTCCTATCTCAGTAAAAAGGAGGTGGAAAGAAGTGGGGAGGGTAAAGAAGAACAGAAGTAGGGAAAGGGGAAATGGGGAGAAAGGAGAAAAGAGGAGATGAAGAGAAGGGTAAGAAAATAAGCACAAAAAAAGAGTAGAAGAAAGGAAGATTAAAAAGGAGGATAATGAGGGAAGGAAGAGGAAGAGAGGAAAAGGGACATTTTTATTTGCTGTTTTATGGAATTACAGTTCTGATATTATGCTAAGTGAGAAAGATGAACTTTGCATCTCTAAAAGACTGGTGTCTAGTTGATAAATGTTCAAATTTTCTTTTTATATTTAAACAGAACTAGTCTGTTGACCTTACAATGAGATGCTTAAGGATGATGATTCCATAGAATATGTCTGCTGGCCTAAAAACCCTGTGTAATCATTCTAAATACTGGGAGTTTGTGGCTGAGCAAGGGAGGAGACAAAAGAGAAGGTGGGTCAGTGAGGTCTTTCCCAATGAGTGTGCCATTGAGTGAGCCTTCTTTTAGTATCCTAAAAATTTAGTATTCCTAAAAATTTAACTCAATAAGCATTTATCACATTCTGGTTCTGTGCAGGACACTGTGCTAAGCACTGTGGTTGCAAAGACAACAGATCTCTGATGCCATTTCTTGGAAACTGTCTGAACTTTGGTCCCTACTCTCCAATTATCTTCAGTTACCACAGGCACAGAGATGTAGAATGGGAAGGGCCTCTGATGGTGTCTGAGTCTTTGTTTTTCATAGATGAAGACTGAGATAAAGGAGGCTTGCCAATAAGGTAAGAGAGATGAAGGTCTTATCCAAAGCTTTTAAAAAATGGCACCCAAAAAGGCAATCCAGGTCCTCTCAGTTCAGCTCCAGCTCTCTGCGATCCCTGGAGTAGAAGAAGGTAGAAGGCTAGGTCTAGAATCAAGAAAACCTGAGATCAAGTCCAGCCTTAGAGACTGACCAATGAGTGACCTGGACCAGTTATTTAACATAGGTCTGCCTCAGTTTCCTTAACTGTAAAATGGGGATGATAATAACAACATCTACTCTCCAGAGTGATTGTAAGAATCAAAGGAGATATTTGCAAAGTGCTTAGCACAGTGCCTAGTACAAAATAGGAGAATAATAATAAATGCTTTTTCTCTGCCTCTATCCCATCCCCAACCTCATCCCCATCCCTGGAGCATCTGGTCTCCCTTCTGGATGAGCCTGGCCAGCCTCTGCTAATAGTATGTATCTTGGATTGCCTCCTTTGAATCCTTTGCATCATCTGTTTGCCTCTGATCTGAAAAAAAGATGCCTCAAATCTGGATTGCCTGTTTTACACACTCTTTCTCTCCCTCATTTCCCTGCAGTTGTGAATTGTCTCAATTGTCTCCAGCCTTGAGAGCTTACCTTTGTACCTATCCTTTGTTCTGCCTGTCATTGACTGCAAACTTGGGATTTAGTTTTGCCACACTGTGGTCCTGGATCTGGTGCAAAGGATATATCATTCCCTCCAAGCTTCTAAGGCATAGGACAGGACAGAACAGGTACTCTCTAAGATCAATGATCACTGGGCCTCCCTGAATATTTTGAGGACAGTGTTGGGTAAAGTTCTAGTAAGATTAGTACAAAGCCTATGAACTGGAAACATTTTTCCTAGACTTCAATCTCTCTGTAAATTGTACATGGGGGGGAGGAAAGAGAAGGCATATTGAATCTGTAATTTCAGCTCCTATGTAGGAAGACAATGCACAAAATCAATGCACAATAGCAACTGTTGTGCAATTTATACCTGAAGTTCTACCTGGGGAATTAGGAGGTTAATGACTTGTCTAGTATATATCAGAAGTGGAATTTCAATTCAAAACTTCCTGATTTTTTTGTTTCTGGTGTTGTTCTACTATGTCAGTCATGTCTGACTCTTTGTGATCCTATTTGGGATATTCTTGGCAAACAACTGGAGTGGTTTGCCGTTTCCTTCTCTAGATCATTTGACAGATGAGGGAACTGAGGTAAATAGAGTTAAATGCTTTATCCAGAGTCACACAGCTAGCAAATTCTGATCCCAAATTTAAATTCAGGAAAATGAGTTGTTTTGACTCCAGGCCCAGCATTCTAAATTCACCACATTAACTAGATGTCTAGAAGCTAGATTGTAAAGCATTTTAAATATCAACAGAGTTTACATTTAGTCCATTTTAAGTATTATGTTATTTATTTTGTACTTATTTGTATTTTATAGAGGTAGTGGGAGCCACTGAAATTTTTCTTTTTAGTGGGAGCCTGAAATGATTAGATCTAAGCTTTAGGAATAGCCTTGTAGAGGAGAGACTGCAGAGAGGAGAGATTGGACTACAAGGGAGATAAATCAGGAGCTGATTGTAAAAGCCTATGTCGGATATGATAAAGGCCTGAACTAGAGTATTAGCATCCTAGTGGCAAGAGGGGAATATATTTAAGGGAGTTGGCAATTAATTAGACATGATGGTCAGAGGGATGAGATCTCCAAGGTTCAGAAGCATTAGTACAATATGTACCATCATAAAACACCTGTGCTGGCACAGATATGTACATTAGCAATGCTTAAAGTACATGCATAAGTTTACAAAGCTGTTGTATTTGTGTTATATCTGGGATTTAAGCATATGATTCACATAATAAGGGAATGGTTCAGTCTCAGTGTTCTCATCTGTAAAATGAAAGGATTGAGGTTCATGGCTACTGAATTCCCTTTCTCCTCCAAATCTGTGTTCCTATGATTTGTCACTAAATCTCCAATGTAGCCTGAGCTGAATGTAAATGGCCTTTCTCATCCTCCTAAATGGGAAAATGTCCTATTTGGCTCCTCTGATTTAAGCATTGAGATCTTTTGTTCCTTTCAACAGGTTACAGTCAACCTAACCTACAACTGTGAAAGCCTAGGACTTGAGGAGATTCCTGAAAGTCTTCCAGCCACAACAAAATTTCTTGAATTCAGTTTTAACTTTCTCCCTGATCTCCAAAATTCAACCTTCGGCAGGCTCAGAGACTTGGTCTACTTAGATTTAACCAGGTAAATAGTAAATTTCAGTGACCGCAGTGTTTTCATGAAGCAATTATATGCCTTGAGAGGCAATATGGAAAAGCAGCTAAACAACCTGCACTGGAGTCAGATACTGTAGTGGTTTCCTTCTTATGCTTATTTGATAGATAAGGAAAATGAGACAAAGTTAAGTAACTTTCTTAGGATCACACAACTAGTGAATGTCTGAGGATGGATTTGCACTCACAAAGAGGATGGATTTGCCAGGAAGACTCCAGACCTGGCAATCTATCTATTGCACCATCTATCTTTGATTATCAGATTATCAAATTATTGACTTATATTCATCAATGGAGAGACTATCTAGTCCATCTCAGTTTCCACACAGATGAAATCATAGTATGGGGGGGAAAAAAAAAAACTATGTTCTATATCTGGTACCCACAGGTGAGGATCGCTTAGGAGGTGTGAGTAGGAGAAAAACATCCCTTAGCAGGCTCCTACATTTTAGGCGCTGTAGTGGATAGATTGTTAGACTTAAAGTCAGTAAGGATTGAGTTCAAATTCTGCCTCAGAAGTTTAATAAATGTTTATCCTCTCTCAATTTCAGTTTTCTGCATCTGTAAAATAAATAATATCAGCTGCTTCAAAGGACTGTTATTTGAGATTCAAATAAAATTTTACACATATACACAAACAGTATTTGAAACCTTAATGCATTATATAAATGTGAGGTATTTTATTATTAGTGTAAGAAACAAAATGGCTTACCAAGAACTCTACTGATTCACTGATGAATCTGGAGAAAATTTTATTTTATATTCTTTGAAAGAATGAGTACCTAGGTGAGTAGACACACCTTTGAAACTCCAAAGGCAGCATTTTATTTTATATCCTGAAGCACAGGTCCCTCCTCTGATTCCATGAATTGGATATTACAGAAGGACATGAATCTCCACCCCTCATTACATAGCCAGTCCCTGATCCCAAGGAGCTTACATTGGAGGGGAGTGGGGAGAAATAAAAGCCACCCTTGATTATTCCTTGATATCCTTGTGGGTTTCAGTTTTCTAATTTAAGTTTCATTTCTCCAATTTAATTTTCATAACTGTGGAAACCAAATGCCTATCCATTTCTCACGTTAATTAGATGGAATCAGGTTATATAAAACAAAGGATACCGTGATGCATACTATTGCAAAGGTAAAAGTATACGAAGCAGAGGGGAAAGGAAGAGATATCCAGAAAAAATGGTGATGATTGTCTATTCATCTCAGATCCAACAGAAATGTCAAGCTCAGCCCACTCTAGACTGTGCCTGAACAATACTAAAAAGTTATTGGAAATGTTTAACAAAATAAATAAAAATACAATGCAGAAAACTTAGTGGTTTTTTAAGACAATATGCACCCAGCAATGATCCATTTCTATTTTATTCTGACAATACTATTTAAAATCACCATTTGGTGACTTTGTCTCCTCCTGATCCTATTAAATTTTATCCTGACTCATGATAGAACTTTTGCTCCTGAGAACCTGTATAAGGAAAAGTACACAAGAAAGACTCACTTCCCATGTGACTTTATAATTTTCAAAGCAGTGTTCGTATCAACTAATTTGATCATAGAATCATAGATTTAAATCTGAAAGAGACTTTAAAAGTCATGTAGAACAATCCTCTCATCTTAAAAAATAAAAATAAAAAAAAACAGAAATGCACATGTTTTTACTGGTATGCTAACACCTGACCGGAATGAAAGATTGCCTTCCACAACAGCATCCATAATAAAACAGCTTTGTGCTGAAACACTTTCAGAGAACCATTGCTTTTGAAAAGAAATTAAGAAATCTTTTATTTTTGTATCACCTTTATGGATATGTGTATCTGTATATACACAGAGAGATACACACCACAAACTTCCCTGCCCCATTTCCTATCTATCCCTTATAACAAATATTTTAAAAGGAGAAAGAAACACAGCTTTGCAACACTAAGTAATACATCAATCACATCTGATAGCATATATCATATTTTATACCCAGAGTTCCCTACCTCTGTAATGAAGAAATATATTTTTTTCAGTTCTTTTCCAGGGTTAAACTTGGTCATTTTAATTCTAGAAGGTACTTTTTTGCCACTTTCTTGCTTTAGGAAAAGTCTATAACAGTTTGAAGCATGGTGGAGAAAAAAAGGCCAGAGAAGGAGATATAGAGACCTGTGGTATGGAACTCATATAGAAATAGTATCCACAAATCCATATATAAGGATCCCTGCAGGTCACATTTTGACTTAGAAAACTACTCTTTAGGATTACTCTTGAAATTTGCTTTAAATTTCCTATAGTTTTTCCTAAATCCATGGAATTTGCATGACAATATTATCAACAACTCATATTTCTATGTCCCTTATGGTGTACAAGGCATTTGACATAATAGCAGGATGCTTTCTCCTCATAATAGTCCTATAAAGCAAGTAGAATATTGCATTTTATAGATGAAAACATAGGGATTAGAGAGGGTAAGTGATTCCACTGAGTTTCATTGTTTTGCTTATTCTGCTTATCATACATATGAGTAATGGGAATGGTAACTCTAAGAATGATAATCAGTCAACAAACATTTATGAAGCAGTACTAAAAGCTGGGGATACAAAGAAAGGCAAAAGACAGGAGCTTAAAATCAGTGGGTGAGACAATATACAAACAGCTATGTACAGACATATTGCATGTATTCATAAATTGGAAATACTCAAAAAGGGAAGACACTAAAATAAAAAAAGGGTTGGGAAAGGCTTCCTATAAAAGGTGGGATTTTCCAATTTCTCTTGTGCAACAAGAGAACTGTATAAATATACACACATATATTGTATTTAAGATACACTTTAACATGTATGAGACTGCCTGCCATCTAGGGGAGGGGGTGGAGGGAAGGAAGGGAAAAGTCAGAACAGAAATGATTGCAAGGGACAATGTTGAAAAATTACCCATGCATATGTTCTGTCAATAAAAAGCTATAATGAAAAAGATGGGGTATTAGTTGGGGCTTTCTGGAAATCTGGGAAACTAGGAAGCAGAGACAAGGAGGAATAGAATTCTAGGCTTGGAGGACAGCCATAGAAAATGACCTGGAGTCAAGAGATGGGAGTATCTTGATAAGTACAATAAGTAAAATAATAAAATCTAAAAGAAGATAGTACTTTGGCATTTCAATAAAAATATCACCATATTTGGAAAAAATCTATTAGTAGTGCAAACACAAAAGAATTATAAATCTAATAGCATTTGCCTAAGAGGTTGATATTTCTTTTCTTTTTTAATAGCAGGTAATATTCCTTTGCTTTGGGGGTAGAACTGACCCATCTATTTGCAAGTGGGTCTCTGTAGAAAGACTATGTGGCCTAGGGTTTTCAGTGCTAAAACTAGAGGAATTAAATTCTACTTCTAGCACTAACTAGCTATGTGACCATGGGTAAATCCCCAAACCTCAGTGTTCTCATCTGTAAAATGAGAATAATAATGATAATACACTTAGCTCACTGGGTTGTTGTGAAGCTTCAGCGAGAAAATGCCAATAAAACCATTTTCAAATTTTAAAGGGCAATGTAAATTCCAGTTATTATTATTATCAGCCACAAAAGGCTTATTTTTACCTACATGTGGCTGGTTATTTCCCTTTGGACTTTTAGACCTTTTTTTTATCCTAGGTATAGTGTATCACTTTTGGAGTTGTCTCTCTGGTTCATTGAATTTTAAGCTTGCTTTTAAGCATTGTTTTAAAGGTAAAAGCATCACCAAATGTCTTGATGCTCCAGCAATCTCCTAGCATCAGTCATCAGCCTTGATGAATCTTCTGAAGAGTTGGTTTTTTTTTTTAATCTATATAGAGATGGAATTTTCTCTCTTCTAGACAGTAAACAAAAACCTTCCAGCAGATACAGGTTATAGAAGGGTAGGGCATTTGAGAAGAATTCCCACTTGGAATATCCAGAAGGGCAGTACCTGTGTGGGGAACAAGGCAAGTCCCCTAAGTGGGACTTGGAGAAATAGTATGTATGTGGGTATGTATGTAGGGAAATATTTGAGTGTATACGTAAGGGACTGTTTTAGTCTAGGAACATGATAGAGTGAAAATGTTGAATTTGGGACTTGAGTTTTTCATCTCTGCCACTTCTCTATGTGATATTGAGCAAGTTATTTAATGTCTCTGAGCCTCAATTTCCTCATTTGTAAAATGAGAAGATTGTACTAAATGATCTCTAAGATTCTTACCTGCTCTAGATCTGTGGTCCTATTATCTCTGCCTAAGTATCTATCCATCTATCTATCTATCTATCTATCATCTATCTATACATCTATCTCTGTTTTGTCTATCTTTCTCTGTCTATTTCTATTTTCCTTTCTATGTCTGTCTGTCAATCTATCTGTCTATCTCTGTCTGTCAGTTTATCTATTTGTCTATCTATCTGCCTTTCTGCCTATCTGCTATTTATCTATCTATTGATCTGTCAGTCTATCTCTGTATGAATATCTACCTATCAGTCTATTTATCTGTATATCCAGCTGTCTGCCTTCCTGTCTGTCTGTCAATCTGTCTCTGTCAGTCTGTCTACCTCTATCTATGTCATCAATCTGTCTACCTGCCTGTCTGCCTGTTTATCTAGCTATCTATCTTAGTCTAACTATTTCTATCAATCTGTCTATCTCTGTCTATCTGTCTGTGTATCTCTACCCATTTATTTATTTATTTATTTCTAACTGATTGTTCTGTCCCCCATCTCCATCTTTTTAAGGTGTGAAATTAACTGGGTACATGAAGATGCTTTTGAAAACAACGAAGACTTGAGCACCATTATACTGACTGGAAATCCCCTGATATTTGTGGCAGATACAGCTTTTGAGGGTCCTAGAGCCCTGAAGCATCTCACCCTAACCCAAACAGGAATGACCAGTGTTACATTTATTCCAATGCAAAATTTGGGAAACTTAGAAACTCTGCATCTTGGTAGTAATCACCTTTCTTCCATCCAACTTCCCTCCACATTTCCTGCCCATAACCTGAAAGTCCTGGACTTTGAATGGAATGCCATACATCATATCACTAAGAAAGATATAATATCCTTGAGCCAGGCATCCAACTTAAGCCTTAACTTAAAGGGCAATAACATTCTGGACATTGAGAATGGGGCATTCCATTCTACTGCCTTCCAGAACTTAAACTTTGGAGGGATCTTTGATATTTCTATTGTATTAAAGGGACTACAGAATTCTACCACTCAGACTCTTTGGCTTGGGTCCTTTCAAGATATAAAAAATCTACAAATAAGCTCAGACATGCTGGAGGGGCTGTGTAATATGTCTGTGGAAGCCCTCAATCTACAGTCCCACCATTTCTTGATGTCAAATACCATCTTTCAATGCTTCACCAGACTTCAAGAGCTGGATTTGACTCAAACTCACTGGAATAGTTTACCCTCTGGCATTGAGGGGATGAATCAGCTTAAGAAATTAGTGTTGAATCAAAACTTATTTGACAATTTGTGCCAAATCAGTGCCGCCAGTTTCCCTTCCCTGACTCATCTTTATGTTAAAGGCAACATACACAAGCTAGACTTTGGCACAGGCTGCTTAGAAAAACTAAAAAACCTCCTGCACCTAGATTTAAGCAACAGCAAAGTTGCCTCAGATATCTGCTGTAATGTTCAATTGAGAAACCTATCTCATTTACAGCATCTAAACTTGAGTTATAATGAGCCACAAACTTTACAGAGTGAGGCTTTCAGAGAATGCCCTCAATTGGAACTGTTGGATTTCGCTTCTACACATCTTCATACTCATGCTTCCCCAAGTCCTTTCCAAAATCTCCATGTCCTTCAGGTCCTGAATCTCTCTAATTGCCTTGTTGATACCAGAAATCCTCAGCTTCTGGAAGGTCTTCAAAGCCTTCGGCATCTAGACCTGGGTGGGAATCTCTTTCACTCTGGGATCCTCACAAAGGACAATCTGCTCCATCCTGTGGACAACTTACAGGTCCTCATTCTGTCATCCTGTGGCCTAACAGCCCTGGAACACCAGGCTTTTGGGAACCTCGGCAAACTCAGGTACTTGGACCTGCAGCACAACAACTTGACCGGCTCAGGTTTGGATGCCTTTAGTGATCTCAAGGAAACTTACCTCAATCTGGCAGCCAACAATATACGTATCATTCCATCTAGTCTTCTACCTGTCTTTTCCCAACAAAGAATCATTATTTTAAGTCATAACCCCCTAGACTGTAGTTGCTCCAATATCCACTTTCTGAATTGGTACAAGGAAAATCTGCATAAAATTTCTGACCCTGAAGAGACCACATGTGGGGATCCCCCTGCTCTAAATGGGGTAAAGCTAACCAATGTAACTCTCTCCTGTGCCTTTTCAACTGTGGGAATTTTTTTTCTGGTGCTATTTTTTTTGATGGGCATTATTTTCCTCATTCTCTTGATCCGACGCTATATAATTAGAAAATATGAAAACATTTAGGTCTGAAGGTTTCCAGCAAAGGATGCTGCTGACCTTGACCACTTCCTGTTTCCTCTAAGCAACCTTTTGTTTTTAGCCTGTCTCCTGAGTCCAATGAGGATTAAATGCTTTTTTTTTTCCTTTTTCTTTTTTCTTTGGTGGTAGTAGGCTCCTGTGCTATAAACCACAAGGGGAACTCACAATTCTAAGCCCAAGGGTGCTGGTGATGAGATGAGCCAGATAAACACTAGTGGGAGAATGGAGTGCTACTGGCTGGCTGCCATCTTGCTTCCATGCTTCTACGAACAAGACTCAGGACATGGTTCTTTGCTTCCCTCTACTGGTTTCTTATTGCTTCCACTTCTCTTTGAACCTAGACTCTTCATGACTTGGGTGCAAAAAAGTACTCGGTTTCCTCCCCCTCCTCACTCCCCGCCATCTCTCTTTCTCTCCCTACAGTAAATAGTACACAATACTACTCTTCCATCTTGTAAAGGTTTTTGGGTTTTGTTTTGTTTTGTTTGCTTTATTTTATTATTCAGCGCTACAGGGACATAGCAAGGAGTATTACAATATACAAAAATAATGGGGAAAGGAAGCAAGTTCATATTAACAGTAAATCTCAGCCTATTGAAAATGTCCTGGAGGCATAGAATTCAACTTTTTTAAGGTCCTCCCTTCTTTTCTGACTAGAACTCATTTTCTGTTTTATCTTAAGAATCAGCCAGCCTAGGTCTGCCTGGATCATATGTTGGCTCAAATTCAAGTCTTCTATATGATAGATTTGGATTGGCTGTTCAATTATCAATTAATGAACATTCAGTAAATACCTATTTTGTACCAGGCACACTGTGCTAAATACTGGGAATACAAAAGGTGACAAAAGGCAGTCCTTAGCCTCAAGAAACACAATCTACTGAAGGAGACAACAAATAGGTACCACAAACTATATATAGGATAAATAGCAAATAAGTGGAAAGGCATTAAAATTAAGAGGAGTTGTAAAAAAACTTCTTGTAGAAGATAGGATTGAAGAAAGTTAAGAAATACAGTCTGCAGAGCAGAGGAAAAAGAGCATCGCAGGCATGAGAGATAGCTAGAGAAAATATCCAGAGCCAAGAAGACATGAAGTGTCTTTTTGATAGAAAAGCCAAGAGGCCAGTGTCACTCTAATTCCTTGGACAAGAATTGACCTTACCTCCTTAACTGACTTTCTTAGTGAACTTATAGTACTTCTTTCACTTCCTGGGATTTCAATGACTTCAATCTCTGTCTCTTTCTGTTGACTCATTCTTTATGCCCCATTGGTGGACATGAGTCAGATTCAAAATTGCTAGCCCAATTTAATAACTAGTTGTGTCCTTTTCTTTGTCTACCTATTAAATTAGATTGGCATCTGGATCCCTGCCCACTTAAAGGTCATATGACCAGGGATCATTGGATAAGATTGTCATATTCTCCATCCTTAAACCTTGTCTGTATTCAGCATGTCCCACCAGTCTAACTTTCTCCTATTCAGACTCATGCCTTCCCTACTCCCTCATTTCACTTAGCTTCACTCTTTATTAATAGAGATGAGATAACAGTCTTCTTGAGCCCAGTGAACACTGAGCATCTTTCCCCAGTTAGACTGTTTGCTTTGCCCTTGACATTCAGGTGCTCAGATGGATGTGTTATCAGATATCTTCCCTTCCTCTCCCAACCCTTCCATCCTTCCCCAAGGAAAAGAGATTTAATAGAATCCAAGGATATAATTTTTTAATCTTTAAAACATACAGAAAATAATGACAGAACACCTCTCTCCCCACCAAGGTCAATATATCACTAGCCACTTATAATCCCACTCCTCTATTGAATCTACTCAAAGGTGACTAACAACAAATTCAATGCTGTGACCTTTTCTCAGATCTCCACTTCCTTGACTTCTGTGCAGTTTTTTGACACTTATGACCACTATTCTCCTCCTCCTAGTTACTATTTCTGTCCTCCCTCAGCTTCCATGACACCAACTCCTGATTTTCCTCTTATCTTTTAGAGCACTCTCTGTTTTTGCTTTTTTGTTTTGTTTTTTTTTTTTGCTTTTTCATCTTCTTCCCTTCCTCCCCTCTTCCCTGCCTAAGGTCTTAAGGAGTGATGTCCCTTTCAGGGGTCTGTCCTTGTCCTTCTTTTCTTTCTCTTCTCTCCCTTTAGTGATTTCATCCACAATCATAGATTTCCATTATCAGATATGTATTGACTCCAATATGTGCATCTAGGCCTAAACTCCTCCCAGTTGCCTGTTAAGCAAGGCTAACCTGCAAGGCTCACATCATGTGTTCAAAGTTGAACTCATCTTTCTCTCTTCCTGAAGCTTCCTACCACTCTACCCAAACCTGCCTCTCTTCCTAACTTCACCACTCTCTCTTCCATCCAAGCTTCAACTCTCAGACTCATCTTTCCTCCTCTATAACTTCAAATCCAATTTCCACTCAGTTTTACGTTCACTGAATTTTTTCTGCCCCTTCCTTTCTCTCTTCTCCCAGAGCCATCAGCTAGTTCAACAATTCCAGAAACATTTATCAAGGACCCATTATGATTACAACACTGTATCATCACTCAGCTGGAGCACAGTAATATTTTGCTTCTCTCCTGTCACTAACCCAACTTTCACACAGATGCTAAAACCATCTATGCCCCAAAACAAAGATCTTACTTTGTTCCTCTTCTGTTAAAAATCCTTTCAAATTTCTCCTTTTGGCCTCCATGATAAAAGAAAAAAAAATTAGAGCATTAGCAAAGTTGCAGGATTTAAAATAAACCACACAAATCATCAGCATTTGTATATATTACTGACAAAGCCCATCAGCAAGATATAGAAAGAGAAATTCCACTTAAAATTACTGTAGACAAAATAAAATGCTTGGGGGTCTACCTGACAAGAGAAACCCAAGAACTATATGAACACAATTACTAAATGCCTCACACAAATAAATTCATATTTAAACAATTGGAAAAATATAAATTGTTCATTACTAGGCCGAGCTAATATAATAAAAATGATAATTCTGCCTTAATTGTTCTACTGTTTAGTGCTATATCAATCAAAATGCCAAAATATTATTTTATAGAACTAAAATAATAACAACATTTCATCTGGAAGAACAAAAGGTAAAGAATATCAAGGGAATTAATGGAAAAAAATACAAAGGATGGTGGCTTAACAATATCATATCTAAAATTATATTATAAAGCAGCAGAAATCAAAACCATTTGGTACTGGCTAAGAAATAAAGTGGTGGATCAGTGAAAGAGATTAAATATACACAATATAATAATCAAGGCCTATAGCAATCAGTATTTGATAAATCCCCAAACTACAGCTTCTGGAATAAGAATTCATTATCTGACAAAAATTGCTGGGAAAACTGGAAAAAAATATATTAGAAACTCAGTATAGGCCTACATCTCACATCCCATACCAAAATAAAGTCAAAATAGATACATGATTTGGGCGTAAAGGATGATACTGTAAATAAATTAGGAGAATAAGGGATAACTTACCTATCAGATCTTTGGAAAAAGGAGGAATTTATGATGAAAGAAGAACTAGAGAACATCAAAAAAGGTAAAATGGACAGCTTAGATTACAATAAATTAAAAAGTAATTTTAATAATTTAATTTAAATAAAAATATTTAATAATAAAAATTATATTAAATTAATGTAATTAAAAAGTTTTTGTTCAAACAAAACCAACTGGAACAAGATTAAAGGCAAGTGCAAAGCTGAGGGAAAATATTTACAGCTAGTATTTCTGATAAAAGTCTCATTTCTAAAATATATAAAGAACTGTATCAAATTTATAAGAATACAAGTCATTCCCCAACTAATAAATGGTCAAAAGATATGAACAATTTTCAGATGATGAAATTAAAGCCATTTATAGTTATATGAAAAAAATGTTCTAAATCACTATTAATTAATGCAAATTACAACTCTGAGTTACCATCTCATACCTCTCAGATTGGTTTAAATGATAGAAAAAGGTAATGATAAATGTTGGAGGGGATGTGGGAAAACTGGGATACTAATGTATTATTGATGAAATTATGACATGATCCAACCATTCTGGAGAGCAATTTGAAACTATGCCCAAAGGGCTATAAAACTGTCTATATCCCAAGAGAATCATAAAGGAGGAAAAAGGACCTACATGTGCAAAAACATTTGTAGCAGCTCTTTTTGTGGTAGCAAAGAATTGGAATATGATGAGATGTCCATCAATTGGGGAATGGATAAAAAAGGTTGTGGTATATGAAGGTAATAGCATATTAATGTTTTATAAAAAATGATGAACAAGCTGATTTTAGAAAGGCTTGGAAAGATTTACACAAACTGATGTTGAGTGAAATAAGCAGAACCAGGAATGTATTGTACACAGTTAACAGCAGGAATGTGTGATGGTCTACTATGAAAGACTCGGTTCTTCTCAGTATTTCAGTGATTCAAAACAATCCCAATAGACTTGGACAGAAAATGTCATTTGTATCCAGAAAAAGAACTAAGGAGACTGAATGTAAATCAACACATACTATATTCACTTCTTTTTCTGTTTGTTTTTTTTTTTTAATCTCTCCCATGGTTTTTCCCTTTTGCTCTGAATTTTCTCTCCCAACAGGATTCATAAAACAATGTGTGTTAAAAGTAAATTAAAAAAAAAGAAGAAAAAAAAAATGATTTGTTGGTCATCTCTTGTAAATTCTCTTCTCCCTGGATTTTTACACAGTTCTTGGTCATGGCTCTTTCTACTTGTTCTTCTCCTTTGCTAAATTATCATCCAGGTCCCTCCCTCCATATTTGATAAATATATTCTAGGGCTCTGCCCAGTATTTTTTGTCCCTACTATCTCCTCTTTAATTATCTTATTAGTTTCTATGAATTTAATGATCATTTCAGTAAAAATCAGTCTACATATCCAGTGGCTATTTTTCTTCTGATCTCCAATCCCAAATTTTTAACAGCCTACTGGATATCTCTAATTGAATGCCTCAATTACTTTTCAAATATAATGTGCTCCCAACAAAATTCATCATTTCTTCTTCTAAATGTTCTCTTCCTAGTTTCTTTATTTTTGTCAGGTGTATCATCACTTTTCTGATAGCCAAGGTTTATAACCTAGGAGTTTGCTTCTACTCTTCTCTTTCACCTACCATACATATCTATCTAATGGTTGCTAAATATTGTGGATTCTACATCCTAAATATTTCTGGCATCCACCCACTTTTGTTTAGTCATACCACTATCATGTCCAATTCAGTTCCTAGTCACCTCTCAAGCTAAACTGTGGAGAAAACATTAAAATAAGTCTTCCTGCTTCCAATATCTCCCTTCTCCAATTCATTTTCCACACAAGCACAAAAACTAGACCACAACCTTCAATGCTTTTTTTAAATAAAAAGAAAGGTCACTCTGGAATTATGGAAAGAAAACAAGATCTGGATTCACAGAAACTGACCTTAAAAGCCAGCTCTGTCACTTATGACCTGTATGACTCTAATTGGGCAAATCATATTCCTTCTCCAGATTTCCATCTCATCATCAATAAACTGAAGAATTAGACTAGATTGTCTCTGAGATCCCTCTTTGCTCTAAATCTATAATCCTATGAAAAAGAAGTCTCAGATATAAACTTGTCCAGGACGCTCCACTATTCTCCTCAGACCTTTAAAAGGACATGATCCTACAGGGTATGAAATGCCCACAGAGCACTAAGATTCAGACTATAGTACTTTTAATAACTTCATACCCAAAGAGGATCATATCCTCCCACCTGAAGTTCTAGTTCTTCAAGTCCAGTTAGCATAGTTATCATAGACCATGTTCAGCACTGGTAATACTCCTTCCCATAAAAATAAAATTATTATTAGATTCTTAAATTATCTGACCAAGACCTGTTCAATCCCTAAAGGAATAGGAATTGTAGAGTTCCTTTTTCAAGTTGAAAGATATTTACAGTGAATATAGCCCCCAACCAATACTGTTTTAATCAAAATTACTAAATAAAGGAAAAATAATAAAAACAACATAATTGATTGAAAGTTGTTGGGGTTTTTTTTTATCATTAGTACTGGAGGGAAAGAATTCTTACTTTACTGAGAATCAAAAGGAAGATAGAAAGAGGGACTAAGAGAGGGATGGTAAGGAGGATCTTTGGGCACTTTGGGCAAGGCTTTGGAGAAGAACCTATCTCCCCCTCTTATTTAATTTTGCATTGAAATTGATGACATTGATTTTGCATAACCCAGGAGGACTAAAAACCTTTTTGGGGTTCTTGACCTTGATTAAAGTCAATAGAAAGAGTAGAGGCAAAGAGAGATAGGAAAAGTTTTTAACAAGGTGACTAATTGGGCAAAAATCAAAAACCTGAGAGATTTTAATATTTAGAGAGATAGATAGATAAGTGGATGAATAGATAAATAAATAGATATAAATACCTATATCTATCTACATTTGTATCCTGGGGAAGAGAGGTTGTCCTAGATGAAATAAAGATAAATAAAGATAAAAGGAAAAGACTGGCATTTGTCATTGTTACTATTCTTCCTTCTTTTTTCTGAAGAAGACCAGTGATGTCACTGGTGATGTCTTGACTTACGCATGAGTTGGATTTAAGTGAAGCAGAGGTAAGAGTCTTTAGTCTTACTTTCTCCTTCAGAGTCATCAAGTCCAGGGGCAAGATGAAAGTCAAGAAGATTTTTGATGAGACAGAACATGGTGAATGACCTTGGTCTTCCCAAGGGACATGTGATCATTTCTGAATAATTCTGAATAATTGAATACAATTTAACTCTGCGTGTGTTCAAGCCAAGTTTTTTCTACTTACCATTCCCCAAACATCTCATCTCCCTCCTTTTTTGTCTTAGCAAAGGCTACCCTCTGTGTCTGGAATGTACCCCGGCTTCTTCACATAAGCTTCTTGGAATCCTTCAAAGTCCAGTTCAAGTGTTAGCAGATTTAAGAAGTCATTCCTGATTCTCCCATTGTTAGTTCCTCTTTTCTCCCCTCAACATTTTGTGAATTTTTCATATTTGCTTTTTGGTGTACATGTTTTCTCCCTGCAAGAATATGTTCCCTGAGAAATTATTTCCTTCCTGCCTGGCATATAAATGAGTGCTTAACAAATGTTTGTTGGTAATTCTGACCTTTGCCAATGCCAGTCACAAACCAATATAATCAGTTTGGTTGCTAATAGTATGCATGAGTGGGAAATGGAGTAAGGGATGAGGGTGGCAGGAAACAAGACCACTACATATTCATTATTTTAAGGCTTTCTTCACAGGTATCTGTGTCCATCTTCAGCATTATACATATTCCATTTGTCATTATTTCAATCTGACTTTAGAAGTACTTTCCAAAGCAGAGTTAATCACCTGTCCTTTCTCCAAGATATTACTGCCTTGTAAAAACATCTTGAGGCAATAGGTAAAACACTGGGAAGATAGGAAACTCTTATTTATTTGGCTCCAAGGAAAAAGTTCCATGAATTCCATTTCTGTCTTTTTTTTTTAATTACTTGTCTCTTTTTATGTTTCTGAAGGGACTTAAATTCTGGAGCTGAAGGTTTTACTTGGGGAGAGGAGAAGTGGAATGGAGGGACTCCCCTTTTGGTTATGTAATTGTAACAGACATCACAACAGGTCCACATTCTGAGAAGAAGATCCACATTAAGAAAAAATACAGAGGCCCTTTCTGTTTTGGCATTGTCCTGACTAATTCAGTCTCCTAAGTTCATTCCCAGGCAGGCTGGGTAGGAGCAAAGAACCAGCACTTGCTCAGTTGACCAAATTGCAGCTCCAATCAGGCTCATAAGACAATATTCCCCAAACTTGCTTGGCAGGAAGCCCTAGCTCAGTCCCCTAACATTTGCTAGGGGAAAACAGGCCCTTAGTTCTAATGAACTGGAGATTTTCATTGATTTAGTGAAGACTGGTGGCTCAGCTCTCCAAATGCCATAAAGAACAATTTTCATTTATGACTTTTGCATTAGTTAGTTACCTTTGAATTTTAAACCTTATCCTTCACTTATAAAGTTTCACAGACATTCCCACAACCCTGAGAGCTCCAAGGCTTCTAAGCAGTGACTTTTGGGATATAACATTAGATGATTCTGGCTTCTAACACTACCCCTAAATTCTTGAGTATTTCAAAAAAGTGACTCCGGTCATCTTGGGATTAGGTGCTGACTAGTCTTAGGAGGACAGGTCAACAAGCCCATACTAGAAAACTTTCCAGCTTGGTACATTTTGACAAAACTTGTTTTTGCTCATACTAAGACCCAGGATCACCTCAATACCTAATGGCAGTAGGGAATAAAGCTTTAGAGGTCCTTCATGCATGGGCTACAAATACTCTAAGAGTAAAGCAAATTTAAGTTCAACTTAATTTGACAGGATGTAAGCTGAAACTTTAAAAGTACAGATTATCTTTCTTCTTTTCCCTTCTTTCTTCTCTTCCTTCTTGTTTAAACTCTATCCCAATATAATGCCCAGTATATAGTAGGCACTTAATAACTGTTGCTTAACTGAATTTCCCCCTTAAGTTTCTATATTTTGAAAATACTTT
Organism: Antechinus flavipes; assembly: GCF_016432865.1. NCBI lineage: Eukaryota > Metazoa > Chordata > Mammalia > Dasyuromorphia > Dasyuridae > Antechinus > Antechinus flavipes. The sequence goes on along the minus strand of NC_067398.1, from coordinate 152,081,666 downwards.
TAGAGACAGCTAGTGCAGTGGATAGAGCACCAGCCCTGAAGTCAGGAGGACCTAAGTTCAAATCTGATCTCAGACACTTAACACTTCCTAGCTGTGTGATTCTGGGCAAGTTACTTAACCCCAATTGCTTCAGCAAAAAAAGAAAAACTACTCTTGGAGATGATTGTGTTATTACAAAACATTCTTGGTATTAATATTTAAGCAGTCTGGAGCAGGTCCTCTTAGATTTTTTCCGCTCACCTTTTTTTGCTCCAGAAATTTTACATGATTCTGGGAATATAAATATATAAAATAAGTATATAAATCAAACATTTACTAATAACAAATCATAATTTGTCCCCATATTGGGTCTCAAATGACAATTTAAGAAACTGGCATCTACAGAAGTTAGATTTTTGGATCTGGAGTCAGAAAGTTATTCAACTTCTCATATGCCTGTTTGGGGTTTTCTTGACAAAGATACTAGAGAGGTTTGCCATTTCCTTCTTCAGTCCATTTTACAGAAGAGAAAACTGAGGCTTGCAGGGTTAAGTGACTTGTCCAGAGTCAATCTGCTAGTAAGTGTCTGAGGCCAAATTTGAATTCAGGAAGAGTGCAGATCATGCACTCTATCCACTGTGCCACAGAGTTCAAATTTGGCCTTATCTACAAACAGTCTGAATCCTGAGCAAGTTGATTAGGCTTTTTAATACCTTAATTTCATCATCTGCAAAATGGGGATAATAACCTCCACCTCAGGATTCCTATGAGAATGAGACAATATACATAAAGGACTTTGCAAATCTTAAAATACTATTCAAATACTAGCTATTAGCTATTATTAGAGATGAGCCACAGTATTGTTTTGGCTGGCAGTTAGATATACAAAAGATAGAACTTAAACTTGATATCAGGAATTCCAGAATTTGAATCTTGCCTCAAACTTTTACTAGCTGTGTGACCCTAGGACCCACCTCAGTTTTGTCATATGTCATTTTGTTCTTTTCGGTTCTTACTGTCTTGTCCACTTGGTTGGGTTGTGCTTCTTGCCTGCCTAGATAAACCTTTAGCCCCTCTCTATTTTTCCTTTAATTTGGACCCCTACATACACACTTCTATCTCACAGAGTTGAGAAGTATCAAAGGAAATAATATATGCAAAGCATTTTACAAATCTTGAATTGCTAAATTAACAATGACTATTTTTATGCTGAGTTGACAATAACAAAGGCCTATTTAATCCAATAGAAGTATATCTCTCCTGGATAAGATAAAGAGCTGAGAGCAGTAATTGGAAATTTAGCTCTGGTTTTCCTGCCCTTTCTTCCTGGGAATTTATTAATGATATAGTTAATATACACATGGAAAGCTTTAAAAAAAAATTGGTGAAAAGAAAATTTTACTTTTATAGATGGATGCCAATAGATGCAGAAAGGTTTTCTGTGTTTCCTAGAATCCCATATCTGCACTTATGGGGAAGTCAAGCCCACCTGTACTCTGAAAGGCGAATTTTGGCCCCAGCCAAGAAACATAAAATGAACCCTTCCCCCAGCAACCTTTTAGCTTGATATTCAGCTTCATTTTTCCATGCTTGTTACTTGGAAACCTTTGTAGTCCAGACCTTTTGTTTGGGTCCTTCACCTTTGTTCTCCAGTTTCTGATTCTGTTTTTTAATTAAAAAAAAAATTCCTGCTGCCTTATCCTCCTGGGTTATGGCCCTTGCCTGCCTAACTAGACCTGTAGTACCTGTCTGTTATTCCTTTAATTTGGACTCCTGCCTTTCTAGATATACACTACTTATGGACTCCTCTGGCCTTGTCCACCATTTTTCTTGATTTAATAGTATGTGACAGCCTCGTGTCTTATATGACACAGCTTCTCATCTGGACTTCCTAGGACCACCCTGCCATAAATTCTTGCATGCCTTAAGCTCCAACAAAAATTAATTATTTATTACATACTGAGCACCTTATAGAAGACGGGCATTTTCATAGCTCAGAATCTAATGGGGAATATGACACATACAAAAATAACTATAATAGATGACAATGGCCACAAAGGGGGCTGGGGAAGCTTCACAGATTTTCAGGAATGGCATACCACTCTTGTTTCTTTTTTCCCTTGTTTCTTACAGCAGAAGCTCATTAAACTGTGCAACTTCTACAGGGAAGAGGGAAAGAACATATAGAGAGAAATACCTAGAATGACTAACAAAATCATGAATGCAGGCCCCAACATCTAATGAATTCTACCAACCCCCAATTATCCTCTTCTGATTTATTCACACTGGTATGTTGAAAGTACACTGAGGTTTACTTACCCCAAATTAGTACATTTGTAAAAGGCCGTAGATCACTTGTCTTTGTTGTTATTCAGATGTGTCCAGCTCCTCTAGATCTCTTTTGGGGTTTTTCTTGGCAAAAATACTGAAGTGGTTTGTCATTTCCTTCTCAAGAAACTGAAATAAGCAGGGTTAAGTGACTTAGTCAGAGTCACATAGCTAGTATACATCTGAGAACATTTTGAACTCAGATTCTCCTGACTCCAGAGCTAACATTTCATTTACTGCATCACCTAGTGGTCTATGCATCTATCTTTCTATCCACCTGTTTACCTCAGGATAAAATCCCATGAACCCTAAAATATACAGACCACTGGGAATTGATATGAAGAGCAGGAGTTCTGTAAAAAAATTGGGGTATAGACTCCTTGGGAAGTTGAGTAATACCTTCTTTTAAATAATGCTTTAAAATGTTTAAAAATAAAATACTCAGAATCACAAGGAAAGCTGATTATATTGAAATTGAATTATCTATTCTTTTAAGTTGATGGTTCCAGATCAAGAACTCTTGACCTATAGAGCCAGTTCCATCAAATGTCTACACATATCCCACTTGATTTCCCAGAGCCTAAGTGGGAGCCAAAGCTGGAAATGGGACAGAAGTCCAAATCCAAGTAGTCCTTGTGACTTTGTTTTTAATATGCCACAAGATACTTTTGTGTTTTAATCGATCTTGTAGTTAGATTAAAGGTAGTTGTGACTGTGTTGGGTGGCTAGGTGGTGCCCTAGTGCATAGAGCATTGGTCCTGGGATCAGGAAGATTCATCTTCCTGAATTCAAATCCGGTCTCACACATTTATTAGCTGTGGGACTCTAGCCAAGTGACTAAATCCTGTTTGCCTCAGTTTCCTCATATGTAAAATGAACTAGAGAAGGAATTGGCAAACCACTCCAAGGAATTTGCAAGAAAAACTCAAAATATGGTCATAAAGAACTGTACTTTTTTAATGTAATTTTTTTTTTACTTGACCCCTCTCCTCCAGTTCCGTATAAAGATGATTTTCTTGTACTAGTTCTGGGCAAATCCCTATGAAGAAAACCAAATGAGTATTACTAACTTGTTTTGCTGCCCTTGGGCTAAGATTTCAAGTTGGCATGGATTTAAATTGTAGTTTAGAACTGACCAGTGACATTCTGACAAAGTTAAGTGAAGATACAATAGAGAGATACACACTAAATGTAATTGGTATGGACAAGGTCCTGGGGAATTTTCTGGGAGATTTCCAAGAGATAGTGAGGGTTCCAGATGCTCCTATTGGTATATGACATTGTGTTGGCTGAACCATTCCTTAGAAAGCTGCAGAACTTTTTTGGTAAAGTTCATGGTCATTCAAAAGATACTGAATTTGAAATCCATACAAGAAAAACAAAATGCATGAAAATTCTTAAATCCCAGACTATAAAAAAATGGCCAAAGGATTGAATTTATATACAAGTAAACAAATCTGAGACTAGCTCTACAACTGGACAATAAGTCCAGGCCCAGAATTGAAAGAGTGAGGGGAAAGAAGACTAGATTGAATTTGTAAAGAAACACAACCAGGATGCATACATTTACAGAAAATATTCCTTAGAGACAAAGAGTAAGGTCTGATCCTAGATTTGTGCATATGCATTAATATTACCTTCAAGATCATGATGTCACATACCTAGTTCTGTTTTTTTGTTTTGGTTTTTTTTTTTTTTTTTGCTTTGATTCTCCAAAATCCATAAGGGGAGCTGTCCTACTGATGGTCTTTGACATAAATCCGAAAATAGCTATTGACCTTTTTATTGGAAGACAACATACTCCTATTAATAAAATATTATAAAAGGAGGGATAGGAATAAGTATTTATTTAGCATCTACTATACATCAGGCACTGTTCTTAGAACTTTTTACAAGTATCTTATTTGGTTGTCACAAAAATCCTGCAAACAAGGTACTATTAAGATCTCCATTTTAAGAAAACTGAGGCAAAAAGGTTAATGACTTGCTCAGGGTCATACAGCTATTAAGTGTCTGAGACCTACTGAAATTTTAATTTAAGTCTTCCTAACTCCAGTCCTGGCACTCTATTCACTGAACAATGTTTGCAACAAAACCAAGCAAGAAGGAAAGACATGTTTTTCAAACAACTGCTTTTGTGGTGTTAGTATATAGTTATGAAACTTGAAACACTGCAATCTTAAAGAAACCCAGATTGCATGTAACTCAAAAGGCCATCAGAAAATATATGGTGAGTTTGAGAAAGCTAAGTAAAAACCCACCTATAAGAAGTGGTATCAAGATTTGACCTGAGAAATGTATGAGAGGAAAAAGAAGTGCCTCTGTCAATATGTCAAAAAGAAGTGATAGCAGATGAATAGTCCAAATGCTCCATTGCAAGCCATGAATGGAAATATGAACTGGTCACCAAGAGGAAAATCTTCATCTCTCACTCTAGAGAATATATGGAAGTGCATCAATAAAAATCTAACAGAATGAGATTGTAGAGTCCATGGAGAGAATATGCATATTAAAGAGTTCATGGTTCATGAACTTCTTCATGAATACCTTGAACTTCTTAAAGTTAATACTAGAAAAAAGAATCATTGTCCACACACCCAACACTTATCAATCCAGCTTAATATTTTATGTTTACTTATAGTATCTCTAATTCCATTGATATATTTATTTCCCTCCACTAATGTAGATAAAAGCTTTTTAGAACTTCTTTTTAAGTTTAATTTGGAAATGTATATAAACATACAACATATACACACACATATATATATAATTATAATATTCTATAACATATAAAAGTATACATACACACAATACTCATTTGTAATATATAATTATAGTATAGTATAAAAAATATACACATACAATAGTATATGTTTAAATATCCAAACTGCAATGTAGTATATAAAACTACAATATATAAAATATACATATGTAATATACATATATAACTATAATATATAAAATATACATATATAACTATATCATAGTGTATAAAAGTTTATACGCAATATACATGTATTATATGTAACTATAATATACCAAAGTATAGATACACACAATAAATATATATATGTATAACTCTAGTATAGTATATCAAAGCATATATGTATACATATAACACATACATGTATTATGTACTACTGCATATATAATGATAATATATATTATATATGTGGAAGCACATTTTGCCAAATTAAACTTTAAAAGACCATATAGTGTCTATATAACTACAATATACGTGTGTTTGTGTGTGTGTGTGTGTGTGTGCGATTTAATAAGTTGCTTGTGTCAAAATGTTCCAAGTTTGGAAAAGTTTCTAATTCTTTGCTTTGATTTGATTTACCATGCAAGTACCCAGCCAATGGTATGTATTTGTAACTCCATAACTTTGCTCTAATCTAATATTTTATGACAGCTGCTCTGTTTTAAGCAACAGTAAATTCACAGTGCAAAGTCAGAATGGTAGTGTTTTGATGGCTGCTGTCAATTTTATTGCTTTATCTTGATTATGAGGCCAGAATCTGTATACTTGGTGTGTTTATTGGTTTTATGTATCACATGTTGTTGTTGGCCCTGACAAGTTACTCCTATAAAAATGTGTTATTATTGTATGCCAAAGCTCTGTGAGCTGACTCTGCATTTCATAGCATGTTTGGGCGAATAGCACAGAGGTACATAAAAGCTGGTCAGCCTCCATACAAGGAGACTTAGAGAATGAATTGCAGCACTCAGGAGTCTGGGAGCTAGTTAGTATCATCCCAAGACTTCCATTTTTCATTAATAACTCAATAGCAAATTATGGAATGAGTACATTTTTCTTTGGAAGTCTCAACATTTTAAAATAAAAAAATAGCACCAGCAGACTGGTTTTGCATAACTCTCTAATAACTTTTATTTGAAATTTTCTTGATTGCCAAAATACAAAAAAAGGATCTTTTCAAGTTTATTCTTTTCTTCTGCTAAGTAACAGGAGGTAAGGTAAGAGATAGGGAGACAAAGTTGTTCTCCATCTCTCACTATATACCAAGATATAAATGAAGAATTTTTTAAGCAAGGGAGAGTTTAATGAAGTTAAAATTAGAAAGTTTTCATCATTGTGGTAGTGATGATGGTACCAGTATTTTACAGAAGTAGAAATGATCCAAAAAAAATCACCATGATATTTTAAGGAACTCATCTGTCCTCATTGGGGATTGAGGGAAAATCTACCAGTAGACAACAGGGAATCGGCTTAGGTGAACCAAAGTTTCCTTTAAAACTTAAGGTTTGAGTGAAAGTTTTTCTTAATTCTTAATCAGTAAGCATTTATTAAATGCCTACCATGTGCTTGGCAGTGTGCTAGGTATTGAGGGTGCAAGAACAAAGAATGAAATCCCTACTTGCAAGAAACACTATTGTTATCTTGTATATTGGAAGAGGATCGCTGACATCAAATGTCTTGATTTGCGTGTGAACTGGATTTAAGTGAAGCAGAATTATACAAAGTCTGCAGCTTCATTTTCTGTTCCCGAGTTATAAAAGTCAAGTGGCAAGACAAAAGTCCAGATGCCTGGTGATAGCCTGGGCTGGCATCCTCAATGATCCACAGTGATCCACAATACCTGCTTCAGCCACCTTCATGGTCATTGAAACAAATTACTCTCTTCTATCCACTCTGCCAGGAGAAGTCTTCACATGCTTGGGTTAAACATCCACCTAACTCATTGGTGCATTTGAGGCTTGTCAGTTACTCTCAATCCAATTTAGTATATCCTTCTGATCAGAATTTTATTGGGATATGGACACATGCAGGCTACAGCTTCTTGGAGCCACTGGTGAGAGTCGGGTGAGAGATGCATAGCAAAAGTGGATGAGAAGCCTTAAAAAGGGCTCCCCAAACCCTCACATCAGAAGTGATAGTCCTCCCTAAACATCCCACAAGGAATTTATATTCTAATAAGGGAAACAAATGCAAACAAAAATATGGATACACAAAATGAATACATACTAATATAGGCAAAATAGTTTAGGACAGAGGACACTAGCAGTTCAGGGGATCAGGAAAGGCTTCACAGAGAAGATGATGCTTGAGTTGCATCTTAAATTTAAATGTAAAGGTTTAAATTGAAAATTTAAATTCTTAAATAACACTTAATGTTAACCTCTGAAGCATATAAGCAGAGTATATTAGGGATCCACCTCTGTCTTTTAAATGGAGTTTTCTGTGTTTCATAGGAAAGGACTAATCCCTACCTTTACTTCTTTTGCAAAGTCAAGGCCACAAGGACATAGATGAAAGCTTTGTGATCTAAATTGGCATTCAGCATTTGTAGCATTATTTCACCAGCCACTATGAGCCTTGTCATGGAAGTCAGTCCTGTCCATTCCCCAGTTTTCCAGATGCTGACTTGCATTAATCACCCATCCATCTTTCTTTATTGTGAGCTCTCAGTCACATTCACTTGTAAAAGGATACTTTTTAGTCATACAGTGGATGGTGCAAGTAGAAAACATCTGGATGTGCAATATTCAAATCTTGGCTTTGTCACTTAACCTCTGCAGGCCTCCAGTGTCCTTGTTTGTAAAAGGAAGGGGTTGGATTAGCTTGTCTCTGTAGTCCCTTCTGGCTTCATACCTATGATCCTATTACCTATCCTCAATCACAGAGTTAGAAGAAAGTCTATAAATCATTTAAGCCCAACCTCTCCTTTTACAAATAAGGACATTGAGACCCATATAGGATAAGGGATTTTTCTAAGATCACACAGGTGGCAGAGCGGGGATATTAACCTGAATGATCCGACTCCAGTTATACTGCCCTTTTCATCACACTGTCACTGCTCACTTTATTTGATACATCTCAGTTCTCCTTAGACATCCTGAAGATTAAATCTGTCTGCAAGCACACAGTCCTAAGTCAATAATATCTTGTATCACCCTTAATGTATACTGTCCACTTAATACTGCTCTATCTGTGGAGCTCTGAACTGGCCCAATCATTCTGGAGAAAAACTAAAACTATCCAAAGGGCTATAAAATATAAAACAAAATATAAAACTATAAAGGATAAAACTGTGAATAATCTTTGACCCAACAATACCAAAGAAATCAAAAGAAAAGGATCTAAATGTAAAAAACAAAATATTGATAGATGGTTTCTTACCATGGAAGAGAATTGGAAATTGAAGGGATGCCCATCAATTGGGGAATGGCTACACAAATTGTGTTATATGACTGTGATGGAATAATATTGTGCAACAACAACAAAATGACAAAGGAGATGGTTTCAGAAAAAAACTGGTAAGACATAGGAACTAATGCAAAGTGAAGTGAGCAGAACTAGGAAAACATTGTACATAGTAATAGCTATATTGTAACAATAATAAACTTGTGAAAGACTTGGTAACTCTGATCATAAAAATGATCGAAAACAATTCTGAAGAATACATGATGATCTGAATTGCAAAATTAATAATTTATTCTCTTTTAGAAGTTTATGATTATCTGTTACATTTGGAAGCTCTTAAAATTTATTAATAATTTTAAAGCAAGTGATTCAAGTTGCTGGTCCCCAGTAACCTTTAAAGTCAAGAGAAAAAAAATCACTCAAGAGCCTTGTAATCTTTTCAGCTTTTTCAGTGGGTTTCTGGATTTCTTTCTTTAATTCATGTAGGGGTCATTCTATACTCCATTTGGCTCAAAGAATGATACCTGGGCCTCAGGTAAACAAAGCATAGTCCTGAGACCTGCAGAAAAGTTTTTTTTTTTTTAAATCAAAGATGCATACTGATGTTATTTAGTTTCATATCTTCTCGCATACCCTTGCCCCAACCCCAACTGCTATTCATAGTAACTCACAATAAAGGCACTGCTAGTATACAATATGTATTAATGCTAAAATCTAATCAGAGAAATACTAATTTTATTTAAAATATTTAAAGTAAAAGTACTATCAGTTGAGAAAATTTTCCCCCACTCTGTGCTGATAAAAATGGTAACATTTCCCCACTCCTCTATGTGTTCAAATACATTTTTCCAACCACATATTTTTATGGATGACCATTTCCCAAGAAGAAGGAGCTTGTCAAGGGACCAGCCAGAGTAGTGCCTCCAGACCCAAATTGAGCAGACTTCTCAATTTCATGAATGGCTTTAGAAGAACATCATTTATCACCACATGTATATTCTAGAGGACAAAAATGGCAGGCCAGGGATTGTTATTAGACAGGTTAGGACCCTAGGACATGGTGGTACCAGTGTGACATATGAAGATTTTGTAGAGGCTGGATACCTGCTTCAGGGTCTGAACACATCATCATATTTCAACCCTCAGGGCCACAGCCATCTCTTGACAGTCTTGGCTGTTCCATCCCCCTATGAATATTTATGAAGGGTTTCTCAGCTTATGATGGTATTAATAATTTTTTTTATTTTTTATTTTTTAGGTAGGGAACAGCAAACATGTATGGGGCCATAATTAGTAATTGTATGCAATAGATTTCCCCTTCCATCTATTTCCATGAACAGAATGACATCTCAAACAACTGGAAGTCAGGTCTGACCCTGGGTGGTATGTCAAAATGTACACCTAAGCAAGACTTCAGCTTCTGAAACAAATTACCTTTCTGAAGGGCTTTCATGCAAAGCAGCGAAAGGCATAGATTATACAGTCAGAAATTTATAGTACAGAGATTGCTTTCTAAGATCACCTAGTGATGTTATAAATAAGATATGGTGATTTTGTTCTTTAGGATGTATTGTTCCGAAGCTCCCTGGGGCCGCAGCTGTGTGTTTCCTATGAGGTTCTGTGGCTAATGAGTCCCATTTGCCTGTAGAAATGCCCGGGGTGACCAAAGAGCTAATGGATTTGAACCTAAGGCCACCTGGCTATCAAATATGCATAAGGTAGCAAAGCCTAGTGTGAGCCAAGAGGGACTCTGCTAAGCACACAAGAGATAGACACACATTAACCAGAAGAGGAGAAGGAGGGAGCTGCCCCAACTGCCATGGAGTCACTGGATGGGAAGGGCTAGAATGAGCTGGCAGGTGTGAATAAGTGCCAGCTTGGGCCCAGAAATCCTACTAAGAGAGAGACTACAGAGCCCTCTATAGCTTCAATTCCCTCAAAGTTGACCCACATCCTATTCTTTTAAAAGGACAGGACCTCTTCCCTATAGAAAGCAAAAGCATCTTGGTACTGAGACATGAATAGCGGATTTAGTTAGCAGATTTGTTTTCAAATCCTAGTTCTTCCCCTTACTACTTGTCAGGGAGACACTGGGGAAGTCCTTTTCAGCTCTAAAAAGATGATACTGCCAACTTGTTGTGTCCAACTCTTCATGACCACATTTGGGGTTTTCCTATCAAAGATACTGGAGAGATTGCCCAGGGGCTAGTAAGTGTCTGAGGCCAGATTTGAACCCAGGAAGAGAGGCCTTCCTGACTCTAAGACTGTCACTTTATCCAGCTGTTCCATTTTGATAATGTTTGATTAATAAAATTGAGGGCAGGGGACTCATGGGATCCTATATTTAGAGGGGGAAAGGTCTCATAGGTCATCTTGTCTAGCTCCACTCATTTTACAGGTGAAGAAACTAAAGCTCCATGAGGTTAACATGCTTCTCAAATGTTTGAAGCCAGATCACATAACTTTAAATCCAATACTTTTCCCCACTGAACTACACATACTGCATTCTCTCCATTGAAACCCCCAATTATCCACATAACCAAAGAATGAGATATATTAATATATCATAATAATTCTTTCCCTGGGGATTGGTTGTGGGAGGAAGAGTATGAACTTGTAAACTCTGGGAGAAGATACGTATATAAAGGTTAGGGGATGAGATAGAATATTTTGGCAGAAGCAAAGGGAAGTGCTAGGAAGGGCTGCCAACACTTTCATGCTCTTTAAAGATTTGTAATGATTTTAATTTAAATAAAATTATTTATTTAATTATATTAAATATAATTATGTATATTTAATATATAATATAATTGATATAATAATAAATTATATTATTTAAATAAATTTTATAAAGCATGTTAGTTTTAAAATGCTTCAGATATATTATTCTGAATCTCACAAAAACCCTCACAAGAACAAAAACCCTGAGAGATATTATTATTATTTCCATTTTATAGATGAGGAAATTGAGGTAGATTAAATAACATGTCCAGACATACTCAGATTCATAGTCTGAAGCAGGATTTGAACTTGTGACTCCAGGTTCAATTCTCTATGCATTGAGACACCTTCTTCTCCTGGAACTGACTTCAATGGTGATCATAACAGGAGTAAAAGAAAAGGAGTCTATCTAAAGTTAATTTCGTCTCCAATACAAGGCCAATAAACACAGTATATAAAGAAGAATACTCCCATGGTTCCTTAATGTCTAGTCTACACACCAGGGAGCAAATTTCTATAATTAATATGGCTCTGCTCTCTCATGTTCTTTTTGTGCTATGAACCAAATGTATTAAATGGGTAATTGCCTGTTGATTAATTAGAAGGAATATTATTACTCAAAATGATTAGTTTTCTTGTCTGATGGTTTTTCATCCATCCACAAATTGTCAATTTAAAACCAAGAAGGATTTTAATGGCCCAGTGATAAGGGAATGGGGAACTAGATGTCTTGGGATTTTCACAATATGATCTGGAACTTCTTTTGAAGTGATATCACAGAGTCTTTAGTGCTTGTTGCTGTACATGCTTGTGGTAATACTCCTTGGATGTCCACTCCAGCTCTGAATCTATTTGAAAAATCTAATGAAATACATAGTTAACACCTGTTAACATGGCAGAATAGCTTGAATTGAAGTTTGATCCACAGTTTGGTTTCTTGTTGACTTGGCCTGCCTTTGAAATTACCTATTTTCTCCCAGAAGTGGACTGGAATTACACTAAAAAGTTTTCACATGAAAGCTTCCTTTGGTTGTCATTGCTTTAAAATATGTTGTTTTTTTCAGTTATGTCCAACTCTCTGTGACCCCATTTAGGATTTTCTTGGCAAGGATAGCGCAGCAGTTTACCATTTCCTTCTGTGTTTTCTTTTATAGATTGAGGAATGGAGGCACACAGGATTGTGACTTGCCCAGGTTCACACAACTACTAAGTGTCTGAAGGTGAATTTGAACTTAGGTCTGTTTCCTTGACCTTAGGCTTAGTGCTCTCTCTACTGGCCACCTAACTGTCCATGCTTTATAATACAATCCCTACCTTTGAGAAATTTATATCTGATTAGGGAAACAAGATTAGGGCACTCTATGTTTAATCTAGAGGAAAGGAAAACAAATGTCACAATCCTAAAAGTCAGAGACTTGAAGGAAACCTAATCATTTATTTCAGTCCCCTAATTTTATAGAGGAGAACCCCGAGTCACATACAGAGTGAGGATGACCTTCAAACTCAGGTCCTCTGCCTTCTACTTGCTTGATCTCCCCACTGTGCCATGGAGAGGGATGTTTCTTTATTGGTAAAAGTACCAAAAATTCTAAGAAAATGATTTAATTTTAAGTGTAACATTTTAATTTAAAGCATCGCCATCAAATTATAACTTTTAAATTTTAGCCTGGGCCTGTGATTTATATGGTATAGAATATTCCTAGTGGAGAATCTTCTTAGATCAAGGCAGATAAGCCTCTTTCTATTAGTTAGTTTAAAAAGTTACCTATGGGCACTGAAATCAAGTGACTTGTGCAGGGTCAATGAGCAGTCTATAAAGCAGAGAATGGATTTCAACCCATGTTTTTTTCTGGCTCTGGGGCTAGCTTTTACAATACCCCACTGGAGTAAGAAATATTCACAAAGAAATTAACTGATATAAAGCAATATTTTTACCCAGATTTGGAAAAGCCCTTTTTTGATTATTTTTTGGAAAAGAATATGAAACTTTAAACCAATTCTACTGAATTTACTCTTGGAAAAAAAAATCAGTTGCTGCCTATATGATGGTTCAAATTACTTGTGGAACAGATGAATTCTTGAAAAGTTGGCTATATTTTTCTTTTCATAAATCAAACCACTATCTTCCACCCATCCGCTTTTTCCTTTTCAATATAAAATCAAAGTTGTGTTCTTCCTAGTAGTAAAAGTAAGCTGGCCCTAAGATTCAAGGAAACCAAAGTTATGCTTGCAGAAAACTTTTCTAACTCAAAGTAATTATTCTTAGAAGAGTAGAAGATGAGTAGTAAACATATAGAACTCTGGGCTTGTAGTCAGGGAGATCTAAATTCAAATCCAGTCTCAGACATATATCTGTGTTAACTTGGGCAAGTCCACTTAAGCTCCATTTGCCTCAGTTTCTTCATCTGTAAAATGGGACTAATAATACCCTAGGATTATTGTAAGGATAAAATGAAATATTTATAAAGTGGTTGGCAAAATTTATGGTACTACATAAATGCTAGCAATTATTTCATTATCATTATTGACACAGGTGATCTAGCTTTGCAATTTAAACAAGTCAAGGCACTTTGGGTTCCTCACTTATAAAATACAGATCTAGATCTAATACATAAACTCTCTTCCTTGCAGAGTATTTGTGAGAATCCCATCAAATAATCAATGTTATCTGGACCAAATAGCTTTTTAGCATGCAAATGAAAGTTATTCATGTGTTTTATATATATCTATATCATATATTATATATTCATTTTACATTATATTAATAATATTAATATATTATATGACAATAAGATCTTTTAAATCCAAGCTTCATCTAAAAGACCATTAGTGTAGTATACAGAGTGCTAAGAAAACCTGGGTTCAAATGCAGCTATTACACTTCCTAGCTGTGTAACCCTAAATCACTTAACCTCTGCTGCTTTAATTTCCTCAACTGTAAAATGTGATTCACAATAAGACTTCTTTTTCAGGGTTATTGTAAGGATCAAAAGAGATTTTCTGTAAAAGACTTATCATAGTGGTTTAGTGCCTTTTTAAGAAGTTTCAAATATATATTTTTTCCTCTTGAACTCTCTCTTCATTTAAAAAGACAGGAACTGGACTTGGGATTTTATTAGCATATGAAATTCAGAAGGGGAAATTTCCTCTACCAATGCAGGTCAATGTATTCTGGGTAATTTAGACGGCGTTATAGAGTCAGAGTTCTGAGAGGTTATACCTTCCCCCATGTCACCAAGTCAACCTGGACTAGAGGATGGACACGAATCTAGGTTCTCCTAGCTTTGTGGCTGCCTCTTCCTAATTTAAAAACCAAAGTAAACACTAGTTTTAAAAACCACAAGCATTGACCTCTTGGGGGAAAAAAGTTCCTTTATTGGAAAGAACCATGATTTGGGCATCAAAGGCTCAGATTTTGAATTCTCTCTCTTACACTCTAAATTTCCAAAATTAGGGTAAGTTACATGATCTCAGATTCCTTTCACTTCTAAATCAGATAATCTTATTTCTTTTATTTGCTAGATGTATAATCCTATGTTATTTCCCTTCACCCACTCTCTAGCCCAGCTGAAGTGGCTTTCTCTCTGTTCCTAACATATACCTCATTTCCCTTTTACTAGTCTCTGTACAGGTGGTCTTTATCCCATGACTGGGTCACCTCTTTTTCTAAAAATCCCAACATTCATTTGAAGCTTTGCTGAAATACTATATCCTAGATGAAGCCTTTCTCAATCCTCTCCCTCCTCCAGTTTCTAGTGACTTCCCCAAAATTGCTTTGAATTTTAAATATGTACTCCTATGTGTTCATATTGGATCATCCTACAAAATGTAAGATCCTGTATATTCAGCGTGTCACATAATGCCTGGCATATGGTAGAAACTTAAAAAAAAATACCTGATGATTGATCAGCAGATGATGAAATCAGCTTCATGAGTTGTATTCTGAATATATCTGTAATATCCATGGTAAATTCTTTATTGAAATACCTGAATCACTTTTTTGTATTACCACAAAAGGATGCAGTACCATAATTGTTCCCGGAAGTGTAGATTTTCTTTAAGCAGCATATATCATGTAACTATGCTCAGACACTAAAATTGATCATAATCAAGAGTCTATTATTTCATCTTGGAATTCTCTTTTTTTATTGTCAAAAAATGAATTGTGTGGGGAAAACAAACATAGCACAAGGAGCTATTTCTTGGTTAGTTATTTGTTCTTTTGCTAATCTAACTGTTCTTGATAAAACAAATTTATAGAGTCCTATAGCTTCTACAGTCCCAAAACCACATTTGACAACTTCTTTAATATTTCATGAATTTCTTTTTGGGGTGGGGGAAGGGGGAATAGGACAAGGAGAGGGAAAGGGTAAGAACCTACCAGTCTTTATCTTTTCATGCTAAATTTTTATTTCAATGTTATGCAACTGCATAAGTATAAATATTTGTTCAATATACAACAATTATGACATCCATAGGGAATTTCTTCCAGAAAATCAGACTGCAAACACTTTATTGCACAAAACCTAACAAACTTTTTTTAAGCTGGTAAATCTACAGCTGGGAGTACTACCAAGGAGCACATCTTACAATCACACAAAGACTGACCAGATAGAACACAGTTAGCAGGAGGATTTCTACCAGCTGATTAGAGAGTTTCACACCAACAAACAGATATTACATGAACACAACCATATTGTACTCATTATTCATCCAAAATGCAAAACCAGATTTGGCAGAAATGATAACACACTATACAAAATATACATAAAAAGGATATCATTGTAAACAAGCAGCTAATTGTGCTTTAAAGGAAACAATAGGACAGTTAAAATGCAAGGGCTGTAAACTATGAAATACCTCCTTGATCGAAGTGTCATGATATCTGAGTGCATTAGTACTGGGATTATGATCTCCAAACACAGATATATACTGCAAATATTGAGACCGGTATTCAAAACCAGTAAAAATGGAAAATGTTTGTTTCCTTTAAAAGTGTCAAAGGGATGATAGGAAATGGCCATGCCCTATGAAAAATTAAGAGGTGGAAAAGTGGTTCTTTTCCTTTCTGTTAATAATTTATTAGAATGAGGGAAAACCCAAGAGACCAATTGCATCATACTTTAGTTTTAGGAGCCCTGTTCTCAACCTGGCCAGACAAACACACTCCAGGGCATAAGATTATACTGTGCTTAGAAAAATGGTTTTTATCACCTGGAAAAAGTAAAAAAAAAAAAAAATCCATCAGGGATGGGGGACTTGATTACTTCTTGTCGGGCATGTGCCTTAGTACAGGGAAAAAAGAGCAAAAATATTGTGATATCGATCCCAAGCATCTTAAAAATACTTATCTGTGTCAATTTTCCCTTAGTGCCTTAGTACTTGTTTCATCAAGTGCTTTTTCCTCAAAAAGAAAACAAAAACAAAAACAACAGAAAACAAAGTACGTCAGCACTAAAATCATCTGACAAATTCTACATGTTCCACAGTATACAAAATTTAAATAAGGCTTAGCAAAAGTAAAAAGGACAATCACATTCAAGCACCAAATAGCTCCAACAGGTCTCTTTGTTACAAAAATGCTGCTTTTTATTAATAATACAGTATTTACTTTTTGCATACAAATAAAGAGATCATGTTATGAAATGTATGGAGCTACCCAATGCATTTAGAGAAGAATGTGAAACCCAGGATTCCTTGCTAAAAACAGCAAGCTTCATCTATAACATAAGGCCCCCACTAAGTATTAAAATGGATCAGATGACCTGGGTATCTCTACTTATGACATGATGCTAAAACCACTTTTTTTCTATTTTTGCCAAAAAATGTCAAACTTGAAAAAAACTCTATAGGTTCATGAAACTGATTACTCAAACTAAGTACTTGAGGGGGGAATTAAGTCATGTCTTTTTTCTTATGCAAGAGCAGGGCAGACATAGGACTACAATACATGTGCTTCTTATACATAAGACTCACAGCATAAAGGCCTGAGTTTAAGAGCTGAAAGAAAAAAAAAATGAAAGGATTACAGCAGAAATTAAGCTGATGAGTATTTTATTGTCCCAGCGCCATGTGAGGTGGAGGCCCAAGACACACACCAACGGACCACAAATGAACAACTGGTCTTTGAGACAGTTGGACCCAGATCAAAAGGCCTTGCTAGGACATTCATGAAATAAAAATGGTAGGCCCTGTGAGTGCAGGCCTATCCTAATTGAGGCAGATTTTAAATGCAATGATCAAGTTACATCTTAAATTAGATCTGGAAATATAGGTAGCCAGATACAGTACTATCAAAATCTGATTAAAAATACACATAAAAATTCACAAACTGCTGTTTAATGATTTTCTTTTGTCTTTAACTCCTAGAATACTTTAACTTGTAAAAATGTAGTCTTGAACTATTGTCTTAAACCATAGACCAAAACTGTGTTCTGTGTGTATGTGTGTGAGGGCACATGCCCAGTTTTAGTAATTTTGCTTCTTTCCTACATTATGGTAAGTAAGTGGCAAAGCAACAATTTGTTTAAAAAAAAAAGTTGTAGTAAACAACGCAATCAGCAGCAAAGTGTATATTCTACATTCAAAAACCAAACACACTGCTAGTTATTTACAGAGAACATATTTTTTCCTCAACAACTCTCAACTGTAAAGGTATTTTTGTACAAATACTATATGGTAACAGTTTTACCGGTTACAATTGGGAAGGCATATGGAAAAAGGTCCTCTCTATCTTTCTGTCCACCCTACTCCTCCCAAAGTTCTGCCTGGCAAACGATCCCATTTGGTGCTGGTTTTTTGAAGGTCGTCAGGACATAGTAATAACATCCAATTTGAGTCTTCACAGTCCTGCCTCCTGGGTCCTGCCCCATTAGGAAGCCTTTTTGTGGGGGCTGCTCCGCAAACTCTCCTTCCCTCTTCGTTGGCGTACCACAAAGTCCTTTTCAGAAGAAGCAGCTGGGAGACGGTCAGTGTTTGTAGCTTTTCCTACGTTCTGTTTTCTGGCAGCCAAAGTTTGGACCAGGATGGATTCCTTCCCTTTCACTTCTCCTGGAGTGGTAGTCATTGAGAGGGCCCTGTCCAGGGTTCTGACTTCTCCCCTGGGATGTGAATCAGGGGGGTGGGACTCCAGGGCACCAACTGCACTACAGAAAGATGGCAATGAGTCACTCTTTGTCATTTGTGTTTTGCCATCTGCCCCAGACCCTGGTTTCCTAAAGTCCCTGGTGCTAAGGACTGGTGGTTCTGCTTGGCTCCCATTTGTCTTGGCAGAAGGGGTATCACCAGCCACTGCAGAGATCTCAAGGGTTCTGGACTTAGACTCAGGGAAACTGGATGAGGAGCTCAGAGTCTTCTCTGAGAGGGCAGCTGAGTGGCAAGAACTCTGCCCAGTGGCTGATGGAGAACGTTTCATCCCACCCTGTTTGCTGGTTTCCACCAACTGCTTCTGTGAAAGTAGGGCTTTTCCTTTGGGTTCTGAGGAACTCTTCCCCACTACAGCAGGCTTTTCCCCACCTTTAACCTTGGCTTCAGAGCTCGCCAATGAAAGGTTATGCTCCGGCTTTCCACAGTCAGGTAGAACATAAAGTGCATCAGTGCATTTTTTCCCTTCTGGCTTTTTGTCTGCCACATTGGCCAAGGGACCAGGGCTCTTGTCAGTCTGTTTGCACAGAGAGGGACTATCTTTCACAGTGGATGGCTTGGGGTGCTTCAGGGGCAGGGTTTGTTTTTCTGGGACTGTGGAAAGCTTCTGCTCCACCAGCTCAATTAAGCCTGTGGGGTCTTGTCTCTGTGAATGGACCGCTGTGGGGTTGCTATTGTTAGATAGGGATTTCAACTTGTTGACAAGAGTAGTGCCCCCCTCCACTTGGCATGAAGGTGCTGGTCCACCTTGCGAATCAAAGGTTTTGTCCCCCTGAAAACCCTCATTGTTCAGTTTCCTTTGGGAGCCAGAGCTGAAGGGAAAGATCTCTGGCACAGTTCTACTGGTATTTTTTCCCTCTTTGCTAGCACTGCTGGGGACTTGTAGGGTAGCCTCTTTCTCCTTGGTGGCTCCAGAGCACTGTTTCTGGCTTGTTGTCAGTCTCTCCGAGGGTTTAGACTTAGGAGGGCAGGTCTCAGCTGAAGTCTTGAGTTTGTGGCCACTGCTTTCCAGCTGGGGTGTGGCTGCCTTGATAGGAGCGTCAGGAAGTCCTATGGTCACCTCCAGGGCACTGGTCCTAGACACAGTCTCTCTAACTGAAGGGGAAATAGGTGGATTAAGCTGCTGCCGAGTGACCACACCGGGCACATCCTTGGAGGCCAATGAAGGCTGAAGGCTACTGACCTGTTTCTGAGAAACTGGATCTTTTCTTTCCACTTCTTTGGGACTGTCCTTCTGTAAAGATGTTAAACCCAAGGCTTTTTCATTCTTAGTATTACTGACTCCTGGCAGCTGGCCAGATCTTTTTGGGGGAGAAACCTCGGGCTTCAGGTCCACACTGGTTTTTGGCTTGTTCATCTCCTTCTCACCAGGAATCCTGGAAGAACGAACATCCTCTCTAGCAGGAGGCTTAGTTATTTCTTTACCTTCTCTGGGATCGACTTTCCCACTAGGACCCCTAAGTTTTTCCACTGCTCGTGGTTGAGTGGGACAATCTGGGCTGGGTCTGATCACAGAAGCATTGTTTCCAAAGCTGCTAGTTTTTGGAGCATCCGGGGTCAAATGCTCCATAAAAGATTCTCTGGCACTCTCTGCCCTCGCTGTGGTCAGTGGCTCATTGATTCTCGAGGTGGCTGGGTGCTTCCCGGATGTTTCCCTGTGAGTCTGCCTCTCTCTTCCAGGGTTATTGTCAGGACTTAGGAACACTGGCGGGGCTGCTGATTTAGGGCCAGTCACAGCATTCTGATTAGAGGAGGCAAGGAGTTTGCTCTCAGAAGCATGATCCCGCCGTTTGGCGGGGATCTCTTCTTTCTTATGACTACTTTCACTGATGGGGGTGTGGTTTCTCACAGCTGAATGGGAGACCCTTTTCTCCTTTTCCAGTTCTGAGGTTGCTGGTGTGCTTGAAAATCCCTTGCTGGGTGGCTGAAATCGGGGTTCCAGAAGGTAGGATTTGCTCATCTTTATACATGTCATTGAGGAGTCCTTCTGACTGGCAGGTTCATTCTTCATGGAGCCTACTGACAAAGCTGGTGATCCAAAAGATCCCACATCACTAGTCGGATGTTGAGTCTCTGTAGAAGCCAGTGATGGCACTTCTGTCTTGGAAGTCTGAGGCCCTGATAATAAAGCAATGTCTAGAGTACCCTCAATAGGCTTGAGGCAAGAGACAGACCTGCCTTCCAGTTTGTATTCTGATGGACTTTTCCTGACTGGGGACTCGGGAGGGATCAAAGCTGTTTTTTCCATCCCACTTTCTGCTCGACCACTCAGAGACTTAAGAGGAACAAAGGCCGTTGAACTGATCTGAACCCCATGAGCACTGCTGATAACTGTCCGGGTCTCTGAGACCAGAGTGGAATCCTGCTGCATATTTATAGGTCTTGTGGGGTTCAGCTGAAGGCATTCGTGGATATTTGATGTCAGCTTGGACTTTAGCACTGAATTGAGGCTGTCATCTTTCTCCTCAAAGGACATCTTCTTTCGAAGGTAATCAATATTTGTAAGCTTGATATCGAATTTATCAAACTTGCTGAATTCTTTTGCCTGGTTAGTCTTCTCAGTACCATCCCCTTTCCCACTGGCTGACCTCTCTGGTGGAAACGTATGCATATCTTGCAGCAGGCATGGGGGAGGCCTTTTATAGTCATGAGAACTCAGGCTGTGCTCATTTAGGGGAAGTCTGTGGCAGACCACCTGGGCATCTGAGGGGACGGCATCGCTGGGCTTCCCACTGGCAGCGTTCTTGTGAAGCAGGCTGCTGATCAGCAACGATGATGCCTCCTGCATTGTCACTCTGTTGTCAAAATTATTTGATCTCTCCAAAGTCTTTTGATATGTTTTCTTCTCCCTCTCTTCTAGCCTCAAGGTTGCAAGGTTTTCCAAATCGCTACATGGGAAGTCATGGGATTTCTGCAGGGATTCTTGTTTCTCAGGAAAGTCTTGTTTTTTTGTCACCACTTTGACTTTCAGTTTGTCCCTGTCCAGCTCATCCACAGACTCCTGCCTTCCCAGCTTTCTTGAGATGGGGCGTTTCAGGCAGCCTTGCTCCACAGGTCTGGCGCGGGTGAGGGAAGGAGCATCACACACATTCTCCTCCAGACTCTGGAGTGTGGAATCTCTTTGGGACTGCTCCCGCTGCACCTCTTCTTGAGTCACCTCCAAGCTGTGCTTACGAGAACAGAGATGCTTCTTGTCGCTGCTGTAGGATGGAGAGAGTTTTTCTTCAGACTGGACTCTCTTGAGCAGAGGGGACCTTGGTGGCTCAGCGCTTTTAGGTCTCACAATATGTCTGACAATTGTGGGTGGGGAGTGCATTTTGCTGGGAAAAGCCTGCACGATCTTGGAATTGCCAAGGGAGTGCCCCAACAAGGGGGATGGTGACCGCTGAGGGGAAGGGGGTTGCGGGGTTGGAGAAGGTGTTCTAGCCAATGGTGAAAGCGGAATGCTGCCGGCTGATTTCCGTCTTCCTGATCGGTATCTTTGTCCACCAAGTTTGGGGGCCAAGCCGTGAAGAGTGCTGGGCCTAATGTGCCCAGAACCAGCTGGAGAATTAGGAGCACTAGAGCTTGGAGAGCTGCTTTGAGAGGAATTAGTACCTGTGGGCATAAAAAACAAAGACCTTATGAAAACCAAAGTCCACTTTTCTTTTCTACATCTACAGAATGCAGAGTATTCTGTGTACAAACACAGTCAATGAATTGGTCAGGGATTTAATTACCCCAATTAAAACTCATTTTCCAATTTTTAAGCTAAACCTTTTTTATACCCAAGATATAATGCCTTAACTTAGTAGCTTTATAATGTTCATTATGTCAATAATGATTTCTTTTAATCAATTTCTTTTGTTTTCATATAATTTGCAATTTCTGTATTAGAAATTGCTTTCCATTAATGCCAACCAGCACTTTCTCTGCAACTACCAGCATGTCTCCTTCCCATCTCCCCAAACACCCTAAATAGCTATTCCTTTTAATTGGGGATTTTAACAAGAGAAAAAAACAAAATTTGGCAAAATTGATCAACTTGACAAAAAAAGTCCCTGGAGTTCACATATATGATCTTCTTTTTATTACTATAGACTGAGGCTGTGAGAGGTATACTAAATTGGTTACAATTATATAGCTAACTGGTTTCTGCAGCTAACAAAATTGGTATGTAACATTCCAGGCCCATATTTCCTCATATGTGTAAAGGCCCATTATTATTTTTAGTAATTATTTTAAAATATTTTATATTATGAGTCTAATCAGCTCTCTTTATCTGGCAACATAAGAGGGTCTATTCAACCCATCTCCTCAAAAAGCATGCTCTTTAAAAATATACACATATTTTATTTAATATTTTCCCCAATTACATGTAACAACAATTTTTAACATATTTGATTTTCCCTAATTGCATGTTAAAACAATTTTAACATTTTTTTCAAGTTTTGAGTTCCAAATTCTATCCCTCCTTCTTTTCTTCCCCCCTTCTCCCCAAGATGGCAAGCAGTAATTATACAAAACATTTCCATATTAGTCATTTTGTAACAATAATTTTCAACATTTGTTTTTAAAAATTTTGTTCCAAATTCTTTTCCTTCCTCCTACTTCATTAAGAAGGCAAGTAATTTGATATGTTATACAAGACTAGATATGCCTTCTGTGTGTTTCCATCTATCGGTTCTTATTTAGATGAGGTAACTCACCAGATGGAAAATCTGGAGTAGAACGGTAGCTTGGTGTAGGTGATCGGGGAGATAAGCTGTGAGTTGGGGACCCAGGGAGGCTTTCTCCAGATGAAAGAGAACGGTTTAAGCAGGAGAAACTTCGGCTAGTGTGGAGTAAAGGTGAAGGCTGTTTGGCTAGTTTTTTGAAGAGGGATCTTCGCCTAAAGAATAAATAGCAGCAAAAAAATCAGAAGACTTTGGGAGACAAATTCTCAACTTCTATTCCATCCCTCTCTCATGGTCTTATCTTTTCTAGCATAGTATATTCCTACTGCACAGTGTATTTCCCAGCTTCTTAAACTGTGGGTCATAACCCCATATAGGGTGTCATAATTAACTGAGGGGAATGCAAAAATTATGATTTATTATCACTAAATGTTTGATTTGTATGCCTATTAATATATCTATATACCCAGTCACATGAAAGGGATCATAAGTGAAAAAAGTTTAAGAAGCCCTGGTGTATTCAACACAACCAAGTTAATAGGGAGGCAAGTAAGCATCTTTGAGCAAGGTAGGGGTGAGGGATGGTAGAGATGGCACAGTGTGGAAACCATAGCCTTAGTAAAGAATAAGGTGCTATTTTCATTTCTGAAAAACATTTTAAGATATGAAACAGGGTGGGCAAGGCAGAAGAATTATAGCCTCCTTAAAACTATGTATAGTTCAGGTTTCACTGCTTAGTTCATAAACATTCTATATTTAAAAAGAGATGTGGAAAAAATGAGGCTGTTAAATACATTCAATTACTTATTTATTTGTTATTTCATTAAAAGGGCATCTTTTGCTTCTGGGCATATATCCAAAAATATAAAGAGGCACAATTTAATTAAGAAATACTGGAACGTAAATCCCTACAGAAAGAAAAGCCATTATCTCTACATGGGTAAATGTTTTTGATGGGATTACCCTGGGCAGGGAGCTTTATCCAATTCAAATTTTGCCAGGTGCTTCTTGCATTGGGTGGCACTCAAACATATGTAATAACAAGATAGGTTGTGCATTTAAAGTAGAAAAAAACAGGGAAGGAAGCTTATCACAGCAGAACCCCCTAGCAGGTAGAAAATCCAGACCATGATGATTTAGTACTCCCTAAAGCAGTAGATAACAGTTGGAAATATTCTGTCCATGCAGCTCAGCATTTCTAGCATAATATCAACTTTAGAATTTTGCATTTTTGATGTGTTTAAATGGGACCCTCCTCTTCCTGCCCTCAAAATGTTTTTATCTTAAATAGACACTGAAAGTGACAGACAGGATAGGAGTGACAGACAGGGCTGTGTCTGTGCTTTCCTGGGGATAGGAAACTCCTAGGTGAAGAAACTACCTTTGATTAAGGCCAGTCTTGAACACAGTAGTTAGATGATTTGCTCAGGGTCACACAGCCTGTGAAAGGTAACATTCGAATTCAGGACTTCTTGGCTTTGAGGATAGCATCCTATCTCTTGGGACAGTTAGATGGAATGCTGGTTAGAGAGCTAGGACTGGAGTCAGAAAGGTTTGAGTTCAAATCTAGCCTCAAATACATCCTAATTTTATAACTCTAAGCAAGTCAGTTAACTCCTACTGGGCTCAGTTTTGTTACTGTAAAATGGATATAACAATAGCATCTGCCTCCCAGGGTTGTTATGAGGGGAAAAAAATAAGGTAATACTTGCAAAGGGCTTAGCACAATGGTTGGTACAAAGTCGTTACTATATAAATGTGAGCTATTATTTATGAATTTTATTGGGAGAGGAGAATATAGGAGAGGAAGAATCACAAAATAAAAAGTATACATCAAATCTACCTTCACCCCCTCCCACCAAAAAAAAAAATAATAATATGGATTATACAAGATGAAAATTTAACAAACCTTTCTAGACTTTCTTTCTTTTTGGTCTTCTTACTCCGTCTTACCATCCTGCTCTTGTAGCTATTTCTTCGAGCTGGGCCTGTTTTGATTGATGTGTTTTCAAAAGGGGTTGTGGTGATTGACACCTTATTTCCACTCTATCCACCAAAAAAAAAAAAAATAGAAAAAAGGAAAGGATATTTATTCAGTGACTCAATGAGATCAGTACAGAGATAGGAATGTAAAGATAATAAATGTTCATATATGGTACATAAGAAAAATATTTTAATGATTGGAAACAATATTGTTTTCTTTTTTTTTTTCAATATAAGGGAGGACAAGAATGAGAGGAAAAGAAAATAAATGCTTATTAATTGAAAAAATAAACTTAAATTTAACAAAAGATACTATATGCTATATAAAGTGAATAGAAGGAAAATAATAACAGCAATATAATTAGTGAGAAAGTTGATGTAATCTATCTAGCAGTTCAGTTTTTCCATCCCACATTCCTGAGTCCTCTAGTATTTTCTTTATACTCTATCCTATCAATCTCCCTCCTTAACTCCTAGTAAAAAAGGTCAAGAATTCTCAATTTTTTAGCTGAACTTTTTTAAAAGACACCTTCTTCACTCTCAGCAAATATTCCAAGTTGTTGATGAATCTTAGAAATCTTTGCTAGAACTCATAGGACTAGGAGACAGTTTCTCTTTAAGTAGACAACCGAGAATTGTGTATATTTGTATTGGGTACTCTCAGGCATTCTATATCAAAATGTGTTTCACAGGGTCAAGGGACCAGGAGTAAACCTGCCTCTGTTAGCATTACAGGACTGAAGCCTGCATATGGCAATACCAGCACTCACCCAGCATCTTGGTAGCCTAAGAGAGAGTTATGTTTCTCTAAGGGGAGAGCTTCAACGGATATTTTGAAAACACTCTGGATATACTTAAGGAGAAAGGCATAAATGCTTTCAGAATTGTTACAAAAGTCACAGAAACTGCCTACCTAATAAAAGGACTATACAATATTTTACATGTCATGAGAAACTGACTTAATTGTTGCATTCACTTTGGCTGAGCATCACTTGAAAGTTTACTTATTATACTGTTGGGTAAATTGTGCATGTATACTCAACACATGGGAACATTCAAAAAGGAAGAGATATATAGTATACTCAATTTTGTGAATAATATATGTACAAATACTATAACTTGTCAATTAGGGAGAAAAAAATTGGTTCTAATTGAGAATTTATGTCTGTGTATCAATCAATCAATCAATTAGTAACACTCATTAAATGCTCAATGTGTGCTAGGAACATAGATAGATAGGCAGACAGAAAGAAAGATTTATACATATAGATAGAGATAGAAAATGAAGAAGTTTCTGCATTCAAGGGCATTGCTTTCTGTGTTCAAAGCATGTTCAAATACAAGTAAATAAAGGCCATAGATAAAGTAATTTTCTGAGGGTAGGAAGAAGGAGAGAGCAAAAGAACCCTAACACTTAAAGAATCAGGAGAGGTCACTTAGAAGCAGTGGCATTTCAGCTAAGTCCCAAGGGAGTAAGGGATTCCAAGAATCAATGGCAAACAAATAAAGTATTTCAAGTTCTGGGGTTGAGCCAAGATGGCAGAGTGAAGCCAGGGAGCTGCTTGAGCTCTCCCAGTTTCCCTCGAAAACTACATTAAACCAAACCTCTGAAAAGAGTCTAATAGAATTAAATCACTTTCCAACTGAAGATAGAATGGAAGGACTTCAAGAAAGTCAGTGTCACTGAAGTGAAAAGAGTGTTCAGCTCAGCTCAGACAGTGTCTAGGAAAGCCAGTTGAGAAGGTCTTAATCACAGCAGGTCAACAACTGAGACCCTCAGTCCTGGATCAAGGAGGCATCTCTAATCCCAGCACAGAAGGCAAATCACCAGCCAAGGAAGCCAAGTTGTTGCCTGGACGGATCAGATAAGACTACCTCTTACTCTGAGCAAGAAACCAAAAACCAAAAACAAGGGGCCCTTGTGCTCAAAGCCAAGGCTCAGAAAGCCATAAGAAGTTTGGGACAGCACCCCTTGTACTCAATCTTAGAACATAAAATAGAAAAAGAGAAAGAAAGAAAGAAAATGAGCAAGAAACAGAAAAGAACCTTAAGCATAGAAAGCTACTATGGTGATGAGGAAGATTAAAACACCAACTCAAACAATCAAAACGTACACAGGGGAAATCTCAAAGGATGATATGAATTGGTTTCAGGCCCAAAGGGTTTTCTTGAAAGCACTCATAAACTATTTTAAAAGGCAAATAAAACAAGTAGAAGAAAAATTGTGTTGGGGGGGGGGAGAATGAGAGGTATATGAGAGAGTCAACAAACTGGAAAAGGAGGGATAAAAATTGACTAAAATAAACAATTCCTTTTAAAAATACAATTGGCCAAATGAAAAAAGAAAAAAAAAATCCACTAAAGCAAGAAACACTTTGAAAAGTAGAATTAATAAAATGGAAAAATAAAAAGGGAAACAAGATAGTAGAGAGTATAAAGCTCTTTGAGCTCTTCCTGGCTTCACTCAGATCAATACTAGATCAAGCCTCCATATGGGTTTTGGAGTGACAGAACCAACAAATATTTAGAGTGTAACAAATTCCCAGCAGAAGATACTTTGGAAGGACTTCAGGAAAGATCCATCTCAATCAGGTGGGCTGTAGCCCAGCCCAGGCACAATTCAGTGCACAGAGATCCAGGGTGGGGGGAATTTAGTGAGAGGCTTGTAGTCAAAAAACAGCAGCATTGGCTACTCTGCCCTGGCTCAGAAGCTAGTGAATCATCAGATTAGCTGTGAAATCTCCAATATAACTACAGAAGGCAAATAGTGAGCCCCTGAATCTCAGTATAACAAAGGAGATTTGGCCCTGTCCACCCAGCAGCACCAAGTAAGAGCAGCTTGAAGCTACAATCACCTGTAGAGGAAGCTTGGAACAATTTCCTCTTTACCCCAAGTGCACACATAAACCTTTAAAAATGAGCAAAAAAGCAAGAAAAGCTCTGATCATACATAGTTTTTATGAAGACAGGGAAGAATAGACATCAAACCCTGAGGAAACTAAAGATATTTCCAGATGAAGCCTCAAAGGGTGATAGAAGTTGGTCTCTATGTCACAAGGCTCTCTTGGAAGAATTCAAAAGAGATCTTAAAAGAGAGAATAAAAATGGGGAAAGGAAATGAGAGCTCTGAAATAGGAAACACAGAAATTGTCTGAAAAAAAATCACTCCTTAAAAAATAATTTTGGCAAAATGAAAAAAGAAAGCAACTCCTTGAAGAACAGAATTTGTAAAATGAAAAAAAAATCAATGAACAAAACAACTCATTTAAAAGTTCAATTGTCCAAATGCAAAAGGAGATAAAAAAAAATCTAACTGAAGAAATAAATTCATTAAAATTAGAATTGAACAAATGGAAGTAAATGACTCAAAGAGACATCAAAAATCAAACAAAATAAAAAATGAATAGAAGAAAATGTAAAATGTGCCATTGTAAAAACAACTGACCTGGAAAACAGATCCAGGAAAGACAATCTAAGAATTATTGGACTTCTTTAAAACCATGATGAAACAAAGAGTTTGGACACATTTTTCAAGAAATCATCAAAGAAAACTGCCCTAATGTCCTAGAATCACAGGATAAATTGGCCATTGAAAGAATTCACCAATCACCTACTGAAAAAGTTGCTAAAATAAAACCTCTAAGGAATATTGTAACTAAATTTCAGAATTATCAGATCAAGGAGAAAATAATCCAAATATTGATGAGGTACAATCAAAATTACCTGGGACCTATCACCTTCCACTTTAAGGGATTGAAGGGCCTGGCATATGATATTCTAGAGGACAAAGGAACATGAAGTACAGCCAAGAATCAACTATCCAGCAAAATTAAGCATTATCTTTTGGGGAAAAATATGGACATTTATTTAAATAGGGAATTTTTATTTATTTCTGATGAAAAGACCAGAACTAAACAGAAAATCTGATCTTCAAATACAGAATTTAAGAGAAGCATAAAAAGGGAAAAAAGGAAGAAAAAACTATGTTTTTTAAAGGTTAAAATGTTTACATCCCTATATGGGAATATGACATGTTTAACTCTTAAGAACTGTATCATTGTTAGGGGTATAGTTGGAGAGTGTAGGTATAATTTGACTTTACTGTGATGATATAAAAAAAGAAACTAGAAGTGGAAAAAATATTGTGCTGAAAGAAGAGGAAAGATAAAATGGGGTAAATATTATCACATGAAGAGGCAAAAAAAAAAAAAAGATCTATTACACTTGTGGAAAAGAAGGGAGGGAGATGAGCATTGTGTCAAGCTTAATCTCATTGAGTTTGGCTCAAAGAAAAAATATCAGACATATTTAGTTTAATATAGAAACTTGTCTCATCCTATGGGGAAGTAGAAGGAGAAAGGGGAAAGGGAAGAGGAAGGAGAACAAAAGTTCAAGGAAAAAGGGATAAGAAAGAGGGGGGGCTATAAAAGGGAAGGGGAGAATGAGGGAAGTGGTGATCAGAAGCAAAATACTGGTGAGGAGGGTAATGAGGAAAGGAATGAGAAAAATAAAACTTGGAGGAAATGAGATGGTGGAAAATAGAGTTAGTAAATGTGAATGGGATAAACTCTCCCATAAAACAGAAGCTGATAGCAGACTGGATTAAAAGCCAGAATCCTACACTATGTTGTTTACAAGAAACACATTTAGAGCAGAGTGATACAAATGAAGGGGAAAAAAAAGTAAAAGAATGGAACAGAATCTATTATGCTTCAGCTGAAGTAAAAAAAAACAAACAAAAAAAAAACAGAGGTAGTTATCCTGATCTCCAATAAAGCAAACGCAAAAAAAAAAAAAAAGATCTATTTAAAAGAAATAAAGAAGGAAGCAATATCTTGTTAAAAGGTACCATAGATGATGAACTAATGATGAACTAATAACAATACTAAAATATATGTCTCAAGTGACATCACATCCAAGTTCTAAGAGGAGAATTTAAGAGTTACAAGAAAAAAATAGATAGCAAAACTATACTAGTACAGGATCTAAACTTTGCTCTATCAAAACTAGATAAATCAAACCCCAAAACAAACATTAAAAAAGTTAAGGAGATAAGTAGAGTTTTAGAAAAGTTAGGTATGATAGACCTTTGCAGAAAACTGAATGGGAACAGAAAGGAATGTATTTTTTTTCTCAGCAGTACATAAACCTACACAAAAATTGACCATGCATCAAGGCATAAAAATATCAAAATCAAATGCAGAAAAGGCAGAATAATAAATGCATTTTTTCCAGAACATGATGCAATGAAAATTACATGTCATAAAGGACCAGGGGAAAATAGACCAAAAAGTAATTGGAAACTAAATAATCTAATCCTAAACAAGAGTGGATGAAACAATAAATCATAGAAATTATTGATTTCATTCAAGAGAATGACAATTAATGAGATAACATATCAAAATTTATGCAGCCAAAGTTCTTAGGGGAAATTTTATATCTCTAGATCCTTACTTGAATATAATTGGTTAAGAGAAAACCAAAGAATTGGGTATACAATTAAAAAAGATAGAAAAAGAACAAATCAAAAACCTCCAATTAAATACAAATTTGAAATTATGAAAATAAAAGAGATTAATAAAATTAGAACGTAAGAAAACTATTGAATTAATAAACAAAACTAAGAATTGGTTTTATGAAAAAACCCAACAAAATAGATAAATTTTTAATTTGATTAGAAAAAGAAAACCAAATTGCTAGTATCAAAAATGCAAAGGATGAACTTTCCACCAATGAAGAGAAAATTAGAGTAGTAATTAGGAGCTATTTTGCTCATCTGTATGGCAGTAAATCTAAGTGAAATGGCTGAATACTTACAGAAATATAAATTGTCCAGATTAACAGAGGAGGAAATAAAGTATTCAAATAATCCAATTTTAGGAAGGAAATTGAACAAGCTACTAATCAACTCCCTAAGAAAAAATCTCCAGGACCAGATGGATTTACAAGTGAATTTTACCAAACGTTTAAAGAACAATTATCCCAATACTCTGCAAACTATTTGGAAAAATAGGGGAAGAAGGAGTCCTACCAAATTCCTTTTGTGACATAGATATGGTGAGGATAACTAAATCAAGTAGGGTAAAAAGAGAGAAAGAAAATTATATATCAAGTTCCCTAAGGAATATTGATGCAAAAAATATTAAATAAAATATTAGCAAAGAGATTACAGCAAATTTTCACCAGGATAATACATCACAACCAAGTGGGATTTATACCAGGAATGCAGAATTGGTTCAATATTAGGAAAACTATTAGCATAACTGACAATATCATTAAAGAAATTAATAGAAATCATATGATTGTCTCAATAAATGCAGAAAAACCATTTGATAAAATTCAATACCCATTTCTATTAAAATAGAGAACATAGGAATAAATGGAGTTTTCCTTAAAATGATCAGTAGCATCTATCTAAAACCACCAGCAAACATTCTACGTAATGGAGATAAACTAGAAGCATTTGCACTAAGATCAGGGATAACACAATACTGCCCACAATCACCATTACTATTCAATATTATATTAGAAATGTTAACCTTAGCAATAAGAGAAGAAAAATAAATTAAAAGAATTAGAGTAGGTAATGAGGAAACTTCTCATTCTTTGCAGATGATATGATGATATATTTAGACAATCAATTAAAAACTACTAGAAACAATTAACAATTTTAGCAAAGTTGTAGGACACGAAATAAATTCCCATAAAAATAAAATTTCTATATGTTACCAACAAAGTCCATTAGCAAGAGAAACAAAATTTAAAATAACTATAGATAATATAAAATATTGGGGACTCTACCTGCCAAGGCAATATCAGGAACTCTATGAACACAATTAAACTGCTGGGAAAATAGAAATATTATATAGCAGAAACTAGGCATTGACCAACACCTAGCACCCTATACCAAGATAAGGTCAAAATGGGTTCATGATTTAGACATAAAGAATAATACTATAAGCAAATTAGAAGAACAAAGGATAGTCTACTTCTCTCTGGAGAAGTAAGAAATTTATAGCCAAGAAGAACTAGAGTACAGTATGAAATGCAAAATGGATAATTGTGATTATATTAAATTAAAAAGTTTTTGCACATCAAAATCAATACAGACAAGATTAGAAGGGAAGCAGAAAACTAGGAAAAAATCATTACATCCAAATAAAGTCAGATCTAAACAACTGGAAAAAGATCTCTTGTTCATGCCTATGCCAAGCTAATAAAAATGGCAATTCTGTCTAAATTGGTTTACTTGTTCAGTGCCATACCAATCAAATTGCCAAAACATTACTTTATAGAACTAGGAAAATAATAACAAAATTCATCTGGAAAGACAAAAGGTTGAAAATACCAAAGGAATTAATGGGAAAAAAAATACAGTATCAAAATAGCAGTACCAAAGCTAAAACTATACTGTAATGCAGCAGTTTTCAAAACCATTTGATATTGGCTAAGAAATAAGAGTGATGGATCAGTAGAATAGATTAGATAAACATGACACAATAAGCAAGGCCTACAGCAATTTGATTAAACTCCCAAACTCCAATTTCTGGAATAAGAATTCACTATTTGACTATTGACAGTTGGAAAACTAGAAAATATGTCAGAAATTCACAGCACAGACCTACATTTCACACCCCATATCAAAATAAGGTCAAAAACAAAAACAAACCCACAAATGAATAAATAAAGGAATGAATAAATAATTAAAGGAATCAATAAATAAATAAAATGAAGTGAGTAGAACCAAGAGAACATTATACACAGCAACAACATGATTATGTGATGAACAATTCTGATGGATATGACTCTTTTCAACAATGAGATGATTCAGGCCAATTCCAATAGAGTTGTGATGGACAGAGCCATCTGGATCCAGAGAGACAACTGTGGGGACTGAGTGTGGATCACAACATAGTATATTTTTTATCTTTTTTGTTGTTGTTTGCTTGCTTTTTGCTTTTTTCTCATTTTTTCCTTTTTGATCTGATTTTTCTTGTGCAGTATGATAATTGTGAAAATATGTATAGAAGAATTGGACATGTTTAACATGTATTGGATTATTTGCTATTTAGAGGAGAGGATTGAGGAGGAGAGGGAGAATAATTTGGAACACAGGGTTTTGCAGGGATGAATGTTGAAGTCTATCTTTGGATATATTTTTCAAAATGGGAAGCTATTGCTTAATAAAATCTCAAAACCAGAAAAAAATAAAATGGAAAAAAATACAAATTAACTGAAGAAAAAAATGACTGAGATATCAAGAATCGTCAAACCAACTAAAAAGAACTTTAAAAAAAGTGGAAGAAAATGTGAAATGCCTCATTATAAAAAATAGTGAACCTAGAAAATAGATCCAGCAGAGACAATTTAAAAATTACTGATCTACCTGAATGTCATGACTAAAAAAAAAAAAAAAAGTCTGAATAGCATTCTTCAAGAGATCATTAAGGAAAACTTCCCTGATATACTAGAACCAGAGGAAGAAATAGTCATTGAAAGAATCCATCAATCACCTCCAGAAAAAAGATCCTACAAGGAACACCCCAAGAAATATATAATATTGCAAAATGCAAATGTAATCTCAAGGCAAGTAAAATATTTCAAGCAGTGGGGAAGGGAAGGAAAAGCTTATGCTGTGTACATGAAATAGAAAGTAAGCTAAAGAAATCTCAGTGGTAAAAGAAAACTGAGAACCACTAGGGTAGAGATTAGAAGATAAGAGCTTGGGCTTAGAGTCAGGAAAAGTCATCTATCCAAGTCCAGTTTCAGATACCTTACTAAATGTGATCCTGGGTAAGTCACTTAACTCTGTTTACCGCAGTTCTCTCATCTCTCAAATGAGCTGGAGAAGGAAATGATAAACCAATCTAGTACCTTTGCCCCCCCCCCCAAAAAAAAACCCCAAAACTTAAAATGGGATCAATTGGACACGACCACCAAAACAAAACAAAAAAAAAAAAACTTAACAACAGAGAGGAAAACCCAGAACCAATAAAATACAGCTAAGTCTATACCTCCTTCATGGAATGGTGAATATGAAAAGATGAAAAAGATGAGACAGTTAATCAATGGTAAGGGAAAGAATGAAAGTAAATCTATCAGCTCCTTGCTTATGAATTACTGTTTCTATTACAATAACTATCTTAAAGATTGATCATTGAAGCACCTAGATAGTACAGTGGATAGAGCACCAGCCATGGAATCAAAAGGACCTGAATTCAAATCTGATCTCAGACACTTGACACTTACTAGATATATGACCCTGGGTAAGTAACTTAATCTCAATTGGTTCATTCCTCCCCTCCAAAAAAATGATCCATTGTTGGAATCTCTTTAGACTCCATCTATCCTGTTTCAAGTCCCCTGCTTTAGTTGCCTAATACTTAAATATGCCTTTTCCCAAATGTGTTGAAGGAAGAACATATAATTCAGGGCAAATGGGATCAAATAGTACTTGATACAGTAACAAGGGTATTACTGACTACATTAAACTAGGATTTGCTATGGTCTCATCCATGTCAACACTCTGCCTTTTATAATATACATTAAACATCAGCAAAGCTACGACATTCTTTCCATTCAAATTCTTCATGGAATATAATTCGATTAAAGCTTTTTCAGACAACTCATCAGAGGAAACATTACTTATGAATAAAATATTTTTAAAAGCCTACATTTGTATAATCGCTGCATGCTATGGTTTGAATGAGATCATACTGCTTAACTTCAATGACAATTTCACAAGGTAGGGGACCTTAGCAAAGAAGAACAATAAGAACTCATTTTGAAGGACTCTAAGTTAAATTTCTGCCAAGATTTGTATAAATCTTTTTGTAATTTATGAAAGATCACCTTCAAGCATAAGGTTGTTGGGGTTCATCAATGTAGCCATGGCTTCACCTCCCTTTCACTTAGAAAATTTTAGGGCTTGAGAGAGAATATGAAGAAGCATAATAGTAGATCATTTTATCTACCAAAAATGTCTGAACCCAGATTATTTATGAATTGCTTATAAATGATGACTCACAACTCACAGTTTTAGAGGGTGAAAAGAATCTTATAAGTGATCTCATTCTATTTTCTCATTTTTCAAATAAGGAAAATAAGTCTCAGGGAAGATAAAGTACTGAATCCCAGAGTACTTATGAAAAAATACATACACTATGTATGGCCAAAGAGTAAAATGTCAAAAATGAATCTAGTAGTCTGTTAACTTTTTAATTAATTCAATTTCCCATTAAATTATCTAGATGATTAGTATAGAGCAGAGGGAAATTACTGGTTTCTTGAACTGCTCCAATAATTAGAAAGAGTCAAGGTAACTAATTTTTCAACTAATTCTGTAACTAGCTTTTCATATATGTTCTTGGGTCACTAAATGGCTATGTGTTTAATGTAATATAAGCAAAATGCATTCATTACTAGTCAGGGAGGTGCAGACATCACTATGGTTGTTGAAGTACTAAGGAAGAGTGATATCTATGGAATAAAGACCAATCCCTCTTCTTCTCTGGTCTGATATCCAAGGTCTCCCATAGTCTGGCCCTAAACATTATAAACTTTTATTGCTTTAGTTACATAAGGGCCCATTCACTACACCTAAATACTGTTTACGTTTTCCCTCTTTTCTGTAGTGTTCTACCTATTTTTGGTTTTCCCTGAAGAAGAAAAATACATGGCTAGGGTATTTCTGAGACAGTCTTAGGATTAATGAATACCAGAGGATAAGAGAAACATGGCTAGTGCCTGGGAAAAGCCCTCATTATGGACTAGAGAAGCTACCTTCAATTAAGCAACAGTAAAATTGATAAAGGTGCCTACTATGTAAAAGTCCTACTGTGTACAAGAGAAATCAGGTTCCATGGTGGATAGAGAACCTGAATTCAAATCTAGCTTCTGACATATACTAGCTATGTGATCCTGGAACAAATCAGTGCTATCCCTCCTAGGATAAGCTAATCACTTCTAAAGTTATCAACATGCTACCTAACACAACCTTAAATACTCAGAACCTCTCTTGCCTTCCTCAGCCTTCTATACCTTTTTCATTAGAGCAAAAATTGAGCTCGTTATTGTATCAACTCAATGGGATATCATGGCCCTGTGCCAGGTAGCCTGTGATGTCCTTCCTCCTCGTCTCTTCTTTCCAAATTCCTATTGTTTTAATAAATTGAAAGTTCCTTGAGAACAAGAATTGTCTTTCTTTTTCTTATTTGCATCCCCAGTATTTAGTTTTATGCCTGGCTCATAGTAGGCACTTTATAAATGTTTATTAAATTGAATTTATTAAATAAACAGTTGCTGGTGCACATTTGCAGAGTTTCCTTATCTGGAAAGTAGCTTCATATACTGATGAAATCTCAGGTCTACACACAACAAAGGCTTGCAAGGATCTGTGCAAGGTGCTTTATATGCAAAACCCAAAATAGTACAATCCATCTACCATCAAAAATTTTATATTCTACTGAGAACCAAATATATTATACATGATGACAAAGAGCACATTTCTTAATTCCTGTGTGTTTTACCCAGCCCTTCTAAACTTCTTAGTTCCTAGGAAACTTGGGATGATATAATGAAAATTTTAAACTTTTGGACAGTTAAGAGCATGACTGGTCACAATGTTTTTTTGGATTTAGTGAGTGCTTACATAGCAAAAATAATAATAGCAAGCATCTATACAGTGCTTGAAGGTTTGCAATTTGTTGCTGTTGTTCAGTCTTTTCAGTTTTGTCCAACTCTTCATGACTCCATTTGGGGTTTTCTTGGCAAAGATATTGGAATGGTTGGCTATTTCCTTCTCCAGCTCATTTGATAAATAAGGAAATTGAGGCAAATATGGTTATATGACCTGCCCAGGTCACATACCCAGTAAGTGATTGGGGCTAGATTTGTACCCCGTAAGAGGAGTCTTTCTAAGTCCAGGTCTAATACTCTAGCTCTCTAAAGGTTTGCAAAGCACTTTACAACTACAATTTTATTTTATTCTCATAACAAACCTGAGAAGTAAGTGCCATTGCACTTTACAGATAAAGAAATTGTGGCAGGCAGAGGTTAAGTGATTTGGTCAGCATCACACAGTTACTATGTATCTGAAGACACAGATTTTTCTGACTCCAAGTTTTAGAATGCTCTATCGGTCAGGGGTCCTCAAACTTTTTAAATAGGGGGACAGTTCACTGTCCCTCAGACTGTTGGAGGACCAGACTATAGTTTAAATAAAGAAACTTCATAGCCTGGGTGAGGGGGATAAACGTCCTCAACTGCTGCATCTGGCACATGGGCAGTAGTTTGAGGACCCCTGCAATCCTATTCTTGGTCCCAACCTACTTAGCAGCCCCTTTCGCATGTAGATAGGGCATCAGGGGTAGAAGGAAAGGAGATAATTTGTCAAACTCAGCATACCACATCCCTGACAGAATGATACAAGAAAGCAGATACCTCCTGTCATTCAATTAGTGACAGTGAAGACAGAACCATCAATGGTCAGTGCTAACCACTAAATAATTGCCTTTGCTCAGGAAATATCTGTCTCTTAAACATGTAAGTCCCAGCATGATTACACAGCTCACTGAGAAGATAATTAAACCCCTAGTTATTTTTTTTCATTTCATTATACTGATTCCCCCTCAATTCTCCTTTTATGTTCTTAGAAGCTGAATCATGTACTACTGATTCAACAGTGTGTAGTACTCCACAGCTCCAAGGAAAACAAAATGATTATATCATGTTTATAAGCAAATTCAATGACACATAGTGACTTTCTATTTGTCTACTCTAGTGAATGAAGGCTGCCTCGAGGTGCTTTGCCCCAGCCAGGGTTTGGAAAGGAGCTCTGAACTAAGCCACTCTTTCCTTATTTTAAATATCTGATTCCTATTTGGGACTAGAATGGCAAATCAAAGTACTACAGAGGCCCCAGAGCTCTATAGTTATACAGGACTGAAAGGGCTAATGATCTTTAAAAAAAAAAAATACTTTTGTCACAAAGGCAGCCTGTATACAGGATAAATAGCTCTAAAGGACTGTCTTTTGTGTTCAAAGACCAGGATTTTCACATCCCTTCTGTCTTGTACTAATGTTTCTAGGAATTTATTATGTTTTAAATCCATTAAAATAGATTTTTAAGATCTTCTATTATTTCATCAGCAATATTTAAAAAAAAAAACTAAACCGAATATGTTATTTGGGCCAATTTTTTCACTGCTGTCAATCTAAAAATGGATTTGACCTATTTTCTCTTTAGCTATACCTATTTTCCATAATTGGTATTACACGTTTACTATACCACCACCATGAATTCTAAAGGCAGTTCCATTTACCAGCAAACATCTGCTGATCTCATCTCACAGTTTTATTGATACTCTTTGTCTGGATCTACAGAATAATCTACTTTTTAAATAAAGCTTTTTATTTTCAAAACACATGCATAGATAGTCTTCAACATTCAACCTTGCAAAACTTTGTGTTCCATTTTTTTTCTTCTTTCCATCCCCCCATCCCTTCCCGTATATGGCAACCAATCCAACATATGTTAAACATGTGCTATTCTTCTATTCATATTTCCAGTTACTAAGCTGCACAAGAAAAATTATATCATAAAGGAAAAAAATGAGAAAAAAACAAAATGCAAGCAAACTACAACAAAAATGTGAAAATATTATATTATGATTCACAGTCAATCCCCACAGTCCTCTCTCTGGTTGCAGATGGTTCTCTCCATGATAAGACGATTAACTGGCCTGTATCACTGACCTGTATCACCTCACTATTGAAAAGAGCCATGTCTATCAGAACTGATCATTGTATAATCTTGTTGCTATGTATAATGTTCTCTTGGTTGAACTCACTTCACTTAACATCAATTCATGAAAGTCTCTCCAGGTCTTTCTGAAATCATCCTATTGATTATTTCTTATAAAACAACACAGGATAATCAACTAAGGAATCCAGAAAGTCACAAGAGAATGTGGCCCTTTAGAAGAATATTGCTGTATACTAGACAGTGTTCCAACTTGGAAGAATCATAATTAATAATGGAACTCCCTAAGTCAGGA
The DNA here is from genome assembly GCF_016432865.1 of Antechinus flavipes. Classification (NCBI taxonomy): domain Eukaryota; kingdom Metazoa; phylum Chordata; class Mammalia; order Dasyuromorphia; family Dasyuridae; genus Antechinus; species Antechinus flavipes. Next base: position 152,042,634 of record NC_067398.1, on the reverse strand, counting down.
GTGCAGCCATCACATAAAAGGATAATGGGTTCTAAAATAACTGTTGATAATAGAAAATATTTGGGAATTTATCTGGCAAGGTAAAGTCAGGAACTATATAAGCAAAACTACAAAATACTTTCCACACAAATAAAGTCAGATCTAAACAATTGGAAAAATATCAAGTACTTGTGGATAGTCGAGCAAATATAAACAAATTAGAAGAATAATTTATCTCTCAGATTTGTGGAGGAGGAAGGAATTTATGACCAAAGAAGACACAAGAGATCATTATTGATCATGAAATAGATTTTTTTGTTATATTAAATTAAAAAGTTTTTGTACAAACAAAACTAATGCAGACAAGATTAGAAGGAGGCAATAAACTGGGAAAACATTTTTACATCCAAAGGATCTGATAAAAGCCTCATTTTTAAAATATATAGAAAATTGACTCAAATTTATAATAGTTGAAGCCATTCTCCAGTTGAAAAAATGGTCAAAGCATAAAAACAGACAATTTTCAGATGAAGAAACTGAAACTATTTGTAATCATATGAAAAGTGCTCCAAATCACTATTGATCAGAAAACTGCAAATTAAGACAACTCTGAGATACCACCACATACCTGTCAGATTGGCTAAGATGCTAGGAAAAGATAATGATGGATGTTAGAGGGGATGTGGGAAAACTGGGACACTGATACATTGTTGGTGGAGTTGTGAATGAATCCAACCATTCTGGAGAGCAATTTGGAACTATGCTCAAAAAGATATCAAACTGTGCATAACCCTTTGATCCAGCAGTGTTTCTACTGGGCTTATACCCCAAAGAGATACTAAAGAAGGGAAAGGGACCTGTATGTGTCAAAATGTTTATGGCAGCCCTGTTTGTAGTGGCTACAAGCTGGAAACTGAATGGATGCCCATCAATTAGAGAATGACTGAATAAGTTATTGTATATGAATGTTATGGAATATTACTGTTCTGTAAGAAACAACCAACAGGATGATTTCAGAGAAGTCTGAAGTGACTGACCTACATGAACTGATGCTAAGTGAAGTGAGCAGAACCAGGAGATCATTGTACATGGCAACAAGACTATACAGTGATCAATTCTCATGGACGCGGCTCTTTCCAACAATAAGATGATTGAAACTAGTTCCACTTGTTCAGTAATGAAGAGAGCCATCTATACTCAGAGAGAGAACCATGGGAATGAAGCATGTTGGGGTTCCTTTTAAGAAACATCCTATTGATCTGCGATTCCTTTTAGATTCCCAGCCCCTTCTGACTGAGACATTTCCTCCCAGACAGGTTGCCTTGCCAGAACCTTTATTCACAAATCCTGGTCAAAAAGCATCCCTTTGAATTCCAATAGGAGATTGGGGCTTGTCCCAGCTCCCACTGGTTCTGATCTGCTCCGGTTGTCCCAGCCCCAATTCTGACTTGCTTGGGCTGCCCAGCTCAGGCTTCCCAACCCCCACTAAGATACCCAATATAACAGCTTCCATCAATTAAAGTCTTTGCAGATGGACCTTGGCAGCTCCCTTTGCTGCCAGGATTTTCTGTCTACTGAGAACTGCATTCTCAGTGCAAAACTCTTATTTTCCATAGATCTGCCACTATAGAAGTCAGTCTCTGGGTAAGCTGAGTTCTATCTAACAATAAACTTTCATTTTGCAACTAATATTCAGGAATGAGTGAATTCTTTCACTCCTAGAACCTGCAGCCAATTTAATGGGGATTCTTAATAACTTCTTACAGCCACTAACCTGTAGACACCAGGAATCTAGACCACTCTAAACCTCATCAGGAACAGAATGTGGAACACAACATAGCATTCTCACTCTCTCTATTGTTATTCGCTTGCATTGTGGTTATTTTTTCAGTTTTTCTTTTTTTTCCTTCTTGATCTGATTTTTCTTATGCAACAATTGTATAAATATGTGTGTGTGTATATGTGTGTGTGTGTGTGTGTGTGTGTGTGTGTGTGTGTATTGAAGCTAAAATATATTTTAACATACTTAACATGTATTGGACTACCTGCCATCTAGAGGAGGAAGTGAGGGGAAGGAGGGGAAAATTTGCAACAAATGGTTATGCAAGGTTCAATGTGGGAAAAATTATCCATGCATATGCTTTGTAAATAAAAAGTTTCAAAAAAAAAAAAAAAAAAGAAAAGGATAATGGGTGAGGAGTGAATGGGATACAAGTGTGATCCAAATCAGGATTTCTGGTCCACAATGGATACACATACCTTTAACAGGAGTTCAATGACTTCCGTGTGTACAAGTCCATGCACTGGCTCTCCATTGATGTGAGTGATCAGATCTCCAGCCTTCAGTCCTGCTTGATATGCTGGACTCCCTTCTTCCACATTCTGAGGGCCAAGAGAAGAGTACTTATTTGCTAAGTAAAACTTACAATCCCCTATCAAAGGGATTCAGAGGAGAATGCGGCTTTTTCACAAAAAGGTTAAAGGACTCTGACCAATGATATGACCAATCAGGATTCCAGAGAACCATGGATGAAGCTAGCTATTTGTCTCCTGAGAAATGATGGACTCAGGGTGCAAAAGGATATATTTTGAGATGTAAGCAATATGGGACTTTGTTTTGTGTATATCTGCATTTGTTATAAGCATTTATTTTTCAAGGTATGACTGTAGGGGAAATGGGAAAGAAATAATGTTTTAAAAAATTAACAAAAAAAGGGAATTAAATGTCATCTTATTTTCCTAATTTTTGTTGCCCAAAATATATATTCACTTTCCAATTCAATCAAAAAAAAATTAAAATACCATGGTTCTTACCCAAACTATATGATGAACTGTATAGATGTCACTGTCACCAACATACACTCGAATGGCCCGGATGGTGAAACCAAATTTTTTTCCTGAACTATGGATCACAATGGGCTGGTGGGGACTTGCAGAAGCTGCTGAGGAGTCTCGACTTGGGGAAGAATCTCGGGAAGAGGAAGGGTCGGAGGACAAGGAATGGGGAGACATTGGACTTCCCAGGGGAGAAACACCAAACATATCTGCAACAAAGAACCCACCTGTCAAAGTCAATCCCAATCATATAAAACATAAATAGCCATAATCATAAGAAATGAACTCTTAGAAGAGGTTTGATTGAGTGATTGATCCAGCCACCCCAGATACACCCGTTTCAATGAAATGGAAGAAAATAGACAATGAAAACATTGAAAACTGGCATTGATCTAAAAAATGTCACTATCAAATGTACCGTATAATTTTGAAACTATTACTATTCATACTAATTTTTTCAACTAATACCTTCAATTTAAAAACAAATTCCCTCTCCTCCCTTAAATATTTTGATAATAATGTACACAAAAATTTTTTTTTATTTTATTTTGGGGCTGTTCCAATGAGCTTCAAGATGTTGGTCTTTTTATTGCTTAATTAAGAGGAAACATGAAATCACTTGTTTTGAAGCAAATCTTACACAATGAGCATTAGACAAGCGACACTAATAGCTGCCAACATTTCAAATTTTAAACTTAGCAACTTTAATAATGTTAATAGTAGGTTTTTTTTTCCTTCCAAACACAAAACAAAGAAAACAACTTAGCAGCAGCTTTAAGTAATGATTTTGAGTATCAAAAGACAGTTGTGATTATATAATTTATCAGGAAGCTCAGAAATACTGGTGCCTATATAAAAGAGTACTTCATTGCCATGGCAATAAAATGACTGGTTTTCAAGGTGTTACTCTTGACACCAATAATCTGATTCCACACAGATGAAAGAAATGGAAATTATTTAAGAAGTGTTTAGTTAATTCTCATATTCTCATTCTCTGTCTCTGTCCCCTTTTCTTCCTTCCTTCCTTCTTTTCTTCCTTCCTTCCTTCTTCTCTTCCTTCCCTCCTTCACTCTCTTCTTACCTTTCTTCACTACCCTTTCAAAAAATACTTTTTTTCCTATAAGCAATAGGACTGGTATCTAGATCTGTGATTTCATTGGGACAGAGAACTCCCAGGTGAACAAACTACTTCTACTAAGATAGGTTGTCATCTTCCCTGCAATTTACAATTTTAGAGAATTGTCTAGAGGCCTGAGAAAAATGTTGGTTTCTCAGGTTCATATAGCCAGTATTTGTCAGAGGCAGAATTTGAATGTAGTTCTCCTTGACTTCCAGGTCAATGAACCACCTTCCCCTTTGCTAGATGATGCTATCTTATATCTTGGTTCTGATTCATTAACTTCTCTGGTCTAATCAGAGCAATATTTTATAGCTGGATTTATGGTTATGGAAATATTCAGGAAGGAATACATTTAAATAGGGCTTTAAAGTTTGTAAAAACACTTTACATAAATTATTTGATTTCATTTCACATGCAACTTAAGGGGCTGAGGAAGAGCAGAAACGGACAGGTAAAATATTCCTAAAGTATCTGGTAAGAGTGTGTGTATGTGTATGTACCACACATACATACATACATATATATACATATATATATATATATATATATACTCTTACCAGACATATATATTTATTTGTGTGTAAATTTATATATGTGTATTTATATACATATTGTATGTATATTTTATGTTTTGTATGATTTCACATGAATAATAGGTATTATGTTGTTTACTTCCTCAATGGCTTTAGGAAGGACTAGGAAAGAATTTTGGAATTCTAAAAATTCTAAAAAAAAATGCAAATAAGAGTATATATGCAATATATATGATATATATATACATTTATTTGTGTGAATGTATATATATATATGAATAGATATTTATAGATACACCTACATATACACTCAAAAAAATTCATTTTCATAATTAAGAAGCAATGTGGTATCACTGGATAAAGTGAAAGATGTGCCGCAGAGGAGACTTGAGTTCAAATTCCATTTCTGACATTCTTACTAGCTGTGCAGCCATGCACAAATTACTAAATTACCTTAAGTTTCCTTGTCTTACAAAATAGAGACACTAAAATCTATATGACCTCCCTCAAATGATTATTGGGAGGCTCAAATCAGATAATACATACAAAGCCTTCTGCAAATCTTCAAATGCCATATAAGTGCCAGTTGTCATTATTATTATTACTGGAAGAAAAGAAAATCTAGATCTCTACTTATCCTCTTTCCCAAACCTTTACAGCTTAAGGTGTCATTCATCACCTGGAATCCCCTTTCTCTCTAGACTAGTCACATCACACCCACCTTTTCTTTCAAGCACCACTACCATTTGCTTGTGGTTTATAGAAACACAGAATTATCTTTTGCAGCTCTGGGAGGATATTTATGACAGCAAACTGAACTTAGAATGAGCATGTCAATGAACTGCAAATAAGGGGATCAGAAAAGCATATACCAAGTTTCTCTCTACATTTGTGTGAATATAGAAAGTGGAAAACATTCTCATCCTATAGAGTCTGTATTATTTCCAATACAAGCCATCTACTAAGTTATTCCATTCCTTTGGCATCTTGTATCTCCTTTATGCCTGGTAAGTCATAAACATTACCACCTCTGTCCTTTCCACCTCTGGAGGTGGAAATACATCAGGGATTTCTACAATTATTCACTGATGATAAAATTAGGCCCTTGAAAAACAGCTCCCTAAAAGAAAACAGTTTCTCCAGATTGTACAAGCATGCAAATATACTGAAGGCAAGATGAGACATCACAGATCAATAAATCAACAAAGGAAAACTTAATTCCCACACTGTCTGATTCATGGTATCACAGTGTTTCCCCACGACTGTTTCCTATTAAAATGAGGAAAATCATCCTTAGTTCCCAGACAAGGATACTGCCAGCTGTTTTGTGACATGTAAAAATGCATCTGTGCAGATCTCCACATGTGAACTGCAAGGATTCACAGTGAGAAAACACAGTTACTCTCATGACATGTTGGTCTAAAACTGACAGGAATTTAAAGGCTTCATTAAAAGGTAGGATCTTGATTCTTTTCCCCCCAGTTGAAGAAAGGAAGGGACACACAAACATAAGGAAATAAGCCACCAAGTGCTCTATGGGAATGACAGGGGTCAGGAGATAAAAAGTTCTGACTCTATTCGTGCCGAAAGAAATCTCACATTTTGATCAGCGTTCCAAATGGGGTAAGAAGGGAGCATGCACAAACCACAAGATTTCATGCTAATAGATTTATCTCTACCTCCTGGGATCATGAGGGACAGAGCACTGGCAGAAAGGGACTTTGTGACTTTCCCAGAGATTTTCTTTTTCTCTGTGCTTTCTAATCGCTGACGAGCCATTTGAGAAGCGGGTTCACTGGATGGCTTTGAGGAATTATCTGTACTGTCCACACACTCGCTCCTTCCATTTATCTGATCCAAATGCTCTGAAAAACTTCCAACTGTACAAAGAAGAAGGGATAAACACATTCAGGAAAACCATAGATTGTGCGATGGCAGGAGAGAGAGAGAGAGAGAGAGAGAGAGAGAGAGAGAGAGAGAGAGAGAGAGAGAGAGCGCGAGAGCTAGAGAGAGGGGGGGGGGGACAACAATAGCTGAGAAACATTCCATCTTGCTAATGGGTTTATAAAATGCCAGGGAAACATTAGAACACAGAACAAGGTGTTGTACAGCAAGGTGAAGGAGGAGAAGAAAGAATAGGAAGGATTCTGCCTTATCCATGGATGAATTTGTCCCCCACTCTGGTAACAATAATTGCACTATAGTAGAAAGGGGCTTAATTTGTGATTTTATTGATATTTGGAATCCCCAGGTGAGAGAACCTCCTCTACCAGTGTAATTGCCATCTAGCCTGCAATTTGCATTCTTAGAGAATTACCTAAGTCATTGACAGAATGACTCATGCAAAGAGGTACAGTCATGATCTTAGACTACTATGTCACAATGACTCTTATAATGGAAAATAATTTCCAATGAAATATTCACATTTTTTATTTTCAAACCCATTCCATGTCATCTGTAAGGAAAACCCTTTTCTGTATCACAAGAAATACTGCTAAAAACCAAACATTTGGATTCTCTGAGGATACATCAAACTCCATAGACTAAACGGAATCTATCATCCTTTCCTCCTATCTTTCCCACAGGAAAGCTGCTTTTCCTTCCTGATTCTCAATTTTTGTTGATGTATCCTTCTGACATGGGATAATCTTGGACTTTTCCTTTTCTCCCATCCCTCATCACCAATCAGTTTCTAACAAATACTGTGGATTTGAGTTCCATCATATGACAACCTACAAAGTTGTCACCAAGGAAGACCTCCTTCCCTCTGTACTCCTATCTGTACTAAAGTAATAGCCTCTACCTATCTAGTGTTGTTTCTAATCTTCCTTACCCCCAAAATAATTTTTCTATTGCATAGTATATCACTTCCATGCTCAAAAAATTTTAGTGGCTCCCTACTATCCATAAAATATAATATAAAATTCTGCATGGAAACCACCTCAGTCTCCTCTTTTTTTCCATTAATGGATACAAACTTCCTGTTCTCTTTCTCCCCCTCATAATTTATAATTTAAGGAAGTCTTTCAAGAATTTCAATTTTTATTTCTCATACAAAAAGGAACAGAATCATATTAGTATATTTGCAGTTTTTTCCTTAAATTATAGAAAGCTTTAAAAAAGACCCTCAGAACATGGCAGATAACAGATTCCTTTATATTAAATGTCAGATGACTTTGAGCATGCCTCTCTGAGTCTAAAGTTATATGTGTGTATACATACACATATCAATATAAACATATACACTTATGTATATACATACATAAATATTTTATTTATTTATTTATGTGTACATATCCCCCTTATCCTAGATTGTCTCTAAAATAGAGAGGGAAATGGTCATTTTTAAATAATTAATGAATTTTAACAAAGAGAAATATTCAACACATTCAGTTATTTCCTAGACTACATTCATCTATCAAGGTGAATAATCTATTGTGACAAGTCCTGGTTTCCTTTTGAAATTACTTAGGACATGAGAAAATAATGTTTTAAAATTTACTTAATCATAACATATGGTCCCATTTTTAAACTGAGGATTTCAGACTTCATTCCCTCATCCTTTGGGTAACAGATGTTTATTGAAGGTCATTTGCTCTCTGCCACCAGAGGTCTCCTTTCTGGGTGTGATATGATAATGTCATGCTGGAGTGGGGTAGAATGGATGGAAGGCTTCAGAAGACAAGGTTACTTAATGTAGACTTGATTTTTAAAAAGGCACATTGTCTGGAGAAGTGACAAATCTTCCAAGTCTACCGAAGGGCAGACCCTCACCTTTTCACTCATAAATTATTATGCTTGGCTGGATTTTTTGCTAATCATTGATAACACTTCCTCTCCTCCACAGAAGGAGTATTCATAATCTTATTTGAATTTCCAGGGGCCACGAAACAAAACTCCCTTGTGGTTATCACCTTGAGGGTACCCAATCCCTATAACTACCTAAAATCATATTAAAACACCCAGCCAAACTAAAAGTGAGAGACAAGTACTTTTTAATTGCTTAGCAGTTGAAAAGAAAACTTGACTAAGAATTATTTATAGGATATTAGATCTAGAGCTACAAAGGACATCAGGGGCCATCTAGTCGGATCTCCTCTTTTTATATATGACCATAGTTCTAGAATTAGAAGAAATCTCATTGGCTATCTAGTTCAACCCTCTGAAGAGCTCATGCTCTCTTTGTTTTCTAAACTTTATTTTTATCTGCACAGTTAATCTATGGGTCTTCCTAGGTGAAGTTTTGCTTACCCACTTATTTTAGTCTGATCTAAGGAAATCATGTGGGAGTCTGGAGCTGAACTATAATCTGCCTTACAATGAATATGGTGTTTTAAGTTTCATTTATTTCCATTTGATCCAATTAAATTAAAGGGCCAATGAAAAAAGATACCTTTATGAGATATAAGCCTTTTTATTTTTTATAAATAACTAAATCAAACTATATTGCTCTTTGTACTTTGTTCAATCTTTATCATTTTTATCTATAATGTATAGTAATAGTTAATTCTGCTATAGCATTTTAAAGCTTTCAAAGCACTTATCTTTATAACATATCTCTGAGGTAGATGCTATCACCTCCATTTTAATTGTTGGGAGGTTTAGAAATGCTAGAATTAGTTTATTGATTTTTTTCAATTTAAATTTTATTAAGGAAACGGAGAAAGAGACTAATTGCTCAAGGTCTTACTGTAAATATGTATCAAAGGCTTAACCTGAATTCAAAGCTTTCTGACTTGGAAACATATAGTAGAATGAATATAGAAACCTACATAAAGAGAGCAACAGACCCAAATATGTATGGATAAATTCAATAAGACTATAAATAGAAGTATGATAAATAACTGCTTTGGGACAGCTAGGTGACACCACAGTATACAGAGTGCTGGGCTGGAGTCATGAAAACTCGTCTTCCTGAGTTCAAATCTGGCCTCAGACACTTATATCTGTGTGGCCCTAGACAAGTCACTTAATCCTGTTTGCCTTAGTTTTGTCATTTGTAAAACGGGCTGGAGAAGAAAATGGCAAATTTCAGGATCTCTGCCAAGAAAACCCCAAATGAGGTCCCAACGAGTTGGAAACAAGTGACATCAAACAATTGCTTTATCATATATTAACTTAAGAATTTTTTGTAGCTATCCCACATCTTAATCAACAGAATGAAGAATATAAGACTAGGATATTGTAACTGCAATAAATGCAATATTTTTCTTGTAATTGATATTAGATAACATTATAGAAATCAGTAAGAAGAGACCCTCAGAACATCAAATATAAGGGATTCATTAATAGTTTTAATTAGCCAGTGGATTTGGACATCTCTATGACAATGGATTTTTATTTTAATTTTCCATTAACATATTCAGATTCAAAATCAACTGGACAATGGGGAAAAAAAGAGCAAATATTCTGTACATACTCAGGTACTGGAAAACAATATTAGGGTTTCTCTGTGTTTGTGTCTCCTTCCTCCATGTGTGTGTGTTTGTGTGTGTGTGTGTGTGTGTGTGTGTGTATCTCTGTGTCTTTCTGTCTCTCCCTCTCTGTGTCTCTATCTATCTCTATCTTTATGTATGTTTCTGTCTCTCTCCTCTTTCTCTTTCTCCCTCTTTTTTCTCCTCATTCCCCTTCCAGCCTTTCAACTTTACCTATTTAATTTATATAGCACTGGATAGGAGATTTACTTTTTTGTCTACTGACAGTAGATAGTGTCACCTTAATGTTCTCTAAATGTCAAATCTCTGTGTGTGTGTGTGTGTGTGTGTGTGTGTGTGTGTGGTGTATGCAAACATGCACGAGATGGTAGAGCCATATAAAAATCAAGGAATTTAATTTTATGACAGTCACGGTCGTCTGATTCTCTAATTATCCTTGGCAATGAGTAGCTGAACTCATCTCCATTCTGGGCAGCCCTTCAGGTCTTTGATTATTTTTAGTGTGGGTATGGGGGAGAGAAAGAAAGGGACTAAGAAATAAGGTAGTTTTAATCAATTAATCTAAATGCATGGCAGGGCTTGGGATGGATATTTTCAAAATTATGAAAGTGATCAATCAAAACCCTGAGACTCTCTTCTTCTCCTCCCCATTCCTATTACTCAGTAGGACTGACAGGGCAAGAGGTAATAAGCAACTTACACATTAAGAATCAATTATAAACAGATGTGAATATATAGTATAAAATAAAGTGGTAAAATATGAAAATAGTAAAGATTCATTTGAATGGTTTGAGAAATAAAGGCTTAGTAATAAGGACAGAAAAAATTAACAATCATTAAAAAAAACTACCAATGTTTGAAGATATCCAGCAAAAAAGAGGGAAGAAAAGAACTGAAGAGGATAGGGTTATAAGTTCATAGAGTCAAAGATTTAGAAGGAGAAGCCGCTTATTTTATAGATGAATTAACTGAAGTCTTGGAAGTTACATTCTTGTACAAGATCACATAGGCAGTAAGCAGTAGTAGTAGAATTTGAACCTCTAATTTCAGAGTTATTTCTCTTTCTATTCTGCCATACTGGATAATTTTAGATTCTTAGAAGGATGGGTTATCAAGTTCTCCTTCACTCATAATATTAATATATAGAATTGGTTAATTAGACTATCTCATTAAATATAATCAACCCAGGAATACTTTTCTTTCTTCAATAGACCTGTTCAATAAAAGCACAAACTCCCTAAGTGCAGGGTTTGTTTGTTTGTTTGTTTCTTTTTGCCTGAGGAAATTGGGGTTAAGTGACTTGCCCAGGGTCACACAGCCAGGAAGTGTTAAGTGTCTGAGATTTGAACTCAGGTCCTCCGGACTTCAGGGCTGGTGCTCTATCCACAGCACTACCTAGCTGCCCCACACTTATTTCATTATTACCTTTGTCTCGTTAGTCCTCCACAATTCTAGAACATAGAAGGGACTTGTTAAGTGTTTGAGAAATTGAACTGAATTGAACATTATATGTGAATCAAGTTATTTTAAAATTGTAGTACGTAGCTTTGTTGCTGTTGCCCATCTTTTGTTTTTGAAGAAGAGCAGTGACATCACAAGGTAATGTCTTAACTTGTGTGGATTGGATTTAAGTGAGGCTGAATTGTATCATTAGCCTCATTCTCTCTTCTTGAGTCATAAAAGCCCAGTGGCAAGGCACAAGTCAAGATGACTAGGATGGCCCAGGATGCAGTGGACGACCGTGACATTTGTGATACCTGACCAAACTCTAAGTGGTCCACAGCACCAGCTTCAGCCAACTTCATAGGTCACTGAAACAATGTGTTTCATCATCTCGTTCCATGTGGGGAACAAGTAGGGAAAAGTTATTCCCCTCATTCACCAATGAATTTGAGGGCCATCGATTATGCTCAACCTGGTTTAGCCTCTCTGCTGAGACCAGGGTTTTCCTCTCTAGTTAGGTGCTTCTAGGAGCAAAGGATTTCAAGTTATAAAGGACCTTAGAGACTACGTATCCCATGCCCCTTCTTTTTTGTTATAGATGAGGAAATGAAGACTCGGTCTCACTATGCTCAAGGATATAGCTTTAGAGGTAAAAGAGATTTAAGAGGCTATTACAAATAATGCTTGCTGTTGATTTTAGAGAAATACTTTTCATCAATTTAAGGAAAATCCATTTATACCAAGTGTTTTTAATAGAAATGAGGGTTGAACTTTACCAAAAAAATTTTTCCTGAATCTATTAATATAATTATATGATTAAAAAAACCTTTTCTTATTGATATAATCAATTATGTTGATATTTTCCTTATGTTAACCATTGCATTCCTCGTACAGATTCTATTTAATGATAATGTACAATCTTTATAATATATTGCTGTAATCTTTTGGTTACTATTTTATTGTGAGTTTTTGCATCCATATTCATGAAATTGATCTATGATTTTTTTTTTCTGTTTTCACTCTTGTTGGCTTAGGTATCAATATCATATTTGTTCCATAAAAGGATTTGGTAGAAATTTCCAAATAATTTATTTAACATTGGAATTAGCTGATCTTTAAATGTTTGATTGAATTCACTTGTAAAATTATCTGGTTCTGGGGCTCGTGCAGGACACTTATATTGCATATAAATATTAAGAGTTTATAATATTTTAAAAAGATAGCCACACTTGGGTCTAGTTCTTTGTATCCTATTTTATGAGGTACATTAATAAGTCAGAATGTATCCAAAAGGGCAATCAGGATGCTAAAGGGACTCAAAACAATGCCATGAAGACTAGGCAGGGAAACTAGAGATATTCTGTCTCCAGAGAAAATAAGTAAGAAGGGAGGGAGGGGGGTAATGTATGTATTTGACTGTTGTCTTCAAATATTTGTAAAAGAGAAATTAGACGTGTTTTACTTGGCCTTAGAAACACACACACACACACACACACACACACACACACACACACACACACACACAAACAAAAAAAAAACCTCTCCCTGTTCTGGTACTTTTTCTGCAAATTATAATCAAATTGGGGAACTGCCTGGATTAATTAGCTAATTCCAGAGATTAAGTGACTAGCTCTGGGTCATATAATCAGTATGTATCAGAGACTCAAATCCAGATCTTCCCAGCTTCCAGACCAGTCTCTATTCACTATGCCATACTATTTCTCTCAACAATCAGACACTTCAGTGACTTCTGAGATCCTCTTTTCAACAATATAGACAGCAGCTCCTCTATAACTTTGAGAGGTGACATTCAAGAGTGGTTGAAGTTTTCACCACATTGCTTCTAACTTGGAGATACAATTTTTTGAATGTTAGGTAGGCAGTTCCTTAAAGGAAAGATCTACAGTGAATCACTGGGCCCATAGCTGAGACCTCTCCAAGTAAGCTAAGAGATGCTAGATCTTGTACCTGTTGAGAACCCAGGGCTGTGGCAATAACAACCAGAAAGCAATTCCCTGACTCTGGACATCTCCAAGGCAGATACTTGATGGGTATTTGGGAAACACTATAGAGAATCTTCACATGATGATCTCTGATGACCTTTTTAATTCTAAGTGGCTATGACTTGATGGAAAGCAATAAGGCCTTTATCAAGATCTGTATTTTATGAGCAGAGCCAAGGATGTATTGTGGGATCTAACATCATCTATAAGATCCTAAACTAGGAAAAAAAAAAAACTTATTAATGAATGAGTTACCATTTAGGTAGCAAATTCCTTTGTTTTTGAAAGCCTCTAAATTAAGGCTGAATTAGCAATCTGTCGAAGTGATTGTACAAAGGAGTTAAACAACAGGTGGAAGTTGGAACAAATGATCTTTAAATTGCCTTCCTATTCTAAGTATACCGTAAATGGCATTTCCTACAAATTAGACCTTTCTTGATTGTGCCCACCTCTTCTTTCCCCTGCCAGTTATCAATACTCTATTTTGTAAAGTTAAAGACCCCTTCTCTTAGCATGTAAACTCTTTGGGGCAAGGATTTTTTTTTTGGTATCCTGAGCCATTAAGCCCAGAGCCTTGCATATAGTAGGTGTTCCATAAATACTGATTAAATTTAATTAAAGGGACCTATAGAGTCTATGGGCAAATTTGCAATCAAATTCTATTTGAACAATCAATCATATACTCTATCAAGGTTGACTTCCAATTTTTTAAATTTAACATTTAATATTAATTTTTCATTAAAATTAATGTCACCTATGAAAATTAAAGCCGCGCCTTCAAGATTAAGGTAACCATGCTTCAGTATTATATCAAAGAAAACTGGTGAAGATGATTAGGTAGGGTGGGAGTGACATGGAATTGTCTATCATTTAAGAGGCCCTTAATGAAGCCCAGTAACGAGGTAATACCTTGTCCAAGGCCAACCTGGAGAGCCTGAAGGCAAAGAAACCACTTCCTAACCAACCGGATGGTATTAGATTGACAGAAACCTCAAAGTCAAACTCCTTACCAGAGAGTGTAGAGCTGCTAATGGTGCTGGCTGGGGTTGTGACTTCAGGTTCATCTTGGGCATTCTCTTCAGATGGAAGTGCTGGCTTCTCAGGTTCCTCTCGAGATTCTCTAGCACACACAGTTGGTTCACTTTGTTCTCCCTCAGTCGAAATAGCCAGTTTGGGAAGCAATCCCGAACTGAGTCTATGTCTGTTACTCTCCGTGTCAGAGGAGTTAGATGTAGATAATTGTTGCCTTAAATTATGAGAGAGAGAGAGAGAGAGAGAGAGAGAGAGAGAGAGAGAGAGAACGAAAACAAATGAGAGAACACAAGAACAAAAAAAAAAAAAAAGATTTGTTAAAATAATATCAATTCTGGAAGAGATCAAGAGAAAAAAAAACCCACCACAACTAGGAGATTTGGAGGAATGATTGATATTTAGACCAGCCAGGAATAGTAGCCACTTACTGTATAATGGTTTTTTGTTTGTTTGTTTTCCTGAGGCAATTGGGTTTAAGTGACTTGCCCAGGGTCACACTTAGGTCTTTCTGACTTCAGGGTTGGCACTCTATTCACTGCATCACCTAGGTGCCCCGTGAAATGTTTTTAACAAGCCTTTCTACCTACATTTCAGAATACTCCGAGCTCCAACTCAATGTCTCCACAGATGGCAGAGCTGTACTTTTGGTTTTATCTCCTGGGTCTTCTTTCTCTTCTCCAGGATTCCGAGTTATTCGATCTATACTGCTAAAAACCTAAGAAGGAGAAAAGTTTTCAATCATTATTAATTCATTCTTGGTGTTCTAATTTATTTAGATCTTTCTTTTCTATGAGACATTATGACTAAATTCTGAATTATAGGAATCTATGTTCAGAAAGTGCTTTCCAAATGCTTTATGGTCCTCTCTGCTGTAATGCAGGGTCAATGAATAACCTTGTTGTTGTTATGAATTCAATTCCTCTCATCATTTCCCTGTATGAATGTTGTGTCTACAAACAAAATCCATAAATGTTTGGAGTTTTTAGATCAGAGGATCAATGCACATCTTAGATTACTTTTTAACTATAAAGTCTATCAAAAAAAAAATCTGAGAGAGAGAGATTTAATGGCCACCAGTCAGGGGTCAGAAGCAGAAAAATGATTTGACTGTGAAGAAAAGAAAAAATAACTTTCTTCAAAGATTTAGGAAAAAAGACATTATGTATTTTGGTCATAAAAAATCAGTGGTTTTTGTTAGCTTACAAATCATACATATAGACCATCAACTTTGCGCACTGTGACAAGGAGGCACCTGCAGAGATAAAGCTTGTCCATCCTAAGAGATCTCAGATTGCCTCTGGATAGCCATCACCCTCCCATAAGGATGGGCAAATGTCACAAAAGAGGAGATTAAGAAAGCTGAATCAATCCACAGGGTTCCACTTGGATCCACTCTATTAGCTTGTAGCAATTTTCAGCCATTCTGTAACAAAGAACTGGTGGGAGTAGGGATCAGTGATGAGTATGGGGGTTGCATATGCTAGGGAAGAAAGTTGTAGCAGAGTGGGGGACAGGAAGACAGTACTAGTTACTGAGATGAAGGCAGCAGGGAAAAAACTTCATCTGGGAGACAGCTCTGACAAGCTTTTGCCAAAGTTTAAGCTCAACTCCCAGATGTGGCTCCAAGATTGATTCAATTTCTTTATTCCATTCCCTGTAAATGACTAACATGACAGTGACCTCTTTTTTATTTAACATATATTAACTTCTTGCTAGAAGGAACCATTTGCCATAATCTTATTTTATAAATAGGGAAATGAAGTACAGAGTGAAGATGATTCGCTCTGGATCATACTGACAGTGATAGAGGTAGAATTTGGCCAAATCCAGCATTTTTCCACTTGCCTCTACTGTTGTGAAATTGTTTTTGTTGTGTCTGACTAAACCCATTCCATTGAGGTTTTCTTGACAAAGATATTGCAATGGTTTGTTTTTTCCTTCTCCTGTTCATTTTATAGATGGGGAAACTGAGGCAAGCAAGAGTAAGTGACTTGCCCAGGGTTGCACACATCCAGTGTCTGAGGCTGCATTTGAACTTAGGAAGGGGAACTTTCTTGACTCAAGCAGAGCACTTTATCCATTGCAACCACCTGGGTCCCCTACTTTTTTTTTTTTTTTTTTTAACACAAAAAACATTGGGCTTACTCTATTGCAAGGGACATGCACAAGATTTATAAAGGAGAAGAAGGCATGAATGGGATGCTATCAGCACCAGAAGATGGGTCACATACCTAGGAGAGCATGGAACTACTGGAGTATAATGGAGTATTATTGGAGTATCTACATTATTAGCTAATTTTGTGGCTAATTTGTAGCTAATTTTATAAAAGGCAGAATAAACTCTGAAAGTACTAAGTGCTACATAGAAGCTAAGCCAATTCATTTGTAATGCTGATGGCTGAATCTATAGAACTGGAAAGTTACTGGTTAAACCTGGATTTTGACTTCAAGCCTAATCACTACACCTCCAGATAAAAGGTTGGTGTGTCCTAGAGACCCCTCCCTTTTCTCTATCATTTCTCTTCTCCCCTAGCTATGGATACACAGCAGCAAGGATTCTTTTCCTCAGCAGATCTCTCCAAGTCTTTTCAGAATTCAACAACAGATCTCAATTCTCCTTGAATCAAAAGGCAACTCTCCAGGTGGTCTTGGACTCTCCTAGAATCATTTCATATAATCCACTATTCTCAGGTTCCATTACACTTCAGCTTATACTTGCTTCTCCAAAACCACTGATCTCACTTACAGACTATCACTTCTCTCCTGAAATGCCTCTTTACTATGTAAAACTCGCCTCTTTTATGAAATAACTCCACAGGTTCCCAATCAGCTCACATTCCCTCTTATTTAAAAAAAAAAAAAAAAAAAAAAGCCCTTATTTAGATTGGAATCACAGGGGCAAAGATACTTCAGAAATATTTAACGGGTGAGGAAACTGAGACCAAGAGAAGTCAATCAATCAATAGTGAAATCAATAATAAAAAAGCAATAAGCATTTTTAAAATGCCAACTAAATGCCAGACTCTCAGCTAAGAGCTAGGGATGAAAAGAAAGGCAAAAAGTCCCCAATCACCTCCCCCATTCTGAAAAAAAAAAAAAAAAAACAGCCCAATTCTGCTCAAGGAATTTGTAATTTAATGCACTTGCTTAGGAAATAGAACTTTGGTTGGCTAACTATAAATTCAGATTTATTTCTACTGTGCCATATTTCTGGAAGGAACATGGAAATCATATAATCTACTTCCTTCATTTTATAGATAAGAAAATTGAAGTTCAGAGAAGGTAATTTGAGTAAATTATCCACTCTCAGAGTTTTGGTGTTGTCATGCTTAAGATGTATATGGTAGACTTATACATAAATATTTTAAAAAATGATTCTTAGGCATGGCTTTTTATTTAAACTGAGGTCCTCTGGCTACAGATT
Organism: Antechinus flavipes; assembly: GCF_016432865.1. Lineage (NCBI taxonomy): Eukaryota > Metazoa > Chordata > Mammalia > Dasyuromorphia > Dasyuridae > Antechinus > Antechinus flavipes. The sequence goes on along the minus strand of NC_067398.1, from coordinate 152,024,830 downwards.
CACAATGCTCTTCTCAGTGTATCATGAATAAATGATCATATTAGCGCATTTCTATTACTTGTGTTTATACTCTTCATAATCACTATTTTTAAAAAATTAGATAAGTTCAAGGCCTTTTTTTCTTATCAGTCCCAATGACACTGGCTATTCAACTATGGACATCCTTTGGACTCTGGCAAATCAAGGATAAGGAATGATGGTTTCAGAACCAGTGCTAAAGCCAAAACTAATAAAAGCACACCGAGTCATTTTCTCAATCTCACCAGCCTATAAGTGACTCTGGAAACAAACTATGAACAGTTCATATTTATATAGTGAGGCAGAACAAGTAAGTGTTCTCATCTCCAGAAACACAAGGCATATATATATATATATGCCCATTTTTTTAGATGGAGCTTTGCATTTCTGGAGATGAAGATACCTGACTGCTGTGCCTCAATGAATGAGAGTGAGAAACCACTGTAGGAAAAGTAGCTCAATGTACACAATACACACAGGTATGTGTATATGTGTATATATGTATATGTGTATATATATATATATATATATATATATATTTATATCTACAAAACTATAGATAACTATATATAACCATATATATTTAAATAAAAACTTATAAAACTTTATATAAAATTATTTTTTCCTGAGGCAATTAGGGTTAAGTGACTTGCCCAGGGTCATACAGCTAGGAAATATTAAGTGTCTGAGACCAGATTTGAAGTCATTTCCTCCTGACTTCAGGGATGGTGCTCTGTCCACTGCACCACCTAGCTGCCCCTTGACTTACTTTTGAAAACCTGTGGGAACATGAAGAAAACTGCCGTATTTCCAAATTAAAATCTTCATCATTAGTGTCATCTTCTTCTTCTGTTTCCATATGGTGATATTTCTCTGATCGAGCTAAAGAAAAATAGAGGACAGTCAAGGTCACTTAGAACCCCATTTTACATAAGGCAATTATTGTATTCTATTAAAGATTTTATCCACAGGTATGTAGAAGTAGGAGTAGCCAAATGTTTTATTTATAGACGTAGAAACTGAGGTTTAAAGAGACTTGTCCAAAATTACACCTGTAGAAAACAGCAGAGCTGGGATTTGAACCTGACATCTTGGATTCCCATTAGAACATATTGCCCTTCAGAAGGCTTCTGCTGCAATATTAAACACCTGGATATTTCTTTATACATACACCATTCACGTACATATTTTTTTTACTTTTAAAAATATATTTAATATTTTCCACCAAATACAAATAAGCAAAAACAATTGTTAACAAACATTATTCCAAAAAATATTTTGGAGTTCCAAATTCTATCTCTTTTTCTCATAGAGAAAGCAAGCAATTTGATACAGATTATACATGTGCTCATGCAAAACTTATTTCCACGCTAGTCATATTATATTCACTGATATTTTAAGATAATACATACTATCGAAGTAACTTGTGTCGTCTTCTGATTCTAGCTGTGGAATGAATTCAGCCTTCTGTCTCAGCAAACTATTCCAGTCCAGGGAACGAAAAAACTGGTGTTGCTTTACTTCATAGGCACCACCTGGGGGAGCACGAGAGAAAATGAGGATATTAAAATGCTTAAGGCAGATAGGATGGGAGATTTATATGGAGAGAGGGAGGTAGGAAAGGGAGGAAAAGGAGAGCAAAGTGAGCTAGAGTCAGCTTTGACATACTCATTCCATCATCAGGACCAAAGAAAATAATTCCCTTGAACAACTGTCAGGGAGATATTTGATTACTTCAGTAATTGTACCATGTGTTCAATTTTTCCTTTGTTAATTTTTCCTATTACTTCCCCCCACTTTTTTTTTCATAAATTGATGATGTAGTTTCTAAAAACCACATTATGGTGAACCTGAGGAAGTAGGCTTGTAGTCCCCATAAAGACATTATCATTATATAAAAATAAATAAAAAAGAAAAAAAATTCTAGAGGAGAAATTTGCTATGACAGTGATATTTCCTAGAGTAAAACAGATAACAATGATGAGTTCTTTTTTGAATGATAACAAATTTGTAATGTAATTCCACTGGATTACATATGTAATTAGGAAGGAATTAGTGTCTATGGAGTATGAATTCTTAAGTCAGAAATAGCTGAATTTGCTTTATGGATTCATACAGCATGAGACTAAAATCCATCAAATTTGTAAAGTTGTATACTTCTTCATGCCAACAGAGCATAACGGCACAATTTGGGAAAACAATGTTCTGTATATTCAGTTCATGATTCAAAAACTTGCCATTTTAAGGGTATACTTGGCCAGAAACATTTAAAATATGTACATAATATATAAAAAGAAACCCTCATATTTGTAATGGATTCACAAAGCTCAGCTAGTCTACCTCTCTGCCTCTAGCAAAAGCATGAATGAAGATAGCTTATCATTGCTCCTAAGTGGCCACCTAGGGAGACCCGAACAATGGTTTCATTGTTCATACCATAGAGAGTCTCCTTTACATGTAATACTAATGTTTCCTTATTATAATCCGAACCTAGAGCTTCTTATTCTTAACTGACAACCAAAATTCTTCTTTGTATTACCTGCAATCTTCCCTACTTACAAGTTAAACCTCATTCTACTTGGAGATTTGGTCTTAACTCCTGGAGAAAATAGCTGCATATTCTGTCTTGCTGGGATTACCATGGGGAAGGCCACAATATAAATTTTAAATGAAAAGAATTGGAGAGGGAGACAACCATTTAATGTACATTCACCAAGTTAGAGACTACATGGAGAAAGAAGTATAGCAGTTTAGAGATCCAAAAGTTTATGGGAGACACAGTTCAAGAAAGGAATCAGTTGTAAAACACATGGCTACACATGGACCCACACAACACCATATACCAAGATAAGATCAAAATGGGTCCATGACCTAGGCATAAAGAACAAGATTATAAATAAATTAGAGGAACATAGGATAGTTTATCTCTCAGACTTGTGGAGGAGAAAGAAATTTGTGACCAAAGATGAACTAGAGACCATTACTGATCACAAAATAGAAATTTTTGATTATATCAAATTAAAAAGCCTTTGTACAAACAAAACTAATGCAAACAAGATTAGAAGGGAAGCAACAAACTGGGAAAACATCTTCACAGTCAAAGGTTCTGATAAAGGCCTCATCTCCAAAATATATAGAGTACTGACTCAAATTTATAAGAAATCAAGCCACTCTCCAATTGATAAATGGTCAACGGATATGAACAATTTTCAGATGATGAAATTGAAACTATTACCACTTATATGAAAGAGTGTTCCAAATCACTATTGATCAGAGAAATGCAAATTAAGACAACTCTGAGATACCACTATACACCTGTCAGATTGGCTAAGATGACAGGAAAAAATAATGATGAATGTTGGAGGGGATGTGAGAAAACTGGGACACTGATGCATTGTTGGTGGAGTTGTGAACGAATCCAGCCATTCTGGAGAGCAATCTGGAATTATGCCCAAAAAGTTATCAAACTGTGCATACCCTTTGATCCAGCAGTGCTACTACTGGGCTTATACCCCAAAGAGATACTAAAGAAGGGAAAGGGACCTGTATGTGCCAAAATGTTTGTGGCAGCCCTGTTTGTAGTAGCTAGAGACTGGAAAATGAATGGATGCCCATCAATTGGAGAATGGCTGAGTAAATTGTGGTATATGAATGTTATGGAATATTATTGTTCTGTAAGGAATGACCAACAGGATGAATACAGAGAGACTTGGAGAGACCTACATGAACTGATGCTAAGTGAAATGAGCAGAACCAGGAGATCATTATACACTTCGACAACAATATTGTATGAGGATGTATTCTGATGGAAGTGGATTTCTTTGACAAAGAGACCTAACTGAGTTTCAATTGATAAATGACGGACAGAAGCAGCTACACCCAAAGAAAGAACACTGGGAAACGAATGTGAATTATTTGCATTTTTGTTTTTCTTCCCGGGTTATTTTTACCTTCTGAATCCAACTCTCCCTGTACAACAAGAGAACTGTTCGGTTCTGCACACATATATTGTATCTAGGATATACTGCAACATATCTAACATATATAGGACTGCTTGCCATCTTGGGGAGGGGGTAGAGGGAGGGAGGGGAAAAATCGGAACAGAAATGAGTGCAAGGGGTAATGTTGTAAAAAAAAAAATTATCCTGGCATGGATTCTGTCAATATAAAGTTATTATTAAATTAAATAAAATAAAATATTAAAAAAAACACATGGCTACAAAAGGCTGTAAACCAATGGACAAAGTATAGGCAAAAAGCAAGAGGAGCTAAAGGTCCTAATGCAAAAGGCAAATTTGATCTCACAGCTATCATTGAGACTTTCCTTTTGATATATGAATAAATAAAAGGGGTAGTTAAGAAGGCATATTCATGTGAAGAAATATATTGTGATAAAGACATGTTTCTGAAGGACATCTGATTGAAGATTAATGGAGATAGAAGGAGAAACAATTTTATCATTGGAATATATTACAGACTACTTGGATTGAGGGAGAAAAATAGATGAGGCACTGAGAAATATCAAAAGTCTGGCAAAGACTCATTATAATATAGCCAATAACTCGGACATTTGAACTCATGAAGATGAGTGTTCCTATTTTAAGCCTAGTGTTCTATCCACTGTGCCACCTTGCTGCTTTACTTTAATGCCTCCCTCATTTAAATCCTGTATTTTCATGCTATGTTCATTTTTTCCCCAATTTTTTCTCTCATGGTTCTTCTCTCTTTTTCTTATTATTTATGAATTCATAAAGATTCATAAAGAACATGATTCATAAAGAAATGTATATTCAAAGAATTAATGTACATATATAACCAGAAAAAAAGAAAACAATAAAAAAAGAAAAAAAAACTTTAATGGCTTGGGGAGTGTGAAGGTATATATTTGAAGATAGTGAAAAAACCAAAAGATTTAAATAGACATTTAAAAAATAATAAAATTAACTAAGTGGCAAAATTCTGGCAAATAATCAAGTGCCATACATTTCACTCAAGGACAACTGGCTTCATCAGGATCCAGGGCTTCTGAATTATCTCTGAATTATAACCAAAGAGGGGTTTTTTTTTTTTTTGGTTGTTTTCAGTTGACCTGGTCTCCTAGGAGTCTCCCACTGAGACATTCCTTTGACTCAGGGGCATGTGGGAGGTCAGGCAATTATCATTGTCCTTGATTCTTTCCATTACTGAGGAGGAAAGAATGAAAGGACAAATTAAGAGAAAAATTAAAATTATAAAATACTACCAAATAAAATTAAATGCCATAGAAAAACAACCATGTTAAACCATGAAAAAAAAAAGCAAACTTCACTGCAAGAACCCAACATTACTACTCAAAGAAGAGAGTTTTGTGTTCGCAGCATATTAGAAGTTCAAAAGCAGTTGAAGTAGGTCAATCCCCAACTTCTAGCTTTCTAATTACACTGAAATCTTATGGTGCTGTGACATTAAATTTCTTCCGTGCCCATGGTTTTTCTCTCCTCTTGTGGAAATTTCTAAAACATCCATTATATTCTTCACACCCCTTTTCTCAGCTACTCCAGTCTCTCAGGCAAATGTGCATTTACACATTTCATGGTGCATTATTTTGCCAGCTAAATATGCATTAAATACACGATGCTGCCCTCTGAAGCAGGGCAGCAAGCCTTCGGGACAAGCAGCAGGTAGCGTTCAGCAGCACCCTACAGGGGCTCATCACACAGCCACTGTCTGTTTTGCAGTGTTCCTGACAACACTAAAAGCTAGGTCTGGATATTTCAAATGTCTCTTTTGGACTTCCGTTAAGGATTAGCTCTTCAAACTGTCAAACCCTGAAAAGATCCAAAGTATCAGTCATAGAGATGAAGAGAAAAAACAATCCAGGAGCACATGGATATATATGATTGTGTTGACCAGCAAACCCATACTGTATGTCAAATCCAACCCAATCAAATTAAAGTAAGAAAAAGGACATGGCAACTCCACTTTCCAAGGGTACTCTAGGGTGAAGGGGGCTTTTAAAGTCTGTTTTTGGAAATACATTTGTGCCCACTCATTCACTCTTTTTTTTTTAATGGAAGAGAAAGAGAACATAGACAGATAATTGTATTTGATGTAGAACAATCTTCAATTAACAATACTTATATATCTCTTAAAATCCATTTATGGATGTGTCATTCAGATGTGAAAGTTACTTTGGACTTTGAAACTTATGTATTTGTTTTTTACATATCACAATCAATTCCAGAGAATCTATCCCTATTTTGATCTTTCCTTTGTAACAAAGAAAAAAGTTAAGGAAAACTGACTGACATAATGATAGTGTGCTGTTATTATTCCCATTTTTCTTGATAAGCATATTGAGACTGAAAGAAGGTATGTATGAAAGAAGGATCACACAGCTTAAAAACTGTACTAAAAAAGGGATTGAACAAAGGATTTGAACTTTGGACTTCGCGATATGTAGTCAACATTCTAACATGCTATTTAAGTGCATCTAAAAAAAATAAATAAATAAGCTTTCTGGCTCTTAGCCCTATCCACAATCCAGTTCTCAGACAAGATTGTATAATATTTATCCCTATTTTTCAGACTTTTAAATCTTTTGTTGTTGTTCAGTCATCACGCCCATCCCTCTGTGACCCTATTTCAAGTTTTCTTGGCAGAGATTCTGAAGTATTTTGACATTTCTTTCTTCAAATCATTTCATAGATAAGTAGACTTAAGTGACTTGGGTAGGGTCACACAGCTAGTACCTGTAGGAAGTTGAATTTGCACTCAGTACTTTCTGACTCCAGGCCTAGTAGTCCATTCATTGCCCCACCTAGCTGCCCCCAAATGAAATCTTACTAAAGATCATTTCAGAAAAGGAAATGACCGATTGCCTAAGACAGTGAGGGGAAAGAGTAAATCAGAGCACTGGGTTTCGAGTACTATGGGTACTTGCCAGTTGTGTGATGCTGAGGTGAGTCCCTTAATTCCTCTGAGATTTGAACTCACAAATGTGAGTTCTTCTGACTCTAACTTCAGTTCTCTATCCACTGTACTACCAAGCTAGAGATATAGAAAACTGGCAACACAATAGTCAGCAGGCTTTCTTCTCACTAATTTCTTTTTATCTCCTTAACCTCAAAAGCCTGTGCTTTTAATCTTCCTCCTCAGACCACAGTGTGAATACCAATGATAAGATAGCGTATTCCTTCCCCAGGCTCTCATTTTCTAGTAATTAGTTCAAGTACCAATCACCTCACCCAAAGTCTGTGGGAAGTAATTTGCTGGGTCTGATTACTTGTGAGCTTGGGAAAAGGGGGTGATGCCTTGAACTGGACCAGTTAGTTCTACTTCCCCTAGTTCAAGTGATTCCTAAAGCTCATGGCTTTCAGGAGGGGGAGAGCTCTGTGTGCTGAATAGGTTTATCTTGAGATAAGACTCTGCTCTTGTTTACAATAAGAGTAGCTTCTGTTTCATACCAAAAAAAAAAAAAAAAAAAAAAAAAAAAAAAAAAAAAGCTCTCCTTTTACAAACTGCTCTGAGTCAGCAAAAAAGGAAAAAAAAAATTCCCACAACCCAATACACAACAATATCCCTAAACATCGTTGCTATAATGAGTTGTCGTCATGTTCTACATCCACTAACAGATGTTTCCCATGCAAAACAAAACACAAACAAAAGCCTCACCGTGTTTCACGTAGATGTTATTTCTTGCATATTAGCAAAAATTAAAACAAGTTATACCCTAACCTGTTCCCAGTCTCTCCAGAGGATTCTGCCGGAGGAGCAGCGTAATCAGATCCTGGGCATCGGGAGGGGGGGCTTCATCTTTTTCAGGCCAATTGATTTCATCTATAAGAAAAATAAACATTTTTTTATTTGAATGACAGTGACATACTGCAACATATCTAACATATATAGGACTGCTTGCCATCTAGGGGAAGGGGTGGAGGGAGGGAGGGGAAAAATCGGAACAAAAGCGAGTGCAAGGGATAATGCTGTAAAAAATTACCCAGGCATGGGTTCTGTCAATAAAAAGTTATTATAAAATAAAATAAAATATATTAAAAAAAAAAAAAAAGAATGACAGTGACAGCAATGACCATCTCTGGCAGACCCAGGACAGGGAGTGAAGTATGTATCTGGGGGAAGCCCTGTTAGGATTTCATTCAGTTTCCTCTGTGCATCTACCTTTTTTACAGAACTACTGGTTACCTTCATATTGATAATAAAATAATACATGCCTCAATTAAATTCAGGTTAGTCTTTTGTTTTATTTTACCATCAGATGCCTCTTGAAATCTCATGAATCCAGAACTTACTGAATTGGAAAAATAAGGGCTTCCATACAAACAGGCTTTCCCTATCCCAAATCCTGATGTGACACTTATTCCACAGAGCTTTCAGCATTTAACAGAGCAAGGGTGGTCAGCTTTTCTGGGGAAAAAATTCTAAGAGCAAAAGATAGCCAATTTCTGAACTCACTCTAACAAAAACTGCTCCAAAAGCATGTTTTATGTTCTTTTCACAACAACAAAAGAATTAGGTGAAAAATACACAAGAAACATAGAAGTTTAAAGATGTGTGTGTGTGTGTGTGTGTGTGTGTGTGTAGATTCCCAGTACTTAAGAGAGATACTCAAAATAATCATAATTAAAGTATTTAAAATTTTGTCATGAATATTGTAATATTTTCTACATCTTAAAAGGCACTTGCCTGAAGATATGTGTGCGTGCCTGTGTGTAAGGAAATGCAATAAAAAAATGAGTTATTTCTGCATGTGTCTGCCTCTAGCTTCCACTGCCTGCAGTTTAAATCTGATTTGGAAAATAAAACATGAATATGCATCTCAGCCGTAAGGCATGGAGAACAAAGCCAGCATTTGCCACTTGTGTTAATTAAACAGTTGATTCCCCTTGCCACTCAGGCCTTGGTATATCACATCAGAAAAACAGCACAGTTATAAATCCATAAACAGCTAGGATATTGTTTAAAAAAAAAAAAAGGGTCATACACTGCGGGCAACCCACAAATCCACTTCATTAAAGTTTACAAACATGCCTGGCTTACAAAGTCAGAGACAGAGACTAGTGCTGGGATTACTCCTCTCTCTTCCTCACATACAGAAAAACAGGGTTTATTTTCTTCCCTCTTCTTTCTACTGCTGTCATTGGATCTGGTAACATAGTATGGAAGAGAATGGCAGATAATATGGTAACTGATATGTCAGATAAACTTCTGGCATACATAGAGGCCATCTATATCTCTGCATCTGGGAAATTTATGGAAACAGCAGGTAGAGGAGTGAAAAATTCTGTTTAATTATCATTTAGTTTTGCCACAAGCTGCATGACAATAGTTAGGGTCAGCATGCAGGTTAAGATCTAAAGGTTATTGAATTTTAAATGAAAGAAGAACAGCTGTTACAAAAATAACATTATACCATAACAACCACCAATGAAATCATTAACAATCTGTGAATTAAATTTGCTTCCTTCCCTTTCTCATTATTTATTATTTGGTAGACATTTGTTTTAGGAGATTATTACATTTTTGCTAATTTCCTTATTAGCCATTTTTCCTTTGATACAAGTAGCATCCCTCTTAACCTTTTCTTTCCTGGTACAACTTTTCTATTCAAGATGGAAAGGCCCACGGTCAAATCATTTGTAAATCCCACATCAATTTCTTTAGTAAAAAATGGTCGGCCATAAACATCGGATATATTGTTGATGAACTTCAGAATAGTACATCAACAACATTTTCTCAGACCGGTTTTCAATCCAAATATTACCCTTGATAATATCAAAAGCAGTTGTGTACTTTGAAAAGCGAGTTCTTTTAATTTGTTGGCTCAAGTTTTTGCTAAAGGTTAATGTTTTAATAGTAGGGTCTCAGATACTCCTTGGATTTGCATTAAATAGCTATTTCCCAGAAGTAGCTTGAAAATGATTTCTGGTGATATTTACCACTGATGACTTGTCCAAATAGCTCTTCTGGTGTGTCCCCAAAGAATGGCACGCATCCAACCAGAAACTCATAGAGAATGATTCCCATGGCCCACCAGTCCACTGGCTTTCCATAACCCTGCCTTAGAATCACTTCTGGTGCAATATATTCAGGTGTCCCACAGACCTAATAATAATAATTGAAATATTAGAAATAAGTTAGAATTATAGCAAGACCATTGGACAGTAATTATTTCAGGAAAACATACATCTGCTCAAATCTCAAGGCCCTGGATATTAGATCAATAGACTCAAAGAAAACCAATCACTTGGGGATCAAAGATGAAAAACTGGATCCCAAACATTCTGTCTTTCACATTTGATTGAATTTAAACATGTAAATAACCTTGCACATTTAAGCATATTCAGTTTAATATACACTATTAAACTAAATAATAATGCATGCCCATAAGTCTGTTTTGGTATTTATGGAACTTGAATATCCTTACATCTTAATTTCTGTATGAAAGCCTGAAAGTTGAGATGGGTTTACCTTAAGTAACTTTTACAGTGAACAGATTGTGGGCAAATGGTAATGAGGCATGCTGAAAGGGAAATGGGCCATATCTAGGATTTTAGCACCCTTGATTGTACAATGCATCATGAGTTCCACAAGTACTCTGCTGAGACTCCTGAATTCCTTATAAAAACAGTTTTCCATTTGTCTCTCTCACAATCCCACTCGCGTACAATTAGATCGTTCATCTTCCTAATAGACCATAATGTTGGGGGAGGGACACAGCAGAGGTGGGCAATGGGAGTGGGGAGAAAAGGGAAGGGGGACTGGAAGGAGAAAAATGGAAGCAATTTGCTGTGTACCAAAGGTAACTTTTGAACAGACATCTAAATTACCAACTGAGGTACAAACATGGTTTACATTTATTTTATTTGTAATTTTGCTAATTAACAAGGGAATTCCTGGGCTTGGCAATCTCTTTTTAGAAAAAAAAAATGGAGACAAAGCTTACCTGCTTGTCTAGGAACTCTCGAGCATCCTTCTCAATGTGACCCTCATAAAGATTGGTGGTCATGCTCATCAGTCCCACCTTGGATAAACCAAAATCAGTAAGCTTTATATGTCCCATGGATGTGACCAGCAAACTGTGAATGAGAACATACCAAATACCAAAAGGATGTGAGTTGGGTCTCATCTCAGGATGGTTTGCAACTATACTGTTAAAGTTAGTGAGTGATTGCACAGTAGTCAGGTAAGGTGAAAATGACAAATGCTGTTTAGCAAATGAAAATCCCATGCCTAAATGTCTGAAAAGTACAATTTTTCAAGAACCAGGGAACCAAGGACTTTTCTGGTCCCTCTAACAACTAAGGCTTAACTGATTCCCTGAAATTACTTTGTACTTACTTTGCTTAATATTTTGCACATATATGTATATGTTATGTACTCCACAAAAGGAAAGCTTCATGAGGGCAAGGATGGTTTCTGTTTCTCTCTGTTCCTAGTATATTGCCTGGCATGTGAAAGGGGTTTAATAAATGCTTCTTGACTTAAATCTGCTTGTGGAGAGTGTGGAGTGAAGTAGTCAGTAAAAGTAAACCCCTAAACATTTCCAATAAAGCTTTACAAACATTTAGAAAAACGATGGCATAAACTTCATTACTCTATTAAAAAGGTGCCATTAATTTAGAAGTGGAAGGAGAGAATTGATCACAATTCAATATTATATTTCATCTACTAAAACAGCAAACTTTTTTGAAGTAGGCTTTGAGGAACCAGGTGATCCAAGGATCTTGAAAGGACAACGTTATTGTTTGAGATTCCAACTTACAGGTATATGACACATTAGAGATATTTAGCACATATGAAGTTACCCATCTGACAAATGACCTGCATTTACATATTAAAAGATATCTCATACTTTTAGGTTTACAAATAGCTTTTTCTACTGCCTGTTTTGATATTCCTTTTTTTTCCCCTTGAACAAATGTGTTCCCCTCGAGCTATTATTACAAGCATGGTGGCTCTTAAAGGATCATAAAAATCAACATATTCATTATAACTGTTAAAAATAAACCATTCAAGGAATAAGATGCCTATTATCTGAGAATTCTTAATTGGCCAGAGTGGATGGCATCAGTAGGAAACATTTTCTTGCAAAACAAAAAAGCATATTTTTATATTTCTTATCTATCTACTTCTTATTTCAATAAAAACTACTTCTGGATCAATTCAGGGCACATACTTGTCTGGTTTCAAATCCCTGTGCACAATGCCATAATTATGCAGATATTCCAAGGCTAGAACCGTCTCAGCAAAGTACATCCGAGCCATGTCTACTGGCAAAGGACCCATGTTTTTCATTAAGGTTGCACAATCTCCCCCTGTAAAACATAAGAAATGAGATGTATCTGGTATATGAACAATCAAGTTAAATGGAATCATCAATTTAGAATGCTCAATTCCACAAGCACAGCTGCCTTCCCCTTCCCCTCCCATGCCATATAGCATTTATTAAATGTATATATTTCAAGTAATGGCATATGTGCTTAAAATAAGAAATCAAAACACGATGAAGTTCTTGCAGGGATCATCTGACAGCATGTCAGAGACATCATTCCACTCAAGGCCTACCCTCACAGTGCTTTATGTAAAAGAGGGGCTCAAAAATTGTTGGTGAAACTGGACTAAATGCACAAGTATTATGAACTAAGCAAAGCAGGAACAGCTTTTATTGTTCAATCCTGTCTGACTTTTTCTGATTCTATTCTAGGTTTTCTTGGTAAAGATACTGGGATCATTTGCCATTTCCCTTTTTAAGTCATTTTACAGATAAACTGAAGTAACCAGGATTAAGTGACTTGTCCCACGTCACACAACTAGTGTCTAAGATCACATTTGAACTCAGATCTTCCTGACTCCAGTGCTGCTGTTCTGTCTACTATTCCACCTACGTGCCCAGAAGTAGAACAGCAATATAGTATAATGGAAACGTCCCCAGACAGGGAACGAGGTCCAGGCTTTGTTTCTTGCCTCCCATGATGAATCAAGACTTACTCATAACTGAGAAAGTCACTTAATCTATCCTTGTCTCGATTTCCAAATCTGAAAAGAGGCGAGAATGATTCCTCCCTTGCCTATGTCATGGGGCTGTGGGGAGGATCAAACAGATGATAAAATATATGTGACAAGGCTCTGTAAATTGTAAAGCCCTATCCAAATGGGAGATTCAATTATGAATCTCATAAGCCGTTAATTAGATTCTCATGAGGCTAATTATTTTAAAGCATACAATAAGTATTCTTTTGTCAAACTCAAAGCATCAATGGACCATAGAGTTATTAAGAATTTTCTACTAATTTTGGGAATAAAATGCTTATTCTCATGCTTGTCATAAGGTATCAGATGGTGAAATAGGGGAAGAGGTGGGACTAATAATGAAGAAGCTTAAATTGTTGTTGCTGTTCAGTTATTTCAGTCACATCCAACTCTTTGTGACACCATTTGGGGTTTTCTTGGAAAAGTTACTGGAATGGTTTGCCATTTCCTTCTGCAGCTTATTTTACAGATGAGGAAACTGATGTAAACAGGGTTAAATGATTTGTCCAGAGTCACACAGCTAATGTCTGAGTCTGGATTTGAAGTTAGGTCTTTTTGACGCCAGGCTCAGTGGTCTATCCATTGTGCAACCTAACCACATCAAAGCTTAAATCAGAGGCAAAAAAAGAAATTAAAAAAAAACAAAACTCTTGGTTTAGGATCAACCTCCTGATCCTTATTCACATGGAATGTTATTTGGAAGTATACCAGAGCCAGGTTACTCATGAGACCCCATTGTTAAATTCTCAGAGGGATCGTTTACATCATAGCAATTGGCAAACAGCAAAACAAATACCAAGCCCTAATTTGTACTATCTAGAGATTTAAGAAAGTGATGGAGAAATATGCTAATAATGAAAATTAGACTTAAAATGTGTCACATATACATTTCTTCCATCTCCCCCCAGAGAGCTATTTTTTAGCATTTATCAGCACATCACTGAAGTTATACTCATTCTAGTTCACAGGAGTCCAAGGCTTGTATTGCCTCTACATAGATCAGCTGGGAATAACCTTATGTAGGGCTCCAAAGGCTACTCTAGATCAAGTCCTTCTCATGAGAATATAATAAGTGGCTCATACCTGAGGTAACTGATACTAGTAGAACATTTTCCTTTTCTACCTCTACTTCTTATTCTAAGATTAAAGTGAACAAAAGACTTAGTTTTATTCATTCTTTGTGATGACCAATCATAATAGATGTAATGACCTTTATTAACAATGGTTATTGCTGACATATATGTAGAATTTTAAAACTAGCAAAGGGAATTCCAAATGCCATCTCCATGATGCATCAGAGTTTTCCATATTAACATCAGTCCTATGACCTAGGTACTGCATATCAGTTTTTACCATTCTAGAGATGATGAGGGATTGAGGCTGAAATAGTTTAAATGATTTGCCCAGAGTCACCAATATAGTATAGGAAATGCCAGAGGCAGGGATCTGGACCCAGATTGTCCTTAATATCAATCCCATCCTTTTTTCAATGCTCATGGTCTAACAAAAGAATTGGGGGAGGGGGACAGGGAGAGAAATTCATATGTATGGTTCTAGCACTGAAGACCAAGGTGAGAGGACACAGTTATGATTACAAGTATTAAAAACTTTCCCATAGCAACACAATGATCTAAGACAAGTACAAAGGACTCACAAAGGAAAATGCTATCCTTAACTAGATAAAGAACTGATGGATGCAGATAGAAGCATATTTTTCTCACTTTATTCTTTCTTGTGTTTTTTTTTCCTTTTGATCTGTTTCTTCTTTCACAACTATGACTAATATGGAAATCTGTTTTACATGATAACACATGTTTAAATTATATCAAACTGCCTACCATCTTTGGAAGAGGGAAGGGAGGGAGAGAGGGAGAAAAATTTAGAGCTCAAAATCTTGTAAAAATGAATGCTAAAAATCTTCTTGATATGTAACTGGGGAAAAATAAAATACTATTAAAAAAACTTTTCCAAATAGCACTAATTTTCCTTATTATCATAGATAAGGCATTTTACAGGCAATTATCAGAATGCAATGACTGGGAATAAAGCCATTTCATTGCTGGGGATCAGTTCCCAACTGGATATGGATGATGAATGGTATAAACACAGAATGCTTCCATCATATAAAAATGCCAAGTGGAATTTCCTGGTCCAATTATATTTTCCTATGTAGTAACAAGGGTTACCTTCCACATATTCCATGACCATGCACAAATGGCGTCTTGTTTCAAAAGAACAGTACATGCTGACCACAAATGGATTTTCCGCAAACGTCAGGATATCACGTTCCACAAAGGCCTGCTGAATCTGGTTCCGGAGAATGAGGTTCTGTTTATTAATCTTTTTCATGGCAAACCTCTGCCTGGATTCTTTATGCCGCACAAAATAAACAGCCCTGCAAGAAAGCATAGAAGTTGGGGTGTTCTCAGAAAAATAAGTGGCGTGTTTTTGGTATGCATTAAATTATAGTCAACAATTCCTTTCCCATCCCAATTTTTGTGTGCAGCTCCAAATTTTTTATTTAGGTCAAGATTTAGTACAAGAAAGCACAGCCAGGAAAAAAAAAAACCCACCCCAAATTCAGCAAAATTCTTTAAACTAAAATTGATTTTAGGTTTTCCTTCAATAAAGGTTATAGGTCACACAGTAAGACATCAAATCTATCTTCATTGCCCAAGGTAGTGAATGGACAATCCCTAGGTGGAGGAATTTTCCAATAACTAACAAAGTGATGTTCCGCTTTTTTAAACTGAAAAAGAAAATCTGATATATAATTTAGCAGAGTTAGGATGGCTGAAGTTATACATGATGAGCCAGTTCTATCCAGTGCCTAACTCCCTAGCTCTAAGTTAGGTATTATTCCTTGATTGACTAAAGCAGTAATTTACTAAATGGTACTCTGGTGGTCTGAAAGAAATAATACAGTTTCTGAAAGTGTCTGGCTTACAACTGGGGAATAGTTTCAATCCTGGGAAACCTAGCTGAGGATATCATGCAATTTTCATCCTATGAGATTTCCGGATAAATGAGCATTATGCTGGGAGCAGGAGGAGAAGGGGGGTGGGCTGAAGCTGTGGAGACGCAGCCAGAAGGGAGAATGCCCTATAACACACCTTCTAATTTCCTTGTTAAGTCACCAACAATTGAGACACACCCATTCTTGCTTCCACAGGAAATACTTTCCCAACACCTAGGCTTTGGGAAAGGTGACTGATCTTATACCTTTGTCCCAATGTTGAATTTGTACCCCACACAAGTCCATGAATCAAGGCTTTGCTTTTATTATCCCCACCCAAATATTAGCAGGACTAGTTTTCCTGTGGCTAGGGGAAAACCAAGGAGTAAAAGGACAAATAATATGAACGGAGAAGGCTTTGAGGAAACAGTGACCTGGGAACTATACCCAAGAGTAGAGTATTTTTCTTTTTTTCACAGGATATCTCTGCCATTCTGTGATTATCACACTAGTGAAAGCAAATGAAAATTCTAGGGTTAGGTGGGGGAAAGCACATCAATCATTAATTAACTGGTCAAATAGGTGCAGAGACAGCTAAGGATCCATCAGAAAGAGTGGAGACTGAATTAGAATAGAGTAAAATTGAATTCAAGGGATATCCCTTTTTTCTTACTTAATACCATATATGCTCAACTTGTTTTACCTCTGCTGCTATCTACAACAAATATTATTAAACTGATCTTTAAATAATGAACTTCAAATATTCATTGCACCAATTGCATGAAATACATAATATCAAACTTCTGAAAGTGTAAATATGATAACTAGACTATGGCATTTTTGAGATGAACATTTGTACAACCAGTTCATTCTCAACAGCTATTTCTTGAGATATTTAGCAAATAGTCTACATCTTTTCAGCATAGCTACTTCATAAATTCATTTAAAATATTTTTCTTTATCAAGTAAACTTCTTTCATACATTCATTAAGATTTACATTTATTAATATGTACATTCATTAAAACTACATTCATTAAGATCTATAATATACCTTGACCCCATATACATAGATACACTCTCAAAACAAAAATACTATATGGGACTTTGCTCCTAAGAAATATTCCAGTGGTGTGCTTTTCTTGGGAATGCTAACCATGTTTCTTAACCACATTTATTGTCTGGGGAAAATCAATGCTGACCTAAGACAGCACAGCTTCAATGCAGACACGCTCTGTATATCATAGTTATGATATTAGGGAAAAACATTCACAGAATGCCCAGTAAGCACCATCATAATTTAATGAAAAATGTCATCTTCCTTAATAAGCACAGTGGTCTTCCCCCATCACCCACCCAATTAGAGGGGATGTTCCTTTATTCCCCTTCCTAAATGAGTCAATCTTCATTTTCCCTCACACATTTAGTCATTTCCTTTTTTTGTCTTTTGGATAAAGATATTCTTTTAGACTTTTTACAGCATTCTCTCCCCACCCCCTCTTTCCTTGGTTTCTTTTAAAAGTATTTCCACAATAATATCATGTTATATATATATTCCATTTTCTTTTTTTCTTTCTCCTCCTCCATCCCAGATAAAGCTTTCTTCATATCCACTCACTTGTGAGAATAAGCACAGAATACAATGAAAGTAGAAATTAACTTGGTCTCTCCTCTCCTCAAATACATATTGTGCAATAGCTATGAAGGCTAGTTTTTTTTTTTTTAATTGTGTTTTCTTTAGGGTCAGCAGTTAAGTTCACTTGATAAAAAAAAAATAATGAATTTATGAAGTAGCTATGTTGAAAAGGTGTAGAATATTTGCCTAATATCTCAAGAAATGGCTGTTGAGAATGAACTGGTTGTACAAATGTTCATCTTAAAAATGCCATAGTCTGGATATCATATTTATACTTTCAGAAGTTTGATATTGTGTATTTCATGCAATTGGTGCAATGAATATTTGAAGTTCATTATTTAAAGATCAGTTTAATAATGTTTGTTGGAGATAGCAGCAGAGGAAAAACAAGATGAGCATATATGATATTAAGTAAGAAAAAAGAGATATCCCTTGAATTCAGTTTTACTCCACTTCTTCTCCATGGTACCATGTAAAAAATTCAAATTGGGGGATAGCTTTTGTATTTTCTCCCTGAAAGATTCTGAAAATAACAATATTTAGGGGAACAGCAACAACAAAAACAAACACTGAGTGAAATTAATTCCACAGGTGTGCTGAGATACAAAGATTCTAAAAGAAGAATAAGAGATGTTTTATTATTTTGTTTGGCTTTTTAAAAAAAATGACAATCATCAAAATCATTTGCTTTGGGAAAGTGTCTCAACATATAGTAACTATACTTTCACCCATGTGACCACAATCAGTTTAAATCAGGGAAATCACTTTCACACAGATAGAAAGAAAGCAATAAGAGAGAATATCATATTCTACATCTTTTCAACATAACTACTTCATAAATTCATTAAAAATTTTTTTCTTTATCAAGTTCTTCTTGGAAATATACTTTAAGATCATAGATTTAAAGTTGGAAGGGAGTTCAAAGACTATGTAGTCCAATTTACAGATGGGGAAACTGAGGCTCAAGAAAATGAAAGGGCTTGCCTGGGTCCTACTATAGGTTTTAAGTAACAGAGTAAAGATTCAAACTTATATCTTCTGTAACCATACTTCTACATGTCTAGTGGGTTAAGTGGAGATAACAGAATCTTGAGTTCAGGTCCTGACAAATAGGCAAGGCTTGTAGTAGCCCAAGTATCTCTCTAAGGTGACAACCTCTCAATGCCTCAGGTGACTCTCTAAGATAATATATTAGAAACAAGCTAATACTAGGTAGTTTCCCACAGAGATAGAAAGCACAAGGAGAGGGTGTGTGTGTGTGTGTGTGTGTGTGTGTGTGTGGAGAGAGGGAGGGAGAAGGAAAAGAGGGAGTAGGAAGCAAAGGGAAGGGGGAAAGGGAGAGGAAAACAGAGAAGGAAGGGAGGAGAGAGAGGAGAAAAAGAGGGAAGAGGGGACAAGGAGAGGAGAAGAGGGTGAAAGGAAGAAGGAAGGGAGGGAGAGGGGGAGAGAGAAAAGGGAGGAGGAGAGAGATAAGGGGAAAGGGGAGAAGGAGAGAAGGGAGAAGGGGGAGAGAGAGGGGAGAAGGGAATAAGAGGAAGGAAAGAAGGAAAGGAAGAAGGAGAGGAGATAGAAAGGGGAGAGGGAGAGGAACATACAAAGATAAACAGAAAGAGGGGGGAAAGTGGGGAGAGAGAGAGAGAGAAGGAGAAAGAGAAAGAGAGACAGACATATTTATATAATATTTTTAAGTTCTGGGTAGCAATTTCTTCATAATTCTATAAGGCAAGAAGTGCAAGTCTATTTCATAGATGAAAAATTAGAGCTTTGTTAGTTTGAGTAATTTGCCCATGATCACACAGCTAGTAAGCGCCTGAGGTAGGATTTGAATTATATCTCCTGACTATGTAAGTCCAAAATCCTATAGAGCTAACAACCAGAAGGAACAATAGGATCTGGAATAGAATGAGCCAATCATATCATGAATGTGAAAATCTATCAGTACTTTGTGCAAGAGTTCAAGATTATGTGACTTTCTGAGTTTGTATATGTCAAGATTGAGAGTATATGTCAGGAGAGAGGTAATAAAGGTGGTCTCAAAAAGCATGGGGAAAAAGAAATACACTGTAATCCTAGTGAGTGTGGGTACGCCTACACAGAACCACAGAAAATTAGAGATGGAAGGAAAAAATTAGTTTAAACCTTCATTTTACAAATAAGGAAACAGAGTCCTCCAAGACAGAGAGATTTGCTCAAGATCTTATCAACAGTGTGAGAGAGAAGCTGGAATCTAGATCTTCAGTTTCATTCATTCATTCATCCAGTTCATTCAGCTTAAAGATTCTTGCAGTATTTTCAAAGGTGTGTGTACACAGGCAAACACTTGGATTTGTCCACCAGCAAATACATCTCTATATTTGTGTGAAAGCAAAAGAGTGAAAAATACAGCTTTTACTTTTTTTAAGTGGAAATTACAAAATTCAAGTAGGACTGTCCAGTTTAAGAAGCAAGAAATTAACACCCCTAGTGAAGAGAGCTAAATTATGACTAAGAGTCAATCTAGTTTTAAAGCACACACACGAAAGATGCTTAGAATATCACCATATCAACAAATGTTAAATCAATATCAACAAATGTTAAATAATCTGCAGTTCCATAAATTAGAAACCCAATTTCCTATGTTAATTGTCAAGTAAGTGTGAGGCTGAGAAAAATCAGTGTATGTGTTTTAATCCAAATGTAGTTAGCCTTTTAGAACAAAGAATTTCAGTCCCAAGGCCACCAATTCTCCAAATGATACTATTCTGGAAAGTCTCTGAATGTGTTTCAGTGTCAATCACCCTCACAAGTAGACGCTGTTACACAACACTCATATATAACTGCTTAGGAAAATCTACAACAGTGAGAGTTCATCCACCCATAAAGTGAACCATTCATTCGGCTGGTTCACATAAGCATGTAAACAGCATCTTGAGTGGGTGATCCAACGGGTGTAGCTTCATTCCAACTTCAAATTTAAAATAATTAAAATGTAGAGGAAATCTGCTGGAAATATAATGAGAAATTTAATTTGAGAGGAGCCAAAGGAAAAAAAAAAGTTTTGGCTGGATGGTAAAGGCTAAAAGAGACAGCTTGTGAAGCCATTAATGACTTGGCCCACATCCTGGGTGTTTACTGATTCACAGCTTGTTTAACTTCTTGTATATTCCCAACCATTCCCCAAAGTCGGATATACCTCATCTACTATATAGTTGTTTAATTGCACTACAAATGAGTTTACTCAACCAATTATAACACCGAGTACTGCTAAGATAGGTGCTGAAACTTTCATAAAACCAGTATTCACATATGATCTTACCCACAATTCCACATCGAATACAATTTAGTTATGCTCCAGCCCAGAGTTACATTAAGTCAAATGAGCTCAGCTTTCTATCCCACTAATGAAGGAAGAAATACTCAAAGCAACAGCATCAAAACTAAACCAGGAAAAAAAAAAAACCCACACACTCCGGAAAGCATTTCCAAAACTTCATTAGGAATAAAACCTTCAATTACATCCTTGAAGGAAATATAATACTCCAATAATAAAGCATCAGAAAGCATTTACGAGACACATTACAAAACATGCTCCTTGACATATTCCTGAAGATAAATCAGTGAAGCATAGGAAAAAAACTCACAAATATTTAAGTTACTTCACCAAATTAATGAAGTGGAAAATATTGGAGGAAGAAAAAAAAAAAAAAAAACTAAGCGAAACTAGCCCTCATAGCAGAGCAACAATAATTTTTATTTCATTGGCTTATACACACAATAAACTGCTATAAATGTCTATGGAATAGTTTACTGCTGTCTATCTACAGATGGAACTAGGATTATTGGTTAATTATACTGTTGTCCTTTGACAGTCTACAAGCAATAAGGTACCACTGGTGTAATCTCTTTTCCAGCTCTTTCTTACCAATTCATAATATTCATCTAGCACTTAAGACTGCGGCCAGTGTAAGGAAAAGGATACAAATTCCCACAAAACAAGCTAAGGGCAGACCTGGAGGTGTACACCTATAATTGCTACTACCTGGTGAGGCTAGTAGAGTGTCTGAATTTGAGAAGTCTGAGCTGCAGAGGAGTAAAAGCTGTTAGGTATCTGCACTAAGTCTGATATCAATATAATGAGCCTTTTGGAGTGAAGGGCTACCAGGCTGCCAAAGGGACATCATTACAGAGTTTTAGCTTGTAATTTAAGACTATTGAAGAAGTGACATGAAGACTAAAATAAATTGTCTGGACAAAAGACATATGATAAATTGAATGGAAATTACTCAAAAATTTAATTGAATACTTTTATTTGAATACTAATCTTTCTATACTACTGGGGGTAGAGGTAAAGGAGAAGAGTAGAGTCAAGAAGTAAATAGGATAATCTTAATGTTATAATGCTGAATACAATATAGCACATTTATGAGAGATATTATTGCTAAGAAAATCTAGACAAAAGAGTTTTAGGTACTCCTCAATTATCCAACGCTTATTTCATTATTCTGGGGGTAGTCAGAGAAGAAGGGAGATTTTAGAAGTACCCTTTTATCCTTATAACCTGAAAGGGTAACTAAATTTATATTTATTTGCTAATTCACTGGAAAGAAAAAAAAAATAGTTTACCTCATATGAAGAGCCTTTGGTGAAAGATATGTCAGTAAAAAAAAAAAAAAAATTTAAAAAGCCAATCCAGGATAATATCAGTTTGGTATAAGAAAATAATGGAGAATATATATATATATATATATATATGTGTGTGTGTGTGTGTGTGTGTGTGTGTGTGTGTGTGTGTGTTGTTACATTAAAGTACAACAGAAAGCTTATCTTGAATTACTCACCCATAAGCTCCATTGCTAATCAATTTGATTGTTTCAAAATCACTTTCCCGAGGTTTTCTTCTAAGTTTCAGTGAAGTATTAGAGCTCTTGAAAAAAAGAAATGAAAGTTTAAAAATATTTTGATACAATGTGATTTAATAGCCTAATTAGTAAAAGAATACTATTGCAAGCTTTGTTGTTGAATATGCTGAATTAAGGGTACTTTATCCAAAGGTATCTATGAGTCAGCCTTTGAAATCAATCTGGCAGAGCAGGAGAGCGAGCCTTCAGGATGATAGTTTTAAATAGTCCATCCTTTCCTCTGCTCATTACACTGCCTCATTTTTCATTCAAACACTTGAAGAGAAAGACATCAAGCTTCCTAAGGAGTCCATATCAATCTCTCAGACAAAATATATCAGGTTCAATTCACCTACAGGGAGCCCTTTGTGAGTATCTGAGATCAAAATTTCTGAACGTTTAGACCTGCTTCCAAGCATGAGACAGAAAAAATATAAAATGTGATCTAGGGAATAAGTTTTTCTACCCTTGACCGGATCCATCAGTTAACCTCAGTTTCTCTGAGCAAAATGGGATGATGACAATTTTCTGTCCCCCTTCATAACTGTGGGAACATCGGTAATAGTGCAGCCTTTGTAAGTACAACAAAACTTCCTTTATTTCTTCTATCCTTAATTTCACTGTGACTAAGTGAGCAGTTCAACATTATAATCAAAGCCAATTAAGGGCTTTCCTAATAGCATGACAAGGTCAGTATTATTTAGCCTGTTTCAGTTCTGGTGGCTATTTCCACAATAGGAAATACAGTTCAGAATCTCTGCTCCTCTCCAACAAAAGTCTTCCTTGAGATCAAGTAGAACTATAAAATAGCCAATGCTAAGCTCAAATACTATATCTAAAAATTTCTAGTGATACAGCTCATTCGCTAGCTTCTATCTCTAGTGAAATAAAGGATCAGCTATAGGATCCCTCCCTCCAATGATCTGTTCTAATTTATTGAAAGCTATGATAACATGAAAATATCGAATACAACTTCCCAAAATGATTCACATTCTTATCAGCACAGGGGCAACTCTTCACTTTTTTGATATCCTTGATTTTTTTCATCTCATGCAATTTTTGTCCATGCCATCCTATAAATTCTTCCTAAGAGATTCTACATGAAGCCTTTCCTGATGTCACCTGACCTGTTTCTCCTGTTGAGGTCACCCTTCTGCCCACCTGTATTTCCTTTCATTTATTGTATATCAACTCTTATGTTTATACAAGTTTTTCCTCGATAGACTGGAAGCTCCATAAGGGCAAAGGATGTTTGATTTCTGTCTTTGAATCTCTATTACTTAGAATAATTCTTGGCACACAGTAGGGTACTTAATAAAATGCTTGTAAATTGAGGAGAATCTATCCTCCACTAATCTAGAGGCCTTCTTCAAGGAACAGATAATATTTCATGTTTTCCAGCATGACACTTTAGGCTATTCAGTTCTTATACCTTTCCCTTAGTTTTAGTTTCTATTAGAAACTTAGTCCAGTTTCTATTTCTATTCACTTATGACAAAAATAATGTCTTTTATATTATTCCTTGAAAGTTATTTTTCCTTCACTCTTTGGGTTATCTGCAATTCTGAGTTCTTAAAACTTGATATCTCATATGAGACTAAACCACATATCATTCATGGGAGAATATGTTAAAATGTGTTAAAACAATGCTTTGGCATAGGGGTAAGTTTGAGATGTTTTAAGGTATTGTGCAATTTCTCAAAAGCAACTTTTCCTGTCCTTATCCTTCTATTCATTTCTGGTCATGGTTCATTATCTATATATAGTATGTGTCCAAGACGTTGGTATCATTATGCTGACTCAATGGGCTGGCTGTGGAAGATTGTAATGTACGAAAGAGACTAATCTAAATTGGTAAAGTGAATTCTCTCACCTGGCAATTCCTTATATCAGTGAAATCATAGGTACAATCCCTCTCCTTGTCCCTTGTGAAAATCACTAGAACAGTCTCTTTGGAGTGATATGGATCCCAATAAGAATGACCTGTGTCTTCAGCCTCAGAGCTTAAGACTTGATGCAATCAACCCAATGCCTTATGGGAATAAGGATATCACAAAAATCTCACCACCTTGAAGAAATTCTTTCTATATGAACTTTTGTAAAGGATGTCCTGTTCTTCCTGACAGTAATTAATACCTTTGATAAGTATATGTCTCAGAATAATGAGTAGCGTTCCATTCTATAATTTAACAGCTATTTCTGTAGTGATATCTTACAAGGAGTCCTGTATGACCTTGATATATGCATTGGAGTTTCCCAGATATCATCTCTCTCTCAGGGTTGCAGGAGGGCTTTTACCAACTCAAATGTTTATTTTTTTACTATTGTCATTATTCTAATTTTTTTTTATTTTTTTATTTGCTAACCAACAAAAAAGTAAGTAACAATCTATATATTGTGGTCAATTATTTGATTGTGAACATATCTTCTGCAAAAAATCATGCAAGAAAGCCTGTTTTGCTCTCTTAATTTTCCTCAAAGAAAGCCTTGATAATACAAAGGAAAATGCTGTACTTAGAATGTGGAGAGACTGAGGCGTGAATCTTGCCTTTGTCATTTACTAGTTGTTTAACCATAGGCAAGTCACACAATCACTCTACAACCTTAGTTTTCTCATCTTTAAAATATGCATATGAATGTCTATGGTTTTTAATTTGGAAGGTTGTTATGGGGATCAAATGAACTAACATATATATGAGATAGTCTGTAGATCTGAAATCAAAGTAAGTCAGTGAAGATGACAATAATGTAGGCATAAAAGTCAGTTTTGCTGATCTTCTTAATCACCTTTTTGGAGTCAATATGTGCCTTATTCCTTATTCCTGTTATTAGTGAATTTTTTTTTATTTGATAAATTCTTAAAAGCAATTTACGTCCTTCTAAAATTGTATTGGCTCTTTGGTTCACCTGCTTTCTCTATTTTCATTTTCTTGAGATACTAATGTGTTAAAAATTTTAAAAAATGAATGTTTCTACTTTTACTGATCTGACATTATATTATTTTAAAATTGTAGTCAGATCTGTTTCAATTCACTTCTATTTGCTAGCCTCTTACTTTTATCTATAAATGTTCTTGGGATATTCTGGCTTAGGTGGGCCTCACATTAAGCTTTCTGAAGGTTTAATTTGCTTTTACTTTTTTCTACTATTTTGCAAGATGATATTACTATGATAATTACAAATTAGGGTTTGTTTGTTTTTTTGAAACAAAACTTTTACCGACATTAAATTTCTCCCTTTATACTTCATTGTCTCAAGAAAGTAATCATAGATACATAACACCAAGGAAGTAATACATGGATAAAGTAATACACTTTATCACAAATTTACCATTATATTAACTTTTTGAAAACCAGTCATTTGCAAACCTAGCAAAAGGTGAAAAGAACTACCGAGTAGCATAATTCATGTAACACAAAATGGTTAGGTATTTAGTATTGACAAAAACAGCAGTCTTTGCCAAAGAATAACACTTACACTCACTGATTCATCAGTTTCTGGTGTTTCTGCTGTCCCACTATCATAGCTCCCTAGCTGTGCCATCTCTAAAGGGAAAACAGAAAAGCAAGATTAGAATACACATGTGAAAATTTGCAAAAAGATTGAAGTGCCAGACTGAACCTAAAAGAAAAATTCTGTTTCTCACATGACAGAAAAAAAGTAAAAATTCTACTTCCTAAATGCTACAAAAACAGAATCTTTATTCTTTGTCATTTTGTAACAATTTGATTTCTCCTTCTTTCATCTTTTTCTTTGTAGTGAGTTTCCATGATCACTTCACTTCATAAAGATCCAAGTCTGCCACTTGGTTCTGAGTATGTCTAGATCTCAAAGAGCTCTGTAAATATTCTGGGACTTCAAAAATCATTGAGGACATGGAAGGGGATTGAAAGCAAAAACTTTCTATATCTGACAGGTAAAAAATGACAAGTCTTCTTACCTTTTCCTGGAAGAAGTATTTACTACATATATCCCTGTTATGTCTGTTTGAATGCCTCATTGAAAATAATCATCTTTGAACACATACCTAAAATCACCTTAATGGGCAAAATAATCCACACTCACTACCAGGGAGATATTTGAAACCAGTTAAAAGGAAGCATGCTATATACCCACTGATATTTTCCAACTAACTCTCTGAGAGAAAAAAAAAACACAATTATATGCATGAAACACTTTTTAGGTTTAATTGACACTATTACTATTTTCTTCATCACTTTCTTAAGTTTAGACAATCAACAAAACAAATCAAGCCTAGATTTATAATCAATTTCTGAGGTATAAATGTTCACACTAAAATTTAAATAATTGGCTCTTGATAAGCTATTGAAGATGGCTTCAGTGGATGCCTGGCATCTGTCCCAATTCTACATGCCATGCACTAAACACAGGAGTCTGGTCTCTTTTTGCTCTGAATGAATGGGTTCACAGAAATTTTTAGATAACATCTAGTGTAGTGCCTCCTGAATTAATTTGAGAACAGGTTACTTTGGGTAATTTACACTGAGAGGATATATCAAGTACTTTTACAAAAAGGTTTGGAGGACATGGAGGTGAAGAGGTTGGGGGAAAATATGCAGCAAAGTAAAAAAAAAGATTAAAAAATTAATGAGGCAATTGTGATATATAAATTCATATATAATATTTTTATGAGGAATTATTTCTATTGACATTTTCTCCCCAAGTCTCTCTTACTTGTTGACTGATGGTCTTTATTGTATTATATAGCACACTTTGGAACATGCTCATGTTTTCTTATAAATGAGGAAATGGAGGTTTAGAGAAGTTAATTGACTTGTCAAAGATCACACAGTAAAATAACAGCTGAATCAGGATTATAGTCAAACCCACTTCTAGGATAATGAGTCTTCCATCAATACTATGTATAAGTTTATGGTCAGTCAAATGACAGACTTACAAAGCCCCATTTTTTAATGTTACAAATCATTTTTCTAGAAAAAATTTCATAAAATTGTATTTAATTAGTACTTGAACTGTTTAAAATATAATATGCCCACAGATTATTTCAAAGTATCTCCTACATCTTTAAGGATCACTAGAAAACTATATTTACATGATTATAAAATGGTGACTTTACATGACATAAGTTAAAAATTAGCCAAAATCCATACTCTGGAGTAAATATAATTTTTGTATTTTACCAACAAGAAAAATTCCCAGAATGAGCATGAGCCAAGCAGAAAAAGTAACTTTAGGTAACCAATTCACAATATGGATTAGTGTGAAGGGCTATGGAGTTGCTATCAAATGGATGTTTTTAGATGAACTCCTAAAGAATGGGTAAAATACAGCTAATATTTATTTGACTTCTAAATAAAGTCATTCCTATTGATTGGAACTCTTATTTACATTTTAATAATAATTTTGGCAGGCGTTGAAAAAATAGTGATACAAATGTGTTCCAAGGTGATGTTTAGAAATTGTATTTCAGCAGTCATATTTTAAATAATAACATGGGTGGCTTAAAAGATCATTACTCAAATTGAAATCAGGAGTATAGAGGCTAGAAAACAATAACCTCTCTATGACAAAAATGGATTACAGATGTTCAAAGACATCAAACACTGGCTTTATTCAAAATGAAAATGGGCTCAAGAAGGCAGATAAGTGGCTCAATTGCCAGACCCAGTGCTAAGGTTTTGTCTATATAACATTTACCTCCCAGGAATAAACCTGTGAAAAAGTAGGTTTCTAATGCAATTGCTGACACGACCTTAAACTCCAGTGGCGTGAAGAGTCACTATAATATACTTTGACAGCCTCCCCCACTCCAATTACTTTCATAAAAAAGAAACAAATTAAAAAATGATTCTGTTTTAAATAGAATTTTTGCTAAATAACTATTATCTGAGAAACACATATTATTTATAAGCAGTGGGTAGTAATGGAATGGAACCGAGAGTCAGCTTTTGAAGCAGGGAGCTAAGGCATCATTTTGTAATGCCTGAAGAGATTTTTAAAACTCATCTAAATACCATTAAACATCTGCCCTTTTTATTTCATTGATTTGAACCATTTCTGAAGACTCATGATACAAAAAGGTAAAGATGGTAATTTAAAAGCCATGGGGAAAAAATTTCTCCCCAGGGAACTTTTCAGAAATGCAGGCACCAGTCTCTGATAAGTGATGAATCTGTTGTGGTATTGCTTTCAGTACAGTATAAATTTATCTGGCATTATCTCCCAGTAATGCATGCATCATTTCACTGGAAGAAAAGATACTATGGCCATAACAGCAAACAAAACAGGAGGAAATAGGAGAGACGGTCTACAGCGGCATGTTGCCTGGCTTCAGATAGGAAGAATCTTTGTGCCAACACTGACCATCATTACAAACAATTTAGCAAGATAAATAAATACTGTTTGTAATTTCAGTCTAATGAACCAAGAAGACAATTTTGAATGAAAGAATTCTCTTCCATTTCTGGATTTTGCTAGCCAACACAAAACCTTTTGTTTTAGTTGATGAGATCATACTATGAAACAAAAAATGAAGGAAGTTTTTTTTTTTTTAAGTATTTTATTAATTGTAGGTTTTTTTTTTAAAATGACCAAACTGTAGTTTTTAGTTCTGTGCTATAAACTGAGTGACCTAATGGAAATGCACATACTTTTTCTATTTGAAAGAAGCTCAAATTCTTTTGAAGAAATAATTTTACATTTGGTTGAGTTAATTCACTCTACCACTAGTATTTCCTTATTTTCTTAGTAAAAGGAAGTATAAAGGAATCCTAGAATGATGGGCTAGAAAGGACTCTGAGCAATAATCTGATTCAACTTCATTTTATAAGCAGATAAACTGAGAATAAAATCTGGCTAGAAGAAGAAGTGAAACTTGAACCCAATCTCATATTCTTAGCCAAGTTCATAATTTTTTCTATTGTTTTTGTTAGGTTGCTTTTTAGTCATGTCCAACTCTCTGTGACACCATTTAGAATTTTCTTGGCAGAGACACTAGAGTGGTTTGCCATTTCCTTCCCTAGCTCAGTTGACAGAAGAAGAAAGTGAGGGAAAGTGGATTAAGTGTCTTGCAAGTAACTATCTGAGACCAGATTTGAACACAGGAAGATCAATTTTCCTCACTACAGGACCAGTACTCTACTTTCTAGGCCACCCATCTTCCCTTTTTCTATTGTATGACCCTGTCTTTTTGTATTGTAGTATTTTTGTATTGCATTGTACTATTTATATTTGTATTTGTATTATACTTCTTAAAATTGTACTAAACTATATTACTCAGATATAGTGATCCAGCCTGACTTTGAAGAGACTATGTGGCCTCAACCAGGAGACCTGGATTTATATTTCTGATATGCACTGGTTGTATAAACTCTGGCAAATCATTTAATTTCTCATGCCCCAATTCACTCTCTATGATTATTAAGAGGTAATTTCCATTGATAGGGGGACCCTCCTCTCTGGAGTTGTTTATATCAAGGAAGTCTCAAATTGGTTCAAGGATATCCCTCTCACCCCTACCTTTCTCCTATATTTCTACTCCAAGAATTATTTCAAAATATTCAATTTCTTTCTTTCTTTTTTATCTCAGGCAACTGGGGTTAAGGGACTTGCCCAGGACACACAGCTAGGACGTGTTAAGTGTCTGAGGTCAGATTTGGACTCAAGTCCTCTTGATTTCAGGGCTGCTTTCTTTATTTCTAAATAATGTCCTGCTTTATTTATTTCTAAAAGAAAATAAATGTATATTCAAAAGAAACCAATGAAATATAGCCAGACTGTTGAACAACTAGTCAGAGAAATGTTTTCTTTGTAAGTATGCACACTGCGTACCAGTGTTTCAAATGATAAAGTATTGAAATAATGATTTAACATACCTACATACACATCCCATTTCTTATTATGCCTCCCAAATTCAGATGCAGAACCTGCACATATTAATAATTCCATTTTTTTTGGACACCCTGAGACACTAAAAAGTTCAGATCTGTCCATATATACCATAAATTGAAGACAGTTAAAAATATGAGACTACTTTCTGGGTAAGTTTGGAATGGTAAAGGTTAAAGTAGGTTGTGACTGGCAGCTGAAAAGGGAGAAATAGTCCTTTTTGGAACAGTTGATGGTTTCAAAAGACAAATGGAACCTGGCAGACACATCACAAAGAATAAAGAAAATATCCCTGAGAAATGCCCTTCCTTCCTCCCCACTCCCCATGCCCTGAGTATTCAATAACAGATATTTACCTTCTAAAGGATCCTTATTTAATCCCAGCTGACTGATAATATACCTAGGAATGTCTGTTTTAATTCCTTGACCTTCCTTTGCATGGCCTTCAGCTGCTTCCAAGAGGTAGTAGAATTCTTCAGGATCAAATTCCTAGTTGAGAAAAAACAAAGTCATGGTATGTTTAAGCTGCTGGTAGTAGTTCTGGGTTCACAGGATTATATGCTTAGAGCCAAAAAACTCATAAGGTCTAAATATCTTATTTTAAAGAGGAAGAAATAGAGGAAAGAAACAGAAGAGACTATTCAAGGTCATATAACTTGTAAGTCAATACCTGAGTCAGACTCAATTACTCTTGACTCCATGTCCAGCACATTATCCACCCTGCCAATCTATCCAATCTCCTCATTTTACAAATGAGGAAATTAGCATAGACAAACAGAAAGGAACTTTACTAATGCTACACAGCTTAGAAAAGACAGAGCTAAAACTCCAAATCTGAGTTTTCAAGACTTGTACTATACCATAACTACCCTATTCCCTTTTCTCCATGGAGTAAAGCTCCTTTTCATCAACATTTTGTGGTCCTAAACCTCACATATTTGACAAGTTCAGATTTGGGCAATATCCATAGGTATCAAAGGACTGAGAACATTTATACTTATTTCAGATCTTAGTATATATATGTATATATATATAATCTATAGATAAACCTCTTTCCCAGTTTCCTTTGACCTAATAATTGCTATATTTATTCCTAGACATGTGTCTATATTTTTATATATTGTTTCCCTGGACCTAAGAGCATCCATTTAAATGATTGCATAAGATTTTGTTTTTATTTTTTGGCAAGGCTTACATGATCTTGACAATTGGTTTTATTTCCTGGTGGTTTGTTGTTGTTGTTGTTGTTGTTTTTTATTAGCATTTTAGAAAACCTTTGAAATTGCTAGCTTAGAACTTTAATATTTCACCTGAAACCTGCTCAAAAAAAATTTTTTGGAAGGGCAACTTACTAAATTATCAATAAATGTCAAATTCAATCTGCCCATCTGGTTTTCCTATATAGTTACCAATGTAGTGGGCCTGGGCCTGAGAAAAACAATATGTGAGTGTTCTACTGAACATATTCCCTTAAGACCATCCAAAAAATGGGTCCTTGGATTCAAACTGAACTTCAAATGTCACTGATAGCAATATTAGATACTTCAAAGCTATTCTGAGAGGCTGCAGTTAAGAATTTTGTTCTCTCCTCATCATACTATATTGTTTTTCCCCTCTACTCTTTTGAGTTATATTCTTGCTCTTCTGTAAAGCAGCAGAGATCCCATAGCTGTGATTTAAAATATCTGTATTTCTTTCAAGCTCACCTGCTCTCAGAATTTTGATTTAAACCACTTGCTCCAGAGGTCCTTCCCATTTGTAAAGATATCCACCCAAATCAGAGGTTAAAACTGCATTTTCTTCTCCCCATCAGATAAAGGAGAAGAGCAAGAAAATAAGCATTTATATAGAGCCCACTCTGTGCTAAACATATAACAATCTTGGGAGGTTAGATGTTTTTATGACCCCCATTTTACACTTGAGAAAACGGAGGAAAAGTGACTTGGGCATGGTCATACAACTAGACAAATGTCTCCAGGCTCAGCACTCTATTTACTGTGCTACCTAGATGTCTGCTACATTAAATAATTTCATGGGGCTTATGTGTTGTCTCTCCTTCTTTAGTTATCTCATAAAATGTCTGATAATTGAAAAATCCATGCAAATACTCTCTAAAAAGTGCCACACATCAAGATTATTAGAACTACTTTGGGAAACCTGAATTATGTTTTTATTTGCAGACTTGTTTAAATCTCAAATAACAGTACTAGCTTATTTTTAAAAGCACTTTATTGATTATTCATGCTTGTGGGTAATTTTACGTCATATCAATAGCAAAATAATAATAATAATAATAAATATACAATAAAAAACCGCATGAAAGGAAAAAAGAGAGCTCTAGCTAAAATCAAGTTTAGCATGAGTTGAGTGAAATACTTGTATAAATAATGAGTGCTTGAAAACATCGCTGCTCAGCCCTATACAGCTGCTACAGCTTTTCCATATAGAATTACTTCCTGCTAATAATACTCAAAAGTGGTATGTCAACTCAGCTTTTCTCACACTCTTCTGTTCACTCATCTGAGCACCAAGTCTGTTTCCTTCACCATGGAATCAGTGTTGGACATACTATCTCTAGTTTCCTTTTCCTTGAAATTCTGTTACTCTGCAAAATTCAAAAGCAACAAGCCACCTATGTAATGAGCCAGACACAGAGCTAGGGAGAAACCAATCCTGAGGAACCAAATCTCCAATTTTCAGCCCAACTAACTCCTGGCTATTGCTCAAATCTGTCCCAGTGATACTGCAGCCGTTCTACTGACATTCTAGGAATCAAGTGGTCTTCCTCAAGTCAGTTCAAGAATTCTGATCAGTTGCAAATAAACCTGAAGTCTGTATGTAGAACATCATATGGCTTCCATTTAAATGCAGAGATTTTGTTGAGATCCAATCTAAACCTCTTTCCAATATTGCCTCTTTCCACCATCCAGAAATAAGAAACCCTCATTTATTTTATATGTTGTGATGTGGGAGTCACCTGCCAGTGGCTGTTGGAGGTCTAACTCAGACCTGTAGAACGGATCTCTTCATGTGAGAGGATGATGATGATGATACAAGAAGACTGAGAGCTAGTTGTGTTAAGTCTCTCATCGGTCTCAACCACTTACCAGGCATTCCAATAAGCGTGCAGGACGGGCAATAACTATTAGAATCTTGCGAACCAGTTGTTTGATAAATGCCAACTCTCCACTTTCTGAGCGATCGTGAGCCTGAGGAAAGACAAGAAAAAGAAGTGATGATACAAAATGATGACATTAAAAGCTAAGGAGACAACATATAAATAAGATGAATCCAAACACCCAAAATTATATGTGATTCTTTTTCAAGTAGAGGTGAAAATAGCTACAAAACTGACTAGCTAATATATATATTTTGCTTTTTGGTCATTTTCAAATTATTTCCAACTCTTTATGACCTCACTGAGGTCTTTTTGGCAAAAATACTGGAGCAGTTTACCATTTCATTCTCCAGCTCATTTGACAGATGAGGAAACTGAGGTAAGCAGAGTTAAACGATTTGTCCATGATTACACAGTTAATAAGTATTTGAGGCCAGATTTGAATTCAGGAAGAAGAATCTTCCTTACTCCAGATGTGGCCTCTTTCTATTATACCACTTAGCTGCCCTATTTATCATAGCAAGACACAGCAAAGGTACCTTAAAGTCTCTATTTGGAGCCCTGTTTTTCAGAGTGAAAGTGATGTCGACACACCTAAGCTAACATTAGCTTCACTTGTGATGGTATGAATGAATTTTCTTGTTACCCAAGTAATTTAACACATTCAAGAAAGAGAGAACACATATGAAATGTAGATAAAATTCAAATCTAATCATACTTCCAAAATTGTCTATGCTTAGTTGAGATAATTGGACAATGTTCAGATTTTGGTACATTTGTTTTAGATAGATAGATAGATAGATAGATAGATAGATAGATATAGATATGTGTGGAAATAACATGCATATGCCTGATATAATATTATGTAGCCATCTGTTTTTAACTTGATTTCTGCTAACACAGTGGCTCTAAGTATTTTTTGTTTAACTAATCCCTCAACAAAAACAAAATATAGTGTGAATTCTCAGATTATTTACTATACTACTTATTATACCCTTTTAGACTTGTTCAAAACTTGTTCAATTAAAGTTTACAGTAAGTACAATGAAAACTTTTACCTCAAAAGCGCCAAATTAAAATGTTTAATATATAATTGTGATCAAATAATTTTATTCTACCTATAATTATGAAAACTAAATATCTAAAT
This sequence comes from Antechinus flavipes, assembly GCF_016432865.1. Lineage (NCBI taxonomy): Eukaryota > Metazoa > Chordata > Mammalia > Dasyuromorphia > Dasyuridae > Antechinus > Antechinus flavipes. The sequence continues at coordinate 151,990,182 of NC_067398.1, read as the reverse complement.
TTTAAATAAATTAATGTGTGCATGATCACAATAGTCTCTAAACTGCTCCTGAAAGTCCTTAAATCAATAGATACTTATAAATGCCAACTTATAAATAAACAACAAGACACTGATAAGCAGTGGAAAATTGAATAATGATAAAAGATAGTTCCATCCCTTAAGAAGTTTACCTATAATAATACTTAGAACACTCTCATGCTTGTTACTATAAGAGAAATTATGTATATACATATATATATATATATATATATACACATACATACATATATAGGTGCATACATATACACATATATATTTAATATAATTGGGCAATTATTTACTGTTTATGACAACAGTATTAAATTTTTAGCATTAAATTCCAATACCATCATCAAAAACCCCCAAGGGGTTTGAGGATCATTAAACAGGAAGTACTGTTCTATTAGACAATCTGCATGTTTCATGAGAAAAGGGACCATATATTATCTAAATTTTGTATTTCCTTTTAACACCAAGAATAGAAGTCTAGGGCAGATGCTCTTTCACTTCTGTATTTGTATTCCTAGCACTTGGTATGGGTTTAACAAGTTTTTTCATCTGTCTTATATACAATAAGCATTTAAAAGTATTTAGATTGAAATTTTGTTTTGCTTCACTATAGGCTTGAAGCAAAAGTTTGTTTTTCTTTCTCATTAGAAAGGGGAAAGAAGAGAGATGAGGGAAGGCAGGTGGGAAGGAAAGAAAGCTATTTTTATTCATTAGAATTTTTTAAATTGAAAAGGCAAAAATGTTTAATGAATGAATGCATCTTCTTAATTATACTTTAATCTGTATATATTGTGTTCTAATTTTAGGATATCTGTAACTTAACCAAACAAAAAGGTTTATTCCCACGTCTTCTTACCTAAGCATGAAGAGCAATAAGGTACAGTGGAAAGTATACCAAATGAAGGTTCCTTCCTGTTCTAAAACAGTTAACTGCTATGATATGAAACTTGGTAGGCACATTTTTGGAAAATCACAGAATATAAAGAATCAAAAGTTCAATTTCATAGGTACTATCAAAAAAAGAGAGCTTTAATTTTCCTAAGGATTAAAAAAAAAAAAAGCTAATTTAAGCTCTCTGAGGCTTCTAATCCTGAAATACCAGCATGATTAAGCCTAGGTTGCTGTGTGCAACTGGATCAATGGTATGTACCCATTAATTAGAAGTTTTTCTTCTGCTATTATAACCAGGTTCTAGATCAACAGATCAAGATTAAAGGAAAAGTGTATCGGTGCAATTATTTGTGGTGACTAAATTGTATAACCGCACTATTTGGGAACATACAGAAAATTTCTCTGCAAAAAGCAAAGCCCAGATCCAAGATGAATTATCCAGAACTGAACACTGAACTGTATTATGCAGAATCTTTTCAGATAATCAACAAGGGTTCCTTTAAATACTTATAATGTACTAGCTACTATGCTAAAGCTGGAAATAAAAAGAAAGGTAAAAAATTCATCATTATTCTTATGGATCTCACATTCTAATGGGAAGTCAACATACAAAAGACTTTGGACCAACAAGACATATAAGGGGTAAATTGGAGATACTCTGAGAAGGCACTAGCACCAAAGGGATTTAGAAGGGCAAAAACCAGATAAACAGACAGAAATATAGGCAGACAGATATATAGGCAGACAGATAAATGGATAGACATTTACATACAAACATGTGTGTATGTGTAAAACATGCATATGTATACATGCAATGTGCAGATTTAAATATACACACAGATTCAGAGACATGCATATAATACAAACAGAAAACACACAGGGAAACACATATACAAATAGATATGTACATATATATACACACATACACGTAAAGACATGTCTGTATACATACATATATATGTGTAGGAATACATGGAAGATTGAGGCCCTCATATGAGAATCTCAATTCTCCTCTATTCTGCTAAGTGGTACAATGGAGAGAGTACTGGGGCTAGAATCTAGAAGATTCATCAAATAAATACCATGGGAAATTTTTATTTTTTTTCTTTTACTCTATTTCTTTAGTCCTACCTGATACCTAGTCTCATAACCTCAGAGGCATCTTTCACATCTTTCACTTCTTTTACTCTCTTATTCTTTATTTATATAACCCAATCAGTTGTGAAGAGCTGTCAAGTCTATCTGGGAAACAACTCTTACACTTAATTTTGTTTCTTTCACTTCTACTATCCTATCTTACCTCTTAGCTGGACTTCCATAATATTTTGTTTTGTTTTGTTTCTTTTGGGGGGTATTGGTGGGAACAGATTTCTAAATGGTCTTTTTTCCTCTATTTTCTCCTTCTCCATTCAGTGTTTACATTGTTGCCAGTTAATCGTTCTAATTCAATTCAACTCTGATTATGCCAATTCTCTACCCAAAAACTTTAAGCATTATATATATATGACTCTTCATAAGCTTGTTTATCAACTCTAATTCCCCTTTATAATTTATATTTAAGTCAAATTAAATTATTTGCAGCTCTATTTTTAGTCTATGTACTATAGTTTTCCTCCATATCTCTTGAATGGATGGACACTCTTCTCTATAATAGCTGGTTGAAATCCTTGTCTACCTTAAATATCCTTCTCAAGTGCTCCTGCTCAAAATTCTCTCTCCTTCCTGAAATTTCCCATAGCTTTCTACCTAGACTTTTCATTTGTATATATCACATTTTCCCTTGTATTATAATGATCCATGTGGATGTAACTTTCCCTCAATTAGATTTAATTAGATTGTAAACTCCTTGAGGGGAGGACACATATTTGCCCAGTTCAGTATTGTGTATAGAAGGAACTTATTAATTTTAATTAATTTGTTAATTTGCTAATTCAGAGTTTGTTAATTCCTACATATAGAAAAGTACATAGAAATAAAAAAAATGGAAGCAAATATTGAAAAAATAAAATAAGAAGATGATTACTGAATAATGGGAGAACTGAATATATTCCCAAGAAGAAAGTATGGGAGATAATTTTAACTCATTCTATAGGTTTAGATTATTTAGTTTTCAATTAATTTGTAATCCGTGTTTCCATGGCCCTTTAGTGAATGTTATTTTTCTTGTATTATGGTCTGAAAAGGGTAAATTTAATATTTTTGAATTTATTTATAAGGTTTTTAATCCCTACCTAGTACATGGTTAATTTTTGTAACAGTGCCATATTTATATGAGGAAAAAAAGTATACTCTTTTTTATTCCCATTCAATTTTCTTTAGAGATCTATCATCATATTTAACTTTTCTAAAATTCTTTTCATCTATGGAGACTTTCACAAAGACTTAAATTACACTTAAAGTTTCTAACTTTTTATCTTCAATAAAGAAAAGCTTCTGTGAGACATAAAAACCAGGAAGCCATTTATTTCTTCTTCCTTCTCAAAGATAATCATCATCTCCTTGTTCGTATATATATATATTTAAATTCCTTTTCTTTTTATGTTGACAATAGAAGTTGCATAATGAGGTTCTTATCTCATATAATACTATCACTGTTTCATGTATCTAAGAACAACATGAAAAACTGAACAAAATATTAATAGCTATTAGAAGGGCTTTGCATAGGAAAAGGTAAATTTTGAAGAAGAAAAATAAGGGTTTAACTAATTAAATTGCTTAAGTTATGGAAACATCATCATAAAAACTACAAAAATACATATTAATTTCTTTTCTACTTCCAAGAATTATCATGTAAAATAAAGACAAATTATTACTCAAAGAAGATTTTATCTACTAATTTTACAATTGAAAAAAAGAGGGGAAAAACTATAGTAGCTTTAATTTTTTTAAATTCAATTTTAAAGAGAACTACAACTGAGAAAAGAGACATTTGTTTCTTGTTGTCAGCAATGTGCTTCTAAAAGAGAACATGAATAGATACCATGAACATGTTTCTTTTTTAAGCCTTGGTCAAAATAAAATTGTAACCCAGATCCGATAGTAGGTTTTATTTTCTATTCACAAACACACCTAAGCAAAATGATTGAGACATCTAAAATAATATTCAGTTTGAATTGACCTCAACCTCAGAACTTTAAAAAAGCATTAGCTAAAATCACTGCTCAAAGCCCAGGGGGACACTTTCCTGAGTTATGCAAAAGAATAGAACAATGCATTAAGAGGCTATAGGAAATGCTGCAATCCCCTGAATGTGTGTCACAGCTGGGAACTAACAATAATACTACAAGAAAACCAAAGCTCTGTTCCCACACTGCGGCTCTGCTGAGGGCACCTTTGTCTGTGTTCTGTTTTGTTCTTACCATTCTCAGTCCTTGATGTCTATCTATGGTAAATGTAGTTCTGAAGAGAGTTTTAATTGTTGAAAAGTAAAATGGGGAATAGAAATGTTTATCTATTAAGATTGGAACATGTATGAGAAATCAATCTCACCAAGGAGTCAACATTTTTAAATTTTATTTTTTAAGCAACTGCTGGGTGCCAGGCAAGGCAACTGCTGGGGATACCATCACAAGAAATGAAACCATTTCTATATTCAAGAAGCTTACAATGAAGCACAAAAAGGGTTCTTATTGCCAGGGAATGACTATCATGCTACAAATACATATTTGTCTCTATCCAAATAACGAGGCATTACCTTGCTAAAAAGATCAATAAATGACGACTTGGTCATCATCCATTATAATGCCAATTCAGAACATTCCAGACTTTACTCCTGATATAGAGAAATTCATCCATGAAAAAGGCTAGCAGGTGTATGGCAGATAGAAATATGGGGGAAAAAAAACCTGAATAGTGAATTTTACTACAATCATTGGTACACACCTGCCATTAAACAAATAGGAGAAAATCACGAAACCAGGCTGATCAGGCCCACTATGAATTTGATACATAATTCGACTAGGCTCTCACAGTTAAAAAACAATCCTTTTATACCTTCTCAGTCAGCTCTATGCTAATCACTGCAGAATGTCCTCCACACCTTTTCTTCCCTCTTCAAGTTTCCCAAAATTCCCCACAATCTCCCAAATTCCCCAAATCCCTCCCAAAATCCCCCCTTCTTCCATCATCTCAGTTAACAATCTTGCTTCACATTTTACTGAAAAAATGCATGTTTTTCTATATGCATTCTACCCTGTTTTCTCCAAAAGATTTTTTTTCCTCCAACAGGCCTACTCTTATCCTTCAATTTCTGCCCTTCTAAAGTCTGCTTCTCTGTTGCCTACAAATAAGATTATATTTATCCCTTTAAAAAAAAAAAAAACTCTTCACAAAAAGGAACCTGTATGTGCAAAAATGTTTGTGGCAAATCTTTTCATAGTGGCTAGAAACTGGAAATTGAATGGATGCCCACCAATTGGAGAATGGTTGAGTAAATTATGGTATATGAATATTATGGAATATTATTGTTCTATAAGAAATGACCAGCGGGATGAATACAGAGAGGCTTGGAGAGACTTATGAATTGATGCTAAATGAAATGAGCAAAACCAGGAGATCATTATACACTTCAACAACAATACTAATACGAGAATGTATTTTGATGGAAATGACTATCTTTGGCAATGAGAAGATCCAATTCAGTTCCAATTGATCAGTGATGAACAGAATCAGCTACACCCAGTGAAAGAACATTGGAAAAATGAATGTGGACTGCTTGCATTTTTGTTTTTCTTCCCAGGTTATTTTTACCTTTCTAAATCTCATTTTTCTTGTGCAACAAGAGAACTGTATAAATATGTACACATATATTGTATTTAAGATATACTTTAACATCTTTAACATGTATGAGAGGGAAAGAAGAAAAAAGTTGGAACAGAAGTGATTGCAAAGGTCAATATTGAAAAATTACCCATGTATATATTCTATCAAAAAAAGCTATAATAATAATAAAAATAAATAAACCTTAAAAAACCCTTCACTTGATCCATCCATTCTCTTTTTCCCTACATCTCTACTGTCTTTTGTGACTAAGCTTTTTCAGAAAGCCATCTAAAATGGCTGCCTTCACTTTCTTTCCACTCACTTTTCTTGTAACTCTATGGTCTGCCTTACAACCTCAACATTTGACTAAAACTGCTGTTTCCAAAGTTACTAAATGTCTCTCAACTTTTCTTGGTTCTTATCCTTTTTGACCTCTCTTTATGTAGCCTTTAAGGCTGATGATCACTTTCTCCTAACTAATACTCTTTCTTCTCTAGGTTTTCAGGACACTAGTTCTCCTAACTATATGTCCACTCCTCAGTTTCCTTTGCTGAATATTTATTCAGGTCACTCCTAACTGGGAATGTACCTAAGGGTTCTCTCCTGGCTCCTTCTACTCTTTGGCCTCTATATCATTTCACTTGATTATCTAATTAATTCTGATTGATTCAATTATTGTTTTATGCTAATGATTCTTTATCATCCCTAACCTTGCTGCTGACCTCTAGTCTTGTATCTCTAACTGCCTCTTGGATGTCTCTAACTGGACATCTAATAGAATCTCAAACTCAACATGTTCAAAACTGAATTCATCAACTTTTCCCAAACTCTTCCCCCTTCTAAGTTATCCAGACTCAAAATTTGGGAATCATTATTACTTTCTAATTACCACCTACTGTCAAGGCTTGTCAACTGTATCATAACATCTTGAATACATCCCCTTCTCTCCTCTGATACCATCTCAGTTAGTCCATCTTTCACTCAGCTGTCAAAGGGATCTTTCTAAAGTGCAGATCACCCTTTTCCCCCCTACCTTTCACCCTCACTCAATAAACTCCACTGGCTCTCTATCACCTTCACACCTTGTACTCCCTCTTTCTGTGTACCCTGTTTCAATACACTGGCCTCTTTGCTGTTCCTCACACAAGACAGTATAGCTCCTGATCTGAGAATGTGCTCCCTCCTCATCTCTGCCTCCTGGCTTCCTTCAAGCCCCAGTTAAAACTTATCTTTTCTAGAAAGCTTTTCCTGACCCCCTTTAATACAAGTGTCTTCCCTCATTAATAATTTCCAATTTGCCTAAAGTTAATTTGTACATCATTTATTTATATCTTGTCTATCCCTTTAGACTTATAAGGGTGGGTCTTTTGGCTTTCATTGTCTACCCAGTTATTACTTAGCACAATGCTTAGTTTATAGTAGGCACTTAATAAATGTTTACTAAGTAATATAAAACACATCTGGTAATTTCATTATAGCTCACCTTGAAGAATAAAAGCTGAAAACAATCTATTTGTGATTAAGGATAAGGATGTCTACGTGTGTGTGTGTGTGTTGAAGGGTGGGAAGGTTTCTAATCATTATTCTTCATACAAATAGGCCCAAGTATCCATGTTCAATGGATGGATACTTAGATATTTAGATTATATGATTGGAAACATAAGACCAATCTGGCAATAATAGGGATACTATGGAAAAGAGCAGGGGGCAGCTAGTTGAACAATGGATAGAATATTGGGGCTAGAGTTAAGAGGATATGAGTGCAAATCCAGTCTCAGACACTTAGCTGGGAGACTTTAGGCAAGTCACTTAACCCCGATTCCCTTCCCTCTCCCTCCCCTTGCCCCCAAATACTGAAAAACAAAACAAAACAAAAAATGAGCAACGGAATTAAAGGAAACCTTGGTCACAAGGCTTATTGGCAGTATTTTTGGCCTTAACTTATATCTTCCAACAAGAAGCCTGCCATTAAAAAAAATTTCAATTGCCCCTCGGGGAATCAAATCTCATTTACATAGGTTCTTTGTTACGATTTTCTTCGCTAGTCCTTTCAATTAAAAACTGCAACAGGATTAGATTATTGCTTGTTGTTAAATCAAGCATACTTTAGTAGTGAGCTGATATGTGGCCTAGCACACATACTACCTACCAAAAATTTCCCCTAAGATTCAGTTATGAAGAGATTGTTCATCATGTTTATTTATATATATATATATATATATATACACATATATATATATATATACACATATATATATATATATATATATATGTGCTGAAAGTATAACCTTGAATGATGTCATGACAGCGTCCATGTTATCTCCCATAATACATTTAGATAAAATACATCTAATAAACTTGATTACTGGTTTTATTTGAGGTTGATCTGCTTCAGTTATTTAGAAGAACTTTTTTATTGTTTTATTCCACTCAACTCTCCCACTCTCCCCAGCCCCTCTGCAACTTGTCATACACAAATCCCAGAGGTGTTATCAAGAGTTATGCATGCAAGTGTTAGGCTCAGACAGGCCCTCTCTTTATCTTTCATTTTGGAAATGGGATGCTTCTTTTTTTTTAAAGAATAAGAGCTGACACTAGTGAAAATTTAAGGTTTGCCATTTGCTACCTAACACCATGCAGGTTAATTAACAGGGCATATGGCCTGGAAGAAGCTGGTGCTTTTCCATTTACCCTTTTCAGATATTAGTACGAGATTGCTTCATAAAGACATGCACATATACACAGGCAATTTATAACTTGCAGACTAGGGGGAAAAAAATGACTGCTTCTAAATCCTTCACAATCCACTTATCCTAGAGTCATACATTGTAGGGCCCTGAGGTTTCTATAAAGGTTACTGCATTAACTTTTTAATTACATTAAAAAACAACCAGTATGAATTTATAGCACTCCACCATCTATTTCTTTTTCCTTGAGACAGCAACCTCAACTATTTCATTGCAACAACTTTTAAGCAAGGGTTCTCATATAATTTTTCAGCAAGATAATTATCTCTATACAATGAATGGTTCATACCTCCTGTAGTAACTTATCTAATTTGTGCTGTAATTCGAGGAAGTATCGTGAGGTGATGAGGCCCTGGTGGGATTTATCCAAGCAATCTCGAGCCAGTTCAATGATCTGATGGTGGGTGAAACTAAGCACTCCATCTGCCAAGGGGAGGACATTATCAGGAGAATAGTTGGTGATAATTTCCTGTAGACGCTCTTCCATCTGAGCTGTAGCCTATTTAATGAAGGGAAAAAAAAAATAAACAGGTTTGATATAACATGCACATGTATATTCCAACTGTGTTATTATGATAAATTAGTACTTTTTGAAGACTGGTTATTTTTAAAAATAAATATAAAGAGTAATATAAAAAACTAACATATATTATAATATTATTCAATAACATGGAATGTTATTTCATATTCCCTAGCTTGCAAACTATCAAGTGAATAGTGGACTATGTAAGTTTCTCCCTACAGCTCAATGTGCAAGCACTGGGATGCCTTCATTTCTTCACTGGTCCTACTCCAGATAGTCTGCCAAAAATGCCCAATAATCTTTGTTACTGTTTTAAGGGACTGTCATAAGGATAGGAACAGGACTGGTGATTTCTTTATTATAGAGAACTCCCAGGTGAGAAAACTCCTTTGAACAGTGCAGGTACTGGCATCTTCCCTGTTACTTATAAAGAGTTGCCTAGCGCACTGACTGGTTAAGTGACTTGCATATGTGGCAGAGTGGGAATTAATTCCAAGTTCTCTGGCCATGAGGACAGCTCTCTATCCACCATGCTAGGCTATATCTCTTGTTATCTTTGCAATCCTCATTCCTGAAACCTATCTCATATATAAAAACACAAGAAATTGTCTTAGTAAATTCTCTAGGATTTTACTTTCCAATTTCATTCAATTCCTTCTAATCACCTATTGCCTAATCTTGACTTCAGAGGTAAGATATCCCTAATCAAAAACTATTATCCTCCCCTTCTCTAGTATCTACTTCCTCCCTTAACACCCATTTTTCTCTGCAATAAAGCAAATAGTTTCTATGTAGAGTCAGTGTCTACTTTCCTGCTGAACAACTGACATGTGATAAATAGCTCAAACTGTTTTAATCAATGACATCAATGTTGGACTCATTAAAAATAATAAGCACTCTGCACCTGATTTATGAAACCAAAGGTTTTCTTTTGTTCCTTTCCTTAGGGTTACAAGGGTGGGAGAGCTGAAATGGGAGGAAAAATGGAGCATTTTCCAAGGGTTACTCCTCTTCCCAAAAATCCAAATTGTTTTGGGGAATGAGGACAATAATAAGAGATGAATATGTCATATCTCTTCCTGGCCCGGGTCCTCGCCTTTTGTTCCTCTTCATGATCCAACTCACATTTTAAGATCTAACCAAGCAAAATGACACTTTTCACTTTCAGATCTAAGCCAATAATTAACTTTCAAACCATAATGAGTAGAGAAGTGAGGAGGCTGTAACAGGAGATGGAGTTGGGGAGAGATGGGGAGAAAGAAATGGAAAACAATGCAAAATTCATTCCATCTATATGTGTGGATAACCCATGAGGTTATGGGAAGGAAAGGAGAAAAAAAAGAAAGAGAGCTTTTAGTGGCATAACAAGTTATTCCTAGAATACAGATAATAGAAAGGGACCAGAAGTGACTTTTGACTTTAACTAAAACCTACTGAACAATAGCCTCCCAAACTGTATATAACAAAAAAAATAATAATTTTAGAACCAGTTCAATAATACATAAAAAAGAGAGGTCAGTTCTCAACAGTATTTTTAAAATTATAGTGATTTTATCTTTCTAATATGAGTTTGGTGCCTGCTTTATGAAACTCATTACTGGATTGGATCATTACTTCCAATAACAAAACCACCATACACATACTTAAAACCTACACTGCATGTTAGTAGAGTTGCTGTGCATTTTAAACACAGTTCATTACCTTTGGGAACCTTTCTTTGTAGACATGGTTCATCATAATTATTTCATGGTCACAGCAGGCAGGAGAACGTCCAGGGCTGCAAGTGAAGCACATTATCCTTTTAAACTTGTCACAGCATGTAATGAAAGGAGGTTTCATATTTATAAACAATCTGTTTGCATGCAAAATACTATGCAGCCTTCGTTACAAAAGCAGATTATATAATAAACTACAGAATCAGCCATTTGTGTGTGTGTGTGCATAAATACACACTTTAAATAGTGCCTGAAACTACTGAATGGTACATGAGAGACAGAAAAGATGGGATTCCACAAAAGAACTTTACATTTGTATACAATACAGGGAGCAGCAATTTTATCTGGTTAGAATGGGCTTAATTGTTTGTCATACGACTAATGAAAGAAGCTTAGAAGAAACAATTAAAAAGGTGTTCAAAACAAAATAGACCTTAGCATGATTTTTTTTTAATTCCATAAATGAAAAATAGAATTAAAAATGAAAACATTTGTTTTATTCCATAAATTAAAAATAAAAATTTTAAAAAGAATTTTGTTAAATCTAATTAGTCATTAATATTAAAAGAAAGTACAATAACATGGAGTCCATTGCGAGTAAGGAAGGAATAAAATCCTAGTTGTCTTCAAGAGTTTGAAGGACTACCATGTGGAAGAGAGATTAGATTTATTTTCTTGATCCCCTGGGGTGGGGTTAAGAACAATAGAGGGAAGTAGCAAATAGAACAAATTTAGTTTTGCAGTGAGGAAGAATTTCCTAACATTTAGAATTTTCCAAAATAGAATCAGCTATATTGGAGACACAGTAGGCTCAATGTTATTGGAGGTCTTCAAGCAGAAGTTGGTTAGCGACACTGAGGGGAGAGTTTTTTTTGTTTGTTTGTTTGTTTTTTCAGATATAGGTTAAAGTAGGTAGCCATTGACGTCTTTTCTAGTTCTGAAATTATGGGGTTTTTTAGTCTTATTCCTATAATAAGTTACATCTTCTTTCTTCCTACCATTTTTTTAAAGGCATATGGATTTTCTATTCAATTGATGTATTACGTACTTTCTAACATATATATCTGTGAAGTTTTGTTAAATTAAAAATAATATGAATACTGCTGTTTGTCCTTCATTCTTGAAGTGGAGATCAGAGAGATGATGTCATGACATGCAAGTGAATTGGATTTGAGTGAGGGTGACCTTTTTATGGTCACCTGCCATACTTTCTCCTCTGCAGTCATCTAGGTCCAATGGCCACACATAGATCAGGACAACTTGGAGATGGTCCTGGATGCAATGGGAGATCTTGACCTTTAAGTTAAGGTCTTTAACAGGTCTCAGTTTGCCTGTGACAACATCTATTCAGTGATTATGGCTAAGTAAGAGTGTCCACAGAATATTTGGTAGAATATACACTTCTCCTGTGTAGCACTGACATATATCTAGGGGCAATAATGAATAGTATTGGGCATGGAATCGACACTTAAACTAGCCCTGCAACCAAAGTCATTTAATGACTGTCTGCTTGAGGCTCCTCATCATAAACAGTCACACCTACTCCCAAGATTGTTGTAAGGATATCATGAGATGTTTGTGAAGTACTTTTCAATCCTTACAATGCTATCTATTATTAAATAAGCTTTTCTTGAGATCTCAGGTATGATTTTTTAAATGCATCCTTTGCATTATATAATAAATGCTGTAGCACTGTTAATTTAACTATGAGATCATATTCATTACATAAGAACAAAATTTTAATTTTTTTCAAAATTTTTAAAAAAGAAAAAATCCTAAAGCCAAAAAAAGTGACCAAAAAATGAAAAAACAAAAAGTGAACCCAAATTCAAGTTCCTCCAGCTGTAGAAAACTTAGGATTAGCCAGAGACTGGATTCAAGCCATCAGATAATATTTCAGCTAAAACAATGTTTCAGTGAGACCCACAAAATTCAGTATTTTATTTAGTTACCTATTCATTTATTCATTCACTTACTCATCTGTTCATGTGTTTATTTATTCCACTGAGTTTCCATAGAAAATTCAGGAATCTAATATTGAAAAAAATCAGCTGATTCTTTAACATGGCAAAGAAATCTTATTAGAGAGAGAAGATAGAAATGCTCAAAATAAGGAAACCTAAAGTTCTATCCATGAGAAGGTACCTTGTGATAGTGGATACAAATTTTGTTGTTGTTGTTGTTGTTTTTCAGATTCAGAAAGATGGGAATTCCAGTTTTACCTTCTGTCACATGATCCTGAGCAAATCATTCATGTTCTAAGATAATTAAGTTGCAAATATGCATTGAAAGAGGGAGTGACCCACACTGACCCCCACAGCTCAATCCTTAATAAAGAATAATGTATAATATAAAATGTGACCTTTATTGATTTAAATTTGTTATATGAAGAATATAATCAGAGGGATGTTTTACTTGGAAAAGACATGGGCTACTCCTGTGCTAAGAGTAAGAGATAGTTGAAGGATCACCAGGGTATTCCATACTTATCTAGGCAAAGTCATGAGATCAAGAGGAAGACTCTATTCCTCTTTGGTGAGGGGAACACTTAACAAGTTACATAGGATGGGAACATAGGGATTGTGCACATGGAGAGTATCCACAATATGTTGGTGAGATCTAAAGTATCTAAGTAAAAGCATTCTTTCTTCCACTTAGGCTGAAGTACAGGGCCTGACTTCACTTTGACTGGCATGAGATTTATTTGATTTATTGCATTTCCGATTTTAGGTTGTTTTGTCTCTCCTAAGGCAAACTGATTTTGAATTTAATGCAGATACCAAATTAACTTTAGTATACTGCAGCTCATCACTGGAGCTCAGCCTAAGCCTCCACAATAGTAGAGATTATAGATGTGTATGATCTTGTCTAGCTGATTTTGGTTTTCAAGGATGTCTTGAAAACCAAACAGAATAAGACTTAACTACTCTTGAAAACATGAGTTATTTGTATTTATCTTGTCCTGAAAATTCTGATGATTAAAGATACTAGGGGAAGGTCTTGAATCTTATGTGAAAATTGGTAATGAAATGCTGATGACTAAAAAATGTCTTCCAATGATGATTAATAGGATTATTTTAGGTGAACAAATATCGCATTCATAATAATTAAGAAATCTAACTCATGTCGCAAAATGGAATTAGGAAAAAAAAGAAAACATAAAAAAATAGATGCTAGAATACAGGTTTAGTCTCAAGCTCTTTCTACACTCTAAAAAAACTGAGAATTTCTAACCTCAAAGAATTTTTGTTTATATAAATTGTATTTCTCAATATTTACTAAGTTAGAATAATTATTCTTATTCTTATTAAGAAATTGTTATCATTAAGAAAATATTTTTGACATCACAGACCTCTAAAAGGGCTTCAGGGACACTTTAAGAGCCAGAAATCAGCCAACTCATAATAATTTTCCAGTTTTAAAAAAAATCAGCTAAAAGTCACCTGAGACTTCGAGAACGGGGGCGCATTGGAGTGTTCCTGCATCTGTTCTCAGTCGCGATGCTTTCAGTGCAGAAATGTTTTGACAAAAAGTGTAATTCATCAGGTGTTGGTTGGTATGGTAACTGATGCAACTTCTCCTGGGAGGAGCACGATGACTGCAACAAGACCAGCCAAGTTAGGTTATCTTTCTGCATCCAGACAGAATTCCTTAGACAAGCATGAGATGATCTATACTCTACGGACAACATAAAAAAAGGCTACTGCATACTGTATTTCTAGTTATGGTTACAGGAATCATTCTGTGCATTTTTTTTGCAATTCTTTAAAAGGTCAAAATGCCTCACAAGGTTCTACATCTTGCTAGTCCACAAAACAGTCTTTTGGAATAGAACATGATATATTTCCTTTGCCAAAAGTTAAAAAATGAGATATAAAGAAAGAGAAAGCTTCTAAGCAAATGAAAAAATAAGGAACCAATGCTTAACATATCACGCTAATGTTGTTTAAACAATTATATTACAGGTAAAGATATAATCACAAATCATTTCCAAATCTTTAAAGAAATGTAAAGACCTAAGAGAGTGGAAATATAAGACATTACATGTCTAGTATCTGTTAATTACTTCTACCTAGGGTAAATTGCGATGCTGATGCTTTGGTGAAACAATAGTCAGTTACATACTGACAAAGCCCATCAGCAAGAGAGAAAAATTCCATCTAAAACCGCTGTAGACAAAATAAAAAACTTGGGGGTCTACTTGCTAAGACAAACTCAAGAATTACATGAACACAATTACAAAACACTTCTCATACAAATAAAATCAGACATAAACTATTGGGAAAATATCAATTGCTTATGGGTGGATCCAGCTTATAATATAATAAAAATGACAATTCTGTCTAAATTGGTCTATTTGTTCAGTACTATACCAAAGTGCCAAAAACATTGTTTTGTAACTAGAAAAAATAAAAGCAAAATTCATGTGGAAGAACAAAAGTTCAAGAATATCAAGGAAAATAATGAAAAAAATATAAAAGATGGTAGCTTAGCAGTACAAACCTAAAACTATATTATAATGCAAATCAAAATCATTTGGTACTGGCTAAGAAATAGTGATGAATTAGTATACTAGATTAGATACATGTGACACAATAATCAAGGCCTATAGCAATCTAGTATTGGATAAACCCTCAAATTCCAGATTCTGGCATAAGAACTCACTATCTGACAAAAATTGCCAAGGAAATTGGAAACTAATATGTAAGAAACTCAGCATAGACCTGCATCTCACATCCCATGTAAACATAAGGACAAAATGGGTACGTGATTTGGGCATAAAAAATGATACTATAAACAGATTAGAAGAACAAGGGATAATTTACCTATCAGATCTCTGGAGAAAGGAAGAATTTACAACCAAAAAAAAAAAAAACTAGAGAATATTTTGAAATACAACATGGGCAACTTTAGTTACATTAAATTTAAAAGGTTTTTGCACAAGCAAAACCAATAGAAAGAAGCTTAAAATGGAAGTACAAAGCTTGGAAAAAAATCTTTACAAACAATATTTCTGATAAAGGTCTCATTTCTAAAATATATAAAGAATTGTGTCAAATTTATAAGAATTCAAGTCATTCCCCAATTGATAAAGTCAAAGGATATAAACAGAAAATTTTCAGATTATGAAATTAAAGCCATTTATAGTTATATGAAAAAATGCTCTAAATCACTATTGATTAAAGAAATACAAATTAAAACTATTCTGAGACACCACCACAAACCTCTCAGATTGGCTAAGATGACAGGAAAAGATAATGATAAATGTTAGAGAGGATATGGGAAAATTGGGACACTAATGCATTGTTGGTGGAGTTGAGAAATGATCCAAGCATTCTGAAGAACAATTTGGAACTATGCCCAAAAGGATACAAAACTAAGCATACCCTTTGATTCAGCAATCTCTATCCTAAGGTCTCTATCCTAAGAAAATAATAAAAGAGATAAAAGGACCCTCATATGCAAAAATATTTGTAGCAGCTCTTTTTTTGTGACTGCAAAGAATTGGAAAATGAATAGATGTCCATCAAATGGGGAATGACTGAACAAACTGTGGTTCATGAAAATAATGGAATATTATTGTTCTATAAAAATTATGAACAAGCCAATTTTAGAAAGGTGTGAAAAGATTTACATAAACAGATGCTAAGTGAAACAAGCAGAAACAGGAATACATTGTACAAAATAACAGCAAGAATGTATGATGATCAACTATGAAAGACTTGGTTCTTCTCAATGGTTCAGTGATTCAAAACAATCCCAATAAACTTTGGACAGAAAGTGCCATCTGCATCCAGAAAAAGAAATAAGGGGACTGAATGTATATCAACAAGTACTATGTTCACTTCTTTTTCTGTATTTTTTTCAATCTTCCTATGGTTTTTCTCTTTTGCTCTGATTTTTCTCTCCTAACCTGATTCATAAAGCAAGATGTTTTTAAAATAAATAAATTCACTAGGGAAAAACAAGAAACAATAGCAGCTACAATCCATACATTAAATTGCTTCCTTGGTCCTTAAACAAGAAGTAATTGCAAAGGCTAATATTTGGTTCTGAAGCAACACACACACACACACACACACACACACACACACACACTCACTCACTCATCCTAAAAATAACAACCACCGCACAGGAATTCTAAGATCAATGTTTTATACTACTCTTTTCTTTAATAAAATTCATTTATTAAAAAAGAAAATTTTCTTTCATCTAATAAGAAGCTGTTGGTAACCCAACACTAGTGTTTCACTAGAGATACTCATTTACTGAAGATACCTTTGGACGAGAGCATTTCTACTATTGCAGCTTTATCTGTTCAGTGAAGTCATAAGAAACATGGTATTCATAGGAAACAATGAAAGCATCACTGGACCAGGAGGCAGGATACATGGGCTTTGATACTTGCTTCCCACTTTCTTTATGATTCTATGAACTCCTTACTTTTCTGTCTTAGTTTCTTCTTCTATACAATGAGAGGACTGGATTAGATGATGTTCTCTAGAGTCTCCTTACAACTCCAAAGTGCTAGGATTCTATGCAGTTTACTAACTCTATGATTCATTTCAAGAATATTTTTAATCTTAGATAGGAAAGAGAAAGACAGACCATTTTCCTCCACTCTTTATACAAGGAAAATTGCTTTATACCAAGAGTACTATATTATTGTGCTTATACTGCTTAGGTATTTTTTTTGGGGGGGGGGGTTCATTTAAAAATTTTTTTATTTGCAATTTCAAATCCTCTTCCTTCCTCTTTCCCTTCTCCAATCTACTGAAAAACCAAAACATAGATTATAAGGTAAAATTATAATAGGTCAGATACCTGGAAATTATATTATCCTGAATAAAATTGTAAGTTTTTGGGGAGAAGGGTCAATTCAAAATATATTTCCACAAGGTTTTCATGTTTACAACTTCTATGACATGGTTCATTTTCCAATGACAATGGCCCCACTAAAATTTTGTGATTGCTTACTATTAGCTGAAAGACTGTTGTCATTCAAGTTTTTTAAATGCTTTAAATTATATGAGCACCATATATGCTCATATGCAGTGCATTCAGTTTCTGATGGAAACCAAATGAAATTGTCTAGATAGTTTTCAAAAGAGATGGATAATAAATTAGATGCCAATGCCAATTCATATCAGAGCAACAAATGGAAAAATATGGTACATCCCTCCGTGATACTAACACATAATACCCAGACATGAAACATAGTGAACAAGAAAGGAAGCTTAAAATGTATTTAAAAAAAAAAAAAAAAACAGATATGCCATACAATCAGTGTCAGTTGCATATAAGCTCAATGCCTGGGTTATATCAACTGTTTGGCCACTGTGACCAATAGTAGGATAACTATTTACTATGGTGAAATTATATGATTAGAAAATGCAGACAATATGGTACAACAGAAAAGGAAAAGAACATGGTCATAGTAAAGAAATTTGGAAGTGGCCAAAAGATCATCAACTAATCCTCCAATACAGTGAATAACTCTTCACACTGATAAAAATCAATCACTTATTGAACCTTATTGGGTGCCTACCACTTCCAAATATGTCTAGATAGCTTAGTTTTTATTTTCAGTGACAGATATTTCACATTTTTATGAGAAAAACTCAGAGAGAATTCACTTGTCCTATTAAATTGTTTTCAATATTTGCCTGACTTTTCTATTGCAAAATGATTTTGATGGAGGATGATTATAATACTGTGCAATGGATCTTCATTATTCCCACCATGATTTTTTTTATGTGCTCATTTTATTTTGTTTCTGAGTTCTTCTTAGTTTCCTCCTTAGAGTAAGAAGCTCACACCACAGTTTAGGTTTCTTAATCTCTCTAGGACACAGATGAACTTTGCAGAATAAAATGTATAGTTCCCAAGCTTTGTTTTTGTCTTTTTTGTAACCTTACTTCATTTTCATTCATACTTTATACTTCATTCATACTTCATACTTTCATATTTCATTCATAGGAAATCATAAGAGGTGAGCTGAGCATTTATTGATAAGACCCAGGTAATTTCCAGGAAATTATCTAGTTAAACAAGAGGTTAATATCAGTGGCATAAAACTGAAGTAAAAGATGGCTAAAAGTTTCACAAATTTGAACTTCTTGCCTCAAATCTTTATGGAACCTAGGCTAAAATTAAAAGGAATATCACCTTATAAAATCAAGTTTACTATTACTGGGACTTATTCTTAAATATCACAAAGGAAAAGATCACAATAAAAAGGCATATTTGTTTTATTTTTCTTGGCTATCAGTTGATACAAAATCTAGCCAGAGTGGCAGACATACACAAATTAGTCTATCCCTTCTACTAAAAACATCTTAAGAAAAAAAAATACCTACATGATACCTCTAAGGTATTAGGAAAAAGGAAAAAAAAAATCAAACACTTACAGATACTGTGGAACTGGGTGTATTTGTTCCATAGCCAGAAGAAGGGAGAGAAGCCAAAGACCAACGGCGTCCATCAGTCCTATTGAGACATGGAATTTAGTGCAAGTAAACACTAGAGTACTATCATACAGAAATCATAGGGTGACAAGTATTTTTAGACAAGTGAATGATACAACAATACACAATAAGGTGCATGAGAATGGGTAACTCTCACCAGTGGTTGAGGTAAACAAATATTATACACTAGGTTGACTTTTATTTAAACAGAATCAATAGGCTGAAACAAGTAGAAACTGAATTAGATGATCCATAATATTGATCTCTCACTAATATACTTTGACAAAAATGAATACCAGGGATAATTATAACTCAGCAGATTCAAATTAATGAGAAGTAAAGGGATAGAGAAAAACATCCCCACTAGGTAACAGATTATCTAGAATCATATTCTTTAGAAGGAGAAATTGATATTGGGTCTAAATTATACGTCTGGCATCTTACATTGGTCTGTGTACTCTTCAACTGAATAAAAAGCATTGTGTTCACAAATTTAAGAGTAGATTGGATTTTAATTTTTTGTTTAAAAAAAAAGGATACAGGAAGTTTCCCCAGTGGTTCAAGTCTTTGTGGCTAATTGTTTTAGTATCAGGAAAATAACTGGGCTTACAAATCTGCATTACATGGAGTTATAATATCAGTCATGTGACCCAGTCACACAACAGATAAAAGTTGTAGTCTTTGTAAAAGTTTATGAGGGAAATGTTATCCTTCTAGACAGCTGACAACAGAAGATTTTTCTGCCTATCACAGTAGCTGGGTGTTAGACAGACAGATGTCAAAGCTTTATGGAAAAATTTCCCCCCTGTCTTAAGGAAGCTTGATTTTATTTTTATATTCGAAGCACAGATGAGAGGCTACTAAGCTACAGAGTGAAGATCATAAAGAGTCCGAGTTAAGGCAACATAACAAAAGCTTAGATTCCTAATCTTGTCTGAAAAGAGATGGGAGACACTAAAGAACATATAACTTAAAAATAAAAGCATTCATGTCTGTATTGAAAACAGAGAAACAATTATCTTAATTAGGTAACAAAATGAAAATACATAGGTTGAGATACATATAAGAAAGGAGGAAATATATTTCATAGAGGACTACTGGAATCACTATTCAAAGTGGAATTTATTTATAGTCATGACTGCATCAATCCACTAAAAAAAATGAAAAGTAAACACAAAGAAAATTTAGAGTCTACACTTACACATATAGTTCAAATGATGGGAAGTCAATAACTTCAATAGGATCAGACTTCAATTTGAAAAATGCCATAGTTAACTATTAGTGTGAAAAATGAACATTCTGGTCTAAAATGAAACTCAAGCTATACTAGGGCAGCATGACTGGTGGTTAACTTTATGGCTCACAGAGACAAGATGGATAAATCCAAATGGATGTACATTACAGACTATGTTTTAAACAAAATTTACCTGTCATTTCTGTGCCCATGACTGGAGGACAATTGAAACAGAATATTTAAAGAACAGAAGCAAAATAATATATGTCAATATACTGAGAAAATGGAATTGAAATCATTGTTGTTATCTTATTCCAAAAAATTTTAAAACCACCTAGCTTTCAAGCTGGATACTAAATATTAGCAAATTATCAAAATTATATGTTCAAAAAAGATATTCAAACAAAAACACAGAGAAGACAATTTCTGGGAAAACTGTTTTCTTTGATTAGTTATTCAAGATTTTTTAAAAAACCTATATCTATACTTTACATCTAAAAAACCTATATATATTTTAATCAAAAATAGGATATTAACAACAATTATTCAGTCCATTTAATATCAATTATCATAAACCATTCACTGGAAAAAGTGAGGAATACCATTTCCCTCACAATGCTTTTTCCATGTTCATATGATTCATTATCTTTCCTTTCCCTCAGGTATCAATGAGCATCTTTCAGATGAATGAACAATTTCAAGAGATGTGTTCTTATTAGTTTTAAAGCATAAATTACATTTGCTTACTCAAAAGACACAACTGGAAGCATGTTAAAATGAGAGCATTCATTATACATTGTACAGTTGTGGACTAAGGATAACTTGATACTTGTCTGTCTATATCAGTTTTAAGGGTCTCTTTAATTGAATGTAGTCTAAAAAAAAAAAAAAACAATCACTGCATTTTTATTATCATGACAACTACACATCAGAGAGGGCTTTCTATACTTAGGAAAAACAGAAACTTTTAAAAGAATAATTACAAATAATTACAAAGTAAAGCCATTTGCTGTCTATTAGTTAAACTCAACATAGCCTCTCTATAGTTGCTATCACTGAAATTCTAAAAAGGAAATTTAACTCATATTGCTTTTTTTATAAGAGCTTTTTCCTTGCAGGTAAGAGTTTTAGCATATTTCATAAAAAAAGATGAAGAAAGATTGTTGGAAATAAGAGATGCAAATATAATGGTTACAATAACCAGCACCAGCATTTAAATGCTGATAAAAAAATAAATAAGAGGATGATTTTTTTTCTATTACAAAGAAAGGAAAAAGCTCCAAACATTAACTTGGCTTTTGATGAAGAAAAATAATTTGTTTAATTTCAATTATTTCCTGGGCATACTTGATAAAAACACATACTCTGGAACTTCTTTTTTGGTATCTAAATTAAATAGAAGACATTCTAATTCACTATCCCAAATAAAACTCCTCTTCCTGAAAGGCTTATGCATGATCGGTGAATAATGCCATGATCTGCTATATCTCTTTTCAAGACTTTACAACTTACTTATGAAAATGTACTCTGTAATTTAACTTGCCATATATAAAACTCTGGATTGTTAGGAAAAACCTTATGATTAGCTAACATTTACACGATATTGTGTGTTTCCAATGAAACTGAAAACAATTGTTAGTTAACCTCTACCACTTTTTGGATAAGTAACTCAAGAATCTTTTTTTAATGAAAAGTCTCTTTTTTAAATGAAAGAACTAAAGACAGAAAGGTTAAATATCTCTAATCAAGTCACCCAGACTAGTCAGTGCTACAATTAGAAATGAAGGGAACATGAATCTTGGATAGCAGACTCAACCTATTAAGTCACATTTCCTGTGTCACTCTTTTTACTACAAATTTCATTTAAAAAATTTATCATTAACAAAATGGATTCAATACTTTTATACCAACAGCTACTTCTGAAAGCAGTCATATATCATGATGTGACTTTCTAATTTTTAAATCAGTCAATGTGAAATTATAATAAGGTACTATATCGATAACATTTTCTGGCATGTAGTATATGACTGATAGAACCAAAAGCATTATTACTAAATCTTTTTTTCTTTATCTGAAAACAAAAGGATGTTCAGATCTAAATATTTTACTCACATTAATTTTTTAATTGCCAAAATGAGATGTGCTCAGAAAATAATTATTTCATTCCTTCATTTCAGGAATGTGTGACAAAAGGAATGAGGGTTCATATATGGAATTTCCACACTACTTGTATGAAAATCAACTCTGAGCACCAGAGATCGCATGATATTAAATAAGTATATAACCAACATGAGTTTAGAGTTAAATATATGATTACTGAGGTCCCTACCCAAATTAATATATTTTGAAGGAGCATGTAGGGAATTCCATCTGGAAATTTACTCAGAATTGAACTGAAGCTCTCATGTGATAATCCACTGTCACGGTTTATGGTCTATTTGACAAATATTAACATGCCGGGGGCTTCTTTATGTTTATTTTATTTTATTTTTATTAGGGAAACCAAATTCATCTGTCCTTCAATCATCTACTTAATTATTAGGAACTCTCAACTTTTATAAGTCAGCCAAGATTAAAAGAATATGATTTGTAATCATTTTAATTGCATGGTGTAATGAGATTTGTACCTCTAGTGTTTGTACCTTTATTTTCAAAGACACCAAATTGCACTAATTATTTTTCTTAATCTCACAGGTCTCTTTCTGAAGAACAAATGAAAACGAGCCTACTGGAGAAAAGAGAAAAACTTGACTCACTTTTTAAGGAGCTTATTAATATCTTTATGGCATGTAAGCCCTCCCTGTATATATTTTATTTCCTAGTGGAGGTGTTTCACTATGAATATTCTATAAGAAATCACAATTGATCTAACTCACTATCATAAATTCTTTAAAGCTCCTAAAGTAAAATCTATACATTAAACTAAAACTAAGCAGATTTTCATTTAAGACAAGTATATGCTGTCTTCTTTCTGTCCCCAAGATATGAAAAGCAGGTGATAAAAATGTCAATTCGCCTCATCAGTGAAACCTATCAGTTCAATGATTTTTTTTTCATTTCTGTTAAACATGGATTTAACATTTTTAGAGTTTTGAGTATGGCTTAGAAAAAAAAAACAATTACTCCACTAATTTAGTTCGCAAATCTAATTTTAAGTTAAATTTTTGGATATGGAAATAAAAGTGATATGGATGTTGAGCATTTTCTTTCTTTTAATTGGAAAATGAAATGGAGTTAAGTTTTGTGAGTAATTGTTCTCTATTTTCTTTTGCAGGTGATATATTTGTTATGACAAATATCCAAGGAAAAAATAAACAATTAACTTCTTGTTGGCAAGGTTAAAAACACTGAAGTTCATATGAAGATCACATGATTTGTGGGGCTCTTTGGTGACTGAGTAAAGATAATATTCACAAAATGGTTAATATGTATTTGTGCGTCAAATTTCCACTAGGTACATGTATCATTTCCTCCCCATTCCATACATCCAGTTTTCCAACAGATAAACAGACATGCAGACAGACAGACACACACCTACCTTCGTGCAAAAGAGAAGTGGGCTGAGGCACTAGGGGAGAAATTTCTTGGGCTATCTTGAGGACTATTTCCTGTTGAGAAGAAAAGAGAGAAAATATAATAAGACTTTTTATCTGTATCACTTTAGGGTTCCGGTATCATTCTGTCATAACTTCTTAAGGAACCAGACCATGGAAAGGGTAGCGGGGAGGGAGAGGAGGCGCGAATTCCCACTGTAATCCCATTTATTTTCCATAACACTGTTCACAAGTATGAGAGCAAAAACAAAAATGAGGCTTCCATTGAAGGCATATGAATAAACACATTCTTTCACCTTCCTTCATATTTACTGATCAGCCTCAAAGCCTAGGTTTGAAAAATGATAAACACAAAAATCCCTTTGTCTTATAAACCATGTTTCAAAGGTATGTTTTTAGTTTAAGAAAGCAGCTAGAAGGATAAGAATAGATGCTATTTTGTTAAAATTAGGTCTTTATAATCATGGACATACATTTTAGAGACAAATGTGCTATATCTTAAAATATTTAATAAATCAAAATAATACCTAAGAAGAAAAGATAAGAATACTTTTAACATATAGATATCTTTACAATTATATTTTTAAAGTTAACATTCTTTTTTTTAAAGTTTTGATTTCCAAATTCTCTCTCTCTCCTGCCTTTTCTCTACCCTCTGGGAAGGCAAACAATATGACATCACTTATCAATATGAAATGAAACAAAACATATATCTTTTGAGTCACTAGCTCTAAAATGGTAGCTGTAATACAATGGATTGAAAACTTGTTCTTCAATCTAGAAGGCCCAAGTTTAAATTTGACCTCAGATACCTACCAGCTGATTAACACCTGAACAAGTCACTGACCCCTGTTTTTCTCATTGTTCTCAACTACAAAATGGGGATAGTAATAGCATCTACCTACTACAGTTATTTTAAGGATCAAGTTTTTATTTACAAAACTCTTAGCAGTGTGATTGGCACATGGTAGACACTTGAAATATTTCCCACCATCCCCAAAAGAGCATATATCTTTATTTTTAAAACCCCGAAAACCACTGGTGTTTGAATAATATTATGTCTTTTAAATGTTTTTCCCTGAAATTCCTCTAATCTTAACCAGATGAACTATGAATTGTTAGGCTGCCTTAAAAATTCCTCTCAAAGCATGTTCCATTTCTTGGTTAGATCAGATAGGGGGAAGTTGTCTTTTTTTTTTTCCTAAGTGATGTGGAGCAATGATGGCTCCTTGTAAGGAGGGCACTTCCTCTGGGGGCTTGTTACTTTCTCATATTAGCCTCAACCTGCTGCTGATCATTGACAAAGCTTGGCAGGCAGCTGGTGAGAGGAAGTTCAGGGATACTCCAGCTTGCCCCTGTCTTTCTCTGCATATTTAATTAGAATGGCTGAACTGTCTGAGGACATGACTGAAATGCAATCAGTTTAATTTTTTTAAGGACAAAAAAAGACGGGAAAAAACCTTAAAACATATCTTATTTTTTTTTAATGAAATAAGCAAAAGTACTCCAGGAAAAATGCCCAGTTACTAACAGCTAACCATTTGCTACACTACTGGTTCCTTAATGGAATTTATAACTCTAATTAGGTATAAGGAATGCAAGACTTCAGTTTAAAGTCAGTGTTTGGTTGTAAAAGGGTAAAAATTACTACCCATCTGCAGAAAGAATAGACTAACACATTAGGGGAGAATAGACTAACACATTTAGGGCTACCTTGAGGACTTGCAGACTTGCTACAATTCTACAAAAATTTTTCAATTAACTTAAGGTTGCAAATTTTATAGTGATGTCTTCAACAGATGCCATTAACTTTATGACAGACAACACAATCAAAGCTATTTAACAGGGAAGCGCTGAGAAACCCATTTCTTTCTGTATAGAGAATCAAGATACATTTCCCCTGCTGCAATGAAATTTATCATGTCCCTGCATCTGCTGTTCTGTGGGCCCCTGGAGAGGAGGATTCAGCTTTTGCTGCCCAGTACCCCCTGACTTTTTTTGTCCATTTATCTGCACAGCTAAATTAAGTTCTTTCAACTCTCTTCCCCTTCCCTTGGCTTTTACATTGCTTTTCATATTCCTCAAGGGGTGTCAATAATTTCAAGGTGGCAAGAATTTTTGTTCCCTGAAGGAAAAAATCTGAGACCAGGTGTCTTAGTAGAGAGGTTGATTTTTATTTGGGGAACTGTGCAATTTACTCACACTCTACACAGACCAAACAAAACCAAATTGCAAAATACACACAATTCATTTAATGGCTAGAAACTGAATCATTCTGAAAATAGTCACTAAGCTTGTGCTAATTAAAACCTGAATATCAGCACATATAAAACCTGGTTCCAAATGCAAAATGTTGTCTGCTTTGAAAAGGGGACACTAGAGGTTGTAGGTTCACAGTCATCAAAAAAAGGTCAAGATACTACCTGAATATGTAAGAAGCACTTTGAAAAGAAAGGTTAAGGAAATGAACCCAAAACTCTTACTCATTCTTTGTTCCTGAATTTGATGAGTGCATGGTCCTGAGAACTTCATTTTATATATGTATCTCAGGTGATGGCCTCCTACCTTATGAAGGTACTGAAAGGAATACTTTCCCTTTGGTTGTATCAGAAAACCAGCTAATTAAATTGTGCTATAAATGCTCATTTAAGCTGTCAGTCCCTTTTCTTTCTTTCTTTGTTTTTTTTGTTTTAATAGCCTTTTATTTACAGGTTATATGTAAGGGTAACTTTACAGCATTGACAATTGCCAAACCTCTTGTTCCAATTTTTCCCCTCCTTCACCCCCTCCCCAAGATGGCAGGATAACTAATAGATGTTAAATATATTAAAATATAAATTAGATACACAATAAGTATACATGTCAGTCCCTTTTCACTTTAACCATTTGTAACCTTCTTATCTCTGGTCTTTTTGCCTTTTTAAAAAATACATATATTATTTCTATATTCTAACTTAATTAATACACATTTCCTTTTTGTTTACTCCAAAATTGCTGTTTCCCACTTTTATTCATAACATTTTCTTTATCTTGACATAATTCTCATTGTCTTTTAAAATTTATTTTCTGCTTTCTCTAGGAGATGCATACTTTCTCTGTTATTTAATTTATTTTTTGTTCCATTTTAATGCATGCCTTATTTATAGATAACTTTAATTCTTGTCCTAAGATTCCACGTACCAGCCCTACGATTTCCTAGACCAAAATACCCCTTCTTTGTCATCACTTTTCTCTATGTGTTGTCTTCCCCTCAAAAAATATGAATTCTTCAAGGCAAAGGGCTGTCTTGCTTTCTGGCACTGTAGCCTATTTATAGCTCCTAGGCTACAGATAGTAGTACCTGGAACATAGTGAGCATTTAATAAAAATCATTTTCATTTCTTTGTTCATATATTCACTTAATCTATAATGCCATTTAATCCCCATAATACTTAAAACTCCTTCCTGGCACGTGCCTGACATACCATGATCCTCTTTTAATATTCTTGACATTTTTAAGATATCAAATGATCTTACATTCCCCTAAAAAAAAAAAAACAGCAGTTATTTTTTGTATTTATTTCTTCAATAATTTTTAATGAACACCTGCTACAAAATGTAGCATTAGACATTTGTGATCTCCCATAGACAAGACAGACGGACACGCAGATAATATAAGGGCCAAAATGAGAATGAGGGATAATCCATTTTATAAGAGTTAGGAAAACTGAAGGAAAACAGCTGGTAAAGGTTCTGGCCCCTTAAGTTGGTTCCTTCAATTAATCTAACATTTATTAAGAAATTAGAGGCAGCACAACAAAGAAGAAAGACTCAATTCCTACCTTGGCAATTTACTACCTCTGTGACTTTGGGAAGGTCACTTAAAGTACTTTGAACCTCATTTTCCTCATCTGAAAAATTAGAAAGTTGGTTTAGATGACCTTTAGGGTTCATTCTAATTCTAGACAGGATTCTACAAAAGGAAATGAAAACAAAATAATAATTGATTTCTTACATTCTCCTAGGGATGGGAATGGGAATGGATGCAATGTGTATACAACTAATTGAATGCAAAGTGATTTGAGGAAGGAAAGATTATCAACAACATTTTTTGGGAGGAAGTAAAGTATAGCAAGCTTCAAGGAAAAGTGACACCTGAGCTAAGCACCAAAGGAAAACAATGATGAGATAAAGACAGGAAGAAAGAGCACCTTCCATTCCCGGAAGATGACACATGCCAATATATAAAAGCAGGAGTGGGAACATTTAATATGGGAAAACAGCAGGTTGTTCATATTTGTGTGGAATGCAGAATGTATGAAAAAGAGAATTTTGAAATGTCTGCAAATAAAGATGGGAACCAGATCATGGAAAGTTTTAAATGCCAGGTTAAGAAGTTTCATATTTTATCCTTGAGGCCATAAAAAGCCAGTAAATGCTTTTGAGAAAGGGAATGATGTGGTCAGTCTTTGGAAGATTAATATTGCAGCTTTGTAGATAAAGAATTGGAAAAGGAAAGAAACTGGATGCAGGGAGTTCAATGAGAAGGTTATTTATTGTCATTGGTAAGAAACAATGAGTCCTTAATGTCCTGCAAAATGTAGGCAGAATTAGGATGGAAGAAAAAGTATTCTGGGCAAAGAGATCAAACCAGCAAAATCCTGCAATACGCAGGAATGAGTGTGCTATATTAGGACACCCAGAGACATCAGGCTGGAAGAAGGAGAAGGGTATCTTCTAACAAGAATAGCAAGAGAGCCATCACTCCCACATCACATCTGCACAGCACCTTGTTCTATTCCATATCTCATGAGATGAGTGTGAACTAAGGCAAGTGCACGTATTAGCATCCAATTTATAGAAGAGCAAAGCTGAGGTCAGAGAGGTACTTGTCTAAGGTGATACAAGTAATAAACAGCAAAGATGAAATCCGAATTCTAATCTTACCATGACCTTGGAGGCGGTTCCCCAGAAAATAAAGCGAATGATGAGAGAGGGGGACAGGGTAGGACTGGGAGGCAGCTCAGGTGTTGCTATTCTCCTGTGTGGGACTCCTCTGAAGTTCTAGCTTCTATAGTAACCACTGACATTTTTGCAAGGGCAATTAGAGGTGCAGGACTGAGGTGACTTTTGGTGACTGTCTTAGAAGAAAAGACACCGGACATTTTGGTGGTGTAGAATAGATAATCAAACAGTCAAATTGGTAGTGTGGGACAAAATTATGGGAGGCACAGAATGTCATATCTAGGAATTTGATTCTTTATCCTTCAGTCAATGGGAGAAGCTCTCAGTTTTTGAACAGGAAAGTAATATAATGAAGTCCTTGTTTCAGGAAGGAAGGAAACATTTATCAAGAGTCTACTATGTGCTAAGCATTATGTTGTTCAGTTACTTTTCAGCCATGTCTCACTCTTCATGACCTCATTAGGGTTTTCTTGGCAAAAATTATAGAATGGTTTGCCACTTCCTTCTCCAGTTCATTTGACAGATGAGGAAACTGAGGCAAATAGTATAAAGTGATTTACTCAGAGTGGCACAGCTAGTAAGTGTCTGAGACTAGATTTGAAGACAGGAAGATTAATCTTCCTGACTCCAGGTCCAGCACTCTATGTATTGGCTATTTTGCAAGATTAATCTGACTTTAATATGTAAGATTGTTGGGAAAAGAATACTTGGAGTAAGACTAACAGCAGAGGAACAGAAAATATGGGATAGATTTCAGAATAATTCATTCAGCAACTTTTATTCATTATCTATTCATTCAATGAATAAACATTAAATGGACAAAAGGTAGTAGGATATATTAGGAAAGCAATGAAGATTAACACAGTGTCAACCATCAAGGTAAGAGCAATGGGATAAATCCACAAATAAATAACAAGGTGAGAGATATCCCTGCAAAGGCAATTTGTAGAAGGAAAAATCACTTTCAGCTAGGGAACAACAGAGAAAACTTCAGAGAGGAAGTGGTACATAAGCAAGACCATAAATAAAATAATTTAAACAAGCTGGGACAAAAAGGAAGTATGTTTCCATTCACAGAGGATGACCTGGGTGAATGCACAGAGGCAGGGAAAAACAAAACAGGATTGTGGCACAGCCAGTTATTCATGTTTGACTGACATGTTTGACATCCATTGTGTAAAATTAGGTTGGAAATTTAGTTTGTAGCCAGACTATAAAGGACTTTAAATGGCAATTTAAGGAGTTTGCATTTTATACAGTAACTATTAAGGAATTTAAAAATATCAGTCAATAAACATTTATTAAATGTTGACTATATGCCTTTTCATATAAAAGGTTTTTGAGTAAGGTCAATCCTAGGTTTTGGGTTGGCAGATCTATGTGAAGGGTAGATTGGAAAAGAGATACCAAAAGTGCAAAGACCTCTTCAGAAGACATTGCAATAACCAGGTGAGAGGTGATGATAGCTTAATCTAGGGTGAATAGAGAGAGGGTATAAATACAAGAGATACTGGAAAGGTAGGAATGACAGAAAACATCTGGCATATGAATGGATGTGGGGCATGAGAGAAGGAAGCATTAAAGCTAATTCTTAGATTTCAAGTTTGAATAACTGAGAAAACTAAGAAAGGACATTTATTAAACACTTACTATGTACAAGGCATTGTGCTAAGTGCTGGAGATATTGCAAAGCAAACAAGAAAGTTTCTGCCCTCTAGTTTTACAATCTAATGAAAGAAGACAACAAATAAAAGGATCTGAAAAATGTTGGGTGTGTTACAGCATAATGATGGTTAGAAAGTAGTGTGAAGATATGATTCTGGTTCAGTATAGGGTGGAAAGGAGAGGGAGAGACAGTGAAATAGAGAAGGAGAGACAAAGAGGAGAGTCAGAGAGAAACAGAGGCAGAGAGATAATAGAATAAAAGGAAAAGGTGAAGGAGAAATACTCCTAGGAAAAAACTGGAAGAGTGTAATGAAGTAGTGAAGATTAAGAAAGGAAGCAAAGTCACAGAAATCAAGAGAAGAGAGAAAACACAAGAAGGGGAGGAAAAGAATAAGGATAAGGAGCCTAAAAATTGAAAAAAACAACATCAATTTTATCAATGAGGAGGATAACTGGGAACCTGGGAAACCATTCAGTATGATAATGAAGTCAGAAATTCAAGGAATATATACTTGGGCAGTAAAGAAAGGCAGATAGAGATGACATAAGAATCAGAGAAAGGATTTTGGATTTGGGGATTCACTTAAGCATTTATCAAATTCCTATATATTCCAAAGACTATATGGACAAAAATGAAACAGACTCTACCCTTAAGAAGATTACATTCTACTAGATTTTTGCTGATGCAGAGACAAATCTAATTATGTAAGAAAGATAGGATGCGTAAATGATCAACAGGGCAAGCTCCTAGGGGAAATAGGAAGTGATAACTTCGATGGTACCAGGGAAAGGACTAGCTTTGGAATAAAAGATTGATTCAATCTCCAGATTGAAGCAAAAGAGGCGAGGATAAGTGAAAAGATAAAGGCGTTTTGAAGTATTTAATCCATCAGTTTCAATATTCTCAAATAGAAGACAAGGTCTTCTCTTGTAAGGAGTGAATTTAGGGGTTTTAGAATAAAGAAGAAGCTTTAGAATATTAATGAACAAGAAAGGATGAAAGATAGGAGAGAATCCAATTTCCCCATCTTTTAAGGGGGCATAATAACTACTTATCTTTCAAAAATGTTATGAGTTCAATTTGTAAACCACAAAATGCTATGTACTCAGAAGTTATTTTCAGTCTCAAAAGAGTTAGTAACCTGTAACACTATTTGGTGACTAAGGGCTCAAAAGGTTTCCAAGTTAAATAAAACTTAAAACTAGAAACTGGAAAAAATTTTGAGGAAATGAGGACTTATGGTAAGTGTTTGTGCTGCCCAGGGACCATGGGACTTGACTAGAAAAATGAGATGGACTGTAACCAGAGTCCTATATGTGACCTTCATTCCACACAGCCCTGCTCTCCAAATTCATCCACCCATCTGCAAAGCAATACCTGGGAGACTCTCAAATGAAAACTGGTGCCAGTTCATTCTCTGCCCATATGTGCTGCACTTGCTTATTACTCAAATCCTGCTGCTCCTAGGGATTTGTTGGCTCTTGTATGTTTTGAAGGCTAGGATATTTTAAACACTGCCGAGATTACTGCTGATATTTGTGACCTGATAAAGTAAACCTGACCAGTGGTCCAGCCTTAAGTAGGTAATTAACTCTATCATCCCCAGGGAAAAGTAACATAGGAATAGGTAATCAACACATTGAAACAATCCTTCACCTAATGGCGATACACAGGGTGCCTCATTTTGGAGGCAGTTATTGTTAAGAAAGCTATATCCAGATTAATTAAACCATTTGATTGTTTTGTAATTAGGTTAGACAAGTCCCGCATCTTCACCACAGAGAGGCAAACTACAAACCTTTTGAAAAGGCATATGCTGCACCCACTACAGGTTATTAATGTATTTTTAATAGCTGTCTCCTTAAAGAACATGAGGTTCTGATGCACTGGTTTTCTACTAGCAAGGGGAGGATCTGAGGATTAATAACTGCCATTTGAAACTCCTGGTGTACCACAAAAGTGAGCCCCAGTTTTGACTTGATGATGCTCTAAAATGGCTCTCAGCCTTTAGCACCACAATAAATAGTGCCAGGCTGACTTAACACCCCTTTGCAGGAGATTCATTGCAATTGAATGTTGGGTAAGAGGGGAGGAAAAAAAAAACAGGACCTTACTCAGCACTCTCCAACTCAGAGAGGTGGCAGTCAGCAGAAAAGACACCTGGGTACCAGGACTGTTCTGCAGGTGCCTCTCCCTGAGAGGGATTGGGAAGGGAAGAGATCCAGTCACACCTAGTCTCACTTTATGTCAGCAGAAGACAAGGTTTTCAAACCTTCCTTTTGCTCAGAGACCTAGACAGCAAACTTTCTAAAAAAACAATCAAGGGCAGCATTAATTAAGCTTTCCATTAAATAGCTCTGTTACAGTGGGCAGCTGGCTGGCATCTAATTAGCTCAGGAAATCCTTTGCCCTCAGCCTGGCTTTCAGAGATGGATCTGGGAAAACTCTGAAGTCATCAGAGCAGGTTGCTGGACAGATACATTAACAAACTTGAGCAGAGAGTGGCAGTAAGAATTAAGAGAAATCATGTTATATAAGAAACTGAGTTTTGTATTACCTAGGCTCTCTCTTATTTTCTCCAAAGCCAGCCTTTTGGACAGCTAAATCCTCAAAGATGTCTCAAATAGGCAGCAGAAAGGCAGGGAAAGAAGGGAGGGGAAGAGGGTAGAAGTGACACTTAAATAGTTCTAATTAAAAGGCTTAGGGAGAAGATTGAATCTACTGGCCAAAAGTCAGGTCACTGAATTACAGGTTAATTTCAAAGATCCTATTTTGCATAGTGAGAGTTAAAAACAGTGAGCAACTTAAAACATTTATATCTTAGAGCCTCAGTTCTATCACTTGCCAGTTGTGACTTTGGGAGAAATCAATTTATCCTCTTTGACTCTAATTTTCTTCATCTGTGAAACAGAGAATAATAAGACTCACACTACCCATCTCAGGAGGCTACTTGAGAAAAAAGGCTTTATGAACCTGAAAGGGATAAATGTGGGAATGATGATGATGAAAAAAAGATATGCTGTCATGAACATGTGTCTTTATGTTTTTCTCTCTTATCAATGACATTTACTTTGGAATCACAAAAGCCAATGATGTCCAGTTGATTTGTGTTAGTTGAACACATGGTATTTTATGGGGAACTATATTGTTCTAGGATTCATAAATCGAAGCTTTATATTTTAACATTTGATATATTTAGTGGGACATGCATTCTCTGCCTCAGTTTCCTCATCTATAAAATGAATGTGTAGGATTTGGTGGCCTCTAAGAATCTTCCAGTTCTTAATGC
Organism: Antechinus flavipes; assembly: GCF_016432865.1. Taxonomy (NCBI): domain Eukaryota; kingdom Metazoa; phylum Chordata; class Mammalia; order Dasyuromorphia; family Dasyuridae; genus Antechinus; species Antechinus flavipes. The sequence goes on along the minus strand of NC_067398.1, from coordinate 151,956,363 downwards.
ATAATCCAATTCATATATATATATATATATATATATATATATATGTGTGTGTGTGTGTGTGTGTGTGTGTGTGTGTGCATATGTATATTATATATACATAATTTTTATGGAAATATTTTACATGATTGAATATGTATAAACTATATACATGTTCAATCATGTAAAACATTTCAGGGAAGGGGGAAGGTTGGGAGGAAGGTCCAGAATTTAGAACTAAAACTTTTTTTTAAATGTTAAAAAAAAAATTGTTTTAACATAATTGGGAGGAGGAGATGAAACATTTAAAGTATATAAATATGAGTTTTTAATAATAAGGATAATTTACACAAATCTTTATACTTTAAAAGTCTGATTGTACTATTTATATATAATAAGACTAATAATTCAGAGTATTAGCAGGGCTTTATAGTAGCAGAGTAATACATGTGGATCTAACAGTTTCAAAGAAATGACTGATAGGGTGGTAGTGGGTCGAACAGAGACCTAATAACTCGGTCAATTCCTGTTAGATTTAGAGGACACCTAGAGTTTCAGTTTCATGAAGCAGTTGACTTTGGAATTTGTGTACACTTTGAAATGCTTCAGCATTGATAAGAATTCCTTTGAGACATCTTATAATGGATTCTTGAGAATGTCTTAGCTTTTCATTGACCCTTCCTTATTGCTCTGGATTGATGTCACATCTCAAGGTGATTCCAAGGAAAGATCGGTGAATGTCGAGAATGATAAAGAAAGCATTTTTTTTTAGTTGTCTGTTTTCTCACCTCAAAAGTAAATGACCTGCTCAGCAATGAATAGGGGTGTTCACTTAGCTCTTTGTTTAAAATTATTGCTTGGCATTTGAAAGGTCAAAGTGAAAGAGCTATCAAAAAGAGATATTCCTAGAATATAATAATAATTTTATGAAATGTGATAAATCCTAGTCATTTTAGAAAGTGGACAGATTTCTGGACTTCACTGAAAGGCTTTTTAAAAAAGCAAATGTATCCCCATATATAGATTTTATTTTTATATCTTAACTTAGCTGGACCTATTTCAGGTCCTTAACCTAATATAATTTCCCTTTTAAATGGAAAAAGGGTGAATTCTGTTCAGGAATTAGTTTGTAGAAATCATTAAGTAAGAGAGAATATTTAAATGACAGCATTGACATCACATTCCTCAGTCAACTACCTAGGATCTAGTCAGTAAATAATAGACTTGAGTATGATCTGCTTGGATGGAAAAAAGACCCAGACCTGAAGTTCCTTTACTTGAGGATATCACCAATCCTTCGCATATTCATATATTACACTTGGAAATTAAATTTTGCTTGTTTCACATACATTATTAGTTATATTTAGGTAATAAACAGCTAGATAATACAATGGATAGATTGTTAGTCACAGAGGCAGGAAGATCTGACTTCAAAATCTCTTTGCATATGTGATATCACTTAGGCAAAACACTTAAACTCCCCTGTTTCTTCATCCAGAAAAAGAGTACCAAAAAAACTTCTACTTTATAAAATTGTTGAGAGAATCAAATAAGATAATATAGGTAAAATGTCTTATTATTTAAACAATTTCTTAAATCTCAAGTCTTTCACAAAAGGCTTACTAAACCAACCACAAGAAAAGTATCTTTCTTAATCCAGTGAGATCATGAAATTGTCCTACCTATTCTCCCTGATCTCATTCAATTATGTAAATTATAGACTCACCATTACTCACTTCCTCTAAAAACATATACTCAAGGCCTGTGTTTCATGTATATATTCTTAGGGAAAGATCTAGTAAGGGTGGTCATAAAAGGGAAGAATTATTAACAAATACATGAATTAGGGCTCCATTCAAACTTCCCTAATCAACTGTAATCATTTGTTTGAACTGATAATAAGAATAATGGCAAGCATTTACTTAGTGCTTTAAGGTTTGTTGAGTACTCTGCAAATATTATCTTATTTTATTCTCACAAGAACCCTGGAAGGTAGATGCTATAATTTCCCATTTTACAGATGAGGAAACTGAGACATTTTGAGTCAAGTGACTTGCCACAGTCACACAGCTAATTAAACAAGTCTTCTCTTTTCATTAAAATCATTCATTCATACTAGGAAATGATGTTTGAAATTATTAAATATGAATGAATTTTACACTCTCAAAATTTCTATCAGCACGGATTAAGGTTCAATCAATTTAAAATTCGTAATGCCATTATAGTATTATAAATTCCCATAAGCCTCCTTTTGGATCAGACTCCATCATGGCTCCGGGAAACTCATCAACCTGTGAGATTAATATCACCTTTGGCACTCTTATCTCATCAGTAATCTCAGTAGCAGCCTCCCTGATAGAGGGCTAGAGGCTGAGGGAAAAATTTCCCTGAAAGCCTCCATTTTAATATGGTTCTAAAGACAGTCATCTTTTCAGAGCCCAGCAGCTGCACTCCTTTGGAATGGCCTTCATTATGCCTCTCACCAGCTTTCTTTTTGTCTTCAGTCTTCCCCCATTAAATTGCAAGCTTCTAGAGGGCAGGGATTGCCTTTCTTCTTTCATACTGTGCCCCCAAGCACAGTGCCTGATCCATAATGGTACCTTAAATAATTTCTGACTGGGGGAACCCTAAGTAGGAATTATGGCACAGTGATAAAGTCTTGAAGTTAGGAAGAACTCATTCAAGTCTTGTTTCCAATGATACAGATGAACTAGGTGACCATTGGCACATCATTTAACTTTTAAATCCTGCAGGCAGCTATCCAAATCCACAAAATTGCATGACTATTCAAAGTGTCTTGGTTGGGGGAATTCCTCAGATGAATGAAATCACAAGTCTAGACCCTTATACACCTCCTCTTTACCCTTTAATGGTAGTTATATTCAAGGCATATAGATTCAAGATAACAAATGATATCCTAATAGAAATATAAACAGTAAATTCACTAAGTGTTCTTCCTCACTGTAAATCTTTGCTCATTCCTTAGCCATGTAATAAGGCATCGCATTTATGCTTTAATACTTGAAAAACCTGAATTCAATATATTAAATGTGTAAATGCAGCTAACAGAGGAATGGAGAGGTGAGCTCCAAGTTGAGAAGCATTGCCTGGGCTCCGTTGGTTGGTCAAGTTATTTAACCTCTAAGTGACTTACTTAGGCAATTCTCCAAGACTAAGTTCAAGAGAGGGGTTCCCCACATCCTTAAACATGTAGGAAGAATTTTGCTAATCATGGGATAAGGTTATAGGCTGCAGCTAGAAAGCATGATCCCATGATCTTCTCATAGCAGATTAGATAATTAGTACTTAATAAATACTCTGGGGAGAAAATAATGAAGCCCACAGGTAAGGCATTTAATTCTGACAATTAAATTAAAAATGTTCTATGTTCCATAAGAATGTCTTGTATTTCTTCTCTTAATATTCTTGACCTTTTATTCTTCTGGATGAATTTTGTTATTATTTTTTCTAACTCTATAAAATGATTTTTGTTAGTTTGGTAAAGCACTAAATAAGTACATTGATTTATGTAGCATTGTCATTCTTATATCCACGAGCAATTACTATTTTACTAATTACTATTAGTATTTTGCAGTTGCATTCATATAATTTCTGAGTTTGTCTAAGCAGATAGATTCTTACCTTTTTATATTGCTTACAATTATTCTAAATGGAATTTCTCTTTCTACCTCTTTGCTGTTGGACTTTGTTGATAATTTATAGTAAGTCTGATGACTTATGCGGATTTGTTTATTTCATATCCTGAAACTTTGCTAAAACTGTTATTTCTTTTTTTTTTTTAATTTTATTTTATTTAATAATAACTTTGTATTGACAGAATCCATGCCAGGATAATTTTTACACGACATTATCCCTTGCAATCACTTATGTTTCGTTTTTTCCCCTCCCTCCCTCCTCCCCCCCCCAGGATGGCAAGCAGTCCTATAATATGTTAAATATGTTGCAGTATATCCTAGATACAATACATATTTGCAGAACCGAACAGTTCTCTTGTTGTACAGGGAGAATTGGATTCAGAAGGTAAAAATAACTCGGGAAGAAAATCAAAAATGCAAATAGTTCACATTCATTTCCCAGTATTCCTTCTTTGGGTGTAGCTGTTTCTGTCCATCATTTCTCCAATGAAACTCAGTAAAACTGTTATTTCAACTCATGTATTAGTTGATTCTTCCTGACTTCAGGCTCAGATTACTAAGATTCCTTCCAGCTCTAATTTGGAACTATGCTCAAAAAGTTATCAAACTGTGCAAACCCTTTGATCCAGCAGTGTTTATACCAGGCTTATCTCCCAAAGAGATTTTAAAGAAGGGAAAGGGACCCATATGTGCAAAAATATTTGTGGCGGCCCTTTTTGTGGTGGCTAGAAGCTGGAAATTGAATGGATGCTCATCAGTTGGAGAATGGCTGAATAAATTGTGGTATGTGAATGTTATGGAATATTATTGTTCTGTAAGAAATGACCAGCAGGATGATTTCAGAAAGGCCTGGAGAGACTTACATGAACTGATGCTGAGTGAAATGAGAGGACCAAGAGATCATTATATACTTCAACAACAATACTATATGATGATCAATTCGATGGATCAAATCAGTTCCAATGGTTCACTAATGAAGAGAACCAGTTACACCCAGTGAAAGAACTATGAGAAATGAGTGTGGACCACAACATAGCATTTCCACTCTTCTGTATTTGTCTGCTTGCTTCCTTCTCAGGTTATTTTTACCTTATTTCTAAATCCAATTTTTCTTGTGCAGCAAGATAACTATAAAAATGTATACATATATTGGATTTAACAGATACTTTAACATATTTAACATGTATTGGTCTACCTGCCGTCTAGGAGAGGGGGTGGGGGGAAGGAGGAGAAAAGGTGAAACAGAAGATTTTGCAAGGGTCAATGCTGAAAAATTACCCATGCATATGTCTTGTAAATAAAAAGCTAAAAAAAAATTTAAAAATTAAAAATAATAATTTAAAAAAATAAATAAGATTCCTTCCAGCTCTAAAGTATATCTTCCTATGTGGTTGTTCCATTTTTGATTAAACCCATTTCTATCATACAATTTAACCCAAAAGTTCAGTTAATGAATCAATATGCCAGAGGACTAAGGAAAATGACTTATTGGATTATATATTCCTCATCCTTAAAATATGCTAAGTAAACTTATTAGTATATCATCATTGTCATAATATAGCTTTGTTTTTGAAAATCAGAAATGTACAACTATTTTAGTGTAACTAATAATACAAAGGTATGACTGAAAATCCTATCATTAGAAATCCTATCATTATGCAACTGCATAAAAGGAGAGAAGACAGTATCTCCACGGAAAGTTTACTGGTTACATTCTGGATCTGAAGGACACAGCAACTCAAATCTGCAAACTTTATGGTAAGTTTGGGAAACTTTGGGACTTGGGTTTCTTATTCTAAAATGATTTTACAGTACAAGTTATTAAAAAAGCAAGTTTTCAACTGCTTACATAATTATTTTTATAAAAATCATTCCTGCTATTGATGGTAATTCCTTATAACAAAGAGGCTTTATTTTCTTCTAGCTTTCTGCCAAATACTTATATAAAGATATTATACCTTAGCCTTCATATCTGAATCAATTTCTGACTCAGGGAGAGCCCCACTTTTCTCAATAGATGAGAATTAAAATAAAATTGGAACACAAAATCTTACAAAAATGAATGTCTTTACATGTAATTGGAAAAACATAATATTATTAAAAAATCCTGGAAAGAGGGAATAGATGGGAATTAGAAGGCAGCAGTGAGAATCCTTCACTAATTACCATGAGGTATGAGAAAGACTGAATAGGGAAAGGGTATAACTTTAGTACTCTTAGTAATATTGGAAGGCCCTAAACATAAAACTGACTTAAGTTGCAAACTGGAGGCTGGGTGCTCTGGCAGATGGCAAGGGTAAAAGCCATATGCAAATGATATCCTCTAGGTACAACAACACTTTAAAAAGTTACTGCTCATTTTTGATAAATGTTAAGAGCAGTATTCTAAACTTAGGTATTTCACATCTTAGCTTACTAATAACAAAAATTTTAGAAAATAATCTGAAAAGAAGTGCTTAGGTAGCCGTAAATGAACTCCTTAGGGTTATAGCTAAGGCTCTAACAGTCATCAGAGGCAACAAACATCTATCCTTTGTCACCATTAAGAAAAATAGAGATGAAAAGAAAAAAAAAAGCTCTTTGGAACCATTGTCAAGGCAGACATCTCTGCATGGGTAGCACTTGTAACAAGAGGTACTGCATAGATTTTCTATATTGCAAAGGAGGCAGACATCTGCTAGGGGGTCCATAGAGGGGAAAGAATTGACATTTGATCTTTGTTCTCTGGAAAATCAAAACTGTCAAATGAAATGAATTGTGAAGAGAACAAAGCCCCATTTCTCCTGAAATGATGAAATTCAATTGGTTTCAAAAAAAAAAAAGAAGAAGAAGAAGAAAAGAAAAGGAAAAGGAAAAAAATGACATAGCTTTTAGATTTCTTAATCTCAAATTACCAACCAAATTATAGAAGCCTAGGGGGAAATATACCTTCCCCCAACTTTAGGAACTTGTCATAATCTTTGATTTCCTACATTTGGCTGAATTATATCTATATGTGCATAAGCTTTCAGTCTAGGAATATTTGCCATTCTAGAGTGGGGATTCTTCTAAAATCCTAAAATTGCATCCCTAGCATTTATTATAATCCACCGTACATGGTAAAAGCTTAATAAATGGTTATTCATTCTTAAATGTAAAACTAACTGGCCTTAGTTCAATTTCATCTAGCTATTCAGGAGGGCCTAAGCAGTATGGGCATATTGCCTTCTGCCCTGTTGATGCCATCCCTGTATCAAAGACCATGATCTTCCCCCCATGCTTTCCCACCCTGAGAGAGGGAATCTATTTGGATTGAGAAGTCTACTCTGGAACTGATTATGAATCACCAACTACTCACCAGGATACTAGGATCTACCTAGACTGCAAATTTTGCCATCTGTCCTGTGGCAAAATACATTTAACTGCTTCCTTGATCATGGCTTCCTTAAATTGGGGGGAAGGGAGGAAATAAGCACTTATGTAGCACTTTTGTGTCAGATATTGTGCTAAGCGCAAATATGCTCTGATTTGATCCTCTCAACAACACTGAAGGACAGGTGCTATTAATATTCCCATTTTATAGTTGAGGAAATTAGGCAAACAGATTTTTTTTTTAAGTTACTTACTCAGAACTAATAAGAAGTGGGATTTGAACTCAGGTTTTTCTGATTTCAGGCTCAGTTCTCTACCCACTGCACTGTATTCTCCATTAAAATGTAAACTCCATCAGGGCTGGGATAATTTATTAGTTAAATTTGTATCTCCAGCATTTGTTAGGTCCTTACTCGAATTCTGAGACTCTGGGATGGGGAATGGGGGGAATATGGTATAGCAGTCACTTTTATATAGCAGTTTAAATTTTATAATTTTTTCCTTCGACAGCCCTATAAGGGCAGAAAGTGTATTATTTCCATTCCCATTTTACAGACAAATGGACAGGCAAATAAAGTGAGATACCTACAGTTACACAGCTAGCCAGAATCAGAATTGCACTGGTCTGGGTCTAATGCTCTCTCCACAACATGAAGCTGTTGCTATTTCAGTTTGTCTGACACTTTGTGACTCCATATGGGGTTTGGTTGGCAAATAGACTAGAGGAGTTCTTTATTTCCTTTTCTAGCTCACTTGACTAATGAAAAACTGAGACAAATGGAATTAAGTGATTTCTCCATGATCACACGGCTAGAAGTGTTTGAGATTGGATCCTGACACTAGGTTTGCTGCCCTTAGATGCCTTCATATGGTACTGAGGATGGGATTAGGCTCTGAGTTTCCTAGGAGAATCCCCATTGCTAATTTCCATGTATGTGGGTAGCTTTTCATAGTTTTCAAAAGCATGTTCTCATACTTTGAATTAGGCAAGTTTTACAATAATCCCATGAAACAGTTGGATACAAATGAATAACTGAACAACCACCATAACATAAAAATAAGAAGAGTGGATATTGTACCCATTTTATAGATGAGGAAGCTAAGCCTTAGACAGGTTACACGACTAGATTACATAGCAGAGCAAAGACAAGGAATAGATGTAATAATTAAGTATGCAATACTCCTTTATTTGGCCAATTTGTCTCTTATCTGATAGGAGGAATTTATGAGAGACTGTACAAAATGCTGAATGAAAACTATTTTCAATTGACCATAATCCATGCAGGAGCTTGTTAGGAGAGGAAACTCCTACAGATTCTGACTACAATGTAGATCCAAGTACCTGGGCAAGGACGACTACAACTTTACATCTTTTTTCCTCATATATGGGAAAGGTATGGAACATCTGCCCCCTCTAATACAGCTTGAGTCTGCACAATGCCAATCAGATTCATACTTCCTGAAATTTTACATAAACTGCTCTGCCATTAAAAAAAAAAAGTTTTGCAGGTACTTAGCAATCAACAACATATAGATCATTATCAGCAGAATTTCCTGTGACAATTCTGATTTTTAGGAGTTACAATATAGGCTAACAGCAGAACATCCTCCTTTTCCCCTTTCCTTCCTTAAAAACCCTAAAGAAGATTAACACAAACACAAAGGATTCATATTATACATAAACAAAACATTTCTTCTTCCATTACTTACAATAGATTTATAATTTTGAAAGCTTCTCTTTTTATGCTTCCTCAAAAAGCAAAAGGGAGAAAAATATGGCATAAATTCCAATGCAGGAATGTTAATAAAATCTTTTTCTCCCAGAATGGAACCATTTAAACTTCATATGAGAACCAGAATGTATGTATAACTTCATATCTCATAATTCTCTAATTATATATTGTTAAAGTTCCTGGCATTTAAGCTCAGGATTTATGAGGCCTACTATTTAGTTTGGGGAGAACCCAAACATTCTAGCAGTAAACACAGAAATATATGTTAAAACACTATTATTTTGGTTTGTTTTATTTTTAAGACTGGGTCAACCTATCTTGCCCAGTCTGGAAGTAAGGGCCCAGTTCCATTTTGACTGACAAAGGAAATGTGACCTACTTTGCTTCTGACATGGGCTAGTTTCTCCTTCCTTAGACAATGGGGTGCTCCCCAGCTCTAGAGGGTTCTGCATCTTAATGCTAAACTTGATGCTAACACCTAATTAGTGTGATTTACTGGTAAAAATGTGGATTATAAATCAAGAGACTTGAATCCTATTTTAGGCTTTGCCATTCTCATTTTTGTGTGACCTTAGGAAATTGCATCTCAATTTCTTTCTTTCTTTCTTTTTTTTTTTTTTTTTGGTAAAATAAAGCATCAATTTAGGTGAGTTTCTACAATTCTGTGAAGCTAGAGACAGATAAATTGTATCAGTCTTCTAGTTGGTCTCCCCATTCTTGATGATCCTTTATTCAGCTATCAAATTGATCTTCCTAAAGTGACAGGTCTGACCATGTTACCCATTGCTCCTCCATGCAATAAATTCCAGTGCTTCTCTATAACCCCCCAGAATTACATGTAAAATCCTTCAAAAGGCAAATGTTTGTCTTTTAAAGTCCTTCACAAGCCAGCTCTGCTTATCATTTATGTTGTTTGTCCTTTGTTCTTAAAGAGGACCATAACAGCAGAGAAGTGATGCTATGACATGCAAGTGAATTGGACTGAAGTGAGGGAGGGCTGAACAAAGTCACCAGCCTCATTTTTAACTCCAGAGCCATCTGGGTCCAGGGGCAAGATATAGATCAAGACAACTGGAGATGGCCCTGGATACAATGGGAGACCTTGGGCTATCATTCTAGTCTTCTAACTACTTATTCCTTTCAATAAATACTTTGATCTAGTGACCTGGTCTATTTTGTTATCTCTCATGCAAGACTGTCCATCTTCAGATTCCTTGGATTTTTATCATCTATCCACCTCTGCCGCCTACCTTTTGTCAAGTCTCAGCTAAAATTCTACCATTTGCAATAATCCTTTTCTCATCCTCCTTAATGCTAGTGCTTTCCCTCTGCTGATTATTTTCAACTTAGTATATCTATATATATATAGTTTGTACATAATTTTTACATTATGGGCAGGGACTATTTTGGACTTTGCTTATATTCCTTGGAATACCTTAGATGGTTAATAAATGTTAGTTGTGTGATGAGTGAATGATAGAACAATTCTATGTTTCTAGGATTTCATGGATGGATAATTCTTGTGATCTTACAGTAAGTTTAATCACTTTATAATTAGGACACTAGGCTGGTAATGGTGGTAGAAAGGAAGGGAAAAGAGTTGATGAACTTAATTTTATTTCATTTTGATCATACAAACAAAAGTTGGATTCTCTCTTCCTTTTGTCTTAAAATTTGCTCTTGGTCAGAAGGGAAACAAAGCAAAGGTATGTAAGTGAATTATAGCCTCCACCACTGGAAAATGAAATCCATGTGTATATGCCATCCTAAAAGATTAATAGAAGACTCTTCCCAAGAAAGGAAGCATCTCTCTCTTTTTGTATAGCTAATTCTTTTCACAAGAAGGGGCTTCCAATCTTGCCTTTTCACAGCCCCCCAAAAAGAGAGAGAGAGAGAGAGAGAGAGAGAGAGAGAGAGAAAGAAAGAGAGAGAGAAAGAAAGAGAGAGAGAGAAAGAAGAAAGAAAGAAAGAAAGAAGAAAGAAAGAAAGAAAGAAAGAAAGAAAGAAAGAAAGAAAGAAAGAAAGAAAAGAAAGAAAGAAAGAAAGAAAGAAAGAAAGAAAGAAAGAAAGAAAGAAAGAAAGAAAGAAAGAAAGAAAGCCTGTCTAATGGCTCTGGGGAAGATAGCTTGTACAAAAGGCTGAATTCTAGTCAATACCAAGGTTGGTGTGGTCCTGTCTGAAGTTTTCCATAGCTACCATCTTTGGAGAGTTTAATTGGGTTTAAATGGGTCTTAATGGGAAAGTTTAGGTAGAGAAAAAAAGAGTTCAAAGGGGCAAGATGAAAGAGGTCTTCAAATTTTTGAAGGTCAAGTAAAATAGGAATTAGATTTGTTCTATTAATCCTGGAGCATAGAACTAGAAGTCATGGGTGGAATGTGAGACAGAAAAAATTTTAACCTGATATCAAGCTAAATTTCCTAGCAATCCAAGCTGTCTAAAAATGAGATGGGTTGCTTAAGAGGTGGTGAACTACTGTCCACTGGGGTTATTTAAATATAAGAGGGGTAGCTACTTACTAAGTTAGAGCAGGGATTCCTTTAGATACAAATTAGATTAGATTAGGAGTCTTAGGTAACCTTTTTGTTTGTTTGTTTGTTTTATGATCCCCTCTAAAAGTTAATCAAGCCTATGATCCTTCTTCTCAAATTATATTTTTAAATTTAAAAAATGGATTACAAAGGAAGCCAATTATACTGAAATATAGTCATAAAACTATATTTTTTTTAAGTTTACAGACTATAGTTTAAGAATCATTAGACTACATAGTGGCTGAAATCCCTTTTGTGATTACAAATTAAAAAGATAGATATTTGGTCAGAAAAAACAATCCTTAAAGTCATCAGCATTCTTATGTATCACTAACAAAATCCAATAGTTAAGAGTTACAAAGAGAAATTCCATTTAAAGTAACTACTGATAGTATAAAATATTTAGGAATCTATCTGTAAAGGGAAAATCAGAAACTTTATGAGCAAAACTATAAAACACTTTCCACACAAATTAAGTCTGATCTAACCAACTGGAAAAATATTAAATGCTCTTGGATAGGGCGTAAAGATGACAATACTACCTAAACTAATCTATTTATTTAGCACTATACCAATCAGACTCCCAAAAAACTATTTTAATGACCTAGAAAAAATAATAAAGTTCATATGGAAAAACAAAAGATCAAGAATTTCAAAGGAATTCATGAAAAAAAAATCAAATGAATGTGGCCTAGCTGTACCAGATCTAAAATTATATTATAAAGCAGCGGTTACCAAAACCATTTGGTATTGGCTAAGAAATTGACTAGTTGATCAATGAAATAGGTTAGGTTCAAAGGACAAAACAGCCAATAACTTTAATAATCTAGTGTTTGACAAACCCAAAGACCCCAGTTTTGGGGATAAGAACTCACTATTTGACAAAAATTGCTGGGAAAATTGGAAATTAATATGGCAAAAACTAGGTATTAACCCACACTTAACACCGTACACCAAGATAAGGTCCAAATGGGTTCATGACCTAGGCATAAAGAATGAGATTATAAATAAATTGGAAGAGCATAGGATAGTTTATCTCTCAGACCTGTGGAAGAGGAAAGAATTTATGACCAAAGAAGAACTAGATCATTATTGACTATAAAATAGAAAAGTTTGATTATATTTAATTGAAAAATTTTTGTACAAACAAAACTAATGCAGACAAGATTAGAAGGGAAACAATAAACTGGGAAAACATTTTTACAGTCAAAGGTTATGATAAAGGCCTCATTTCCAAAATATATAGAGAATTGACTCTACTTTATAAGAAATCAACCCATTCTCCAATTGACAAATGGTCAAAGGATTTGAACAGATAATTCTCAGATGAAGAAATTGAAATTATTTCTAGCCATTTGAAAAGATGCTCCAAGTCATTATTAATCAGAGAAATGCAAATTAAGACAACTCTGAGATACCACTATACACTATACACTATATTCAGATTGGCTAGAATGATAGGGAAAGATAATGTGGAATGTTGGAGATGTGGGAAAACAGGGACACTAATACATTGTTGGTGGAATTGTGGATACATCCAACCATTCTGGAGAGCAATTTGGAACTATGCTCAAAAAGTTATCAAACTGTGCATATCCTTTGATCCAGCAGTGTTTCTACTGGGCTTATATCCCAAAGAAATCTTAAAGAAGGGAAAGGGATCTGTATGTGCACAAATGTTTGTGACAGCCCTCTTTGTAGTGTCCAGAAACTGGAAACTGAGTGGATGCCCATCAATTGGAGAATGGCTAAATAAAATGTGGTATGTGAGTGTTATAGAATATTATTGTTCTATAAGAAATGACCAGCAGGAGGATTTTGGAAAGGCCTCGAGAGATTTACATGAACTGATGTTGAGTGAAATGAGCAGAACCAGGAGATCATTATATACTTCAACAACAATACTATATGATGATCAATTCTGATGGACGTGGCCATCTCCAGCAATGAGATGAACTAAATCAGCTCCAATGGAGAAATAATGAATTTAACCAGCTATACCCAGTGAAAGAACTCTGGGAGATGACTATGAACCATTACATAGAATTCCCGATCCCTATATCTTTGTCCGCCTGCATTTTTGATTTCCTTCACAGGCTAATTGTACACTATTTCAAACTCCAATTCTTTTTGTACAGCAAAATAACTGTTAAAACATATATGCTTATATTGTATTTAATTTATACTTTAATATACTTAACATGTATTGGTCAACCTGACATTGGGGAGAAGGGATGGGGAGAAGGAGGGGAAAAATTGGAACAAAAGGTTTGGCAATTGTCAATGCTGTAAAATTACCCATGCATATAACTTGTAAATAAAAAGCTATTAAAAAAAAAAAAAACAACAACAACAATCCTTAGAAGAAAAACTTCTGAAGTGGAATTCTGAGAGGTCTCCAGATTGATAATGAAAAGAACAAAGTGAATAGGTATAGGTTTTAGGGTTTGTTTGTTTTTTTTTTTTTTAGACTTACAGATTAGGGTTGATGGCTCAAAAGTACTTAAGACAAATATATCATTGGTCCACAGTATTTGTGTGGTGATACAAGCAGGGCAAAACCAGATTTCTAATATAAGAAAATCAGTATGATTAGATTTAGTAAAAGCTCAAAGTAAATTTATCTTTCATTTGTGGGCAAGGATTGTGTGTATTTGCTAATTGTAGATATAAAAAATCTACAAAAATCTAATTTTCTTTAGTCTGGTCATTTGAAGATTTACCTATTAATATTTTTACCATATAGTGCCACATTTCCCATGTCACACACTCTTCAGTCTCATTAGAAATATTAATAAATCTATGGCTCAAAAAAGATTTATTTCTGAAGTCGCATAATCCCAGTGAAGATAACCAGTAGGATTGACTATGGGTTTTACAGGATCCTTGGATTAAGACCAGGAGGAGGCCTTAGAGCTCATTTAATCTAATCTTTTCAATTTACAAAATGGATGAATAGGCCCAGAGAAAAGAAGTGAATTGTTCAAAGATAAAAATCACAAAGAACAAAGAACTGGGAGTCAAGTGAAGAACTTTGAAAATAAGGAAGGAGAGGAGAGGAGGTGGGGAGCAAGAGAGAGAAGGAGGGAAAGAACAAGGGAAGGAAAGGGGAGGGAAGTGATGGAAAGAAGGAGGGAAATAAGGAAGGAAGGATGAAAAAAGACAGGAAAGAAGGGAAGAGGAAAGAAAGAGATAAAGAGGTATAAGGAGCAAGAAAAAAAGGGGGGAAAAGAGAAAAAGAGAAGGGAGGAACAGTGGGAGAAAGGAAAGAAGGAGGAAAGAAGGCCAGAGTGAAAGAAAGATAAAAATACTTTAATAATGATAACAGAAAGTTAATTATCACACAAAAAAGAATGACAAAGACAACTCATTAAGCAAAAAAGACAGTTAAGCATTTTAAGAATTTACAGATGTATAGGAAATGGATCATTCAGTATCTATGTAACAAAGCTGGAGAGAGGAAAAGGAAAAAAAGTAACAAAAACTATTCAGACCAATTTCTATATATTGGAGAGTGGGCAGGAAAGAGGAGATAGAAGAGGTAAGAAATATTAATTCCACACTCCACTAGTATTGAAGACATAATAGGCAAACATTTTGTTTTCTAAAAGACCTAACTCTATGGCAGTGTGGTAGACACACAAACCTTCATAGTATGAAAGCTTTAGTTGTAAATTATTGTTTTTTCCAAAATCACCCATTCTCCCAAATTTGCTATTTTCTCTTGACATCAGCCTTCTACTGGTCACCAAGGTTCAAAACAATGGAAATACCTTTGACTCTTTTCTTTCTTTCACAATCATATCTAATTGATTACCAAGTCTTGAAGATCTGATCATCACCTTTCATATTCATCCCTATTTATTCTTCCTCACTACAACAGCAAAAGCCTCCTAGTTTCCTCTTCCTCCTTCTAGTTTTTCCTCTTCTTCAATTCATCTTTCCCATAGCCATCAAATTGATATTCCCATAATACAGGTCTGATCACAATACTTATTCCCCTTCTCAAAACCTTCAGTGGCTCCCAAAGTCCTCTAGTATTGGGATGCCTCCAGTTTTTCCAATCCTAAGTCACACTGCCAATTTCTTTTACATAGTCTGTTCTCACTAACCCAGCTAGTTGGTATTTGCTGCCCATGACATTCCATGCCCCACATGTGTTTTTTACATAGATGTTTCCTGATGTCTAGAATGTACTCCCCCCTTTCTTCTGCCTTTTATGTCTTTCCAAGTTCTGCTCCTTAAAAGAGGTCTCTAGTTCAATCCATTCTCACTCCCAGTTAAAATTGCTCAGTACTAAAACTCCTTTATACATAATTCCCATCTATTTATTCCTGTAGGTGAAGAATTCTCTTGATAAGTAAGTTCCTTAAGTTCAAGGACTTTTTAGTTCTTTGTATCTCCAGGACCTAGCACAGCACCTTACACAGAACAAAGGCTTAATAAATGTTGAAGAAAACATGGAGTCAACTCTGATAATATTAGTGTACATTCCCAATTGGTGATGTTACAATACAGCAAAGGCACCAACTATTTAAACAGGAATCTACTGATTCTTTTTCTTAGACAAAAAGGGGGAGATGTGCCAGAATTTTAAAGTAAAAACAGACAATTATGAAGCATGGCATTAGAACAAGGGTTAAATTGTCTTAGGTAGAATAGAATCTGGGAAGCTAACCATTGCTCCTATGATACTAGTGTTAAAATAAATATCCTCCTTATATGAGATTCTATTTGGAGGTTGTGTGATAAGATTTTCATGTAAGTGAACCCCCCCTCCCCTCCTAATTCATTATCACAACATTACTCTGAACATATTTAATATAGTTGAGTAAGCTGCAACTTTCTATACAGCAGAAATATTCAAAATAATTATCTCCAGAGACAAGCTAATCAGTGAGATATGGGGAAGAATTCCTGGTCAGTCTCTTTCCTTGGTTAGATAAGAGAGATACCCTTTCTCATCAATGAGCTAATGTCATGTAGTGCATGCTGATTTTTTTTGCCAGAGGGTGACATTTCCCTGACATTTCTTCCATTGTTAAGAAGTATACAGGGATACCCAAACAGAGTATACACTCTGATAATGAGGTTTTAACAGCCTTGAACAAGGGTATATCCCTATTATGTAGCATATGCATTATTTAATAGTATATATACTGAATGCACCCATTATAGACATAGAGAATTTTTAGAAAGTAAAAACAAACAAAAAATTGTGGATGACATAGAGAATGGGAAAATTGAGGTTTATCCTTAGTTCTGAGCAAATACTTATGAAATGCATGAGTATGTGTTATGAAACAATGATTATGAAATGTATGGAGAGTACAATTTAGTTACAGTATAGACATGCAGATGTAGTATGTGGCCTCTCAGAAAGTACACAATGTTCTGAGGTCAAAATGAGATCCCATATTAAGAAAAATAGTGCTTAGGGAGCACTTTAAAGCTTACACACATTTTCTCATCTGATCCTCAAAATACTCTGGGAAGATGGGAATGGCAGGAATTATCTTTATTTTACAGATAGCACAACTAATTTTCAGAGAGATTAAATGACCTATCCAAGGTCATGCTGCCCATGATTTCCCTACTGGAGGTGGGGAGTGAGCTCAAGTTTCTCCTGACTTCAAACTCATTGTTCGCTCTATTATGCCACATAGCTTCAAACATCCAAGACCTGCTAAACTATCCAACAAATAGAGGACTAACTATGTGGTTAAGTTATTTAGCTAATGACAAAGGAAAAAAAAAAAAAAGCAAAAACCAGAGGCTCTCATTCATTATTCTAGAAATAACATGGCTTTTTTTTTTTCCCAAAATTGAGTTTACTAAATTGGATTACATCATGGTCAACCTATTGTTTGGAGATAATAATAGCATGATCACATCTCAGCTCCCTATGAAATAAGAATTAGGGGTCATTATAGGGAAAAGATGACCTTTAAGAGGAAAGTAGAAAGTTAGATTTGGATTGTAGGTTAATGATTTATTTACAGTAATATATTTATTTACAGAATATATAAATTAACTTCTCTTGGTTCCTGTGATCTTCTAATTTAAAAAAAGAAAAAAACAATCTTTATCTAGGATCAACCTCACAGGCATATCAGAGAATCAGTGTATCAAATATTCAGAGACAGAAGAGTTTTGATGTCATCTCGTCCAAAGCTTCTTAAACTGTGGATTGTGACCTCATATGGGATCATATAACAATATGAGGAACATGAAATTATGGTTATTATTAGGAAATGTTTGTTATATATATTTCTTTTATATATCTTTATACCTAGGGTTTCATAAAAATTTCTTAAACAATAGGATGGCTAGTGGGAAAAGCTTAAGAAGCCCTGATCTAGTCTAATCTCAATTTTATATTTGAGAAACTGAGAGTCAGACACTATGTGATTTGTACCAGCTCAATAAATCAATCAATAAACACATATCAAGGACTATGTGCCAGGTACTGTACAACTAATAAGTAGAGTCAGGATCTGAACTTAGATCCTTGTTATGAAGGTATAATATAACTACTGTTACTATTTAACATTTTCAAAAAAGACTCATGTGATAGCCATTCATAGTCTAGTCAATGCTCTATCAAAATTGTAGAATTTTAGTTAGGCACTCTAAGGTCTTTGGGAGAAAAAGACAACTATTATATGAGAAACGATCTCTAGTTTTTATCTCATTAAGACAAAGAATGTATATTATAGTTTAATTAGCTGATTGCCAAGACTCATACATATTTACTATTGAAAACTATCTTCAATATAAAACTAGTATTTACAGGTAAAGCGATTTTCCACCAATCTTAGGTCACACATTAAATTTTACTCACATAGGAAATGTTTGGAGAGAGGAAAAAAAACTCCCCCACAAACTTGGTAAAGTAGCTATTTTGGTACTTAGTTATTCATGAAGAGACTTGACTTTTTCTTCCTAAAATTCCTTAAACACTTGACTAACCATTGATGTTTTGGAGAGAATGTGAAGCAGATTGGCAAACATTTAAGAAATATTTAAGATAATGCATGGTACTCATGAGCTTGTTCACTGTCAAAACAATGACCCCACCCAGAATATGACAAAAGTGCTGAAAGAAAACTTCCTCCGTACAAAGCATTACATGGAGAGGAACTAGGGAATATATCAATGATACTTGAATCAGACATTCTTAATCTCAAGATAAAAAGTAAAAAGTGGGATCTTGAATCTCTGAATCAAAATCAAGTGCTGATTACAAATCCTCCTACCTTTGTCCAGACTGTTCCCCATGATGAGAATATACTGCTTCTGATCTCTGCCTATGGGAATGTATGTAGTTTTTCTTAAAGCTCAGTTTAGGTGCCTTCATTAAGGAAATCTAGGCTGTCCAATAAAACTTCTCCAGATCCTACTTATTAATGTTTTCCATTCTCAAATTGTCATTCATCCCTTTATCTGTTTCTTCATTGTACCCCTCCCCCAAGTAGAATGCAAAATCTTTGGGAGCAAGAAGTCTTATTTACCTTTGTCTTTTTATTCTAAATGCCTAGCTTGAGGCTTTGTACCTAGTATGAATTTAATATTTGGAGAATTGATAAAAATTCATTCTACGCCACTGCTTTTCACATTTCACCCGAGGATGATCCAGACTGAGTAAGTCCCAAGGTAGCACCACAAGCTACCTTTCCAATTTTTAATACATAGCATTGTACTTCCTGATTTCTTCCCATTAGTCATTCACTCAGCATTTATCTTAATAAACATGTCTTAAAATGTGCCTACTATGTGTCAGGCATTATGCTGGGATACAGAGAAAGACAAAAGAAAGTCCCGTTTTTCAAGGAGTTCACAGACTAATCAGGGAGACAATATGCAAATCATCATATACAAACAAGCCACAGGCAGGAAAACTTGGAAATAATCAACAGAGAGAAAACACCAGAATTAAAAGAGGTGGGGCAGGGGAGGTGAGTCAAGAAAGGCTTTCTGTAGAAAGTAGCATTTTAGCTGAAATTTGAAGGAAGTCTATAGAGATGAGTATAGACAGCATTTCAGTCATGGAATTGAAGAACAAATTCTGTATGGATTTATTCAGTGAAGAGAGAGAGAGAAAGAGAGAGAGAGAGAGAGAGAGAGAGAAGGGGGGGAGAGAGAGAACACGAACCAACGAACGCGAATGCCATTCTGGAAGAGCTGATGCTCTTAAGCCTTTACACAAACTCCTAGGATCAACACTGGCAAGTGACAGCATCTGTTAGGAATCTCTTCCCTATTTAAAAGCATAGAAAGTTTTGTTACTGTTGTTCAGAGGAACAGAATATGCTACATGCAATAAGAACCACAATCCACTAAGCCTAGTATTTTCCCTGAGGGAAAAATGGATTCCCTTGACATCCTAGTTTCCCTTAATAACACATTATGGATCTCCATCCATGAATTTCTCCTAAGCCCCCTTTAATCTATTTATAGCACTACTAGAGAATAAAGTGTTGAACATAAGTGGATTTTCCAGATAACTGTTTACTTACCCTGAAAATAAGTGGCCTTAGACTGTTATGCTTTTTGAATTTTTATTTCTATTTTTCTTAGCTGTTTTTTTTTTTTTCCCTGTTTCCTTCCTTACTAAGGAGACTATTACTGTCCACATCTTACTCGTTGCTGTGGGTTTGCTTTCAGCCTTGTTCTCACCCTCTTTAATTGGTTGTTGCAGTTCCACTAACAGGTGAAAAAATCAGATAATAAAGGTATTGGAGCTTTGCCTTCAAGGAAAAAGATTATAATAATTGACCTGAATCCTTGATCCCATAGATCCCTCCAAGACCCCATATTCACTGCTAAGCAATATGTCCCCCTATTCAAATCTTTCATTTTGATTCTTATAACTGGATTTGTGTTATCTAAGACCAAGCCTTCATCTTATACTCTACAATCCCTGCAAATGTTTAACTGTTGCTTTCTACATCCTACTCCCTACTTTGTCCATATCATCAGTAACTTATCCTTTATGGGACCCTCTAAGGACTAAAGACCTCTCTAAATTTCACCAGCCTCTCTGATATTGACTGCCTGTTTTCACTGCTTATGTGCTAATTGACAGATCCTATTTTTTTCTGTCCTTGGAATTCATGTCACACAATGGTCTGACAATCCCTAAATCTCTCACTGGATTTCTACCTATTGTCAAATTATTTTCCACTCATGCCTTGACTTTTACTTCTGAGCCATTGTGGGAACCATGGAATCAGAGACTCCCAGTGTTGGAAAAAACCCTAAAGGGTCATCTAAAGTAAAGCTTTTTAAACTGTGGGATTGTGACCCTACTTGGGGTCTCATAATTAAATGTAGAGATTGCAAAATTATGATTTATAATCAAATAATGTTTGATTTGTAAACCTATTTTATAAAATTTCTTGGGAGAAAAGGGGTCATGAGAGGAAAAAGCTTAAGGACTGCTTAGGGATCTTCTATAATGAGAAATTCACTCTTTCGGCCTTCCATTTTGGGGTAACTCTAAGCATTACAAAGTTTTTTTTTTTTTTTTTTTTTTTTTGACATTAAGCTAAAAGCTGCTTTTCTGTCACTTCATTCCATCCATCCATCCATATGTCCCACTTCTGCCCTCCAGGATAAAGAGCAAACTTAAACCTCCTCTGTAGTAAAACAACATTGCAAATACTTGTCTCTTTTTTTCATTCTTTTCTTTTCCAGGCCAAACATCTCAGTTCTTTCAACAGGTCTTCATATGACATAGCATCAAATCTGTCTCTTTGGCCTCTTCTGGCTCAGATCCAGTTTAGAAGTATCCAATGTAGGACATAACTACAGCACTGAATCCAACACCAGAGTAGCATATTAGGGGATTATCTTTGGCATTCTAAATTTATTCTTTTCTTTATACAAAAATTTCAATAATATTTTGTTTGTTTGAGTTTTTTTTGGCTACCATGTTACACTATTCATTTATGCACACTTGGAGATTCATTAAGCTCTTCTTCCCCAGATCTTTTTCCTGTGAACTACTAACTAGAACAAATGCAGGCCTTTACATGTATTCCTGTTACATTTTATCTTATTTGATCTAGCCTTTCTCTCTAGCTTCTTTAGATATTTTTGGAGTCTTATTCTTGTTAGCCAATTTGCCAGCTTCGTTTCCTAAAGATCTCTTTCTATATTACCTGCTCCACCCTTAATAATCCAATTGTTTAGATTCAGGAATCTCTAATGTGACCCATCTCACTGCTATCTAAGACCTAGTAATGGCAAATGGACAGACTGAGTGAGGAACAATCCTAAATAAAGTGCACTAACTTTTGAATGCAGACTTTGTGACATCTGTTATGCTTGCCTTTTTTCTCTCAAAGTAATCAGGGTTAAGTGACTTGCTCAAGGTCACACAGCTAATAAGTGTCTGAGGCTGTATTTGAACTCAAAGGATTACAGGGCTGGTGTTCTATCTACTGTGCTATCTAGCTTCCCCTCCCTTTTTTGTACCTGTCTTTTTCTTTAATATTACTATTTCTTGGTTCTTCATTATATTCTAGATTGCTTGGGCACTTGGCAAATTATCTCTAGATAAAGTGTGATCATTCTCACAAAGACTATATAACTTGGGTTAAACAAATATTTTATTGGTCCAAAATTTAATACTTCCAAACATAAAGGCATTTTCAAAATACAGAGAACAAAACACATGCTCATCATTTTAAGTAATATTTAGATTTAGAGCTTTTTATGTTCATTCACTTTTCTCTCCTGGGTGACAAGTGGTAGAGAATGTAGCAAAATTTGGCCTGTGATGATAAATAATTGTGTTGCAAATGATCATAATACTGCTGGGGAAATGATTTTACCTCTCTGTGTCTCAGTTTCTTCATCTGTAAAATGGGGACAACACCTCCTTCCCAGGATTATTGTTAAGATCAAATGAGAAAATTTGTGAAGCACTTAGTAAACCTTAAAATGATAGCTATCAGGCTCATTAGATTTCTCCTCCTAGTAAACAAATATTTGGGAGCTTAAGATCTAGTCAAAAAGATAAGGCACATAAGATAAAACAGGCATATAAGAACATATTCAAAGGAATGTTTGCCTTTTACAAGTTGCTTTGGAAGGATGTATAAATAAATTTCAATGATGTTGCCATTCCTGAAAATATTTGTTTCTGCTCTTTAGAGAGGGAGCTAGGTAGCACCATAATGCACAAAGTATTAGGCAGAAGGACTCATCTTTTTGAGTTCAAATCTGACCTCAAATAGCTATTAGTTGTATGACTCTGGGAAGGTCACTTAACCCTGTTTACCTCAGTTTCTTCATCTGTATAATGACATGAAGAAGGCAATGGCAAAATAGTATAGTATCTTTGCAAAGAAAACCCCAAATGAGGTCAGGAAAAGTTGGGCATATCTGAAATAACTAAACAACAACTATTTAATAGAGAATCTACATGTGATCCCTGAATATATTTAATGATATTAATATGTTATTATGAATATATAAATATATTTAATGATAGTGAATCTTTAATCTCAGAGGATGAAATTGAAATTTATAAACAGAAAAATTTCATTCATATTCAAGATTAAGCTGGATAAATACTTTTGAGGTACAAAAAGTATTATGTGACTATTATATAACAAAGACTGGATTTCTTACAGCACATTTTAGGTACTTAACAAATGCATCTTAATTGAATATGTGGTTCATAAAATAGCTCTGAAGGAAATTCCCAAAGGGAAAATTGTCATCCTATTTTTTTATTTGTTTTTTTTCATTTTCCCCCACAACAGTTTTATTTGGCTTTGGAATTTAAAATAATATAAAATAATATATGAGGCAGTAGATTCCTTAAGGAATTTGTTTTCTTCAACCCACTTAATTGCTAGTTCATAGCTAACTTACATTTGTGAACTTTCCTTGTTTGAAAAAATCATTATGCTACAGCATCCCCTTTTATTATTCTGATTGAGAGAGACATGTATTTCAAACATATACATATGTTTGTCCATATTTGTATATAGACACATAACATCTTGAAGTGCTTGGCTTAGATTACCATGAGAAAGTGTTGAAGTTTGACCTAAGCTAAAGTAATAATGATATACTGCTACTTTTCAAAAGAAGGGAAAATTCATTCTCTTTCCATCCTGAATTTATTCAACCTTTCTGGCTTCAGAAAATGGTCTAAAAATGTGGGCAAAAACGATTGACACATAAAACAAAAACTTTGTCCCAACATTCTATTTAAGCAACATCCAAACCTGAGCTAAAAGCAAGCAAAGAGCCAAAAGAATATATTTTTTTTAATTTTACCCATTCTCCTTTGCCCTATTCTACATTTTGAAGGAAAGATTTAGAAACTGGTCAATAACAACAGGTAATCAACAACAACAACAAAAAAAAATGAGAGGAAAGAGGAGCAGCTTGAATAAATCTTAATTAATTGCTTAAATGACTGAGTTTGCTCTACTTGTCAAAAGATTCATCAGAAAGGCTCCCCTTCCTTCAGATTTATTTCTGTAACACTGCTATATTTCCCCCACAAAAAGACTGCCAGATTTCCCACCTGTTTCTGAGGTTATAATCATTTCTTTGTTCCCATCACACAAAAATACAACAAAACTATAAAATGTATTACAAAAACAAAGTAAATCTCGGGATCAGAAAGACAAGTTCTTCTCTTTCTCTGATAAATGTGAATAATGAAGTATAACAACATAGGGGAGGAGAAAGGATTGTGCTGAGTCTTTGGATCCCATAAAGCAAACACAGAAATAAAGGTATTAGTGAAGTCATAGATCTTCATTCTTCCTCTTGTTGATATAATTAAAATAAAATAAAATAAATTAAATTAAAATAAAATAAGATGTGTTAAAAGACTGGTGATGGGGACATAAGCTTGGGAGACATTATCTCAAAAGAATAACATATCACTTAACGATCAAGAACCCTAAGATTATAAAATAGGAAAAAATTAGCTCATGTTCAGCTGCACAGATATGGGCAGATAACAATGTGTCACTCTAAGACTGTCATCCTAGAGCTGATACTTGGACCTTGATTCATTCCTTTTGCTTTGTTCAGTCCCAGCCTTGTACAATTATCAAAACAAAAACAAAAGATTAAATCAATCATTTTCTGTGCTTAAATTTTCCAGTCTGGTTGGAGACAAAGCACCGTAAATAGTGAGCAGATCTGTGAGTAAGAAAAACTTGAGTTCAAATTCCAACTTGGATAAATATTGACTGTGTCACTCTGGACTATTCATTTATACTCTCAATACCTTGGTCAACTTGGTTAAGATCACAAATTCTAGAATACTTGTTAACGTCAATTAGTGGAGAATTTTCTCACTGAGAATTATTCTCTAAGTCAATATAGATATATACTAGAAACTGGTCTATAAAAATATAATTTATTCTCTTTCCCACTTAATGGGAATACAATTTATATTAACTGTGGTAGGCATCACATGGTAGAGTGGAAACACCAGTAGGCTAATAATAGAAGGCAAGGACTTCTATTTCCCGCCTACCTATGTAACCTTAGGCATGTCACAGACCACTCCAGGCCAGTGTTTCTCCATCTGTACAATGGGAGTGGTAATCCTTATATTTTCTATCTGACCTCACAAATTGTGAAGATAAACCTTTTGTGATCTTAAAATAATTAGGTTAATTTGGATTATTATTATTTGAAAAATGAAGGGTTTGGCCTCAGTAATTTCTAAGATTCTACAGGATTTTCTTAGGGAACAAATTTAGTCATCTTTCTTCAATTATTTTTAGGGAAGGGTAGACACAACTAGAAAAATGTTTGCCATGTGCTTTAAAGTCTGTTAACTCCTCAGTGCAGATCTATACCTTGTAGTCTTAAAGGACTGGTACTTGGAAGACTGAGAAATGTAGTGATTTTCTTGTGGTCATAAAACTGGTATGTGGCAGAGATGGGATCTGAACCCAAGTTTGATCACTTGAGCAACATCACAATTCTGTTAGTTTGTTAATTATGTGGCTAGAATATTCTTGAGCAGCTGTATTTATCTCGCAATAAAGCTAGATTCACAAAAGATTCTCCTGCCATTGAGCACTTTTCAGTCATCTCTCTTAATCACAGAAGACAAATAGAAGATTACAAATGACAGGATCATTTTCATAGGATCTTCAGGACAAAGGGAAGAAAATGGGCATTTTTTGAGTAACTGCTATGTATTAGGCACTATGCTATGCAATTTGCAAACATTATCTCATTTAATCCTTTCAATAGCCCTGAGAGGTATGAGTTATTATTATCCACTTTACAGTTAGGGAAATTAAGGCAGGTAAAAGTTATATGCTCAGGCTTATACTACTAGTAAAGTTCTAAAGTTGAATTTGAACTTAGGTCTTCCTAACTTCAATAGTTGCTCTAATCCTACTGGGTTATTCATTTTTTTTCCTAGAAAATTGTTCAGAATGGTGTAGAGTTTATATTACTATGGATGGGGATGATGGATTGGGAGAAGGTAGGGAAACAAACTGCTTAGTAAAGGAAATTCTAGGGAATCTAAAAAAATTTATGTATGGCAGCAGAAAGTGGAAATAGCAAACTGCTAGTTCAATGAACTTTTCCCATGATTTATTGTCTAAGAATTGAATAAGTTGCCTTGAGAAGTGATGGATTTGGCTTTTTTGGACTTCCAGCAGAGGCTAGATGACCACTTGTCAGAAAAGTACAATGGAAATTTGTGTGTGTATGTGGGGGGGAAGGGGGAGGAGGAGGTTCTAAATGGCTGAAATCCCTTCCAAATCAGAATTTTATGACTCAATGAGTTCCTGAAATTCAGCTTTTAATTTTAATTTCACATTAATCTCCCTAAACTTGGTTAATTTACCAACTTCCATTTTAATAATTTTATTTATTATGAATTTAACAAATAATAAACAAGTTGAAGATTTCCATGAACAAAGCAGAATAAAGAGAATTTAGACATGCAAGTGCAAATCTATATAACAAATCTGTTTTCTTCTTCCTCCAAGTATACAACAAATTCAATGGCTTGCTGTACATTGCCTCTGCCTGGCAATTTCACTTTCAATACCAAGTACATTGACCTTGACAACTAATCTTTCTTGTATCATGATTTTATCTACATCCTCAACCCAACACTGTCAGCCATATGCTATAGCTGAATTATCTCCTTTCCTCCCTTAAAAGAGATTTCAACTACTACAAAATACAGATAGGGTAAAAAACAAACAACAAACACAACTATTTCGATAGTCAGTACCAATAAGTAAGAATCTCAGAATTCTTTCAAGAACCCTTCTAGAACAGACAAGCTACAATAACTCCTATTGATCAAATGAGATTTCAGCCTTCTACAAAGATAACTCTCAAGTCTGGAGATCAAGACAAGAAATATTTTCTGAGGAATTTTGTACACCACCCCAAAGAGTATGTGGAAAGCATTCTTCAAGAGGCTTGGGCAAGTTTAAAATAATCTGAAAAACATATGGAGCTTTTAATACTGCCTCATCTGAAATTAAATTGACTTTTTATTTGTCAAAACATAAAAACAGGGAGAATACTGTTCATTGGCCTACACACACCAGAAAAGAAAGCTGTTTTTCCAAGAGGCTAGACTCCTCAAGCATTTTAGAGATAATTCAGAAAGTTTAGAGGGAGGTTAAGGTTTGGAGCAATTAAAACCACTATGAAAAGCAGATACAAAGTTATACCTGAATCCTCATATTAACTTATAAAAATTGGATTTTGTTTTTGCTTTTTTTTTCCCCAAAGGAAGCAAAAAAGCTAACACAAAATAAAGCATGGTATAATTACCTGCATGAGCAGATAGCGGGGAGTGTGGACGAGGCAATGCTGGTGACTGACCATTTCCTATTAAGCTTTTCCGGTTACTCGTTCGGCAACTGAAAGAAAAAGTAAAGAAATGAAATAGAATGAAAGGAGGGAAAAATTCACGCTTTAAAATAAAAATTTATTCTCTAACATATATAAGCAGATTTAAAGAAGACTCATAAGCTATTTCCTATGCTATTAACGAAGTGCTGCCAACCAAACACATCACCAGATACATTTTCAGAGTGATTACATCTTGCCTTCATTTATTTTTTTCTCCCAATTATATATAAACAAAATTTTTTTAACATTCTTTTAAAAAATCTTGAGCTCCAAATTTTCTCCCTTCTTGAGAAGGCAATCATTTTGTTATAGATTATATATGTGTAATCAAATTATATCTCGTCCATTGGAAAATAAAACTGATTAATAAACTATAACATCATTAATAGTGTTCATCATAAGTGGAGCTACAATAAAAAGGTGATTGTTTTTATTCTTAAAGTATGTGACATATTCTATCCAGATAATAAATTTAGTTTTCAAATCAATCACAAAACATCTTTGTTTACATATAATTTCTAACATGAAATCATGTGCAATGAAGAGCAATGACTTATCAATCTTGCAGTGATACACTAATTAAAAATCTAATTATTCAAACAAAATTCACATCTGTGCCTTTTTGTCAATAGAACAGATGATGTCTTCTAAGATATATGTAATCTGTCACTTTTTAAAAATTCTTGTATACTGAATTTTAATTCATAGTACTTCCCTTTCAGTTAATTGATAGATATCACCATAGTAAGTTCAAACTTTTATCAGAATATCAGAAAGAAGGTCTTTAAAATAAAACAAAACAAAACAAAATAAAACATGTGGGCCCTATTGATTTTAATCCATGTCATCAATTTTCCTCAACACCCAGATAAAAGAGTTAGATAAATGTATCTTCTGGTTTTATATGTAATAGAACAAAGGTAGAAATGCCTATTCTGGTTGGCCTCTAGGTAGATCCCACCAGCCCTCCCCTCTACCCCCCAAGGTAGGAATGACCCAAATGATGGATGGCAAAAACAACTTTCACTTTTTTGCATCTGCTTGAGTCATAGACAGAGTGTAGTTAGAACTCAGGTCCCCTGTTTGTAGATAAAAGCAGAAAAAAAAAAAAGAAAGAAAGAAACTTGTTCACAGAATTAAAAGGTTATTTCTATATTAAGAGAGCATAGAATAATGAGGGATAACAAAACTGTTTCATTTAGCTCACAGCACCTATAGTGAAGGTCACTTCTCTGAGGCTCCCCCCATCACTAAGTGATTGACTGATTGACATAGACTCCCGCCTTCTGAAAGTAGTCTCAGCTAGCCTTGTGACTGATTTATGGAAAAAAAAAAAAAAAAAAAAAAAGGACTGGTTTGTTGTTGTTCTTGTTGTTTTTAAGATCTATGTTGAGTCACCACCTGATTTCACCTTTGGAAGTTTTAGAGACTGAGTGTCCAGGCATTCCTGTATACTGCAGTCGTATTACCTATTTGAAACAGAGAATATTGAGAGGAAGACAAACAAGATGGTGTGAAAGACTTCAAATGTGTAACCGTTTGTTAATTGGTTGGAGAAATTGGAAATGATTAGCCTGAAGAAGAAAAGGTGGGCATGGGGGGAAGGGGAGGGATGATAGCTATTTTCAGGTATTTAAAAGGTTCTATTATGAAAAAGGGATTAAGTTGTCTTGCTTCACTCAAGAGGCAGCTAGTGGTGGGTAAGAGTGCTAGCTAGTCCTAAAGTCAGGAAGCT
This sequence comes from Antechinus flavipes, assembly GCF_016432865.1. Lineage (NCBI taxonomy): Eukaryota > Metazoa > Chordata > Mammalia > Dasyuromorphia > Dasyuridae > Antechinus > Antechinus flavipes. Next base: position 151,927,493 of record NC_067398.1, on the reverse strand, counting down.
CTGAATTCAAAACCAATTTTAGACATTTAATGGATATTGGATTGAACATGTATTTTAATATATATAACATATATTGGATTGCTTGCCATCTAGGGAAGGGAGTGGGTAGAAGGAGAGGAAAATATGAAACACAAGGCTATGCAAGGGTCAATATTGAAAAGTTATCCACACATATGTTTTGAAAATAAAAAGTTTTAAATAAAAAAATAAAAAAGTAAAAAACAAAAAATAAGCTGCATGAGCCTGAGCAAGATACTTAATTTCTGTCTGCTTCAGTTTCCTCAACTGAAAACAAGGATAAGAATATCTGTTACATATCTCTCAGAGTTGTTAAGATTAAATCAGGCAATATTTGGGATAATATTTAAAAACTGCTCAACATAATGCCTGGAATATAGTAAGGACTTAATAAGTGTCTGTTCTCTTTCTGTCTTTCCTTCTTTCCTTCCTTCCCTCTTTTCCTATCCTTCCTTCTTTCCTTATGAAAAGGCAGCTTTAGCTTTGATATAAGAAAAAACTTCTCAACACCAAGAAATATCAAAGACTTTGATAGACTATAAGTTCCCTGCAACTGTACTTCTTTACGTAAAGATTAAATGACCATATATTAAAGACAGGAAATACTTATTCATATGCAGGTTGGACTGGCCTGTTTCTGAGATTTCTTCTAACTTTGATATTCTATGATTCTGAAATGTCTTTAATACATAATATATATATATATTCATTATCACAACAAATTTCTCGTACATATATATGTACAATAAGATATGTATATACACAACATGCACACACATAATATATACACATCGCTATACATGTTACAAATATACATATCACATGGGCATACATATATGTGTATATGCACATTCAGTATGTATATACTACATATGAGGGAAGAATAAGCAACTAACGTGCAAGAAGCTATCAGATCAGTACTACTTGAAGAAATGTTTTATGATAATGAAATATGTGCTTTAGACATTTGTAGTTTACATAAACATAGACACTGTACCTTTATGTGTATATCTTTATATTATATAAAAATGTATATGCACACACATATGTAATTAAAAACCTCTTTTGATAGCATTACCTAATTTTATTGTTCCTCTTAGAGTTTTCAGTACCTCCTAGTATTGTTTGTGAGTTTAATTAAGATCACATTTACTCTTTCAAAGGTTGTTAATGAAGTTGTTAAATAAGACTGGACCCTTGATGCTTAATTATAAGTGTAGTTTTGTGATGCAGATTCTTTTCTATTAAGAATTAGACTAGTTTAATGCATAATCTTTACATCAGAGGCCATCATTTTTAACAAATCAGAATGTTATATGTTTTGTGTTCATACAAACTGAATGTCTCTTGTGGTAGAATGTTAAATACCAACTTACTGACATTAATGAAAAGAATGGATAATGTTGATGAATTTTATAAAATCCTACATATTTTGTCTCTAAATAACACAAGAGCAAATTCCTTACAAGAAAGGCTAATTGCTATTAAAAACAGCAAAGGAAGGCTGTGTTGATGTTTTTTACTTAACATTTAGCATCTGGTTCAGTCATTTATAAAGATTTCATTTTGACAGTCTTAATTATTAATATTTATGTTTATAATGCAGATAAATAAGAAATGTGAACTGCTATTGATGCAAGATTAAGTGTGCTGATGACAGCATTTTTACACAAAAGAATTATTAAATTTGGTGGGAGGATTGTCAATGACATGTTGACTTAGTTGAAGCAAAGGATTAAGAAAAGAGCTTTCTTACATGAATAATCACTGCAAACAAAAACTGGATTTTCCAAAGTACACCTGGGAGAACTAATATATTCTAAAGGCCAAATACAAAAGTCAACACTACAAAAAAAAAAAAAAAAGACAAAAACACAGTATGAATTTTACGTTTTCAATGTAGTCATTATTGAAAATAAGGAAAATGATAATTTCAATAATATCAATAATATGTTAAAGAGAGTAAGAGGAAATAAGAATGACTTAAAAAGAGATCTGATTACTGTGTTCAGAGGGGTTCAATTTAAATTACAAAAATTATACATAACAAACAAAATTACAGATAAATCATGTTTGCCTTCTCCATAAAGATTTATCTTTACAAATGTATAGTTCAAGTCTAATTCTCATAAGAGGAATTAACTGCTACTTTTTATGAATTCCCTTGTAACTAAAAACAGATTCTTCAAGAGTTTAACAATGTGTTTTAAGTTTTCAACTTTTACTGTGAATACTATAATAAAAATAAATAACATTTATGTAAGACATTAAAGTTTGCAAAGCAATATATCTAGCGTGTGTGTATATATGTATCTACTATCCCATCTAAGCCTCACAAAAACATGCAACTTAGTTTCTATTATTGTTTTACAGATGAGAGACCCAAGGTTAAAAGGGGTTAACTGACTTGCCTAATTTATCACAACTAAAAAAAGTATCTGTAATTACACTTGTGGTTTAGTCATCTCAGTTATATCTCTGCCTCTTTGTGGCTCCATTTGGGGTTTTCTCAGCAAAGATATTGGAGTGGTTTGCCATTTTCTTCTCTAGCTCATTGGACAGATGAGGAAACACAACTAGAAATTTTCTGAGGCTATATTTGAACTCACAAAGTGTCTGACTTGAGACTCAGGGCTTTGTGCAGTATGGCATCACCTAGCTGCCAGTAATAAAAAATAGCTAATATTTAAATAGTCCTTACAATTCACAAAAGTTAGCTTTAGTGTTGACATAAGATGGCATGTAGGAGACACTATGTCAAGCACTTTACTCTTAGTATCCCATTTGATCCTCAGAAAAACTCTGGGAGATGGGTGCTCATTTTACACATGAGGAAACTGAGACAAACACGGTAAAGTGCCTTGACCAAGTTCATACAGCTAGTAAGTGGTCTTCCTGACTCCAGACCTAGCTCTCTATCTACTACACCATCTTGTTGCCCCATAAATGCCTGAGGTAGAATTAAAATTCAGATATTCTTAACTTTCATAATTTTATCTAATACAGCAAATACTCTGGGTCCTTTCTCTTTAATAGGGGAATGGGTTGGGGGGAAAGGAGTCAGGAACAGAAGGGGAAAGGGAAAATAAGTATAAAGTAGCTATTATGTGTCAGGCTACTTGCTAAATGCTTTACAAATATTATCTCATTTGACTCTCACAACAACTCTACAAAAGGTAGCTGCTATTATTAGTACCTTTTTTTACAGCTGAAAAAAATGAGGCAGACAAAAGCACTTTAACTGACTTACCCCAAATCACACAATTACAAAGGATCAGAGCTAAATCTTTAGCTCTGAGGTTCACAACTCCAGGCCCAATACTATCTGTTCTGCTGAGACCTGGAACAAACCCTACAACCACTCAAAAACATGATCAATTTAATTTAAACATATTCATTTCAGGCTGAAAAAAGAATTCCTTATATTTTAGCCAAGGTTGCTATAGATGTGTTTTTTGCTTCATTAACCTCAACCTCACTAGCCACCCCTACTCAAAGTAAGGAAAGCACAGGTGATGTCCTCCCTAATAAAACAGGAACAATATTTCCATTGTGGCAGGAAATCTCTGGCTGATTTGCATAATTTGCCTGTGTCCAGCACTGAAATACATACAGGTTTATCTTGTGCTGCATTAATGTTGGAGGATAACACTTCTGTATACTCAGTTATATTCAATCCCAATTGCATTCTGGACTTTCCTTCCCTAAAAAAAAAAGTCATCTTTGACTCTCCTATTTTCCCCCTCCTTTCTGCATTATTAGATCCTACAGATTCTACCTTCATTATTATCACTCATTTACATCCCTATTCCTTCCTCCCCATACAGTTTACTATCCAGTCTCTTTGCCTTCAGGCAATCCCCCCTCTAATCCATTTACACAACTGCCAAAGTCATTTTTTTGCTGCTCAGGGATGACAACATTATCCTCTGCTCAGAAACCATCAGTGGTTTCCCATCATTCTAGCTTCTTGACCTGGCATTTTATAATAACAGATCATAGCTGACATTTATGTAGCATTATACAAATTTACAAAGAGCTTGACACCCATTATCTCCATTTGGGCCACACACCAAGCCAGTGAGGTAGGTGCTACAAATAACATGTTTATCTCCTTTTTAGTCAGTGAGGGAATGGAGGCTGAGGAAAGGGGTGAAGATGTTTGGACCAAGACTTTTACCTTTTTGGGGATTGAGGTGTAGGGGCACTTCTCAAAAGTGCTTCCTTCTTCTTTGGAAATTGAAGAGTAATTTTAAAAAAAATGTCATTTGCTAAGAACAATTGAGGTTGTAAAGTAAAATATTTCTTGAATTGGAAAAGTATTAATATCCTTATTAAGAACAAAATAAAGTATTTCCCTGAAAAACCTAAATTCAAACTGAAATATGCAAGAGGAAGATTAAAAGCAAGATTAAAAAGATATAAATATAGGAGATTGAAAACAGCAAATACAATGGAAGGAGGACAGAAGTGAGTGAACATGTTTAAGGATTTATTATCTTTCATTCACCTATGGCCTCTCTGTTAGAAGAAAACGTTGAGAAAAACCAAGTAGTCACTGAAATATTTTGTTTCCTTAAACAAATATCCATACCACTCCCACTACCTTCCAGATAAAGGAACAAAGTTGAGTACATGAGAGGCATCCACAGTAAGGTGGGCAGGGAGGGAGCTGACTTAAGAATCATAAGAGATCTGGATTCAAATCCTAATTTTGACAGAATCTAGTTAAGTGATTCTGATCAAGTAACAATCTCTTAATGTCCCAAATAATTCTCTAAAATTACAAGTTATAGAGAGATATTGACTGGTCTGCCTTATTAGGAGTTGTCTAACCTGATGAGTTCATACAGATCCAGTTTAAATCAAAATAAATGAATGAATTAGTGAATGAAAAATAAGGAAATGAATGAGGGAATAAATAAATAAGTGGGGTTTTTTTGTGTGTGTTTGAATAGTTTCAGTTGGTCTTGTTCCACTTTCTATGACCTCATTTGGGCTTTTTCCTGGCAAAGATATTGTCAAGTTTGTCATTTCCCTCCCCAGCTCATTTGATTGATGAGAAAACTGAGACATTCAGTAACTAGCCAGGATCACACAGCTAATAATTGTCTGAGGCCACATTCGAACTCAGATTTTCCTGACTCTAAGACTAAGAGTCTTCAGTGCTTCACTTAGCTATCCAAATACACATATATAGAAAAATACTATTTGTTTAAGGAATTGGCATTTTGGAGGAGGTGGGGCACAAAAAGTACCATTAAAGGTCCATATTTAGTTAAGTGTCATAGAAAAGAATATTAATTTGAACTTTTTGGATTTTTGTTGTTTTTTGTTTGGGTTTTTTGGTCATTGGTATTTTAAGATTAGAAATTCTATTCTGCATAAAATATATAATAAAAGCTACTTATTTTCTTCTTTAAAGTTATACCATATAGTAATTTGAATATATTTCAATACAGGGACTAGAATTAATAGTTTTAAATTATGGTTTGTGGCTTAAACCATAATATCCTATAGTTCAACATAGGATCTATGTGAGCTCATTTTGGGGAGCACTTATACAATACAGGCTAAGCTTCAACACATTTGGTTCCCCAAATTCAGATATGCTAAATATCAATATGCTATGTAACATCCCATGAAATAAATAAAAGCTCATGATGACACCAAAAGCCAAACAAAACAAGCACAAAAAACAAAAACAAAAACAAAAAACAAACAAAAAACCCACTTTATGTCAGAATTCATTACTTTCAAAGAAAAAAAAAGAGCTGGGCTTCTTTCTAGTTTCTTTCAAGATCTAGTCCTGATCTTGACACTCCTGTCTAACCTTTGGACTTAACTGGAGCATAAAAATTATTATATCATATGTTAAAATACATGAGAAAAATTAAATGGATTGTGCCTCCCTTCCCCCAGCCAAATATAGTATTCTCATCAAGATCTAAGAATCAGAGATAGGGACTAGAATTATGATTTATTCCCTCCCACTTTTTTTCGGAGGCAATTGGATCACACAGCTAGGAAGTGTTATGTGTCTGAAACCAGATTTGAACTCAGGTCCTCCTGACTTCAGAGCTGGTGCTCTATCCACTGCACATCAAACTGCTCTACAATTATGATTTTTAATGATAATAAGAAACTCCTCCAAAAGGAGGAAAGTCCCTCTAGGAATGCAGTGGGCACCTTCTTTGCAATGTAAAATCTTGGAAAGCACTAGGAGATTTTAAGATTTTTGCAGGATCAAATTTGAATCCAAATTCTTGGGGTTCTGAGGATAGATCTCCAACCATTGTGCAACAAAGCTTCTAGGTTAATTAGTAGGAGAGAATTCAATTAGTAGCTTTTAGTAATAGGATTGATGCAAAGGGAGCTGGAATGTACCATTAGATGAGGGAGTTCTTCCATGGTGGAAACTCCTCCAGGTGATTGCCTAAGATTTGGTAGAAAAGTTCTAGGGAGTTACCTGAAAAATAGAAGCCAAGTCTAGGTCTGCTAGTCTAAGCAAGACGGGAATACAGATTTTTCTTAACTCCAAGCTTAGCACTGAATTCACCACCACTTATCCATTATCTCTACAAATAACTTCAAATTTCTCCTTGGAAAAGACTAGGATTCAAATTCTAGCTCTAACAAAATCACATTGGGACAGGACATTTACCCTTCCTTGGATTGGACTCATTTTTTTTGATAACTCACAAACTATAATGGTTGGATTAGAGATTTGTTCATTGTTCTCCACTCGAATGATCCCCAAATCTTTGTCTCTTCCTGGGTCAGTAGAAACAGAAGTAAGGCTGGGGAGAAATCCCCTTAGGTCTGAAGTCAAGAAAGGTCTGAGTTCAAATCCAACCTTAGATACTTACTAGTTGTAAGATTCTGGGCAACCCTGTTTGCCTTAGTTTCCTCATCTGTCAAATGAGTTGGAGAAGGACATGACAAACCAGTCCAGTACCTCAGTCAAGAAAAACCCAATGGGAATCAGTTAGAATTAGATATGAATCAAAACAAGAAACAGACTGTGATATGGGATATTTGACACCCATGACACAAGGAGAATTACCCTCTGTGCATTAGGATGTCACAGATGAAAAGATAGTTAAGGTGGAGAAACATTGGGGAGTGGCAAAAGCAGTCATAAGGAAGTTTCTTATTTATATGAACGGCCTTTGGCACAGGAGTATTATGAAAACTGAACAGGCTAACCACACCTTTTCACTACTTCACTCACAGCTGTTATTCTCCAATAAGAAGCAGAAAAGTTTCACTGGGATCTAACTTTATAGCCTCTAACTTAAGGCAAATAACACTTTTCTGGCAAATAGAAAAGAAAATTTATTCCATTTATTTTACCTTCTCTGCCACCTAGATCATGTAGTCTACAGGATAGGGAGGAAATAGATTACAAAAGTGAGGTGGACCTAGACATAACATATTTTGTCTAGGAGTGCCCAACTATTTTTTTTCCTTGCTTATAGAATCAGCAGGCTCAAGGCCAGTCCAGTTAGTTACTTGTGGTTTGAGAGATTCTGTGGGGCCTTTAAAACTGTAACACATCTGGTTCTACGCAGGCCACCACCTAACAGGAGAACATTTTAATCACTGTCTCCCCAGGTTCACCAAAGCCTCTGAGACTTATAAGGCCATGACCTTCTGTTAAGGTTATAAAATCCAGTTCCATTCTCAAAATAACATTCATTCTGAGACTTGAATACTAATCAACTCTGATAATGTCCAGGTAATTTCAGGGAGGGGAAAAGCCCACTGGCAGTAATTTTTATATTCACAGCTGACTACAAAGGCCAGCACTCAATTGGACATATGGTCTTTAACTAGGGATGTTTGAGGGTCCTTAATAACATAATGAGTAAGGCGAGAAGAGTTCCAACAATTCTGGGAAGCTGGTCTATAATTTATTAATACATCTTGATAGAGGATCTCATTTACAGAAATAAATTGACGTAGGAGGCTAATGAGACACCAAAGCTTTACCATACGTGAACATCTGCTAACTTTTGCTACAGTGTATGAAGTATTACCATCCATTATACAAGAAGTGTTACGAAGCAATGATGAATTTTTTTAGAACTGTTCTGCACATACTTGATTAAGTTGGGGCTTATGGCAAATTAAATGCACACAAATCAACACAGATATAATACTTTTAAAAATGAAAATTGGTGATGTATAAGTAAGGAAATGACTCTCTGGTCAAGTTTTCCTCCTGGGAATACTTTACAATGTTAAGGATGTAGAATTTCATTAGTGCTAATACTCTTCCTTCCCTTCAGATTAAGCACAACCTTTAAAAAAAAAAAAAAAAAAAAAAAAAGCTATAGCTAGAAATTGAATCATCCCTCATAGAATCAGGTGTTTAGCTAAACAAGTTCTTATTTGATAGAGCTGTAGTATCTTGCTGGGCCCATGCCTTAAGTCTTTCCAATCTGGTAGGACCTAGCTAGAGTTGGTGCTCTATATCCTAAGTTTTCAATAGTTAATAGTAACAATAAATAATATTAACAAACATCTGTGTGGTGCTTTAAGATTTGCACAGCATTTTAAATATGTTATCTCATTTAAAATTTTCAATTCATCCTGTGAGGTAGGCACTATTATTATCCCCATTTTACAGATGAAGAAACTAAAGGCTAAGAAGTCAATTGGTTTGAACAAAGTTACCTAGCTAGTATATAATTAAGGCACTATTAGAACTCAGGTCTACTTCACTCCTAGCTCCAGAGAAAGCTCTATCTGTTATAATTACCAGCTTTTCTTCTAGGAAGAACTTCCAGGTCAAAAGAAGAATTAAAATGGAAGACTTGGGTGGGGCGGATAGGGGGAGGGTCCTCTAAGGATAGGAGAGGGTGGGGAGAGACTGAAAGATAAGAACACACTTTAGGAACAGACATTCATCTTCTAAATTTTAAGGAAAAGCCAATGAAAAAAATATAGTTTTGCATGCAAAGTAGGGATTCCACAATCACCTCAATCAACAGATATGATTTGCTTTTTATAAATAAGGATTTCTATTAATTTAAGATATCATTTAAAAGTGAAAACTTAGGTTAGGAAGGGATTGGCATGACTGGCTAATCAACAAGCTAACCATATCTCTGGGGACTTTAAATAATGGGATAAAGTCTAGTAGTTTTTCAATTAAGTTCTGGACCTGCAAATAGTAGATTTCCAGTTTGAAACATCTCTCTTGGAAGAAAAGAGTTTATATTTATTAATGGTTGTTAAATTTGGTGTTTTTTTAAATTAAAAAAAAAAACCTAAAAAGTCACCTAGCCAAATGTTTCTGAACAAAGAGCTTCTCACTAATTATACTTGCTCAGCCTTCATCTCCCCATTGTTTAAGCTTAGTCAGAGGGAACTCATCACTTCATTTTTTTTGTTAATTCTAATTGAAGCAGCTAGGTAGCTCACTAAATATAATGCTGGATGGGGAAGGCCAGACACTTAATTAGTTGATTTTGGGCATATTATTCAGTCTCAATGTATCTCAGTTTCCTCATCTGTAAAATGGGGATGCTAATAGCACTTACCCAGATTTATTGTGAGCATCAAATTATTCAATATATTTTTAACACATGGCGTGGGGGAAAGGGGGAAAGATACCACTAAATAGAAGATATTGAACATAAAACATCATTTGGAACTAAGGATTCCTCTCCTAGAACACATAATTTGATGTTGAAATTGGGTTCTCCTCAAACATATATAGTAAAAATACTGTATCCCCCTCAATTAGTGTGATGCTTTGAACATAACAGAATTCTTCCCTTAAATATTTGTTGGCTATTTCTCACTATTTTAATCAGGAAAATAAGCATACCTAATTTTATTTTTAATTATGGATCAATGTTAAATTATCTACTACATGCCCGATATCAGAGTTTGAAAGAAAAAATGGAAATAGTCCCTGCTTTCAAGAAACTTTACAATTTACCAAGATAAAAGTGTAGCAAACTGATATGAATTTAGGGGAGCACTACAGTAGAAGTTTTATATTCAACTACTGGGGTCTTAGAGAGGGAGATTTTCTGGATTTCAAATGCTTCTAAGAAGTTAATAGATCCCCTACCAAAGGAAAATGCAATTTCTTCTAAATATATAGGAGAACTAACAAAAAATGCCCTAAATTTCCAAATTAAAAATGGATTTTGTAGGCCTACAATCCATGATTACCTACCTTGGAGGAATACTATTATTATTCAGTTTAAATAAAGGTTAGAATTTCAAAGGGTCAAAGATTTAAAGGTTAAAGGGACTTTAGAGACCATTTAATACAGGAGGTCTTAAGCTCTGATTTTGTAGAGTGATTTAACTTGGATAGGGGAAAAAAAGTATGTTCTTATTTTCAGTATTTGTAACAGAAAATTATCATTTGCTTCAATTATTTAAAAACATTATTTGAAAAAGGATCCATTGGTTTCACTAGACTTCCACAGTGGCCCTTGACACAAAAAAGGTGAAGAATCCTGAGTTAATTCAACCTTTTTCACATTCTGGGTGAAGTAACTGGGGCCTAGTGAGTACAAATGATTGGTACAAGATCACAGTTTAAAAAGTAGCTGAGTTAGAAACTGTAACCTAAGGCCTCTATAATTCCAAATCCAGAAGTTCTTTGATGTATTTGCACAGGTAAAAAAAAAAGGAGAGAGCAGGGTCTGCCTGTCAGCATGATTTCTCAAACATTAACTCTTAATATAAATGCATTTGTCTTCGAAAATTTTGGCTTATTTTTAGCAAGTGAAGCACAACCAAGAGTAAAACTCCAAAACCGTGTGTATAAGAATAATGAAGACTTATTTTCCTATTTTCTATTTCTGAAATGCTGTATTTATAAATTTGTTAATTTTTGTGTACTGGTATCATGTTAAATTAGAATTTTAAGATAATGTTGAAGGAACATTTGTTAAACCTAAAACTTTCCTAAGCAAAGGTTATGGTATTGAAGTATTCCTTTCTAATCTATTTTAAAACTCATTCGAATTTGCTATACTTAAGAAATACTTTAGTAAGCAATGAAATATTTATTCAGTCTACTAGTCTCTTTATGTGGCCATCTGAGCTAGCAGCTCAGATGCCCAATACCAGTATGACCTTCCTTGATGAGTGACTCAACATCTCCAAGCTTTAGTTTCCTCATCTGTAAAATGGGGAGTTAGAATAAATTACCTCTAAGGTCCCTTCTAAAAATAAAATCATAAGTTACTAGCCTTTTCTTTCCTCTTCCATGGCTGCCCCAATAACACTGTTCCCATTTTAGATGGCCTCCCAATTGCTGAGGAATCCATTTAATTTTCACTGAAAATCAACATGGGAGAAGAGGCAGATAGAAAAGGCAACTCTAGGAACTAGGAAATGTTGCCTTAGAACACAATGTCCTCCTTAGTTTTATCCTACACAATTAAAAAAAGAAGCAGCAGCAGCAGTTAAACCAGTATGGAAAAATGAGAGCAAAAGATTTTCTTCATTCAAGGAACCAAATTACAAATTTACAGCAGACTGTCTCTCTGTTCATATGGAGGGAAATCAGATTAATAAGCCTTCTAAAGAACCAATTCAGGAATTAGGAGACATTCATAATTAGCATAAACTGTATATAAAGAGCAGTAATGAACAGAAAGACACTAACTACTGAGCTGGCTTACTGGCTACATAATTCTGGGGAAGTCACTTAACCTTTATAAAAATCAGCTTCTTTATAAAATGGGAAGGAGCCTGATCTAGTTGGTCTATGAAGCAACTTTTACTACAAAATATTATGATTCTGTATAAGATGAGAATTCCAAAGCACTAAAAATATAAAATTTCACATCCCTTCTGATATAGTTAGGGATCCTCAAATTAAAAAAAAAAAAAAAAAAAAAAACTGGATAGGGTGGGGTGAAAAAGCATAATACTTGGCTTTTGAGTGTATGTAAGTTCCTTGAGGACACAGTCTTTTTTTCCTTTCCTCCCCCTTTCTCTTTGCTTCTTTCCTACTCCTTTCTTTCTTTCTTTTTTCTTTCTTTTTCCCTCTCTCCTTCCTTTCCTCCTCTCCATTCCTTCCTTCCTTCCTTCTTCTCTTCCTTCCTTTCTTGTATTCAAAGTGCCTAGCATGATATCTTAACACATATTAACATATTAATAACTAGTCCCTGAATTGTAATAAAATGAATTAAACATTCACCTAATATTTGTAAAAAGAGCATATGAAGATCAGCATTTGGAAGCTCTTGCATTCTTTTGCTCATTTTCCGTAAGAAAGGGGATGTGGTAAACCAATAAACAATCTCATGCCTTGATTTCTGTTCACTTCCTTTAATTCAGACTCTTACAAAATAATAGTTTATTAATGACACAAATGCCAAAGCTTTGATAATGGGCAAGGGAGTAAAGAGGGAAAATAAACAGTGGAAAACAACAGGAAAATCATCCAAAGGGATATTAAAATAAACATTACATTCATGCATTACTTAAATACTTATAATTCATTGCTAGTACTACTACTGCTTTCCAATGTGGAAAAAAGCAGTCCTTTAAGAAGGAAACAATAATCCACCAGAGCACTGAAAAAAACAAAAGGTCACAGACATACACCTTGGCTTAATTAAATTGTCAGATGTCTCTCTCATTTGCTTCCCTTGATGTTTTCTTTGTCAGTTCCTCATTTGGCCGAGATGAGATTGGCCAAAACAACAATAACCAAAAAAAGCTAAAATTCTCAAGCTGAAGGTTGTGGTATACAGGAGTTGCAGAGAAAGACTTAAGTAATTTTGCAATCAACCTTCCTAATTTTCTTAGTTGTTTTAAATCCCCAAACCGTGTAGCAAAGACTTAAAAATCTCTGGTTTCTGGCTGCTAAAATAACCTGTTTTTCTTCTCTCCCCTTTAGAGATCTCTAACTTTTTTTTAAATATAAATATTTTTTCAATTAATAAGCATTTATTTTCTTTCCCTCCCACCTTCTCACCATTGAAAAAAAAAGAAAGGAAAAAAACAAAATCCTTCAAATAAATATGCATAATCGAGTAAAAAAAATTCTCATATTGGCCATGGTAAAAAAAAAAAAAAAAAAAAGATCTTATTCTGCATAAGTAGTCCATCACTGCCTCTCTTTGAGGAGGTAGATAGAATGCTTCATCACCAGTCTACTGGAATTGTGATTCATCACGGTATTGATCAGAAAGGTCTTAAGGCTCTTGAAACTGTTCATTTCCAGAATGTGGCTGTTATAGTGTAAATTATTATCTTGGTTTTGCTCACTTTATTCTGTATCAACTCATATAAGACTTCCTATGTGTTTTTTCCTTTCCTTGTTTCTTACAGTACAATAGTATTCCATTGGGGTTTTAATTTATTCAACCATTCTCCAATTGATTGACATCCCTCTTGGTTTCCAGTTCTTTGCTTCAATAAAGAGTAACTACAGATAGACATAGATAAAGATATAGATGATTTTTTCCCTCTGCTTTCTGTGGAGTACAGACCTAGTATCACTATCACAGGAGCAAAGGGAATGCACATCTAGTAACTTTTTGAAAATAATTTCAAATTGTATTCCAGAATGACTAAACCAATTCAGTTTCACCAATAGTGCATCAATGTGCTTTTTTTCCTACTGTCCTTCCATCACTTGCTAATTTTCTTCTTTTTTAGTATCAATTCTTATCAGTCTGATAGGTGCAAAGTAGAATCTTAGAGCTGCTTTAATTTGTTTTTCATATTAGTGATTTAGAGTACTTTTTCCTTATGGCTACTGTGGGCAGATAGATGACGCAGTGGAAAGAGTGCTAGACCTGAAATTAGGAAAACTGATCTTCTTGTTTGCCTCAGTTTACTCATCTGTAAAATGAACTGGAGAAAGAAATGGCAAATTGCTACAGTATCTTTGCCAAAAAAATCACCAAACGGGATCACAAAGAATCAGACATGACTGATTCTAACAACAGCTTGGATTTAGTCCCCTGAGAAATGTCTGCTTATCTTTTGACCATTTGTCAACTGAAGAATGGGTTGGTATTATTGATGTGAATATGTTCCTTATGTATCTTGGAAAAGAGATCTTTACCAACAAAATTTCTAATCTTAGCTGAAATTAGATTTGTACAATTATTTTTTTTTTTTTTATGTATTAGAAATTGTTTGTTTTAGCTTCTGTGATTCTCTCTGTCCCTTAAATGGTAATGAAATCTTCCCCTATCTATAGACCTAAAAGATAATTTCTTCCTCCTTTAATTTGTTCATGATGTAAACTTTTACATAGGAAAAAAAATGTATCCATCTGGACTTTAATATATAGATTTAAATCTGATTTCTGCCAAATTTCCATCCACTTTACCCACAAATTTTGCCAAAGAATGAGTCCTGATTCCAATAGCTGTTATCTTTGTATTTATCAAACACTAATCTACAAGGTTTTTTGTTTTGTTTTGTTTTGTTTCTGTATGCTATGTACCTAATCTGTTCTAATAACTAACTTATCTTTTTTAGCCAGTAACAAATAATTTTGATGATAATTGCCTTGTAAATATGGTTTGGGACCTTGTACATCTTTTCCTTCCTACTTTACAAATATATATATTCATTTCCCCCTAAAATTCTAGATCTCCAAATTTTGAATAAACTATCTGGTTATTCTAGTGGGAAAACACAGAAGATAGACAAAGTAGGAAGAGGAAAGAAGTTCTTCTATGCTTTATAATTCAGCAAGAAGTACCAGCTTGGAAAGAGATACACCATTTGGATACTGGTGAAGAAAGGAGGCAGGTAGCAAAAATTACTCATCAACTTACATGAAGACTGGAGACAGAGACTTATTTGGAGATATAAAATGAAAAACTTTCAAATCTTCTTAATAATAGGAAACTACGAGGACTGTGTAGAAAAACTGTGTGTGGGGCATGTGTGTGTGTGTGTGTGTGTGTGTGTGTGTGTTGTATTTTAAAATAAAACAACAAAATTCTTTCAAGCACTGGTGAAGCTGAGTTTAAATAAGGAGAGGCATTGGAGAATAAAGATAAAAAGAGACCTCTACTGCAAAGAACAAAAGAGAGTTGAGGGTTGGGGGAACAGCAGTCAGGTGAACTGATTAGGAAAAGTGACTGGATATACCTATTCCAAGTAGAGAAGAGTGTCAATTGGGAGGGGGGAGAGAATGAAGTATAGCTGGAGGAGAGATATGAGGGGTGTTCTGATAAGGGGGAATGAATTTGAACCATGTCAAACTTAACTATAGCCAGGATAGTAATGTAAGTCAGAAAGACTTTATCTGGGAGAGGGTCTCTCCCTAAAGTGGGACTTGAGGGTTTATGTATAATTACTTCCTATGTCCCCAGCTCTAAATTTGACCTCTGTATAGTCTTGTGAGCTTGTATTCATATAAGGGGGTGGGAAGCTGAAAAAAGGGAGCATCAGATATTGACAGTTCCAGACCATCTGGATCTGGGCAATATATCAGAGAACTAAGAAGAGCACCTGGTGCCTTATTTCAGTAGGAAGTTTTTGTCACAGGGGTTATGCATTTATATTTGCTCTTAAACAAATGAGTAACAAGTTTAGTCAGAAACAAAAAAAGGACCTGTTCCATTTGTCTCCTTTTATGACTAATTTGGCCCTCTACATATTCATGCCCTCTCTACTTTTATTAATCTCATAGCTCTCTTCAAATTAATTTTTGGACTTTCCTTAGTTTCTACTTTTTTGGGTAAGAATTCTTTCTCATTAAATCAGGAATACTGAATATTTACTGCAAACTGATAGGCAACCTGGGAAATTCAGAAGAATTTTTAAGTCATGCTTTTTTCCTTCAATAAATTTGCTCTCTGATTTAGGAAAGGAAATCTAAAGCAAATAAGCCCACTAACCAAAAAGTAGAGTAGATGTGACATTTGGTTTTGAAATTAAAAGAGAAACACCCAAAGAAACAAGTGCTAAGTTGTATAGTCAGGTGTAATGATTGTAGGAGTTCAGAAAATAGGGACATAAATAAAGGCTTTAAGCAATCATGAGAAGGCTTCATGAAAGAGTTGGGATTAGAGGTTGCTAACTCTTGAATAAAAGGCAAGATATGAATTGAGAAGAAAAGAGAACTGAGGACATTTGAGACAAAAGAGGGAAAGTCTTTTTTCCATAGTTCTCCCTCCTCCTCCAATCCCACGCAGGATACTGTGACCTCAGAAAAACAAAGGAAAGAAAGGGAGGTTACACTTGTTCATTTTCTTATGGAAGAATCACACACACACACACACACACACACACACACACACACACACAATTTTATATGTAGGCCAGAATTGACGTCATTATTTGAGTGTTTTTATGCAATCAACTCAATTATCCAGAAAGCATATTATTCCACAAGTAAACTACTCATGATGACCTAAGGCTTCCTCTTTGCTTCCACCCATTCCAGCTAGTCTAGGTTGGTACAAAAAGAAGTATGTAACTTGAGTAAATTTGAAAGATTTTAAATAAATCTACAGGAACAATCTGCATTTCTATGTGATACTAATAAAACTAGTAGGAAGAAAAAGAAAGAGAAATTCCATTTAAAACAACTTCAGAATGTATAAAACAATTGGGAATCCATCTATCAAGATATAGACAAAAGCTATACAAACACAATTACAAGTCACTATTTGTTGACACAGACTGACCTCAATAACTGGAAAAATATTAATTGCTCAAGGATAGGATGAGTCAATATAATAAAAATGACAGTACCATCTAAATTAACTTACTTATTCAATGCTGTACCAATCAAACTGATAATTACTTTACCAAACTAGTAACAAAACAAAAATAAAAATTCTGATGAGGCAGAAGGGGTTAAAAATCTTAAGAAAAATTAAAAAAAAAAAAAAGAAGTAAGAACAAAGAAGGCCTAGCAGTGCCAGATCTCATGGTAGTAATTCTCAAAACAAATTGATAATGGATAAAAACTAGGAAGCTCCATCAATGGAATAGATTAGGTACACCCAATATGGAAGCAAATGTATCAAGTGTTGTAGCATTGAGCAAACACAGATTCCAGCTATTGGAATAAGGACTCACTATTTGACAAAAAACTCCAGGGAAAATTGGGACAGCAAATTGACAGAGATTAGATTTAGATCAACATTCACACTTTATTCCAGGAAAAGTTCCAAATTAATAAATAATCTAAATATAAAAGGTCACATCACAAAAAAGGAGAAAAACATGGAAAAAGTTATTTATCAGATCTTTGGATAGAAGAAACATTCATGCCCAAATAATGGCTAGAGAGGATCATTGAAAATTTAAAAAAAAAATTGATAGCTTATGTTCACAAAAGTATGTTTCATGCTGAATTTTAAAGGTGAACATAAATTATTTCTGGATTATTCTGATTTGTTATTATTTTTGCCTCTCTATTGGTGGAAAAATCAACATTGAAGATAATTTTCCAAATCTAGTTTATGAGGTCAGATTTTTTAATGTATGCTAACACCAGGAGAAAGAACTAATGCCTAAAAATTTAAAATGTTATTACTATACATAATTAAGTTTTACACCATTTATAGTACAACTGACTCTAGATGCTAACTAGCTATGTCATTGTTTGTTCAGTTATTTTCAGTGGTGTTTCACTCTTCAGGATTCCATTTAGGATTTTTTTTGGCAAAGATAGAATGTTTCCCCATTTTCATCTGCAACTCATTTTACATATGTAGAAACTGAGGCAGACAATTAAATAACTTGGCCAGGCTGACACAGTCTTCCTGATAGGTCTAGTGCTCCATCCACTGCAATCCCATAATTCTCTCCAATCATGTCATAACAAGGTTCTATTGTGTTTATAATCTAGGCTTAAGAGAAATACTAGAAAATCAAATTAACATTTTTTTTTCCTCTAATACTCCCACATAAGAATCTTTTAAAATGACAACTACTAAGTGAATTACATAAAAATAAAACTACAAATAAAATATACATATTTTCTCCATCTTTATATACGCTATATTTCCCTGTGAAATCACAATTCCATATCACATACACAATTTCCTGATCCTAAGTATGCGTTTTAATTTAAATTTTTTTACTTTAGTGCAAATGATCTCCATCACTGTCTCTCCTTAAGCTCCTCTATTAGAACTCCTTTCTCATTCAACTCTCCAGAATCTATATGACTAGGATAACAACCTGCCTATCACAAGCCCAGCCTCCAAGTTTTGAAGGATGAGCTCATCCATAGCTGGACTGGGTTTGGCACTTATGTGTGTATATCTCATACACAAGGCAAACACAACTCCCCCAGTCTATTCCCTATCACAGACTGACATCTTATGATATTCTCATTCTGTATTCACTACCTGGTGACTCAAGGGCATCATTTAACCTTGCCCCTAAATGCCTGCACTTTAAAGAAACTTCATCCTTCAGAGGAAGACATATTTTAATAAGAAAGTCACAAGTTAGAGAGTGAAATGTGCAGGCATTAAACCAGAAAGACTTCTGAACATCTCACCCATGGCAAAGAAAATCTTTACTCTAAAGATAACCTAAATATATTAGAATTTAGATCTTAAACCTGTGGGAAACAGCAAATTAACACCAATTTTCTGCTTTAATTTATATTTTTCAATAATAATTTCCAAATCATATATGATAAAATGTATATTAAATAAAACAACAGGCCTAACATGGTTAAAAGGAAAGAGTGTCAATAGCAGCTTCTCAGTTCTTTTTTTTTTTTGCTTCATTTCTGCCTGATGTTTTCTGTCACTATATGGTCATGGAATTGCAGGGTTCACAAAATAGAATAAGTTTTTTCTCTCTTACCATTAAGATTGAAATTTCTGATCTCTAAATCTCAGTCTTCAACTGTATGTTCATGTAAACGCATGAAATTATGTTTAGCAAAAGAAATAAAATATTTTGTACCCTTTTATGTGTATGTGTGGGTGGGTGGTAATTGTTTCAGAGGGGTGGGGTATGGAAGGGAGCAAAAAATGATGCTGGAGGTTTGAAGCGATATAAAATATGTGGTAGCAAAATAAATGCAACTAGTATCAGAAGATCTGGGTAAAAGACCAGCTTGAACACCTGCTAGGATGTGAGACCTTAGGCAAGTGTCAACTTCTGTTTCAGTT
This sequence comes from Antechinus flavipes, assembly GCF_016432865.1. NCBI lineage: Eukaryota > Metazoa > Chordata > Mammalia > Dasyuromorphia > Dasyuridae > Antechinus > Antechinus flavipes. The sequence continues at coordinate 151,908,366 of NC_067398.1, read as the reverse complement.
TCTTTGTCTATAAAATGGAGAGGCGGGGGAAGGGTTGAATTAAGGGGCATGTAAATTCTCTTCCTGCCTAAAGAATCCATGATTATGTGACTCTAAATGTTTCTCTCTTTATAAATGCACCACACAAGAATTTAGTCATCTATTTTTGCATCTACAATGTACAACATTCTCTAGCATTGTAAGAGAAGAAAACAAGTTTGGGTTTAGGGAGTGGTATGAGCAATGAGTCATACCTTGTTTCTATAGATTGGTGACTATGGAACTCAGCGCCAAACACGCTCATAAAACAAAGTTAATCCCCGACTCCCCTCCACCAGCACAACCACCAACTGTTTTCTGCTATAACTCAGGTCTTGTTGTTCTTGTTTGTAATTTTTATTAAAAGCCTCCGGGGTGGGGGTGGGGGTGGGGGGAACCACTCCTTAATAATGACTTTTTCTAGGTTTAGGAAGAAAAAAAAAAAAAACTGGTTCTAAGGACCCCAGAGATTTTCACAGGAGTTTACAATCAGGAAATCTGGGGAGGGAGACATTTCCCTGAGTTTTTAAATAGCTCCATTGTTCAATTTTAGAGACATTGTGTAACTGGGGGAACAGCAAAACCTGTCCACTCAAGACTTAATAGAAAATAGAATCACATTATTGATTTGCTATCAACTATTGGCAAGTAATTTGCCCTCACTGGACCTCAGTTCGCTCATCAATAAAATAAGAGATTTGATAAGATGATGTTTGAGGTCTCCTCCCAGGAGAGACCTTATTTTACGATCATCTTTGCTAGAGATGGGGAAATGTTAATTACAGTGCTCAGTTCACGCCAATTCCTTGCCCTTCTGAAAGGCAAGATCATTCTCTAAAGCAAAGCTGTAAGAAGGGAACACCTTCACCAGTGTGCAATTTTATCATTGAGAAAAATGAAGCCTGAGCAATGTGTAAATAATCCCTGAAGGCTGTGAGTCTGCTTGTCTTATTTATATCAGTATTCCTAACACAGGAATCTGCACAAAATGAGCACCTGACAAATGTGTGATAAAGAATGAATTCTAAGAAATTAGGGGTAGGCAGGGGGAGCAGTGGGAGGGGAAGAAGGTCCCAGAAGAGGTTCCGAAGTTATTTGAGAGCTAGGATTTATTACTGCTATGGAAGTTGTTCATTAGGGACATTTGTTACCTGCTTTTTCTATTGTTTCAACCACCAACAGGCAATCATAATTCATATTTATGGTGGAGTTTTAAAACATGCTGGAAGATATTTCACCTTATTTGCAGTATTTCCTCTTTGTCTTCACTGGCCTAATGGTCATCTCTTATCTGAACTATTGTAAACTCACCTCACGGAATCAGTGAGCTGAGATGAATTTCAACAAACCATCTACTATAACATGAAATTCCAGGAATGAATCGCACTTAAGCTACCTAAAATAAAATGACTGCTTAGTCTAGATTTTTATAAAGATTCATGGATAGGAAATAGGCCATTTCTTGACTTTCGAACATAGCAATTGATCTGTGATCTCACTGATTTGTATATTTACCTCCAATGATGAATAACAAAATCTAGTCTGTGTCTCTCAAACCCATGTTCTCTCATAAGTTAATTCCAATAAGACTGAGACCTGCCTCACTTTCTTTTGGGGTTGTGAGAATACTAGTGGAGATCTTTAAAGGCAAAATCTTTCATTTTAGTCTTTGTCTTCCTACCATGGAGTCTTTCACATAACAGATGCTTAATAAACATTTCATTATTAATTGTCTGTTTTACTCTTTTGCTGGTGTTCAGTTATTTCCAATTCCTCATGACCCCATTTGGGGTTTTCTTGAAGTAGGCTTCCATTTCCTTTGCCAGTTCATTTTATAAATGAGAAAACTGAGGCAGACAGGGTTAAGTGACTTGCCCAGAGTCATACAACTATAAATGTCTGAAGCCAGATTTGAATTCAGGAAGATGAATCTTCATGAGGCCAGGCCTGGCATTCTGTTTGCTATGGCACCTAACTACTCCTCCTTTATTTGAATTCAAAAAGTAGGGGCTAATCCTAATGATGCAAAAGGAGCAGCAAATGGTGTCAGTTTAATTGACTTGGGACATCTTAAATGTCCCAAGTCACATTCTAGAAATAGAGGGGAAAAAAATAAGATCAAGAGACTAGAGGATAAGAAAGAATAGACAAAATATTAGGTGCCAACCTGGAACTTGTAATATTCAGTGGGGTGAATTCAGTGGGAATTAAAGGTATTTGGTTAATATTTCTGAAGTTTCAATGTAGAAGTTCAGTAATCTCCCTTCTAGAGTTAAATGAACTGATCTCTTAAGTAATCAGCTCATGATCTCTAACCAAAATCTTACAATGTGCTCATTTCCATATATGTGGTAAAAGCCAAATGACAGCACCATCCTCCACAAATCATTTATAAAGCTTAAGAAAATTATAGCAATGTCTTGATTATCAAAAGTAGTTACAGAATGAGCAGGCCCTAATATAAGCTTAAGGCTAAATTTGTTTTTTGTTAGCAAAGATGATAGAAGGAACAAATTAATAAGTCATGGTTCTGTTTATCTATTCATTCTAACTGAAAGAATCCTGCTATTTTAACAAAAGCATTCGGCTTTGATCATTATTATTACCTTTTGACAATATTTCTGAATATAGGTTCCACTATGAAAATGCATGGGAAATTCAAACATATTTGTCAGATATAAACACATTTTCCCTTGTTGAAAATGTTAATTAAGTACATGGTCACTAATTATGCCAAATAATTGACTTGAAAATAGATGTGTAAAAAAAAAATTAAAAAAAAAAAAAGAAAATGGATGTGTAAGTAGATAGAAAAGTCAAAAATTTTCTATATTTTCATCCAAATGATGAACATTAGCTATTTGATAATTAATGCTAACATAATGTGTGGTTTGTTCTGTCTTTGCTTTTTCTAAGTTACTCAAGGACCAAGCATTATAGAAACTGCCAAGTCAACAACTACAAATCAAACCTCAACATTAGTCCATAAATATTTGATGATGATGAGGTAGCCACAAGAATGAATGTGAATTTTATTGTAATCTATGAAGGATATGTAGGGAATCAAAGTTAGTAATGAAATTTCATATATCTTTAACATACCAATATATTTTTATCATCAAACTTTAAAAAAGGAGTTTAAAATGCTAAAAATCTTTCAGGATTTTACAAGAATCATGGAGAGAAGACAGTTGCTTAGAAGAATGTTATAAACATTTATTAAGCTTTCCAAACATTTTAAATTTATAGCTTAATTATTAGCCATCCATGAACCAAGGAATAAAAAAGTGGTTGAAGAGTGAATCTTTGATAAAGTTAAATATAACAAAGTTACATGGAGATTTAACAGGCAAAGATAAAACTCTGCTCACATAGAAGAACTCTTATAGGAGAGATGTTCAAAGCAGTCAATGATGAATAACATGCCATTCAGAAAGCTTGTTTCTTTTATTTGGTACCTTTAACTTGGTTTATCAAGTCCCAAATAGCACCGATACTGACAGAACACTTTGTTCAAGTCTACGAATTTTCCATTATGCACATGTTCCATTTAGTAGCCACTTTCTGTTGCTACCAGCATGCTTCCATCTGGTAAATCTCAACAGGAGATAGCATGGTCCATTAGGAAAAAAAAAAAAAAAAAAAAAACAAATAAACTTGCTCTGGTTTAGAATTGGAGGACCTAAATTCCTACCTCTGATACTAAGTAGTGCTGGACAAATCACTTAACTTCAGGGGGCCCCCATTTCCTCTAAATGTGGGTACTGGGCAAAATGCTTCTGAGATCTCTCTGGAGCTATAGGGGCAAGGGAGTTAAGGATGAAGAAAAGGGAAGGGAATAAGTATTTATATAGTAAAATTATGTATAGGCTCAGTGATAAAGTGCTTTTACAAATATTATTTCATTTGCTAATAAAATGGATCTATGATCATATGTATTAGAGCAGTTTTAGAAAAGTCATCTTCTTTAATAAGATTTCTAAGTCTGAGCACTGATGAATGTTACTCCCCTTACAAATGTATATGCTAAGTCATCCTCCATTCTCTATAGAGATAGAGGACTACCAGTGTGAAACAGGGTATACACTGACTCTACTAATGTTTTATGCATGTTTCTTAGTTTTGCTGTCCCTTCTTCTTCCTCCTTCCCTACTCTGCTATTATTTATTTCAAAGGGTGTTTTATTAGGTAGAAGAGGAGAGTTGGAAATTAAGGGGATGTAAAAACAAAGTGTATCAGTAAAAAATCTCTTTAGACCAAAAAAATGGATGTGCTAGGAAGTGCATAGAACAATCCATTAAAGGGAAATCATTACATAAAAAAAGAGAGATAAAGTAAACTGAAAAACTCTTCCCATACTACCCAACTGTATCTGTATCTTCTGACATGGAAGTATTCCATTTAACCTGATATAATCTAGCTTTTAAATAGATAATACAAGTAATGATTGGGAGAAATTCTCTTTTTAATGTGGTAATAAATCTGTACCTTCTAAGGTATTTTCTAATAGAGCTATAAAAATGTACAATTCTACATTAAGACTCCCATACATGATTCAAGCTTAAGCACAGAATAGAATCTAATCCTACTCCGTATTCTCCACAAAAGATCATTATTAAGTTGTTACTCTTCCTCTCCAGATAATCATGAAGTTCTTTTTTTTCTTACATATCAATTATATATGTTTTTGTTTTTTACCAGATCTATGACTAGGCCTGAAAATGGGAAGACCTGAATTTAGTTTTGGCTTAGATACTTCCTAGCTATGTGATGCTAAGCAAGACATGTAATCAGTGCCTGCCTCAGTTTCCTCAAGTGTAAAAAGAGTGTAATAGCAGTACCTTTTTCCCAGACTTGATGTGAGGATCAGATGTGATAATATTTGTAAAGTGCTCAATGCAGTACTCAGCACACAGTAAATATTTAATAAATGGAGGGCAAGTTCCTGATGATGAATTATTTCTCCGAGTGCATATCCATAGCCTTTCTACAATTCAGAGAATTGGTCAGAGCATTAAGAGGTTAATTGATTAGTCCCAATTCAGTCAATATGTATAAAATAAAGGACTGGAAACCAGTTCTTTCTTAATATTTATCCTTCAGAATCTCCAAAAATGAAAAAAGCAATAATTTCATGCTCTTCTTTTATAAAGTTGTCATGTCTCACATTCTTTAGAGTCTGTCTCAATATCTAAAATAACTGGGTAACACAACAGTTGTTTTTACAAATTCCAATTGTTTAAAGCCAATCAGTTTAAGAGATAGCAGGAAGGCTTTTAAGTTCTATATTAAGGACATTTTCTCTAAAATTTTCTCAGAAGAACCTTTTAAAATTTCAACTTTGCAGTGAGATATTTTATAATAAAATGGAAATTAAAACAAAGAGATGTCTTCATATTTTTTATTTCCTATTATGGGAAATCACAAGTCTGGACAAAAATAATCATAATGATTTTGTATGTATGTATGTATATTTGTGTGTGTGCTCACATGCATGTGTGTAAAGAACTCCTCTTGTAGAACCGCAGATGCTAATCCATACTCATCTGTAACTCAGAACAATCTTAATAGAATTGCCTAAAGCACTAAAGGTCAAAAAGATAATATTTATCAGAGGAAGAACTTGAGTTCAGGTTTTCCTGACTCTATAGTCTGCCTTTTCTTCACTATACAATACTGCCTGATAAACCAATGAAGTGAAAATGAGCAAGTAATAAACCAGACCTTGAAACTTAAAGAGGAGGGGAAAGAACTAGTTTTGATTTACTCTCATTAACAACCCTGAAACTCACAATTAGAGAGCTAATAATGAGCCATTGCCATAATCTTCAGCTATTCATAAATGTATATCATGTCTCCTATGTTTTAATAAGCACCATCCTGTCTTCAGGAACTATGCTAACAGATTGAGCTGGATACACACACACACACACACACACACACACACACACACACACACAACCCTGTACAATTTGGCCAGACTTAGTCAAGGAAATACTATCCGTGAGCAATTAATATTTCTCTAATTACTTAAATCCGATTTAACTTGTATAAAAAAAGGTTTTTTAAATATAATTTTTTAATATAATTACTAGATTTGTTTTGACAGTTGTACGCCCAGATATTTTACACTGTCTTGAGCTATTTTAAGTGGGGTCTTTTGCAAATCTTTTAATTATAAACAGATATCTACTTTCTCTACTAAATAGTCTAATAATATTGCTTTTTGCCATGTGGCAGTAACTCTTGGCTCTTGTCCCAGGAGCAATGCAAGTCCTGGTTTGTAAAAGCTGGATGGACTTCTGAAATGGGCTCACTGAGGGACTGAAGGACCTCAGGACAAATCTAATAATGACTTAGAAAAGTTCATCACCAGTGTATTTGGAAAACACATGATTTAATTTTGGGACTATAACATGAAACTATTCCCGGAAGCTTTAAGAAGTTGAAATCTCTATCTAGGATAAAATAAAACTTTCTCCTTGACATTTATACCTTCTTACAATTTAACTACAACTAAACTCCATACTTAATTTATATTACTGCTCACACATTCTGAATTTTAGCTAAGGCATACTTTTTGTTATACTCCAAACTCAATATTCCATCACCTTCCTCCATGATTTGTTAAATAAGCTTTCCTTCACATCTAGACTGGTTTTACTCTCTACTTTTTAGAATCCTTTGCTGACTTCACAGATCAGTCCAGAGGCATCAGTTTGGATTTCTATGAGAATCTCTTTTATTTCCCTTAGTTGATTATGCTCTCTCCTTTTAATGTTATCTTAAGTTTACCTATATACTATATCTTTCCCATAAAACGTAAATATATGTCATTTTTGTCTTTGTCTGCAAGAAAGGACTCCCAAACAGTAGGTGCTTAATACATGCTTGATGAATCAATGAAATCAAGGATCTCTTAAAGCATTCAAGGAAGGAGTTACATGGTTATAAAGTCACAGCATTTCAGACTAAGATGATTTTTAAATCTGAAGATTATATTAATTATATGTTTGCAAAAGTTTGAATTCAGCTCAAAAAAATTAACAAGTATTTACAGTGTACTTTCTATGGACAAGACATTACAAACTCAGCTGATTGGAAACAAAAATCAAAACTTATCTCAAATAGTCACAATTCTCTAAAACTAATGATGACACATTTTAAAAAATCATACATCAAACCTCCAACACTTTAATAAGCACCTTTATGACTTAAGGAATTTTGCAACTCATACAATTGATGAGTTGAAAAGTCCAAATATTAAAATGACAGGCTGCTGCCCTCATTTGATGGAAGTACCAATAAAAACCAGCTTTTTACATGGACCCTTGAGTGATAGACAATTAAATTCTGTTCACTGCAATCACATCTTAAAAACTATCTATTTTTTAAGTGACCTATTGAACATGTGTTATTTATAGAACCTATTCTGAGTCCTACCAGAGCACTCACTGATGATTTCTGCCCTTCATAATCCTCATGCAGATAATTATAATGTTTCTAGAGTTATATTTGGGGAAGGGCAGGTAGTATGGGGCCCGAAGCAGCACCTCTATGGAAATTCCTTTCAAATATACAAATCAGCAATTTCTATACAATTTATAGTCATGAAGAATTGTCTGAAAGTAAAGAGAATTTCAATCTATCCTAGAATCACAAACTAGTACATGTCAAATACAAGATTTGAACCCTGGTCTTCCTGGCTCCAAAAGTCTATCTAATGTTGATAATCTTGAATTTTAATGAGATGTTTCTTTCTTCTTATTGATTTTTAATGATGATTGTTTCTCTTGGAATATTTTATCGGTGAATTTATATTGAGTTTGGGTTTATCATTTAGTCTTGGAATATATTTAACATTTAAATGAAAGATAACCTAGGAATTTTGAGCTATAATGTTAGCTACTGAACAATTAAGACTGCTACACAGAATTCAAGTACAAAGTTCACTTTATCTGGGCCAGTGGGACAGAGGGAATCTGGGTCAGCAATGTTTGAAATCCTCTAATTCCATGTTGTAGGACAACATTTATTATGACTATAAGCTCATTGTAGACAGGGATATATATATATTTATTTTTTCCTTGAATATCCCAAGTGCCTGGAATAATATTTTGTATATTAAAGTGGCAAATATGAGGTAGAAGAAATTCATGAAAAATAGAGGAATAAAATTCCTGATGGACAGGCTTCTGGATCCCCATGAACTGGAAGTACATAGAAAGTACTTTTAAAAAGTTGTTATCCATTGATAGGACATTAGGGGACAGAAAATCTGGGTCAGAATTGGCTCTGCTTTTAGGCAGGATGTGGTATTTTTTCAGTGCCCCATTCAAGAATATGATTACAAGGATGATCCTGGGAGAATAATGTTCTTCCTACTTGCCCTCCTGACCCTTCTGGACACAGAAAAGCCACATGGATAGAAAAGAAAGTATGGGATAAATATAGTATTGTATGGGCACTCATACCAACAAATCAAAGATTAGGATGAAAGCATTTCCACTACCCTGTAGAAAGCCTGCTTAGGAAGAAAGTCTGAATAAACTTTAGAAAACAAGTCAAAATTCTCAAGGTATTGCTTGAAATGACATTAGATTCACTTTTCTGGTTTGTTGTTCTAAATGAAGAGGTTACAGAAAACAAGATAAGGCAATTTATATTTTAGTCACCAATTGTCTTATGATTCAGTCTTTTGTCTAAGATGTAGTCTACTACAAATAGTAAACTGCGAAGTCCATTTGATTACAAAAGAGATAACAAAAATCGCACCTAATAAATGTAATAAAAGTTTCCAGGCAGTTAGTTAGTCAAGGACATTGTCTATCTAGATCAGAACCTGGAAAGTATAGGGGATATAAACCAAAGATGATTCATTTTTGGAAAATAAATGTTTAAAACCAAACTTATTTTATATATCAAATATAGTTATTTTGAAAATAAAAAGATGGAGGTTAAGATTTTAAAGGAAAAGTGAATATGGATAAGGCTTTTTCCACAAGAATGCCTAAATCAAATAGTTTGACCACTGCTGAATTTCTGTTGAATCTTGCTCTTTGGAGATGATAAAGCATACAAACCAACAAAAATTTTCATGCTACAGGATATTATAGTACCTCCTAGTGTCAGCCTGCAGCTCCTTTGGAATTAACTTTACTTACTGTTACTACTGCCTGGATGAAAATTTAAACCAAGAATCAGTAAAATAGTATTTATTAAATAGTACTTATAATGAATCATACAATGTATTTAGCACTGGGGGAAAGAAAGAAAGAAGGAAGGAAGGAAGGAAGGAAGGAAGGAAGGAAGGAAGGAAGAAAGGAAGGAAGGAAGGAAGGAAGGAAGGAAGGAAGGAAGGAAGGAAGGAAGGAAGGAAGGAAGGAAGGAAGGGAAGGAGAGAGGAAGGAAAGAAGGGAGGGAGAGAGGAAGGAAAGAAGGGAGGGAGAGAGGAAGGAAAGAAGGGAGGGAGAGAGGAAGGAAAGAAGGGAGGGAGAGAGGAAGGAAAGAAGGGAGGGAGAGAGGAAGGAAAGAAGGGAGGGAGAGAGGAAGGAAGGAAGGGAGAGAGGAAGGAAGGAAGAGAGAGAGGAAGGAAGGAAGGGAGAGAGGAAGGAAGGAAGGGAGAGAGGGAGGAGGAAATTCATTGGCAGGTCAAATACTGATGCTGAAGCTTAAATACTTTGGCCACATAATAAGACAACCAGACTTATTGGGAAAGACCCTGATGCTAAAAAAGATATAAGGTTAAAGTAAAAGGAGACAGCTGAGGATAAGATGAATAGAGTTATGAACACATTGAATATGAATTTGAACAGACTGAAAGACAGTAGAGGATAGAAGGGAATGTCATACAATGGTCTTAGGGGTCATGAAGAGGAAGACATGACTGAATGCCTGAACAACAATAAAACTCTCTTGGAAGAGCTCATGCTGCATGGATAAAATCCATTTCAATGTTTCTAGAACTAACATGAGCTCCAATATTCCCACACAACATGCACAAAACTGTGATACTATGGCACTATGAATATTTCTGCTCAATGATTTTCTGGAAGAAATGTCTCTGTCCCCAGCCAGAAAACAATACAAAAAATGATTTCCAATCCAAGTAAAATAAAGATCTAAATAGATAATAAATTAGGAAAAAATTTCTGCTCAGGGTTCTCTTAAGGGTAAACAGTGGCTACTTTGCCGATAAAAAGTCCAAGCACAAATGAACTTTCAGTTCAAATAAACTGTACTTTTGTAATACATTCCAGCAAAAAAGGCTGGGATTTGTTGCTCATTTGTTTTATTTGTGTCCAATTCTTTGTGACCTCACTTCAAATTTTCTTGGCAAAGCTATTTGAGTGGTTTGCCATTTCCTTTTTGAAATCATTTTACAGATAAGGAAAATTAAATGACTTGCCCAGGGTCACATAGTTAGGAAGTGTCTGAGGCCAGGTTTAAACTCAGGAAGATGAGACTTCCTAACTCCAGGGCTGACATTCTAACCACTGTGTGACCTAGTCAGTCAAAGGAGCAGAATTCAAATCTAAGTCTAACCTTTAATGAACTTGAGCTACACAGATAGCTTCCAAGTTTCCTCTATCTCCAGCTCTGTGATATGATGGAATAAGATCTTTAAACACTAATCCAGGGCTCCATGCTGTTCTTGTCATTCACTATGTTTCTAAGCGCTTGTTCTTTCCCCACTGGGAGCCTGTGTGCTTACAAGGTAAACAACAGATTCATTTAAAAGCATGGCTAAGCTAAGGTTAAATGACACATCATGAATTATAAATTATAATTTAATTCATCATATTCTGGGAAGGCAGCAAACTGAAATTGATCTTATAGCTAAGTAAACATCTAAAGGTGTACTATTAATCTAGCAGTCACCCAGAGACTTTCAGATTTTAAAAGTCCTAACAAATTGTGTGAAAAATTTGGAAAGAAGTAGGGTATCATCAGTGCAGGTACAGTCTCCTTTCCTAGCACAGATGACAACCATTCCAATCCATTTCATTCTGCTTATATATTTTTTTTCTATAAATCTTTTAGCAAGGTTCTTCCCAATGCTTAGAGTGGCATCTTCCTTTGCTATCTTGGGAATACAAAATGGATTTAAAAAAATTTTTTTTTAGTTAAAAATCTACTTTCTCAACTCTCCCTGCCTTGCAATGAAAAACAAAACTCTTATAACAAAGAAATATAGTTGAACAATGCAAATTTCTGCATTGGCCATGTCCAAATAATTTTTATGTACCCTAAATCCACCATTTCTCTTTCAGGAATCAGATGGTATGCTTTATCATAAATCCTCTGGAATTGGTTAAACAATTCACTGGTCAGAGTTAGTCTTCTAATGTCATTATAGACACAGCATATTTAGTGGCGAGTGCACTGGAATCAGAATTAGAGGACTTGGTTTCAAATTCTAAAACAGACTCCTACTATTTGATCTAATCAATTCACTTAAATACCCTGTGCCTCAGTTTCCTGATCTGTAAAATGAGAGGTTAGACTCCATATCCTCTAATGTTCCTTCTGTATCTCTAATCCTCTGAGTATCAAGCCAATATCAGATTCTCTGTTGTCTGTCTCATGCTCACATCTTTCCATGACATAAATGTTCAGTGATGTATTTTTAAAAATCATATATCTTTGATAACATGCCATAAGATTGGTAATATGCTTTACAATTTACTATATCCCAGCAGGCAAAAGAAATACTTCATCATAAGGCAAAAAAGAACAATGAAGGAAAATGAAAAAAAAGATTGAAAGAAAAGTTCCCAAAAGAAAACTTGGCTGACATAATTCTATCTTCACCAGCATTCTTACACCCTTATTGTAAAGGCTCTCGCATTCTCTCCTTCATTCCCTTTCTCTCCCTTCCTCCCTCCCTCTCTCTTTCTCCTTCCTTTCTTCTCTCCCTCCCTCCCTCTCTCTCTTTCATCTACCTTTTACCACTGACATTGTTAAGTTCTGATTAAAAGTCCATTTCCATTGATTGAAGGAATTGGGAAAGTTTAACTTGAAGAAGAAATGACTTCAGAGACCATGATAGCTGTCTTCAAATATTTGAAGGGCTATTATTGGAAGAAAGAATTAAAATTTGCTTTGCTTAGCTCTAAAGGGTACACTCAGAATGGGTAAAAGTTACAATGATGCAGATTCAGCTTTGATGAGGAAAAATTTTCTAGCCACCACAGCTGTCAAAAAATAGAATGGGCTGCCATCAGTGATGGTGGGCTTCACCCTCCACAGAGGGCTTCAAGCAGAAGCTAGATAAACTATTCCAAAAACAATTATGTCAAATGAATTATTTATGTACAAGAAAATGGGCAAGTGTATTATAGTAGCTTGAGACAGATCTGTTCCTTTTACAAATATAACACCTAAGCTGTTCATAATTTACAGAAGTAGGCCACGATGACTAAGTAATATTTCCACTGACTCATTTTTCACATGTGCCAAGCAAAGAAAGGATGCCAGTGGCATGGTGTGTCACAAAGAGGAGTTTTATGAGCTAATGGTTTGGGGGATAGAAACTGATATTAAAATTGACTCAACTGGGGAAAGAACTCCAAAGACATCCGTTTATGAAGTTAAGAGAAGAAGACATTCACGTATGTGAGTATGTGTGTATACACACACTCATGACATAAATATCTTCCTAAAGTCCTTGTTCACATTTAAGCTGTGGTAAGAAACTACAATGGTGATAAATTCTACCTATTATGCAACAGGTCTATGTGATCATGTTTTTATACATTGCTGTTGCTTCTATTTTAAGATTTACAGTCTTTTATATATGCTATTTTTTGTCCTACTTTTTTGTCCTCATAACCCTGTAAAGTAGATGCTTTGATGACCAAGCACTGTAAACAGACTTTATTGATATTTTATTTAAAAAATTAAAATCTCTAATTTAGAGTCTTATTTTATTACCTTGTTCTTTTCAATTTCTTATTTTTTAGCATGTCTCTTTCAGACTTTGGAAATAATTCATTCTTTGATCCTTAAACCAATGATAGAATTGTACCATTTGTGAATAAAGTTCTTATACAGTTTTTTTTAATCTTATAAAATGTAATGATTTGCTTTATAGAAAAAATTGCAAATGGTATTTGAAGCAGATTAATGAAAATTTGAAGAAGCTAAGGTAAACAACTGGGCACTTTGACACATCTTCAAAATTACTATTATTTGTAATGATACAAATTCTTATTAAAGACATTTCCCAATTTTTTCCATAGCAGGTTGCATCTCAATAAATAGAAAATTTTGCCTGAAAAATTTGATAATGACAAGGAAATACATGAATTTTGGGGAAATTAATAAAATAATCAAAGTGACATCTGCAGATTGAAAAAACAATCCTTAAGGAAAACCCTAAAGATATGAAACATAAAAAAAATTTCTGAAAGGAAGATCAAACAAATTATCAACCAATAATTGTTCTAGGTCTAACAGTGACTCCTATGTAGCCACTGGAAACAAGAAGAAAAGCTACTGAAAAGAAGGGACATACTAACTGAAGCTCATTCTAAGAGCTCCTAAGGAGTCCCTTTCCAGCTTTTAAGTCTTATCTACCACATCCCTTCTTGTCAAGTCATGGTTCAGTTTCCTTCTTGCTAAGATAACCTATAACAAAGATCATAGGCAATATTCTTTATTCCAAGCTTTATACTGAATTTAAAATCCAGAATTTTTTCTTAGAGAAAAGTCAGTTTTGAATCAAGAGATTCAAAATTGCTCTGTTAATAATAGAAAGCGATCTTTCTAATTCAATCATCTTAGGAAGTCCTCAGATCTATTACTTGGAAAGGAATCAAGTTGTGAAAGAGGTTAGTTATTTTTTCAGTTAACAAAAATTTACTTTTTCAACTCTCCCTGTCCTGCAAAGAAAAACAAAACTCTTATAACAAAGATATATAATTGAACAATGCAAATTTCTGCATTGGTCATGTCCAAATAATTTTTATGTACCCTGAGTCCACCACTTCTCTTTTAGGAATCAGATGGTATGCTTTATCATGAATCCTCTGGAATTGTTCCACATAGCTTAGAAAAATATCAGCTAATAATTATGATATTCCAAGTATGCCAAAGTAGTCAGAAATTCTGTTCTTCCAATTCCATAAACATTAATTGCATTGATAATTTTAGCCCTAAAATACAATAAGAAATGGCTTTCTCAAAAACTATTTTAACATGTCTTCATCAAAAATTTTTACAATAGATGACTTGAACAAACTCTCAGAAATCTACTTATTGCTCATCTACATCGAGACTTTTCTGTCCTGAAAATTGTCTATGGGCTTTCTGCAGTGGCATTAAGTCAACAATTAAGATTTACAGTCTTTTATATATGCTATTTTTTGTCCTACTTTTTTGTCCTCATAATCCTGTAAAGTAGATGCTTTGATGACCAAGCACTGTAAACAGACTCTATTGATATTTTATAAAAAAAAAAAAATAAAATCTCTAATTTAGAGTCTTATTTTATTACCTTGTTCTTTTCAATTTCTTATTTTTTAGCATGTCTGCAGATTGAGAAAACAATCCTTAAGGAAAACCCTAAAGATATGAAACATAAAAAAAATTTCTGAAAGGAAGATCAAACAAATTATCAACCAATAATTGTTCTAGGTCTAACAGTGACTCCTATGTAGCCACTGGAAACAAGAAGAAAAGCTACTGAAAAGAAGGGACATACTAACTGAAGCTCATTCTAAGAGCTCCTAAGGAGTCCCTTTCCAGCTTTTAAGTCTTATCTACCACATCCCTTCTTGTCAAGTCAAGTGGTGGGTATGGGTGGGGGGATCTATGCTTTTGTAGTCCTAAGGGGTAATGATCTCTGTCCCCAAAGGACTTCTGATTGGACAGAGGTCACAAACATATCAAGATACCACAAAATGTGCTTCTTTTCAGAGATTAAAGTTATTCTACTGAGATAGATTTAGTTGCTAATGATTCTTCTACCCTCCTTCCTTCCCTTCTTTTCTTTCTTCCTTCCTTCCCTGATTTTTCCCTCTTTTTGCTCTTTCCTTTCCCCATTCCTTTGTTCCTTCCTAGCTTCTTTCATTCCTTCTTTCCCTTTGTCCTTCCTTCTCTCTTTCTTTTTAATCAGGTGAAGGCTTATGCAAAACTAATCACACTCACTAATCTGGTCTATCTTGTGAACACTGAAAGACATTTATTATTGACCCGGGTCTGAAGTAGTTTCCAGCAAAAAACCCAACATTTTCACTGTGCAAGCTAACTGCCATGGGGCCAAAGCCGCGATCTTGGCCTGATTAACACCATGGTCTAACTTGTTCAGAATAACAAACAAAAGAAACATATAAACAAACATACAAAGATATTGCTTTCCACAGCAAGATGGATTCATTCACTTTCTAACAAGAAATAAATCCATCTTCTGCCAAAATGGGATCCTTTGAAAGAGTGGAAGAAATATATAGCCTAGAAAAGAAAAAGGTATAAATTGTTTAGAATGCTACAAGACTTATTATATGCTTAACTGAAAAACAAAACTCACAAAATACACTAGAAACAGGGCTAGTACTAAGAAATCTCTAATATATGAATAAGTTCTAATTGAAGGATTTACCTCCTTAACAATCATAACAATTTTCCTTAGTCCTCATCTAGAATGACCATTCAGCTGTTAATAGGTAATTCTGTTTCTGTGACTAAGTAATTCTAGAGCTTTGTGTGAAAAATAACAAGGTGATCTATTTCTGCCCTCAGTGATGTGAAGACTTCTCCTGTGGGAACTAGACATGTGTCTCTCCTGTTGACATAAGACATCCCGTAACTGTCAGATGGTCCTGACTCTCACTCATGACTCATTTGGACTACAGTCATGGTGATGTTTTAAAAATGAAAGAGCATCATTCAAGTTACTCTTATGGATAAGGTTTACTCAGAATGAGCATTTATTTGTTATATCAGAGAGTTCTTCATTTCATTAGTCACTCTCATATCATACTTCCTATTTATCACTTATTTATATTAAAAATATTTTAAGGTTTTTTTTAATGGTCATTGTTTTATTGATTAGTTTTAGTAGAAGAGTCTTGAAATTTAGAGGAAAGGGAGCCTCTGGATTG
This sequence comes from Antechinus flavipes, assembly GCF_016432865.1. Lineage (NCBI taxonomy): Eukaryota > Metazoa > Chordata > Mammalia > Dasyuromorphia > Dasyuridae > Antechinus > Antechinus flavipes. The sequence continues at coordinate 151,892,242 of NC_067398.1, read as the reverse complement.
GAAACACCAAGGTGACAGGGGAATATGAATAAAAAGGTAAAAGTTTAAAAGGCAGTGTTCTACACCAATCTTATAAAATCATGACAATATTTAGCATAATGATTTATGATAGGTTTAGTGAAGAATTTTAGGCATTGACATATCTTTTAACATTTACATTATTGTTAGATATACCATATTTATTATTCTTGTCTGATGATTTTTATGAAGTATTAAGATTCCTGATAATTAGAAATTCTAATTCAGGCTGTCTAACCCTTAAACTACTAGAGGTGAAATATCATGATTATCAGAGAATTAACTTAAGAAATTGTCACAGTCTTTCATTTTGTTGAAATCTTTTCATAATAAATACTATTACAAAAAATGGTCAAAATTACCTGTCAACAAAATATAATAAACGGCTATCTTTATTTCAATCAAAATTCAATTAGTAAAAATAACACACATTCAATATGAGTATAGAAACCTATCTTATCCTGCAGGAAAACAGGAGTAGAAGGAGATAAGAAAAAAAGGGAGAGTGAAAAGAAGGGAGGGCATATTCTGGGGAGAGGGTGGGCAGAAGCAATACACTTTTGAGGAGGAACAGGTTGTAAGGAAAGAGAGAACAGAATAAACAGAGGAGAATAAGAAATTAAGTTAACAAAAGAAATAGTGAAAACAATTTTGAAGCAACTTTCTCTGATGAAGACATCATTTAACAAACATATAGGGAACTGAGCCAAATTTATAACAAAAATAAGAACCATTCTCCAATTGATAAACGATGGGAAAATTATGAACAGTTTTCAGATGAATTAATCAAATTATTTGTAGCCACATTTAAAAAATGCTCTAAGTGACTATTGGTTGGAAGAATGAAAATCAAAACAATTCTGAGGTACTACCCTCATACCTATTCGATTGGTTAAAGGGCCAGAAGGTGAAAAGGCCTAGTGCTCAAGGAAATATGGGGAGAAAATGACACCTTAATGCATTGTTGGTGGAATTGTGAACCAATTCAATCATGATGTAGAACTGTTTAGAACTATGCCCAATGGGCTATAAAATCATGCATATCTTTGACCTAACAATACCACTACTACGCATGTATCCCAAAAGAGATTTTTTTTAAAAAAAAAAAAGGAAAAGGGACTATGTATGCAAAAACATTTACAGCAACTCTTTTCTCAGGGTGAAGAATTGGAAATTGAGGAGATGCTCTTCAGTTGGGGAATGGCTGAACAAACTATTGTGTGACTGTGATGAAATACTATTGTTCTCTGGGAAATGGTTGCAGGATAGACTCAGAAAAACCTGGAAAATCCTCCTTGAGCTATTACAAAGTGAAATGTATTGTGTACAAAGTAATAGCAATATTGAGGGATGATCAGCTTTGAATGACTTTGCTATTCTCAATAATACAGTGATCAAAGACTGCTCTGAAGGATTTAGAATGAAAAAATGCTATCCACACAACGAGAAAGAACTGTGTCTAAATATAGATTGAAGCATACTTTTTTTGTTTTAACTTTATTTTTCTTGAGAAGGTTTTTTTGTTTGTTTGTTTTTTTAGGGGGAGAGGTGATGTGTTTTCTTTCACAACATGTCTTTTATGGAAATGTATTGGATTACTTCACATGTACCTTCTCAATGTGGGGAGGGGGATGGATTGAAGAGAAAAGAAGGGAAAGAATCTGGAACTCAAAGTTTTAAAAACAAATATCTAAAACTGTTTTGCATGTATTTGGAAAAAATAAGATACCAAATAAATAACAACTAAATAAATCACGAAAAAATTTCAATTAATAGCTTCCAATATCCAGAAGTACCAAATTTCAAAAAAGTGATACTAAAGCATCACATTATTTAGGTAGTAATAACAAAATATTTTCCCACTTACCATAAATAATGTATTATCTATTTTCCTATACCTAAAATAATCCACTTATAAGAAAAAATATTTTCCCCACCAAATCTAAGTTGACCTCTACCTGCTCTGCTTCTTTCACGATTTGATACATCGATTGTGGAAACAGTACAAGATTTTTTATGCAAAACTTATATTTTATCCTTTTTAAGGACTGCAGAATTAAAATCCATTTGACAAGAGACAGATAAAGGTAGAAAAAGAGAAAGGGGGCAGGGAAAGAGGGAAGAAGAAAGAGGCAGGGAGACAGAGAGACAGAGACAGAGACAGAGATAAAGACAGAGACAGACGAAGGGAAGGAGGAAAGGAGAGAGAAATATAGAGAGATATGGAGAGAGATACACAGATATATATGGAGAGACAAAAATAGACAAATATGGACAGACACAGACATCTTTAGCATCCATTCAGTTGCTTCTTATATGTGTATTCTCCTTATTTGTCTTCTTGAACTAAAGATTCAGAACCATTAGTTCCTTCAGAGCAATGCTAATACTCCAGACACACACCAGGAGTAAGTTGAAGCTCAGGCAGTTGCCTTGCCCTGTTTCTAATAGAATTAAAAGTGGCTGAGCCACAATTCCAAAATGCCAAAGAAAAGGAAATCCTAAATGAAACCATTACATTTCAATCATATGCCAAACATGTCCCTTTTCTGGTCCAGTTTTTAGAAATAGATTCAGGCAGTTTCAAAACCTCCATGCAGTCTTTTGTTCCAAGCAGCAGGTTTTAGAAACTTAAGAAATGCTGAAAAGACGAATTCAAGAAAATTCAAGGCTGATTAACTTCTTAAACCTTTGACAGAAAGTATAGACAAGCAGCACTAAGCCTAGACAAAAAATGTAAGATGGCAAAGTGTATTTTAGGGCACTTCTCTTTCTTTACCCTTAATCCTTTTCCCTTAATCTCTCTTTTCCTCTTCCCCTTCCTGCAACTATGCCCTTTTAGGCACCCAACATTTCCTCCTCCTCTCTCTAACAAAGCCTGCTTTCAGGAAGTTGGAAAAGATCTGATAAATTCATCCAGATTAGGGTACAAATGACTTACCAGGAGAGGTATTTGGATTTTAACAGGAAGTAAGAAGCTTTAAATACCAGTCTAATTGTGGACTCTCTATTATCATATTAAGTAACCCAAAAGGAAGTTTTTAGGGGTCAGGGAGCCTTAAAACATGTATGGCCACTACACAAAGTGTGGCAGAGGAAAGAGAATGCTGAAATGGGAAGCAAAAAAACCTGAGAGGGGAGGGGAAAAAAAAAAAAAAAAAACTTCCCACTAATGTATGACTTTGAGTATGTCATTTGTGCTGAGGGGAAGCCTTTCACTTTCTTTTTCTTTATTTGTTTTTCCCAGGAGCAGAGAAGGAACCATTCACCTCTACCCTGGGAACTCTATTGGTTTTTGTTTTATTTCATTTTTTTTTTCTTTTTCTTATTTGCCAAGTTAGGCAGGAAGGTTTCCCACATGATTAGTCAATGTTCCTGCTTGCCCTTGTTATAAACAACTATATATGGGTATAATACAGCCTGATGGCATGGCACAATAGATGTGCATATTAAAATATTTCAAAGACTGGAAAATATATTTGTTGAATTCTATTTTTAGTAAGGTCAAGCAGAGGCCAGTGGACAAGTCTTGAACCTACTGGCCAGATATTTATTAGTTTGGCTTAGTAAAGAGAAAGGGTTTAAAATAGACATTTTGATGACATTTGAAGTTTAATATAAATAACTAAAAATTAGCCAATGCTTTTTTTTAAAGTCAAATTCTTACAAAATTAGAAGTTTAAGACTCAGGATTAAGAGCTTCAATTTCACAAATAGCACAACAAAGAAATGTTTACTGAATTGGGCATTGCATTTTTGACAAATTAAATAAGCCTGGCCATGAGTAATACATAATTGTCAAAATTAACTACAAAATTATTGAAATGGGTTTCCTTCTACTTATTCTAATTTAATATTTATTTTAGAAGATCATCAGCATTTCAGCAAAACAGAGCATATTAACTCATTTAAAAATTATTTTTCAGTCCTGAATCTTCTTTTCATTAAAAAAAAGAAAAATCAACTGTAAAGTGAAGCCTAGAGCTGAGAAAGGGAAAAAAAAAAAAAAAAAAAAACCTTGATCTTAATGTATGTGTCAACTATATGATTCACTGAGAAATGATGGATTATTTTTTCCATCTCTTTTGGACACATTACTATGGTCTCAAGTATTACTGAAGGGAAATGTGCCTAAGGGGTTGTGATTTACAATTACTCTGTTTCCTTATAGTTGGCAGTCAAATTTAAAATAAGTGGCAGGAGAGTCAATAAATGATATTGATAAATAATGGCAATGGGGGAAACAAAAAGTCTGGAAGTCCATGGTTCAGTCTTCTTCTGCAATTTGATAGCTAATCATTACAACAACAAAAAAACCTCATGTTTAAAAATTGGTGTCATATGGTCTCAAAAGTAGGAAGCATACACTCCAATGCCTTAACACTTCATGGCAGTGATCTTATGCTCTTCCAGATCCTACCAAACTGGAAAGAATTTGAGCTTGGATCACTGATGTCATCAGAGAAAACAGCCTAAATCTGCAGAGGCACATCTGCAAAGGTCAGAAAGTTGACCAACAAATGATGGATTTGGAGGAGGTCACAATAATTCATAGATAGGAATATATGAATGTATATGTAGAACTATATGAATGTATGAAGATATGGATGACATGATATGAATCAATCTAGAGCAGGGTTCTTAACCTAGGGTCTACAGATTTCTAAATGATTCATGGGTAGATTTCAAGGAGTTCAACAACTTCTGTAGGGGAAAAAAAACATTTATTTTTACTAATTTTAACTGAAATTTAGCATTTGCTGCAATTATAAAAGTGAGCAATAAACAAGATTCTGAGAAGAGGTCTTCTCCAAATTGTCAAAAGTGGCCCATGATACAAAGAGTTAAGATCCTTTGGCTACAAAGCATCCATATAAAAGAAATTATTTATCTTTTAAACTAAAGTAAAAGGAAGCACATCAGTTGAGTCTCAACAGTAGACTTAATTCTATTTAGCTTAGTGAGTATAACCTCATTAAATAGGGTTTACCCTGTGGGAGAAGGTAACAACTGGTTATTAGTTTGTTGGAATTAATTTCAAAGATCAGACTCCAAGTTCTGATGTTCAGGTTTTGGTTGTTAATAATGGCAGGGGTTTATGTTTTATAAATTTTAAAGTACTTTATATAATCTTATAAAAGGTAAAGAGTATAATTATTACTATTGTTTTTATACAATATTTAAGCAAATGCCTAAGGAATTTGTTCCTAAGTTTGCTAAACACATTTCCTCTCAAAAATCACAGGAAGAGTTAGTGAGTCAATAACTGCAGTGTCAGCAAAAAGGTAAACTAGCTCTGTCACCTTTGAAGACCAAATTATTGAGAAAATAGTTCAGAAAGACAGCATGACATAGGGCTCAGATGGTGAACTTGGAAGTTAAAGTGACCTAGATTCAAATCCCACCTCTAACAAAATCTGCTTTAGAGGAGTCATTAAACCTATGATTCTGTTTTACTCATTTATAAAATAGGGATACTGCACAGAGTTAAATTTGATGATGTATGTTAAGCATTTTGGAAAATTTCAAAGTGCTATGAAAATATCAGCCATCATTATTGTGAGTATCCAGCATAAAAGTTAAAATCTAGTTTTCTATTTAAAAATAACAAAAATAGCTAGCATTTTTACAGCACTTTAAGATTTGCGAAGCACAAATGTTACCTCATTTAATACTCACAACTAAGCTGGGAAGTATGATCAATTCTTATCCCCCTTCCACAGGTGGATAAACTAAGACAAACAGAGATTAAGTGACTTATTTAGGAGCTCACAAAACGCAGAAGAGTACAAGACCAAATTTGAACTCTGGTCTTGCTGATTTCAGATCCAGAACATACATTACTGTGCCATCCAGCTGCCTCATATAACAAACTTCTCATGTTTCCTTGTTTTTCACTTTAAAATCTAAGAGAATGGGCAAAGGGGAGGTATATCAAATCTCTTATAAAATGGCTAAGATAAATTCTGTTCACTTCACTGATTTGAACAACACTTATAAGCTCTTGCTAAAGCATTTATGGATTAGGAGAAAGAAAAAAGGTTCAACATTCACTAATGGAAAGTACTCTGTGCTTATAGCTTAACTTAAAAAAAAAATATTTGAAAGCTTTCTATTCCAGATGGATAATACAATTCAAGCTTGTAGATGAGTTAGTACTGTAGTACATGATGTATTTTTCCAACATCCTACTCATTGGTATTATACACACATGGCAACTTTTAATTAAGGAGAGTCAATCCAAAGATTCATGGGAATTTCTAAGGATCACTAATGTTTCTTACTTAGGATGTCATGATGTGTCATGGAATTCTTAAATTAGAAAAAGCATCACAGATCACTGAAATCAACTCTGTCAATTTATAGATGTGGGAACTGAGGCTTTGGGAGGTGAAGGGACTTGTATATAGCTACATGACTGATAAAAGATAGAGTCTAAATATTGAGGATAAACATAAAGTGCTCAAAGCATTCCCTGAATTAAGAAAAAAATTCAAAATAATTTAGAATTACACTCATATTTTCTAAATTTTTAATTAATATGTAGGAAAGCAAAGGTAAGGTGACTTGCCAATATCACAGAGCAAGCTAATGACTGAATCAGAATTGTTTTTTTTTTCAAGTTTTTTTTTTCCCCCCAATCTCAGTCTAGTGCTACTTCTATCAGAACAGACCTATCTCATTCAAATTTAACCAGGCTCTCTAGGCAAGCAGGGTTCTAGCTAATTCTTATTTCCCAGACATAGTAAATACAATGATTAGTGGGTATGAAAGTTAGGGGATTCTTCTTTCATAGCTGTTACCTCTAAGTGTACAGCAATACCCTTTGAAATTTCCAAACAAGGCCCAGCATTAAGAAGTTGGAAAACAAGGATTTCATCCATTTATTTACCTTAGGATAAACAACTGTACTTAACCTATTCCAGATGAGTTTGTAAATCTTTTCCAGGAGAGAATTTCCAAAACTCTTTTGGATAATGTATTTCAGAATCTTTACCCATGGGAATGAAGCTTGTAGGGGAAATGTAGGCAAAAGGACTGGTCAAAAAAGGAGGCAATAGTATGGTGGTGACAAATGTCAACAAAAGTTTATGAAACAGTGACTTTACCTAAATATGACCAGTAATAAGAGAAAAATGATTTGGCAATAATTGTGTTATTAATTCAGTATCAGAATACTTTTGTAATATAAATAAATTTCTCTAGAAAACGAGATGCATTAAATGTATTTAAGCAAAAAGGACTGTTTCTTAATTCTGTAGTTTTATATTTTGGTTGTGATTCAATTGAAAATCTTGGTCTTTCCGAGGCACCATCAATCTTAAATGATGTTTTAGGGATAGGCACCCAGAAATAGTGATCCTACTGTTCACAGAACCAACAATCACAGAACCAACACAGAACCAAATGGTTTGTCACATGAACAAATGGTTCATGTTCCATGAAATGCATAAAGACATGTTCTATGTTACTAAAAGGCAGGACAAGAGTCAGTACCATTATGTTACACCTGGTATAATTCCCAAGGTTTATTATTTGTTTTTAAAACTTTATGAGTAGATTACTGCAAACATCCCTAAGTATCACCCTCGCTAGTCACTCACCTCTACTTCTTTTCTCCCTCCCTGAGTAAAAGCCTAGAACTGAGTGACTACACTTTCCATTTATTGGTTAACTAGAGAATCCCAAAGGGGCTGTGGAAGTAATAAAAGAAACACTAGTCAGTCTTGTAAAAGAACTCTGGGCTGAAGTAGGATACATGGATTCCTTTTAAAGAGATGCTATCATTATTGTCTTTAGAGGTCAAATTGGTGTTTCAGCAAGCCTTTCAGTACACAAACTCTGCTAAAGGTTAGCTGGCTCTATTCATTGGGGAAAGGTGCTTAAGGACATAGCCACTATATGTCAGGTCTGCTGTAGGGAATCTCTTAATTCTGTTTTTCCCCTCATAGACTCCCTGCAAATTTTTCCTTGGCCTAGTTCACTTATAGGACTTGAATCAAATTAGAGTAGAGTACAGGTACTTAAAGTCTGATATAAACTGGAGGTGGTAGGAGAAACTGTTTACACACAATTCTTACCAGTTTTCATTCAATTCAGTTCTGATATCAACTTTTTCTGTTTTAAGCAACAAGATGTGTTTTCAAGTCACTGGATTTATATTCCCTAATTATAAAGTCACTAACAAGAGGGCTAGCTATTTGTCTTCATCAGTTTATAAATCTGTCAAAGGCTGGAGCTTTGAGAAGGAAAAAAAAATATTAAATTCATCTGAAAGAAAAAGATGGCTACCCAATGTCATATTATAGGGATTGAATATTGTTTTAGACACAGAAATCAGATCATTACATTTTAGACAGGCAGTTCTAAAACTCGGCAAGAGCAAAAACTAGTGTGTGCATTAATGGCAATTTGTATTTAGCTTTGGTTCATATTTTACATAAAATTTGGTGAGGAGGATTGTTTATTCCTATTCTACTTCTGAGACTTATATAAAAAGCTGCAAAAAACCAAAAACAAAAACAATAACAGAGAACCAGTAAAACGCCAAGATCTATTTGAAATTGTGACTATCACTTTCACCCTGCACAAAAGTTGCTTAAAAGGAATCTTTGTTTTCTAAAGTTTGTGTTTTGTTCCTTCCACAGTAAAATCTGGAGATCCAACTACCAAGAGCCATCTTTTTGCTAAAGAAAACTAATAACAGCAAATTAACAATGTAGACATAATGTACTAGGGCTTCATGTTAGAAAAATAGAGTTTGAAACATCCTAAGAAATTCCTGTGGGGATATGCTGGAAGGTATTACACAAGGTTTCCAGTAGGAGATCCTCATTTTTAGAGGAAAAATATAGGTTAAGTGATTTACCCAAGATCATACAGTATGTGTTCTTATCTATAAATAAAGGCATACTCTTAACATTTACTTCCCCACACTTCAGATAATTCTTATTTTATTCTAAAACACATTAAATGAATTTATACCATCACTTTAAAAATAAAAAAATACAATGAAAACATAACTGCTTTAGAACTGTGTAAAAGCTTCTTTTCACTGAACTGATAAAGAATAAGAACTATTTCTAAATATAAAGTTCTATTGTGATAAAATCCGGACATAGCCTGTTACTATTTTCCTTCTCCCCCCAGCCCATTTTCTTTAATTACATCATTTTTACATAGGTTTTAGAAAGGTGACCTACTTTGGAAATGGTCCCATATAATAGCAATTTTTAAAATCTTGGTAATTTTACCATAATCAAACCAAATTATGACATTATTTTATGTGAAATGAATGTTATATAACTGGATAATTATACATAGTAAGTTTAGGAAAGCAGGTTATTCCTTGATAAAAGTCTAAAATAAACCTATGGACAACCAAAACTTCAAAGTACAAAGCCAGATTATCACCTGCAAAAAAGGAAAAAAAAATCTGAAAAAAATTACTTGGGTGAGAGGGAAGAATCTGTTTTTTAAAGTAAGATTTCTGTAACTCACAATGATAATTTTTGTTTATTGAATACTTTTTAAAATTCCAAATTGTAGGAAGTTGCTTCAAAAAGTTTCTATAACAGCCAGCACGAAGTACAATTGAATTAGAACCACATTCTTCAGAAATGTTCGCAGAAATGGTGCTCTGTAGCAATCTTGATACTGATAACTGGGGCAAGTTTAGGGAAAATAAATTCCATTTCTAACTACATCCATGATATTAAAGGAAAGTCATGATAATTACATTATTATATTTATGAATTTAGGTGACAGCTTAAACTCTGAGCATACAAAAACTTCACTCTAGACTTCACTCTAACTCAAGACTGTAATAATGTTCCACATGCTAGAAATGAACTCTACCTATATATACAGGCCACTAGAAAGGCATGTATTGATAATTAAAAAAAAAAAAAAAAGATGTTAGACAATGAAACAATCCAAAGATATCCCCTCACACTCATTAAATTAGCAGAAACAAAACAAATCAAACAAAAACACCCAAAACTATTGGAGGAACTGCTTGGTTTAACCATTCTGGAAAGCATTTTAGAATTATACAAGAAAATTTACTAAGCTGCTCATATTTTCTGAATCAGAGATTCCATTATTAGGACTATATCCCAAGAATAAACAAAATAGGAACCCATGTAAAAAATGTTCATAGTAGCATTACTTATAAGAAAAAAGATGAAAACAAAATGTGAAAATGGATTAATATTCATGATACATTAATATAATAGAATGTTACTGCAATATAAGGAATGAATATGGACAATTCAGAGAAATACAGAAAGATATATAAAGTTAGCAAGTGAAGTACTAAAAGAAAAGCATTTACAATGTTGATTAAAAAGTTCAACAAAATTATTGTAAAGAGGGAACAGCATAACTTGGTCAGATTTAACAGTCAACATTCATACAATACTGTCATGCAAAATTAGGAACAAATTCTTTTCTGTTAATAAAAGAAATGGTTTTTCAGGGAATGTGCTATGAAAGACAGTTTGTTGCAAAGTTTATGTTATGTGACCTCAAACTGCAGCAATGATGACAGTAATTATGTGATATAATTTTCTTGCATAAAAAGTTACATATTGAAGTTAGGATCTCAGTTCAGCCTACAAAATACTGCTATTGGTTCTGAAATAAAAAGTTCTGAAAGCATTCTAGACTTCAACCTTCAAATTTCATTGTTTCTAAGCTAAATTTCAACTTGGGATGATACACATCTCCTCCTCCCTACCTCACTACTGTCTATTAAATGGATGAGTCTCCTAGTGGCCTAGCGTAATAGTGAAAGACAGAAGAAACTATTTTAAGGAGCGAGACACTATTGTCTCTTGTCAGTGGAAGCCAATATCCCTAGATGGTATTGACCTAGTAGAAGTCAAGCCCTAGCAAATTCGAACCAACCTAGGAAAGCTTTTGACTATGGATGTTGGAGAGATTGGGTATCCACTATATGAAAGTTAGCCTAACTCAATTTAAAGAGGTGCATTGTAGAAAATTAGTAATGGCAACTCATGAGGTCCATCTATTAAAAGAAAAAGGGATAATGGTCTGTCTTGGTAGAGAGAGAATTGACATGGGCAAAATAAATTATGGACCTCTTGAAGTATTCACAGAACTTTGGAGATGAGAGCAATTTCAGAAGCTTCTACTATAAATCATATCGGAAAAAAATATTTTTAGCCTTTGCCTGAAGACTTCAAATAATGGGTAACCTACTACCTTCTGAGGTAATCCACTTCACCTCTGGACACCTCTAATTATTGAATTTTTTAAAACTTATATCAAACCTAAATCCTCTTCCTTGTGCAAGTTTATCTTCCTCCAACATTCTTAATACTAAGTACTTTTAGTTCAGTCCTCTACTTACCTTCTCCTAATCCAACTGGGGACCAAAATTAATAGTTTTAAGAAGGATGCATAAATAAAGGAATTTTTAAACCCATTTCCTAATATGTTTTTATATGTGTATCTTTCAGAAAAATAATCTGTGACTACAAAGAAATCAATGTCATAGTCTATATGTAAGATAAATATTCATAAAGTTTAATCTATTTTATAAACCTCTTCAAGATTTTTCCACATATATTAAAAAGAAGTCATTAAATGTATTTCTCAAACATCATTATATAAGGATAGGGGAAAAGTGTTTTACTTTATTTCCAATAAGTAAATGATGATTTTCCCAAAGGGTGAGAAGGAAGAAAAGAGAAATTTCAGCAGATGGAACTCATTGTTCCCCCATGAAAAAACATTTCTTCACCTTGCAAAAACATATTAATTGGGTTGCCATCTGGCAAGACAGCTCAAATACTTTGGGGATACAATTTGGATACTTGAAATTTTGAATTTAAGCCCATGGGGATGGTGGTGATTTGAATCTACTGAGTTAGCACCAGAACTTTTAAGGTAGTATTTAAAGTGAGAAATGAAGAAAAAAGAATAAATATTCTCATTCATAAAAAGATTCCTTCATAATCATAAGGGTAACTTAAGTTAATAAGATCTGGGAGTTGAAAAGGACTTCAGAAGTAAACAAAACAAATCACTACCTGAAGCATGAAATCTAAAATATTCACAGAAACTGGTCATCCCAGTTTCCACTTTTAGATTTCAGTGCTGGTTATTTCAGCATAATAAGGAAGGGGTCTATTTCACTTATAAACAGTTCTAATTTTTAGAACTGACTTCCTTATATTGAGCCACAGCGTTTCCCCCTGCCTCTGATTTCCAATGATGTCCCCTGGAAAAAAAAATCTAATTCATCTTCCATGTAACTCACTTTAAAATGTGAAAAATCTATTAATATTCTTCTACAAAGTCATTTCTTCTTTGGGACATGAATCTCCAGCTTCTTCAAATCAATCTTCACGGGATGACTTTGAGTCAAGCCAACAAGCACTTATTAAACACTGACTATATGCCAGGCACTGTGGCACAGTCCCCCTCAACTTCTTGGTCACTCTGTTCTCTATATTTTTCAACTGCTCAATTACTCTCCTTACATATATTACACTAAGACTCTAGAAGTATTCTGCCTATGAATGAGTATAACTGTCATAGTACCTCCCCCCGATGCTGGACTGTACTCACGTAAGTGATTTCTGGAACTTAAATACAGGACCTTAAATTTATCTCTAATGAATCTCAACTTATCCATCTGGTTTACTGAGATGTTTTTTAACATGTTAACTATTAAGCTCCATGTCATGCACAAGTTAAGACATCACTCCATGACATCATTGGTTTTCAAAAGCAAAGAATGTCTTTGTCCAGGTCATTAATATATATTGAAAAAGATCAAGGGTTGATATACATTGCCTGACACTAATCAAGTTCTTAAGAAGATGGGTAAATTAAATGTCTATATAATGAGTAACTTTCTATTGAGATTAGCAGAGGTTGGAATTTAAAGGAATCTTGGATGCATTTTTTTTTCATAAATGAAATAGGCAATCTCAACTTTATCTCTTGAATAAATGCAAGTTTTTCCAGAAACCATATACTTATCATTCCACTAAAGCCCCATTCCAATGCTGTGCTGTGGGTAAGAGGTGATTTGGGGTTCTTAAAAGTTCAGCTAGGAGCACATAGCTTTAGTGGTTTCAATCAGGAGCTTGAGAATTAGTCTGGTAACAGACCTGATTTTGTCTATTCTTCTTCCACATAGTACACATGGAACAAGTATTTAAAGAATCTAATTACACTTCCTTCCCCTCCCCTGCACATTTTACCAGCTTTTTTCAGAATAAATATTTCTAACTCCTTTAAATCAATCTTTATACAAGGTAAGGGTTTCAGTTCCTTCAATATCTCACTTAGTTTCTTCTCTAGCCTCTCCAACTTGTTTATATTCCACTTGAAAACATAGTGCCTAGACAAAGTGCTCCAGCTGCATTTTGTCTAGAATAAAGTAAACTTGTTAAGTTCAAATAGTCTTATAACCAGATAGTTGGCCACTTTTGGGGGAGAAAGGAAGAATTCAGGAAGTATCACCTACTAAAATACAGATGGAGGCTGAAATTTATCTTAGTGGATGAAATACCTATACCAATGAAATTAAGAGTTATTAAAATACTGGTCATAAATAAGTTTTACTCAAATTAAGATATACTTATAATGGCCAATTACAAGTTTTTAAACTGTTGTAATTCAGTTGTTTCAGTTTATGTCTGACTTTGTGATACCAACTGGGGTTTTCTTGACAGAGATACTGCCCTAATTTGTGTTAATTCAAATGAAAAGAAGTTTTAAAACCCAGATATTTGTAAAAAAAAAAAAAAAATTGCATATGGTTCTTAATCTCAAGGGGGGACCCAGCAGATATCCTTCAGAGACAAATACAATAAAAATTTATTTCACTGGATTCTAAAATTCACAATCCTTTCCATTTCTCAAATAGTCTAACTGTATAGAATATGTGTGTGTATGTGTATAGACTGATATATAGTATATGTGCATGTATTATATATGAAAATATATTACACACATGTGTCTATAGTTACAAATTCTGTGACTGGGATCAACAAAATTTAATACAATCTTTCTGTAAAGCTTAAAGCACCAAAAATATTAATAACTAAAAAAATTACTCAAATAAAAATTTAAAACTTTTTAAAAACTATCTACTATGTTAGTATTAATAAATTATTTAGTGGCTGATAATTGATTTTGATGATCACTTTTCAAATACTGCAAAAATTTAACATAAAGATCTCTATATAAATATATATGTGTATGTTTATGTATGTGTGTATAAAACTGTTCTCTCCAAACAACTTTGAAATACAGCTAATTCTGATTGATTCTAAGACTGACTGACTAGTCTATTCTTCCTCTTTTTACTGAACTACTGGCCATCTTGAACTTCTCTGACTCTTCTAAAAAACAGAAAGGGAAAAAAGGAAAAAAATGGAAACTAAGAAATTTAGTGCCTACAGAATAGAATCTACAATTTCCTATTCTAATCCTTAAAACACTCTAAGATAACTGGGTTTATAACTTAAGGTCAACACAACTGGAGAATTTTTCCTAATTTGAAATAATGCCTTTAGTGGTATTTAAAGAATTATATACAACTGGGAACTCCCAAATAAATCCTCCAAATGCTAGTCCCTGAAACCCTTCTAAACAGAAACCAACCGGTTTCCCCATTAAAGAGAACTTAAATCCAGTGTGTTAAACTGCGGAAGGATCAGCTACAAGCCACTGCCTGTCTGTGCACATTCAAGTGGGTACAAGAATGGGAGGGATAAAGAAACTGAACCAACCTTTGCTTTCTAATCACCAGACTCAACATGTCACTTACATGGGAACAACCAATGCATCTTAAAATAATGACCATAATCTTTCCAGAACAATAGGCCATGACGATTTTCCTTAATTCCTAAACAATTATTTAGAGATGAAGACTGCTAGCTGAAAGAGAGGGGAAAGGGCATATATATTTACCCTGGCATCTGTACAATGTTTCTGAACTTATCATTCAGTGCCAGAAACCAGAGAGTTGAGAATATTGGAACTCTTTTCCACAGGGATGATTACTCTGGAACTCACTCTGGTGTACCGCAGTTGAGAAATACTATATGTCCATGTTTTCTGGGAATTGTGCCAAAGTGTTTCCTCACACTGACATCTATCAGGTGGCAGTTAAATCCAACATCTGTCTCTCTAACCAACAAAAGTAGCCTGATCTGGGGTGAAAAGATGGAAATGACACAAATACTCTAGTTTGATGTGAAAAATTACTCAAGAAATCACCAAGGGATGATAAATCACTAAACAATTCAAAATAAAAAGTCCATCTTTTAACAGGATGATTTAAAATTCAATATTGCCAACCTAGTATCTAGTTCAAAATCTGTTGTTCTCTATTTTGTGACATGAACCAAGACTTCTCTAAATCTCATCTGTAAAATAGGATTGGTTGACAAAAGCCTATCATTGTTGTTTGTACTTTATACTTGAAGAGGATAGGATTGCCCTGATGACTTTACAAGATTATGGTGAAGATCTCATGAAATGCTATGTGTGAAAGTATTTGGTAAGTTATCAAATGAGATACTAAAGTAAGGATTCTATTATTAATAGGACTTATGAATTTGTATATGGGTCTAGTTTTTAGTCTATCTTTTTATTATTATAGTTTTTTTTTTATTTTCAAAACATATGCATGGATAATTTTTCATCAATGACCCTTGCAAACCTTCTGTTCCAACTTTTCCCCTCCTTCCCCCCACCCCCTCCCCTAGATTAGTCTAGTTTTAAAAATTAAAAAAAAAATAGTGTATACAAACTATTCCTTTAATACATTAATAAACCCTGGTTTTCAAAGAATAAATTTAGCTAAAAATGACAGAGAAGGGAAATCTATAGAACTTGCCTTCCTCATTAAATCTGTCCCTCCTCCAAATTCTATTAAGGGTAATCCCATCTTTTCAGTTACCCAGATTCAAATTGTTCATCCTATGTAACTACTCAACTGCCAAGGCTCATTGATTTTCACACAACCTATCTTTCTCTCATTCTATCTGTTGATGTAACCTCTCCTCTAAGGTCATCACCTCTCAAAAGTTGTTTACTGTAAGTCTCCAAACTGGCCCCCCTGCATTTAAGATCTCCTCTTTTCCCCAAACCCTTCACCACAAAACTGTCAAAACAATATTCAAAGGATCACAATATCGCAGTATTCCACAGTGTAATGGAGAAGGCACATACAAACAACTACACTCCAATAAAGAGATAGGATAAAGTGGAAACAAACAACAAAGGCAAGATTTTAAACATTAAGGGGGATTGCTGAAATGGGATTTTACTATAATTTGAAAGTGAAAAAGAGAATAGTGAGAGACTTCAGCCAGAGAAAATGTCAGGATAGAATGTCTTATCATAGGAACAATAAGAAGACCAGTGTCATTGGTTCACAGAATATGTGGGAGGGAATAATGTGCAAGATTACTGGGAAAAAAAGGAGGTGATCAGGTTTAGGGTTATGAACATCAACCAGAGAATTTTCTAGTTTATCCTGGCAGTAACAGGGAACCATTGGAGTTTATTGAAGAGGGGAAGTCTTTCCTGTCATTGGGACTTAATTATTTCCTGAACTGAATTCCCTATCTGAGACTGGGTAAATTTAAACTTGAGTTAATAATAAAGACTTTTACACCAATTCTACTACATAAATTTGGAACACTAGATTTTCAAATATAAGAATCACAATTCCTGAATGGAAAAAAAAAAAGTTTGTCATCAAAACTTTAAGACTAACTATTACCCAAGTGGTTCCAGTAGTAGAGGGAGGGGCAGATACTCTGTGCAATCTAAAGTAGGTCCCTTTCTGAAACTGGAACAGAGTCTAACTAATTTTAGTAAGACAAGTGAAATAAGCCACAAAATTAGCAAAACTTTTAATTTATTTTTTTTATAGTTAGATACATTTTTTAAAAAATGAAAAATAATAAACTTCTAGATTTCCAAGAATGTGTGGCTTTACATAACTGCTGCTAGGTTAGAAAATCCAAAGCAATGTATAGGATGGAAAAAACAATCTTATATATGCACAAAGTATTTAAAACATCCAAAATTAAACAAGCTCTCAAGTTGCAAAAGTCCTTAGTTCTAGATTAAAATTCTTCAGATTAGCAAATGCTGAAAGTAGCATCTACAAGGAATTTTATTCCAATCTCCAAAATCAATAGGTCAACTAAGTCAGATTTATGAAATAACATTACACAGCAAGTAACTCATGACCATTATTTTATAACAACACAGATTTCATTTGCCCTATTTCCTAGTGTTTTTTTGTTTTTGTTTTTGTTTTTATCTACACCAATGGTCATAATGCAGAGCTTTCTCCTTTGGTCAAATACCATTTTTCCTCTCTACTCATGCGTAAATCTCCAACAGTTTTCTAGGCATATCATTTTTGGCTAAGGGATATATAATATAGCACTTTAAGAGACCTCGCTGTTAGAAGGGTATTTACAGTTTTCATGTAAGCTAAAGCTTTGGAAACGACCTTATGGTTCAGTAGTCAACAAACACAAAAATGAGCACAATACTGCAAGACTGACAGTCAATGAAGAGAAGCATTAAAAGGCCTGTCAGGGGCATGACCCATCACTGTGCCCTAAGACATTTAAACCAAGACTGAATCATGGAGAAGGAAGTATGCCATAATGAATAGTCATGCGCTCAATACTCATAAGCACGTTAGACCATACAAAGGAAATCAGTTTCTTGCAAAGCTAATTTTTATGATTCCATGAGACAGCACCAGGTTTTGCAAAAACCTTCACCTACACTGCCACTCCTTGTTTCCCTCCACCCAACTGATTCACTCAGGAGCTCTTAAGATAACCTCCAGTGAGATTTGTGATCTAAATACACAATAAAGAAGTTTGAAAAGGTAGGGAAGGGAGAGGAAGAGCAACAATTTCCAGAAGCTCCTTGCTATCTGTCACAAGGGCTTAGTCAGATTTTTCAGTTAAAAGATTAGGTCCTTTACCCAATTTTCCAAGTTGTAAATATATTTCTCTTTATAGTAAGTCAAGTCTCTAGGAGATTCCTCTAAGAAAATGGAATGACAATGAGTGAAAGACAACAAATATGCTATCTTCTATACTAAAGTAGGTATTGTGACAAGAAAAGAGGTTATCTTTTAAATATGATCTCATTAGGTTTTCTAATTTTTATTGCTCTCATGACTGATCAAGCACAAGTTCTAGATGATATTTTTTTCCCCAAACAGTAATTTGTTTTAGGTATATATTCCTTTTCCAATAAATATATGTACCTAATAGCAAAAATACATATCTGTGATCTTGTTCTATTATCAAGGTTTCAGGTGAATATTTAAGGGATCATAAGGAATTATGATTGGTAGACAGATATAGGAACAGAGAGGGAAACCCTTTAGAGATATGGAGGGCACCAACAACTATTAGGCACTATTTAAATGTTTATGTGATAAGTGCCTTGGTTATGAAATGAGCTGGAAATTAATGACAAACTTACTTCTTGAAAAGAGACTGTGAGCTCCTTGAGAAGAATACAGTGCCTAACACATTTGTTGGTGTTTAATAAGGAACAATAGCAGCAGAAGCAGTTTTCCTTCTCCTCCCTTATTGATTCAAGCATTTTGCTGTCCTAGGATTGAGCTCCCTGACCCTCTCCCCTTTTCAACAAATAATTCTTTGTATTTTCTGGGTCTGCTTTTATCAAATCATCGCCAGAATTTTTTTTTTTAAGCTATAAGGCTCTCTTTTGCTTTTTAAATTGGCCATTTCTTTTTGACACCCCTTCTTTTCCCCTATCTCCCCTTCCCATCCCAACATTGAACCCTCCTTTTTAAACAAAAATAAATAACCACAGAAGTAAAACTAGCTGCTGGACTTCTTGCTGGGGTAGGTGGGCTGTCTACTTACTCCAGTGAAAAACATAAAAATAGTATCAATGTGAGTAATGAAGAATCAATCTAATGAGAAACAACTTCATCAAGTGACTTCATCTATCCCTGAAATGCGCAGAAGCCCATAGGAAATAAGAAGGGGGGCTACCAGAAAAAAAAATAGCAATATAGGTCAAAGAGTAATAAGCACCTATTCATAATCTTAACATCTTCAAAAGACAGAGAGGGTGTTAAATAAAAATAACAGAGGACTTGATTCTCACCGGACTGCACCACTTTGAGATATCTCTGACTTTTCCATCATGCTCTGGGAAGCTCATTGCTTGGAAAACTCCATCACCTTGCAAGATTATATTAGCCTTGATGGTCCACTTTATCACTGCTCTCAGTGGCTTATATTGAAAGGTAGGGCCATGAATTCCAAAACCCTTATTTAAAAAGGGAGTAGTGCTCAGAACATCTCTTTATTTCTTACTTGACTTCACTATACTGGGCCTTTCCAACTTCTCTGCCATGTTCCCTTTATTGGGTACCTCCACTCCACTTTTTAGCATCCCGTATGCATTTTGTCTTCTCTTCCCCCGATAGAAAAAAACTCCCAGATGTCAGGGACTTTTTCTTTTGTATTTGTAGCCCCAGAACTTAGTACAATGCTTGGCATGTGGGAGGTACTAATAAATGTTTGTTGACTGACTGGATAAGCTATTCTCGGGGTTTTTAGAAGGGAAAGAGAAGGTAGAGTAAAAGGAATAAACTAGTATAGAAGGAAGAAGAAGGGGGTAGATAGAGCTTGTCATTTCTCATAAGTGGGATCTATAATAAAAATGTATTCACAAACTCATATCAGATTTCTATCTTGGGGAGCAGAGAGGTAAATGAGGGAAGAAGAAAAAAATCGGAATTGGAAATCTTACAAAAATGAATGCTGAAAAGTATTTTTACATGTAATATAAATATAAATATAAAAAAGCAAACATGAAAGAGTAATAAAGACATCATCAAAGGGGGTAAAAAGAGTATAAACAGAAAAAAAAAGGGAAGAAGGAGTGGGCATCATATAGATATAGACATAGGTATGGATACAGAAATAGATATTCTTTACCAAACTAAGCAAAGGAAGTTTGAACATACATACAGACTCATATTCAAATAGACAACCACACAGTGGTTGGATACATAAATTCAAATTAAAAGCAAGTGTTGATAGGAGGGATTGGGGTTGGGAGGGAAATAATTAGGGAGAGCAGTCACAAACAAAACAAACTTCTTGATCCTAAAAGGAAGATGGGGAGGGTTACAAAAAAAAAAAAATAAAGCAAAGTAAAGGAATTAAATCTAAGGGTAAGGGATAGATGCCCATCAATTAGGAAACGATTAAAGAGATTTTAGTGTGTGAATATGACATAGTAGGATATAAGAAATGTTGAAAGAAAAGATTTCAAAAATTCTGGGAAATGTGAATTAAAGAAGAAAAAAGTGAGCAGAAAAGCAAAATTTTTTGGTTATTTTGGTTGACTGGGCTGATGTTACAAAAATCTCTTGAGTTTTTAATTGGGAGATGGAGTACGCAGAGCTGATGACATGAGAATATAGAGATTAAGGGGAAAAAGAGAACAGCTATTAAAACATTTTAAAAGTTGCAGAGAGAAAGGAATGAAATTCAGAAAAGCATAAAAAGGATAATTTTGAAAGTAAAGTACTGAGTTCATTATATAAATTTTAAAAAACAAGCTGTATAGAACAGAAATTCATGGTTTCATATAAAATTATCTTTTTGTTTTCTACTTGGTATGTAGAAATAATCTTTTTGTTTTTTGGTATTTGCTAAGTTCAAAATTAAATAAACTAAAAAACCAGCTCACATAGTTTTAGCCTTTGATAATACATACCTCATTCTCTACCAGTAGTTCCTAATACTTCTATGAGGGGAAAGACAGGAATGTTTTGGCACTAGTAGAACATTATAATTAAATATAGTTAATGTCACAGGATTTAAAAAAAAAACTTAGATTTGCTATTGATCTTTTCATGTTACTCAATTTCTATAATATCACTAGAAAATAGAAAAGCAAAATTCAAATTACAACTGCTGTGTCCATCCTCAGTCTTACTAGAAACAATGGGAATGGTGATAATGGGACCAGTCTCTCTGACAGGATAATATCTCAGTGGAGAGAATACCAACCTTTTAAATTCATCAGAAACAAGTAAGCATTCCTTCAAGCTTCTGTCTTGGGTCATTTCCACATGGGAACTTAAATGACCTCTTTCCCCCAACAACCTATCAGTTATAAAGTCCAGGAAACAGAAGGCTTCATGCTTCAGGCAAATAAAAGCATTGGTCCTGTTTGAAGATACTGCTTATGTTTCTGGTAACTAGGTGTAAGCACAAAATGTAACACATGGCCAGAGGATTAGCAAAATCTATGAAAAACATGTGCAAACCATGTTCTGACTTTACCCAAGAGCAATACAATACCCTGTCCCTTGAGAGCTTAAAAAAAAAAAAATCTTTTTTGTACTGCCCTGGTACAACAATGAACTGCCCATGCTCTCCAGGAGAGGCATTCTTCAGATTCCAAAGGTTTGTTTCTAATGAATTTCCTTTAGAAATATAGTCTTTGTTTTTGCTCTCTACAAAGGGGTTGCATTAGGGGGTAAAGCAAACCTATAAGCTCTTACTGTGGGTTCCATACCAGAAAGTACGAGCACACTTCCCAAAGTGTGCATATGCCTGTTATTTTTCATGTTTTGTTGAGCTTCAAAAAGGCAGGTGCAATAAACACAATAATAGCACTCCAGTCCTAGGCAGTTACAGTCTTAGATTCTAAAAGATAGATTGATAAAAAAAAAAAAAACAAAAAAACAAAAAAACCAACAAGAGGATTGTTACATTTAAAGGTTAGATTATTTTCTTCCTTTCCTAGAAGATCATATTAGTGGGATGAATTCAGAATTCCTTCCAAGGAAAAGGGAGTCCTTAGAATCATGGAATATCAGAAATCTCAGGAGGCAGCTCAAGAAGGGGAAAGCTCAGGGGCCAAGACAGGCAGCTATTAGGCAAAAGTCTTCGCTGCAAAAAATCTGATCTAAAGCATGAAGAAGCATGGGGGATAAAAGGAGGCATTTAGCTAACAGGCCTAGGCAGAGCAGAGAGATGGAGACAAGGAGTGGGAGGAAATGAGAACAGAGATGCAGGGAGGGGCACAGCCCTGAGGTAAGAATGAACTTTCTGAATTTGACATGACCAGCAAGGTAAGGATAATTTATTTGGCAGGCACATTCTGAAGACTTGAATGAGAAAAATAAGTGAATATGCATTCATCTGGTCACTACCTATTAGTCACTATATTCATGGCTCCTATTTTACTAATATTCACAATATTCTACTGTGAAATATGCCATAGCGGCTAAGGGGCCAACCTCCAAGAAGACCTTGGTTCAACCCTTCTCTTATACCCACTGATACTAGGCAAGTCTTACAGAGAAATAAGTCTTTAAGGCTCTAATTAGCAAAAAAAAAAAGGGTTTCTGCTTGCCTTGGCAGAAGTAGTGCCTTCACCTGAAGTTCCTTATAACAAACCTTTTAAACTGTAAGTCTTGACCCCACACGGGGTCTCATACCTGAATGTGGGGGTCATGCAAATATAATTTGTTATCAATAAATGTTTGAGTTGTATATCTATATACATGGGGTCAAATAAAAATTTCTTGGGCAAAAAAGGGTCATGAACGGAAAAAGTTCAAGTTCTGTCTTTTATCAATGAAAACACAGGTATGGTCTAGTCTCCATCCCTAATCTATTAAGTACATACATGCTAGATTTGGGAAGCCAAGAAATGAAGATGATGAAAACTTATTCCTATTTCCAAGAAGCTAACAGAGACTATATACAACAAAGAGTGGCAGTGAGCTAGGGAAGGGGGTATTCTGGGAGGGAGTTGCTTCTATTCAGAGCAAAGATTTTGATAGAGGGAGCAGTTAGTTAATACTGGAGTTACTGCATACAGCAAATAACAGGGAAATTAGGAAGATCTGCAAATGATGCAAATTTGGAAAAGATGACAGGAAAGATAGCACCAATAAATAAGGAAATATAATTTGGGGGCATATGTGGGGGGAGGGAGGTGTGGCTGAATATCTCACTTTTCATACTATCATCCATGATGCACAAACAGGAAAGTAAGTGCAATGCAATGAAGTCATTTTATTGCATTTAATTACTAGAAATCAAAAAGGGAGTGGGAGTAACTGTCAACTCTTGGGGGCCTGGAGTGGAGGAAGGCAATGGGAAATTGGCCAAATCTCTTTTCCATATTCCTAACAGAATGACATTCAAGAACAAAACCAAGGAAGAATTTCCAACTACATTACAGCCTTTGCTGAAAGGAAAGCACGGTGTGGACAAAAATGAAACATCCTAAAGCCTGTAGGATTCAAGTATCCATATTATTCCAGATTCCTCAGTGGGGCAAGATGGGGTCTGGAAGTGCTAACTAGTGCAGATTGAGAAGATTGCCCTCCAAGGTATTTCTAACTCTCAGAAAACAAAGTCTGTTATTGACCCCAGGGCAGTACACTTAAGCACAAACATATTTAAACACACTCTTAAGACCCAGCTGCCTGGTTAGGGGTAACTTCTTAAGTTACAACTTAATGCAGTAAGTTACAACTTTTAGAAATCCATCAATCAAACCAAATTAGTACCTGCTCTATTAGGGCTACACAAAACCAACCAAACAAAAAGACCCTCAGAAAAAAAAACAAATGGTCTTAGTTCCAAAATATGCTTGTAGAAGAACTAATTGATTAAACTATGTAGAGAAGGGTTCAAAATATCACCTCTCCATTAATCAAATTTTAGGCTACTTGGACATAAAGAATTTAGTTATAAAGAGACAGAAAAGATCAATATTTTCTTGCCAGAGATACTGAAGTGGTTTATTTCCTTTTCCAGGTCATCTGATAGATGAGCAAACTGAGGCAAACTGGGTGAAGTGCCTTACCCAGGGTCATGGTAAATCACTAGCGAACTCAAACTTGAACTTATGTTCTTCCTCACTTGAGGTTTAAAGCTCTATTCCTTGCACTATGTCCTGTGAAGCTGCCCCACATGTGAACAAATAGGAAAAAAGAAATTGATTGACTTCACTGATATCCAAGTAGAGGAAGACATTTCTTCTAATTTATTTTAAGTCAGCATCTTCTCTAAAATTTAGTGTTAGAAAGTTACCTGGAACACGAGGTGTTCAAATAACTCGTCGAAGGTCACAAAGACAGTGTTATAATAGTTAGAACTTGAAGGCAACTATGTGGCACAGTAAATATTGCCAGTTCAGAGTGAGGAATACCTAAGTTCAAATGCACACTCAGATACTAATTAGCTTTGTAAACACTTGGGCAAGTCACTTAACCTGTTTGCAGCCACTTCCTCTTTTGTAAAATGGGGGAAAATAACCTACCTTTTGTGAAGCTATCTACCTTTTGTGAAGCTCAAATGTAATAATAATTGTAAAGTGCTTGGCACAATGCCTGCCACATAGTAAAAGCTATATAAATGTTAGCTCTTATTATTATTGGTATTATTCCTAGCTTAAAGGCAATCATGTTTGGTACATGTTTAATATCTGGATGTCTGAAGAAAAAAATAATCTATGCAGGACACATTTTTAAATTTAATTTACATTATTAATATTTTCTCCATCATTTTCTTTAATCCATTCAAAAAACAAAACCTAATTTGTAGCATGTGATGATTTCCCAGATGTAAATGCTCATAATAATAATTTAAATTTTAACAACATCTCTGGTAAGAGCTGAATCTAGCACACCTTTGCTTAGGAGTAAACTTTCTATACATTTCACTACTCTATATGTTTTATTAGTAAAATAGGATTCATAATGAGCCCAATGCTTATGAGGAGTGTATCTTATAATAGAAGGAATATAATAAGATAATTAAGAGCAAACAAGAAATCATACAATTGTGTGGAGAAAATATAGTGTCATGGGTCATCTGTATATTACTAAGGGAAGCATTTAGTTAAATAGAATAAAATAAACTATTTAATGTTGTGATTATTTTCTTAATGAAAATAACCTGCTGGTCTAACTTAGCATTCTTCACTTTTCTATTCATCCCCAAAGAAGTCTGCTCCCAAGAGTAGCAACTGAACTATTGAACTGAAATTGCCCTGAGGGATAAAGTAGGAAAAAGCAAATGCCAACCCAGTTGAGAGGTGAAGGGGAAGGAGAAAGAGAGAAAGAGCGGAGGAGAAAGTACAAAGGGAAAGGAGAGACAGAGAGACAGAGAGACAGTGACAGAGAGAGAGAGAAGAGAGAGAGAGAGAGAGAGAGAGAGAGAGAGAGAGAGAGAGAGAGAGAGAGAGAGATTGATTTCCAGTGGAATGTGAGTGCTTTGAGATAAAACAGTGAAGGGGGGTGTGGAGAATGGGAAGTTTCAAGGGAACAACTCAAATGTCAGCATCAGTCAAAATCAAAAGAGCATGAAGAGCAAGCTGTACCATCTTTGCTACTGAAGGACAGGAAGTTCAGGCACTCCACTCAATCTGAAGGGTCTAATCTTAAAGAATACAGACTTTAGATAACTCAAATCTTGAAACTCCCATTTCCAAGGACTAGAATAGTTCTGATGCCCCACCCAACAGAGCCCCTGTAATAATGAAATTAAATGGTGAATGAAACCTCATTGTTACATAATTCTGGAAGAGGAAATCTGGGATATCTAAAAATACAGAGATGATTTGGTCTACAAGATGACAAGTTAGCATACCAGATAGCTAGGTGAATTGACTGGTTATCTTAGAACAAAATGTTCTTTAGGGTTGTCTTACTGTAATAAAATTTTAAAGTTAGAAAGAAGACATCTTATTCTTTTGACTTAACTAAATATTCCCCATCTCCTCACCCCTTTTCAGCTTTCATTTCCCTTAAACCTGTTCTTACTCATTGACTCAAAGTATCATTTCACTCTTAGTTGGCCGTCAGAATCAGGTACTTATTAAGGAAAAGGTTAAGATGTGTGGAATTCCTTAAAGTCCCAATACTAAATGGCGCAATCAGCCGACAGTACAATATGCAAAGTTGTGTCAGGCAAAGATACTGAGCATTCTGGGAAAGAAATGAGATCTGGGTAGGAAAGATACACAGAAGGGTGTTGGCTCTCTAGAGAAGGCTATCTCCAAATCCACAGGCACCATATCTAAGCCAATGAAAGAAAAGGAACACTGGGGATGAGACAGGCCTTCTGGAAAGAAGAGGTTTAGAAAACTTTGGACTAATCTTTATCAAAAAGTTACCAAGTTAATCATTTCAGATGCTACAACTAGGGAAGCAGAAATAAGCCACATATATTAAAAGAGGAGGATAGCACTTGGGGAAGTTAGTCTGAATATAGAGTGCCAAAATATAAATTCATTTCATGTGTGTTAAGGGTTTACTTACTAATTATTTTAAGGAAGGTGAGACATTGTAGATTGCCTTTGACAAAAAAGTATTAGATCTCCTTATATATTTTCATTGTTTAAAAGATGAACTACTCTAAATTTTTCTGGAAATATATACTAATAAAAAATTAATTATAATGCATATGAAATCAGGGAAGTCATTGAAAGAAACCATAGGCAGTTCAATGAATAGCATGCCAGGCATGGCCTTGATTTCAAATCCACCCTCACACATTTGCTAGCGATGGGAAAGTCACTTAACTCTGTTTGCTATATAGTTACCTCATCCCAAAAATGGGCTGAAGAAGGAAATGGCAAACTACCTCAGTATTTTAGCCAAGAAAAATCCACAAGAGGTCATAAAAAGTTGGACATAAGAAAAAAGGATGAAACAACAAACAGTGGGGCAAGATTTGAGTAAGCAGGACAGATGCCTCCAAATTCGATAAATGCTAAAACCCTCAAAATTTGTAGGTTCTAACACAAAAGTCTTACTAATGAAAAGGATAGAAGTCTGTGGATATCTTTACTCATTAGAAGTAGAGAGACTGTGCCAAGCATTTTCATTCATTTATATTGTTAGCTAGGTGGCACAGGGCCTGGAGTCAGGAAGACTTATCTTTCTGAATTCAAATATAGCTCCTGACAATTACTATTTATGTGACTCTTGACACTATTTGCCTCAGTTCCTCATCTGCCAAATGAGGTGGAGAAGGAAATAGAAGGAAATGGCAATCTACTACAGAATCTTTACCAAGAAAACCCCAACTGGGATCATAAAGAGTGAAATATGAGAGCAAATGATTGAATGACCACATGTAGAAAGATGAATTCACAAGACTACAGGGCAATTTCCATCTAAACCCTGAGGCTTGATTCAGGGCTAGATAAGGGTACAACTCCCTAATGATAAAAGGAGAGGTATTCCAATAAGTAGCAGCTCTAGCTATAGATTACACCTAGTGCAAAGAATTCCAAGAAGACTAAACTATATACAATGAATATCAAGACCAGTCAACCTGACTTTTCTTCGTCAAGACTGGAGGTAGGAGAAAGGGGAATTGAGATTATTCCACAGGTTTCAGACTGTTTTCGACATCTTAACCTAACACATAGTTATTTAAGTTTCTCAGGTCTGACCAGAAATTATACAATTTCTTAGAAACCCCTAGGGCAATCACAGAATTAAGCCATTTTCATAGATTAATAGATTTAAAGCAGGAAGGGCTTTTAGAGATCCTTATTTTATAGATGAAGAAACTGAGTCATATTAAGTGAAATACCAAAAAAGTATATTATACAGAATTTGATCTCTGGTCCTTCTAATTTAACATCCAGTGCTCTATCCACTGTACTTCCTACACCACAAACTCTTCAAACTCCTGCTCATCAGAATGACCCGATCCCAAGTGAGAATTACTTGAAGCCAAGAACCAGAAAGCAAATGGCCAGAATTCAAGGGAAACTTATTTTACTCAATGTGATACTTCTCTATCAACAGGTGTAAATGACAGGGATAGGAGGTGGTAGTGAAGAGCCTACTGATCTTCAAAGTCTGAACAAATGGGGGCCAGGTGAAGACTGCTGACAGTAATCTGGATTCAACCAAAAAAACAAAAAAAACAAAAAACAAAAAAAACCCAGAGTTTTATGACTCTAGCAGTTTAACATGGAGCATAAATTAAAAGCACACGTCCAATGAGAATTCAAGAAGCTCCCAAGTTTACTTCTTTTGGAAAAGTGGTAGCTTCAACTCAACTCCAATTTATACCTGCATCAGTACAATTTAGTGTGATGCTCAGTGAGCTTGATGCTTGAGTGGCACAGCTCAAACAGAAGTAAAAAAAAAATCAACATGTTGAAACTTCTCTATAAATATTACATGACAGAAGGACAAAAGCACAGAGATGTTATTTAAAAGTCACAGCTTTAGAACTGCAGTCTGGCTGTGCTAGGAATCACTGAAAAGATAATGATGATTTTAAATCTCTCAGGGACATCTTGTGACTTTTTTTTTCCTTCCACAAGAATAAAGCATCCAATTGTACTGAAGTTGACCCTGTATTAGTAAGTACTAAGAGTGTAACAAAAAAAATCACAAACTGCATTTTCTTCCCCACCCATATACCCTGTGTTGTTAAATCTGCCTTTGGGCTGTACAAAGTTTCAGGTACATTAATAAAGTGATATTTTATTTACTGTCAGCTTCTAGCACATCCCCACCCCAACAAAATGTCCACTCTGAATACTGTAATTGAATACTGAATACTCAAGATAGCGTGAGTTTACTAAATTTCAAATCTGATTAACCTACACTCTATTTTCTTAGCCACATAATATTATTTTAGTGTCAGTTTTGATGTAAGCAAGTTGTTTGTATTTGAATTCTTTGGACTGGGACATCTACAAAAAGCAGGATAAATTTCAGCTTTACCTTTCTTCTATGTATGTAACTGTGGCAAGAACAAAATCCTCCAAATTCCCAGTTACCCAAAATATTCCTTCCTCAACTTATATCAGCAACCTATCTAAGCTGGAACTTTCTGCTACCTGTGGCATTAGCTTTACTTTGATTAGGAAAAAAATACTCAAACAACAACTCTTTTTTAAAAAAACTCTTTTAAAGATAAAAATGCTATGAAATAAAAAGGCCATCCTTGTATTCATAACAAATGTCAGCAAACTGGTAAAAAAAAAAAAAATTGGCAAAGTTATGGCGACCTGCCTCTTTAAGCATACTATGAAATAGGCAAACTTGAGCTCTCTCCTATATAGGACATCTGCTTCAAATAAAGGTCAAATATTTGATCTAGGAACGCTTCTGAAACCCTCTACAAAAAGAATCCAAAGTCCTGATGTCTGGTTGTGTGAAACGGATACACGTTATCAGATCAAAGGTGCATACAGTCAGAGAAGGAACCTCCTGCCCTCCTCCCTCCTTTCTTTTCTCCACACAATTCATCTCACAGGCTGAGAAATACAATTGTGACAAGCACACTCATCAAGCCCCACAATGAAACCTGTAACGATGGTACAAGACTTAAAGTGATAAATGTTTTCCTTGCAGCCTGTCAAACTTTCTTAAAGTGCTGTTCGGGAAACAAAGCGTCCGTAGCTAAAAACTTCATGGCAAAGAAAACTGAGATCGGGACCTCAGAAACGAAAGCATTCACTCTCCAGGCAAACTCCAGTAGCGCTTTACCTTTGTGTTCGGCGAAGCCTGTTTCCACTCCTCAAATGAGGCAAAGTAAAGTTTGAGAGGACAGTCCAAAAATTGGGGTCAGACATATCCATTTTTCTCTCTTTTTCTTCGATCCACTGGAGGTTCAAAGCCGTAAAAAACAAAATAGGGGAGGGGAAAAAAGGTGGGAAAAAAGAAAAAAAATCCCAATTATCTACTCACTCCCTCTACAGAAAATGTAATGCGAACTGTGATCTCAAAAGCAACTTGGAGCATGTATGAGAAGCACGCGTCCCCCTCGGATCCTATAATTAATATACAGCATTTTCTCTAAGGTTCGATAACTTGTTTCCTCTTTGGTCTGACCTCTCCTGTTCACACACTGCCAGCTATAAACAGTAATTACAATAGTTGAGCCCTATGTTCTGCTGAAAATGCTTGTCTCTGTATGTGATTCAGCCCTAGGTACTTTGTCATCTGTTTGGCAGATACCATTCAGGACTACTCAGAGGGGGGAGAGAAAACTACTATTTTGAGTCTTCTCTGTCAGGCAGCTGCTTATCAGAAAAAGCCTACACATCTGAACACGAACAGAGACCAGGGTTTCCTTCATCTTCCCTTTTAACAACGAGACGAAAAAAAAAAATGTAAAGCCAATTCCTTCTACCTTTTCTTTTTCTTCCCTTTTAGGGGCAAGATCCTAAAAAAAAAAAAAAATCAGCTAATCTTTGAGGAGCCTTCTCCAGTATTTAAGTCGGGTACCATTCATCCCAACCCCACTGTCTGTGAGGGAATAAAGATGGAAGGAGATACTTTTGTACCGAGAAACAGATTAATTTCCTTAATGTCCCTAAGACGGAATTCACATAACAAGCAACTGGGCTTGTAAGGTTGTGAAGCAAACATCTCAGTAGCAGGGATTTATGGGAAACAGCATTCAGAAGACGGATTGCTATCCTCACAGTGGTAGCCTCATAACACGTTACACTCAGACATCTTCCTACTCCTTCAACTCCCCACTCTATAACAAGGAATGGATTATCCTCCCCACAAAAAGGAGGGGGGCGGATTTTACCAGGACACGCAAGGTAAAGCATTATTTCACCTGTAAAGGTAATGTGATTCATTCAGGAGTGAAAAAGGATATAACTCACAAACACCCAGGGAAACTCACAATTACAACTCCCCCCTTCCCCCTCCCCATGAAATCAGTGATGGGTCTTTACTGAGAAGCTGTCTTTTTCATAGAAAAACTAGGCAAATACAGTGCCTCACATTTAGTGCCTGAAGTATAAAACTTTTGGTGAGCAAAATTTCAGTTTTTATTCATACCAATGTGATTACATAGTACATAATTGTGAGTCTGTCATAAATCAGGTAATGCAACAAGTCATGTACCTGAAAGCAAAATCAAAAGATGCAAAAATTAGAGAAATAATATTTCTTCAAAGAAGGGAAAAATAAGTTGATTTTCTGCATCATTCTGAATTTTAGAAATGTGAAAAAAAATCATTTTTATATTACAAAAACTAGTAGTGGATTCATGAATGCTCAGATTGAAAAGGATCTTATTTGTCTATCTTTGGTCATTTAACCTCTTGGGCCTCAGTTTCCTCACCAGCAAAATCAAAGATGAATTAAATGTCATCTGAGGTCTTGTCCAACTCTGTATCTATGATGCTATGAATCATCTAGTCCTGTTCCAACATTTTGAAACATGAGGAAACTAGGACTCAAAGGAGTAAATGTTTTGCCCAAGGTCACATGGGTAATTATTTGTAGAAGAAGAATGACAACTCAAAGTTGCCCAACTCTCAGCTCAGTTACCCCTTCTAGCATACATAATACACTGTCTTCTGACTGGGTCAACTATAGAAGCATGGGACAAGGGAGATGTTACTTGGCAAGAGTTCCTGTGAAAAAGATCCTGGGGATTCTAAGGATGGCAATTCATTTTAAATCAACAATGTCACAAGGCAGCCAAAATGTTAAAGCCATTTTAGACTATGTGATGTTCAGAATAAAGAAGGAAGCTGTTCTATGGATTCTCCTCTGGGTAGATCTAATATGGAAAACAGTACTCAGTTCTGAGAATCAGATTTTAGAAAAGATGTGGCAGAAATGTGTACAGAAGAAGCAGATTAGAACAGAGAGACAAAGAATATAGAACAGGAGGAAGTAGAGACATCCTGGTATGGAACTTCCCCTCCATAGGTGCAGATCACAACCTGTTCATAACTTATAATAGAGGAAAGAAGATTTAGAAGAGGTGATATATTTGTGGCCAAACATCTGGAAGGATGTCATGCAGATAAAGGGTTAGACTTTGCTTGGTCCCATAGGATAGAGATAGAAGCAATGGATTAATTTCCCCACATCTTGGATATCCAAAAGTAGAATAGGCTACCTCAGGATTCTGGCAGCAGATAATTCTTCCCTCATCCCAATGATGACAAAGGTTGGACTGGTAATAGGGGATGTTGCAGAAGGAATTAACTGGTATAGATTAGACTAGAAATTTTCTAATCTTCCAACTCAAGATTTTGTGTGTCCCTGCATGAATATACATAAATAATATATCTTTAAACAGCAATGCAGTAAGTTGTGACTGTCAGTATGAGAATTTCTAGTAAGTAGTAACTCCCTTCACTGATGCAGCCTAACCTGATAGGTCTAAAAATTATCCTCTAAGAGAACTGAAGTTCAGAAAGGTAAATTATTTGCCCTTTGTGACAGAGTTAGTAAACAAAAGCTGCAGAATTTGAACAAGGACATTACTAAGTCCAAGCCCAGCACTCTCTACACTATATCATGTGGTCTCTATAGTAATGACAATATAACAAAAACATTATCTTAATGATTTAGGAGTTATAAAGTGATCTACATGTATTATCTTATTAAAGTACTTTATTTAGATGTACTTTATTTTTAATATTATTTTGATTATTTATAATGTGCTTTACTTAGCTGAACTGTCTATCAAAGATTTCACTTACTTACCAATTCCTCTCTCCCTGGTACTGTCTTCTGGGAGAAAGAAATTGGTGAAGCACAAACTCAATTAGCCTATCTCATCTGGCCAGACCCAGACTGAGACCAGAACAAGCTCCACATTCTCTTCAGCCAGCCATTAACACTACTTGGTGACAATCCACCCTATAGCCTCTGGCTCGGATCCTTTCCTTCTCTTAGTCTAAGGATAATGAAATATATACAATTATTCCTGGAAAAGAACATGTCAACTGCCTTCCCTATGTGTCACCTTACCATCCCTGGAATTTCCCTGACACTCCTCCTTTCCCTGGCCACTTCTCCCATATGAATGATCATGACCATTAGAATGAAACTCTTTGAAGAAGTGGCTTATTTCAGTTTATATTTGAATACCAGCTTATTTTGTGCCTGTCACAAAAATAAGCACTTCCTGAATGGTTTTTCATTCATTCAACCTAATTGTTATGTATTATAAAGAAAGTAATGGCATGCAGATGACTCATGAAAACACCAAAGAGAGTAATAATTGTATAATGTTATTGATAGAAAGAGATAAGATACATGACTACTTTAAAATTAACAAATGGAACTTGAAATGTTGGCTTACTCACCTCTGGAGAGAAATACTGGGAACAAATTCACTCCCAGAACTTTCAACACCATTCTATGAGAAGGGAAGTATAGAGTAGGGGAAGGGTGATACATTGCTTTGGGGAGCTCTTTGATCTTAAATTTTAATCATCTCAATGATAATAAACATAATTATAACAACAGATACACTTGATGAGCACTTTACAGTTTTCAAAGTGCTTTCACACAGACTATCTACTTGGATTCCCACTACAGGGAAAGTACAATACTTGCCAATGAGAAAACTGAAAAATTAATTGCCCAAGATCACACTTTGTGTGTGTGTGTGTGTGAATATATATACATATATATATATATATATATGTAGATGAGGAAACTCCAGGGTTACATGTCTTATCCAGGATTTTTGGATACCGACAGCAATATAGATTCAAAAATCAAAATCCATAGCCTACTCCATGTACCCATAAGAGATTATATACAATAATTTTCATATTTAATACCTTATTATTTAAAAGATATTAAAACTATTTATTTATAAATATAAACAAAAAAAGTTAATTTGTATCTAAGGCTGGATTTAAACTCATGAAGATGAGTCTTACTGAAGACTCTTACTAATATCTTTTTCAAATTTAACATTCCCCTAAGGCCAGCATTAGGTTTAGAATCAAGCTAATAGGGCTATATCTAAAAGCACAAGATTAGATAGAATATTGGGGAAAATCATTTGGCCAATGAGAAGTTAATAATGAAATCATCCAATATTTCCTTTCCTTAGGGATTCCTGTGTTCAGGTCATACTGAATATCTCAATTGCCAAAGAAGGTGACCCTGCATCCTTGATACCAGGGGAACACAAACTTTGACCAGACTTCCAATCCTAATTTGGTGATAAGCTGTATATTTGTGCCTAAGAATTAGTCTAGCTAAGTTCAGAAAAGGGCATCACCAAAAAATTGGCCACAAGGCCAATCATTTTTTGGACCCTGACAGCAATATAGATTCAAAAATCAAAATCCATACCCTACTCCATGTACCCATAAGAGAATATGTACAATAATTCTCATATTCAATACCTTATTATTTAAAAGATATTGGAACTATTTATTTATACATATTTTTATATTTATAAATATATTTATAAATTTATAAAAATAAAAAAAATTATATTTATAAATATAAATAATCTGTTTACTTATGGTCACTCTAACTTGTCATAGCATCACATGATTTAGAGTTGGAAGGAGCTTATTGAACATATAGTCCAAATCCAATTATTTTGTAAATGGGGAAACTGAGGTCCAGAAGATAAAATGACTTGCCAAAGATCACATATGTCACCATACAGCTAGAATTTGAGTCTTTTTTTTAAAGAGGCCAAATGAAATACATTTTCTAAGACATTATATTGAATATACAATAAGACTTTGTTGAAATTTTACAAATTCCTATATAAAAAAGGAATAAATAGGATTAAAGAAGTAATCAAAGGGGCAGCTAGATGGCACAGTGGATAGAGTACTGGCCCTAGAGTCAAGAGCACCTGAGTTCAAACCTGACCTCAGACTCTTAATACTTCCTAGTTGTGTGACCCTGGACAAGTCACTTGACTCTAATTGCTTAGCAAAAAATAAATAAATAAAAAAATAATAATGATAATCAGCAAAAAAAAAAAAATAATAACAATCAAAGGAAGATTAAGAAAGGATTATATTATACATTCCTTGAATCTAATCTAATCAACCCTCATCATGGCATAGTAAATAAAAGTTGAACATGGAGTCAGGGAAACCTGGATTCAAGCCTCACCTCTGACCTCTGTCTGACCTCGGGCAAATCTCCCACTTTCTTACCATCCCAGATGATTTGGTACAGAGCTTCCTCATTTAGCATGCCCTATAACAATGAAATCATCTTAAAAAAAAAAAAAAAAAAAAAAAAAAAAAAAAAAAAAAAAACCTTTAACATCCATTACGTACTTTAGAAGAATGTTGGGTGTATCAAAAATTTAATTTGAGAAAAAAGCATGTATGAGGATCCAGAAAGACAAGTGAGGTAAGACAGGACTTATCAACCAAATCAGTACGAGTAGTGAAAGGAGATGATAAATTCACTCAGTCATTTGAGATAAGAGTGGGAGTGAGTCTGAAGCATAATTTGCCATCCAACCTGTTTGACTTGCTTTAGGCATCTATGATTCCAAAGGCAACAAAGTTGGTAAACACAAGAATTAAAACTGTCAGATTCTCAAAATTTTCTACCCAAGAAATAAATTTTTGCTGCCAGAAATTACAGAACAGTTAAGATGAATTTTGCCAAGAATCCAGTGGCAGTCATGTAATTGGTTGGAATTTATTATAAATTCTTAAAAATCCTCAAAACCTCACTCATACTCAGTCATACAAAAGAACTGTTCACATTGAGCAATACTTCCACAATCTGATTCTGTTGTGAAAGATGTGACTTGTGATCCTCTTTTACCTCATTCCAAATTCAGTTCCTTGCCATTGTTTCCATGTTAAAAAGAAAGGAAGCCAAGAAAAATTAAAGAGACTATTCTATTAAAATACTGAAGCATGAAAGAGAAAGTCTTTTTTTTTAATTTTTATTTAATAATTACTTTATATTGACACTCGTTTCTGTTCCGATTTTTTTTTTCCCTCCCTCCCTCCACCCCCTCCCCTAGATGGCAAGCAGTCCTTTATATGTTGGATATGTTGCAGTATATCCTAGATACAATATATGTTTGTAGAACTGAACAGTTCGAAAGAGAAAGTCTAAAGAAAATTAAGCAAAATATCTCTCTTTCCCCATTCTCCCCATGATCAAAGTTTGGCATCTTCTCTTTCAACTTTATGACTCTCCCTCCCATCCTGAAGTATTGCTTCCAAAATGTACCCTTTACCCTTCCTGGCATCATTAATAATAACTTAAAAAATCCTGGATATGCTTTCTACTTTGAATTATTTTCTTTCTTTCTTTTTTTTTTTTAATTAGAGCTTTTTTTTATTTTCAAAACATTAGCTTGGATAATTTTTCAACATTGACCTTTGCAAAGACTTGTGTTCCAAATTTTCCCCTCCTACTCTCTACCCCCTCTCTTAGATGGCAAGCAATCCAATATAGATTAAACATGTTAAAAATATATGTTAAATCCAATATATGTATACACATTTATCTGATTATCTTGTTGCACAAGAAAAATCAGATCAAAAAAGAAAAAAGAGAAAGATAACAAAATGCAAGCAAACAACAAAAAGAGTGAGAATGTTATGATGTGATCCACATTCAGTTCCCACATCCCTCTCTCTGAGTGTAGCTGGCTCTCTTTCTCACAAGATCATTGGAACTGGCCTCAAACATCTCATTGTTGAAAAGAGCTACATTTATAAGAATTAATCATATAATTTTGTTGTTGCTGTGTACAATGATCTCCTGGTTCTGCTCATTTCACTCAGCATCAGTTCAAATAAGCCTATCTAGGTCTTTCTGAATCATTCTGCTGGTCATTTCTTATAGAACAATAATATTCCATAACATTCATATACCACAATTTATTCAGCCATTCTCCAATTGATGGGCATCCACTCAGTTTCCAGTTTCTTGCCACTACAAAAAGGGCTGCCACAAACATTTTTGAACATGTGAGTCCCTTTCCCTCCTTTAAGATCTCTTTGGGGGGCAGCTAGGTGGTGCAGTGGATAGACACCGGCCTTGAAATCAGGAGGGCCTGAGTTCTAAAATGGTCTCAGACACTTAACACTTTCTAGCTGTGTGACCCTAGGCAAGTCACTTAACCTAATTGCCTCAGCAAAAAGAAAGACATAAATAATAAGAATTAAAAAAAAAAAAAACTCTTCGAGACACAAGCCTGGTAGAAATACTACTCAATAAAAAAGTATGCACATTTTGATAGCCCTTTAGGCATAGTTTTTGAATTATTTTCAGCACCATTATTTCCAGTCCTGTTTCTCAACCACACTAGTACCAAAAGTCCAACACATGCATCAACTCGCTTCCTCAAATCTTTGATAAGTCTCAGATACTGTAGGGTCTCACACAGCTCAACCTGGGGGTGAGGCAGGACTATCAAGCTAGATAAGAGTTGGCTTGCACTTTGGAGGATTTCTAAAAGAGCTGGTTGGTACATGATTCTTATGAGATATACTATTGCTAGAAAGACCTGAGAGAGCTGTGATATGGATTTGATTGACTCCTTTCTATCTCTATCAACATCAGAATACTCAGGAATTGTAAGAATAGACAGAGTTCTCCAACTGTCCAGATCTGTAAGTCCATTATAGGTATGATCTCCTTTTCTGAAACTCTCAGAACTTCCTAAAATGATGAAGTTTGGGGATAGAGGATGCTTTGAATGCAATCCTAAAAAATAGGCAGTTGTGTAAAAACAACAAACACCACCAGTTGACTTGTAAATGCTCTAGACATACAAATATATCTCATTTTGAGAAAATCTATCATTTGAATTGTGTAGGCAAATCTTCCACACATGGGTGATGACTGCTCTTTGCCTCAATAG
This sequence comes from Antechinus flavipes, assembly GCF_016432865.1. NCBI lineage: Eukaryota > Metazoa > Chordata > Mammalia > Dasyuromorphia > Dasyuridae > Antechinus > Antechinus flavipes. The sequence continues at coordinate 151,854,533 of NC_067398.1, read as the reverse complement.
TCTTCATATTGCCATAGCTAAAGGAAACGTTCATAATCTGGCAGTCTTCTGATGAAACTTTCTGAATTTAATCCGCTTGCCTTTGGAAGGCAGATAAATAATCCACTATTGGAATTGTATTGAAAGATTCTCAGCTTGAATAATACAGTTTGTGCTTCACTGACATATCCTTCAATAATTCAAAGTCACAATGAGATATTAATGGATGATGTTAGCAATAAGACTATATCAAGAAGGCAAGGATATTATAATTTTGAAATACTAGTCAAAGAACTAGCTAAAGAATTAGGCTAGAAAAAGTAAGATTTTATTTATGAGGACAATATTAAAACACATTTTACTCAAGTGTATTTATTTCACCAAATTTGAATTTGCACTAATCTATCTGGAGTTGGAGAAAATATACAAATAGAAAATTGATGAGTTATTTCAAACACTGGTGATGTGAGAAGACATCCTTGTCAAATTTGCAGATTACATGAAGCTGAGAGGGAGGGATGACAAAGTACCCCCCAAAAGCTAATCAAGCTAAAAAGAAAAGTTAGTCAAAAGATCACAGAATCAGAGAGAATTTAATAGGGATCAACATAGGTTCTACCCATGGGTTCAGAAAATCAATTTCACCAATAAAGGATGGGGAATATGATGCTGAACAATAATTCTTGCAAAACTTAACAAAACAAAAAACCACCATCATCACTTAGGGCTCTCAGTGGACTTTAATTTCAATATGGGTTTAATAATCAAGTAGCACTGATAGCCACTATCTTGATCCTGATGAATAAGAAGGATGGATTTTAAGCCAGTCCCATTCTTCCTCTGATGACTGTAGGACCGACTCCTCCCTATCTCTTCCCCCTATCCCTTACAGAAGGGCTAAAGAAGTAACATATTCCCCGTGGTTCTCAGAATGTAGAAGAGTTTTTATCTTCCACTTCCAGCTCTCTCTGACTAACCATATAGATTCACTATCCAGGAAGTATAGATTATTATGGATTTATCCTAATAGAATCAGTTCCCAAGTTCCTGCTCCTTCTTAACATTGAAATATTTCACTAAGCTCTAGTTACATGACCTTGGAATAATACAGGAGTTCTTAACCTTTTTGTGTATGTCATAGACCCAAAATGCTTTTAAATGCATAACATACAACATGTAGTATTTCAAAGGAAACTAATTATATTAAAATATAGTTATCAATTTTTTTTTAAAGTTCATGATCTCAGGTTAAGAACCCCAAGAATAGGAGTTGGCCTTCCCACAGAATCACAAAAAGAACCATTTTACTGTGGGCATAGGATCAAATAAAAACAATAAAACAATACATCATGAAACAACTACCATTCAGTTCTAACCCTACAGCTACTCCGAATTCTAAGGAGTTCTGGATATCATATAGGTCACAATAAACCTAGGAGTTCTAGGGAAGATACAGCGTTGTTACAATTCAAAACTGACATTTTACACCCATTCCATAGGCATTAATTAACTGAACACTCACAAACAAGATCTGGACCCAGAACCATTGGAATCAGGACCTATTGGTATGTAAGAGAAGATGGCTGCCACAATTGGGATTATTTATTTATTATTTATTTCCTCCCACTCTGGCATCTAGGATCTTGCAAATGATATGGAGAAAGGGTTATGATCTGGCAAGTGATTGGGGTGAGGGTGAAGAATCTAACGATATGAGTTTGTTAACGTGATCGACAAGAATGATGGTGATACTCCTAAAAAAAGAAGTCTCATCTTACTAAACGTGCAATAAATTCCAGTAGTTCCTTCTTGGATCTAGAAACAAATGCAAACTTTCCTTTTTAGTCTTTAAAACCCATCACAACATGACTTTCTCCAATCTTTTCAGCCTATCATAAATTACTCCCATCATGAACTTAACAGTTCCACCCAATTGGTTTTTTCCCCTCAGTGATCTTCCTACAAAGCAAATTCATTTTTCTTGTCTGCCTTTATAGTGCAGCAAACAAAATGTCTACTTGGAATCAGGAAGACGAGTTCAAATGTGGCCTCAGACATTTAGCAGCTGTGTGATTTTGGGCAAGTGACAATATCTGCCTCAGTTTCCTCAATTATAAAATAGGTCAAATAATATCATGTGTAACAGTTACAGCAACATTTATGTGATGATCAACTATGACACATTTAGCTCTTCTAATCAATGCAGTGATCCAAGACAAGTCTAGGTCAAGACTCATGATGGAAAAATGCTATCCACCATTCAAGAAAGAACTATGGAATTCGAATGCATATCATAGTATACTGTTTTCCCTTTTTTTTTTTCCCTTTCTCATGGTTTTCCTTTTTGTTCTGAGTCTTCTTTCACAACATGACTTATGTGGAAATATGTTTAACATGATTGCACATGTACAATCTATATCAGATTGCTTCTATCTTGGGGAGGGGAAGAAGGAAAGGAGGAGGAAGAAAAATGTGGAACTCAAAATCTTACAGAGATGAATGTTGAAAACTATTTTTACATGTATTTAGAAAAAAAAATATTATTAAGAAAAAAAAAAGAAAAAGTTTAAGTCAATAGCATGTATATCCCTGGTCTGTTATAAAGATCAAATGAAATAATATTTGTAATATGATTAGTATAATGCCTAGCATTTTCTTTCCTTCTGTACTTCCTTCCTTCTTCCCCTTTCTTTCTTCCTTCTTTCCCTCCTTCCTCTTTCTTCTTCCTCTTCCTTTCTCCCTCTGTCTTTTCCTCTTTGCCTCCCTTATTCCCTCCCTTTTCTCTCTTCCTTCTTCCCCTCCTTCTTTGCTTCTTTCTTTCCCCTTCCTTTCTTTCTTCCTTCTTTTCCTCCTTCCATTCTTTCCTTCCCTCTTTGTCCTTCCCTCCCTCCCTCCCTCTCTTCTTCCTTCCCTCTCTACCTTCTTTCCTTCTTTCCTCCCTTCCTTCCTTCCTCCCTCCCTCCCTTCCTTCCTTCCTCCCATCTTTTCTTCTTTTCCTTTCTTCTGAGGCAATTTTGATTAAGCGACATGCCCAGAAAGTGTGATGTGTCAGAGACTGAATCTGAAACTTGGGTCTTTCTGACTCAAGTTAGTGTTCTATTCCTTCCAAGGAAGTACTTTTCAAATATTATCTCACTTCTACAAGATTACATGTTAAAAAAGCCCAGACTTATCTTCTTTGGTAAAGAAAGTTCCCTATATTGTTGTAATCACTGGTCTTATCCATGCATGCTTTGTGATTTATTGATTGCTTTAAAATTTTCCTGAGGAAAGAAATGAGATCTAGAGCAATTTCTATAAAATTCATAATCCCTTGATCTTCATATGGTATAAACATACTGGAAATTCCACAGCAAATCCTTGTAGTCCGTTCCATATTTCTCAGGACTTGATATAAAGCTATAATAAGGATCACAGAATACAGCTATAGAGGTCCTCAACTCTATGTGGTTGTTTAAGAGGAAAAAAGGCAGGGGACCTCAACTGATATCACCTAGAGCACTTCCCCTTTAGCTGGAGAGATGGACACATACCCCTCAGATAAAAAAGACCTAAGTTCAGATAAATGCTATTTTTTTGTTTTATGGGTTTCCTATTTTTGGAAGATTATCTTGGTTTTTGAACTTTCTGTCAGTAAACTTTCTTTAATTTAACAACTTGAACATGATTCCTATTTAACACTTTTCCAAATCAGAAATCAATAAAAATTAGAGTGTGGATGTTTAATGCTAGGAGTTTTTTGTTTGTTTGTTCGTTTGTTTTTGAGGTAACTAGGGTGAAAGGACTTGTCCAGGATCACACAGCAGTGTTTGAAGCCAGACTTGAACTCAGGTGTCCCTGACTCCAGGACTACCAGTCTATTCACTGTGCCTTCTAGCTTCCCTAGACACTCACTTCTAATGGAAAAGTAGACAGAAGGTTGAATTTGGAAGTAACAAAGACCAAAATTTTATCTCTGACACTTATAAGCTGTTTCTCATAGGCAAGTGACTTTTCCTCTTTCAATTTCTGTTTTCTAATCTATAAAATGGAGAAAATGTAGCCTTTCTCACAGAATGATTGTAAAGATCAAATGACATAATAATATATATAAAATACCAAGCAATTTAAGTGCTACATAAATGTTAACTATTATTTATGTTATTTATCACAGTATTATAAAAGAATGTAATAAATATTATATTATATTTAATATTATTTTACTTTTGTTATATTTATTTATATTTAATAATGAATAAATTCATATATACTTGTTTGTTGCTCTTGGATACTTGTATTTTAGCTGTATTATTTCCGAAATACTTTTCAAGAAACTAGGTGACACAGTAGAATATAGTGCTTGGACCTGGGGTCAGGAAAAATTATTTTCCAGAGTTCAAATCTGAATTTAGACACTTCCTAACTATGTGACTCTGGGCAAGTCACTTAACCTTATTTGTCCCAGTTTCCTCATCTACAAGATGAGCTGGTAAAGGAAATGGCAAACCACTCTAGTATTTTTGCCAAATCCCAAATGGGGTGATGAAGAGTCAGACATAACTGAAAAACAACTGACATCTTTCTCCATTCTTCCCCGCCAAATTAAAGCTGAAACTGTCCTTGCCTCTTTTTATATTCTTAGGATTTAGTCCAGTACCTGGTGCAGAATGGGCATTTAATAAATGTTTATTGATAGACTGAGTAATATAAAAACTGACAACATGATTTACTATGATTGTTAATATATTTGTAAAATGTTTTCTTGGCAACAACATGCTTTCATATACCTTATCTCCATCCTAATCATCAGAAGAATCCTATGAGGTAAGAAGGGCAGGTACTCCATGCCATTTATAAAACGAGTCAGTGTGGTTATATTTAGGAAGGCAGCTACCAACACTGTTCTATATAAAACAAGATCAGGTTTAATTGATGTGTGTGTGTGTGTGTGTGTGTGTGTGGACGCGCGCATTTTTCCACATTTTTTCCTGATCACTTTCTTAGAAACAAAGGAGTCATAATTGATATATTCATGTAGAAGCAAAGACAAGTACTCACCTCCTTCTCTAAGAACCAGAATTTTTATTTTCTTAATGTTAGGGACTAAATCCTGAGACTATCCTGTGAGTGAGGAAAAGCAATGTTTTTGCCAAATCAGTTCCAATTCAAAAGACCAAGTTATAAACCTTAAAAGAAACTTTCCAGTGGTCACATATTTGGTGAAGAAAGTTTTCATTGTTGTAATCTGGCTATTCTCAAGCTTCTGAGAATTTTATGACACCATGAACAGTTTATAAACTTTGGAACATATATAAGCTGTCCTTCCTAAAACTTGACTAATAATTTTTTTTGTCATAAAAACAATAATATTTAATCACTGCATCAATCTTGTAAACAAGTGATAAAAATTCACTTAAAATAAAAGTAAAATCTTAATCTCTTCTTGGAGTAACATAAAAGGAGAAAAGTATTCCTATTTGCTAGGTCACCAGTTTTTCATTACCTATGTCCAGTACATATTTGCAAAGTTATTAGCATACACAGTGCTTTGTTCCTTACTGGCCAATAAATTATCCTCCATAATTCATAATGGGGAATAGTCAATTTGCAAACTTTATAGTCCCTTTTGAATTCTAGGCCATCTATCTATCTTAGCTCTGGACTAGGAATGATTGAATTCTCCATGTTTATTTTTCATATCCTCAAGGAAGGCAGATTAATTTTTTACATTAAATAAATAGAAATATAACTAGGAAGTCAAACTTACTGCTTCAAAATATAGAATTAATGACAAAAATTTCTTAGATTAACTCTGGTTTTGAATTATTTGTACTATTTTGCATTCACCTTGTATTCATTCAACTGTATTCAAGTGAATTGGGTAAACCTCAAGGGAAAGGATTCTGACTTTCTAAAACTCAGTAACATTAATACAATGTGAAATGCCATAAGAGCAGCTCAAATTTCAATTCATGATTATTTAAAAACTTCCATGAAATTGCACCTATGAGTATGGACTATCTTATCAGTCAATCCAAGTACTGAATAGGTAAGTGATTACATAACAAATGGAAACAAACAATGATCACTGCTAGAAGATGAAAGGTATGGAAGATTGTAATATTTTCATTTCAAAAGCAAATGGGGAACAAAATCAGATGGAAGACCACTGTGGAAAATATGTCAGCAGGATCAAGCACTGGGGCTAGAGTCAGGAAATTGAGTTCAAATCTGCTCTTAGACACTTTCTAGTTGTGTGATCATGGTCAAGCCATTTAATCTCTTTTTGCCTCAGTTTCCATATCAGTAAAATGGAGATGATAATAATAGCACCTACCTCCCTGGGTGGTTTGTTAAGATTAAATGAAATAACATTTGTAAAAGGCTGGTACATAATAGGTAGTATATTAAATATTAATTTTTTTAGGTCCTTTGATGAGACCTGAACGAATGGAACATGGTGGTTCTTAACCTATAGTCTTAAGAGTTTAGTCTTTTTTAAGTATTTGATTTAGTGACTTTCCTACCAGGAAAATTTAACTATATTTCTATGTAACTGGTTTCCTTTGAAACTTTTATGCTTTATTTTATGCAATTAAAAGCATTATTCTAAAAATTCCATAGGCTTTATCTGATTGCTAAAGAAGTTTAATGACATACAAAAAAGGTTAAGAATTTCAAAATTACCACTCTAGACACTTATTCAAGATATTAGAAAATGAAGGGGGAAATCCTCTTTTAAGAAACAAAGATAAGAAGCAAAACAATAAAGAGGACAACATGTTACAGATATTTTGAAGACTATGGGCATTTGATAGCAAATAGGTCTTCCAAAGTCATTTTATCCAATGAGTACAATAAACCATTTTTCCTCACAAATTTTATTTTATTCATAACACATCTCTTTTCTTTAAAAAAAAATCATAACATACATTTTTGTATAGTCATATGGCTCCTAAATTTCTTCTAAAAGATTAATAGTTAATGCTTATATAGGCATACTTCACTTATTCTCATTCTTCACTCATTCTCTCACTCATTCTTCAAGATAATGCATTTTTTAGAAGCTGAAAGTTTGTGGCAATCCTGTGTTAAGCAAGTCTGTTGGAACCATTTTGTCAACAGCATGTGCTTACATTGTGTTTCTGTGCTACATTCTGGTAATTCTTGCAGTATTTGAAATTTTTCCATTATCGTTATATCTGTTATGATGATCTGTGATTTTTGATGATTACCACTGTAATTGCTTTTGAGGTGCCATGAAACAAGCCCATATAAGACAACAAACTTAATTGATAAATGTTGTGTGTATTTTGCCTGTTCCTCCTACTGGCCATTCTCTCTCCTTCTCCTCAGGCTTGAGATATAATAATATTAAAATTAGGCTAGTTAATTCCACAATGGCCTGAAAGTGTTCAAGTGAAAGGAAGAATCGATTGATATGGCAAATATCATTATTGTCTTATTTTATGAAATTGTCATAGTCACCCCAACTTTCAGCAACCATTATCCTGATCAGTCACATCCGTCAACATCAAGGTAAGACCCTCCAATAACAAAATGATTACAACTCGATGGAGGTTCAGATGATAACTAGCAATTTTTAGCAATTAAGTATTTTTTAATTGAGGTATATACATTTTTAAGATAGTGTAGTATCGCACACCTAATAGACTATAGTATAATATAAATGAAGCTTTTATATACATAGGGAAACCAAAAACTTCATGTGATTTGCTTTGTTGTGATATTTGCTTTTTTTAAGGTAATCTGGAAATGAACCTATAATACCTCTGAGGAATGTGCTAGGCACTATATAGTGACACTTGCACTATCTCATTTGATCCTTACAGTCATCCAATAAGGGAGATATTATTTCTTAATCATCATTTTATACTTAAAGAAACTGAGGCTAGAAATAACTAAGGGAATTATAGAGATAATGAAATAATTTGCCATTTCCTTCTCCAGCTCATTTTACAGATAAGGAAACTGAGGCAAACAGGGTTAAGTGTCTTGCTCATGACCATATAGTTAGTAAGACTTTGAGGTCAGATTTTAACTCAGAAAGATGAGTTTTTCTGACTCCTGGCCTGTTTCTGCAATAAACTCCTGGTTCTGTTCACTGCAATAGCTGCAAATACATTTAGCAAGTATACATTTCTGTATTTTATTTCTTATTTGATATTGATATTAAAAAGTCATTGAACAAATGTATTTCTCTTGTTAAATTTTTCAAAAAAATTCTGTATGACATGTCTTGTCAACAAGAATCACTGAGGTGACACTGGTGTTCAAAATGCTTCTTTTTTAAAAAAAATTGTCAATTAATAAACTCAAATGGATATTATATACTCTATTTCAGTCAAGCATTTGTCTACAGAGAAATTTGGTTCAGAATATCATTTGTAAAATCCTTCAAAGTCCCTTCTATACCATTATTAAGAATGTACTTTAATCCTCAAATGCTCTTCAGATAATTTTGCTTTGTTGAGTCTCTTACTAGGCTTTTTATATATTTGTTTTTACTTCCAGTGTGTCTTTTGATTTGACCAGGCAATTTTACTCATAAAATAAACTACTCACAATCCTTTCATATAATTTTTCAAATGATTTTTATAATAAAACACTATGTTGTCCTTGGCTACCATATCATTCTAGTTGTCAAATTTATGCAATGTCAAGGGACCCCTCTCCCCCCCCACACACACTCCTTCCTCATTGTTGCTATTTATTTTTATTTGTTAAACTTAGGAAATGGGTAACAGTTAATGTCTATGCTACTTCTCTTATCCATTTCCAATTTTTTTTTTCACAATGTCAATAACTTGTTTAAATTGGTTAAGTCTGGAATGCCCTTAACTGGCCACCATATCATTTCTTTTTATTTCATTCTTTTTAGATGTTAATTTTGACTTTTTTTTTACTCTAAGAAATTGATAACTAAATATAGTTAGCAGAAATAGAAGCAATCCCACACTGCTAACTAGTAAGTTTCTGTTCATTTGAACTATATTTTCTACCATAAGTTTTTGCCATCTTCTCATGAGACCACCATTGAATTTCAGAATATTGAAACATAAGCTTTGTAAAATTATGAGAACCTTATTGAATTTTTCCACAATCTGGTACTTTCTTAACTTTCCAAAAGGTTTATACTTGATTCTCTTCATGTACCCTATGGTTCATGTCTATATACAGTTCTAACATACAATATCTCATCTCCTAAGACCATAGTAAAGGCACAAGTCCTAAAACTACTCTCCTTTCCTCTCATACCTGGCTTCTTCAAAATTCATCATACTTACATCTTTCAGCAGGAAACCCTTTGTAGTCCTTCCTCTGACAGTCCCTTGTCTCTGAGAGTACCTCCCAACAATTTCACATGTATGTATGTAAGCAAATACATACATATGAGTGTATACATATATCTTAAATGTGTATCTCTATGCATGTGCATATTTGAATGTATATATGTACGATATATCTTATATGTGCACAGTTATTTGAATGCTATCTCCCTTATTATATTGCTCTTTTTAAGAGCAAAGGACGTATTTTTGTCTTTAAATTATATTCCAGCTCTTAAAACAAGCCTTGGCACAAGGTTCTTAATATTGACCAACTGACCAAGCCTCTAGAACTTAGGAAAATGAGTCTGACACCTGGTCCAGCTTTCTGTTCACTGTGGCATCTAGCATCAGAGATGAAGTGGTATGAACAGTAAAGACCTAGCAGTCTAATTTAAGAGGAATATAAAATGAAGGAGAATAATATGAAATAAGACTCAAAAGCAAGCTGGGATGCAATTTAGCTAAGACTAAAGTTCCCATAAGACTTTATCCCAGGGAGCCATTGATGGTTCCCCACAAGTCCCCTCCACTCCACAAGATTGAATCTTTTTATCTCCCCATGTTTGAAGCTCAGAGGCTTGATTCCACTGATGATTGGCAAAGAGTTTAGACTCACTCCATTTCTGACTTGTGCCAGTTCATTCTTCTTCAGGCAACCTATGTTCACCATCTTGTTTCAGGAATCATGTAAAAACTCAATGGATTTTTATCCAATGTAGCTTAGATTTTTCAAGCTCAAGCAATCCACCAGCTTTCGGATTAGAAATGACTACAACTTGGTACTACCACCCTTAGGGCTAAAGATTTCTGAAGAGAAAAATCAGATCTATGTTTTAAGAATATTTATTTGGAAGCTATGCAAAGCATGGTTTGAATAAGAATAAAAACAAGGAAACCAATAAGGAAGTTATTGTAATAGTTTAAGTGAGAATTTTCTAATTTAATTTATAAGCAGAATTTAATGATTGCTATGATTTGGTTCCTTTAGTCTAAGGGTTTGTTTTGTGGGTCATAGGCCCACTTAGCAGTCTAATGTGGCCTATGAGTTTATATCAGAATAATGCTTAAGATTTAAAAAAAAAAGATGCATAAGATTTTAAAGGAAGCCAATTATACTAAAAACAATATAGGCGTGTATGTGTGTGTGTGTGTGTGTGTGTGTGTGTGTGTATATTTTTATACACATATGCATGCATACATTATGAATGTATGCACTTAAAATTCACAGACCCAGGTTAAGAAATGCCGGTCTAGTGGATAGAGGACCAGCCCTTAAGTCAGGAGGATCTGAGTTCAAATGTGGTCTCAGGACTTAACACTTCCTAACTATATGATCCTGGGCAAGTCACTTAACTCCAGTTGCCTCAGGGGGGAAAAAAAATGCTGCTCTAACTTCCAGTAGACTTGGGATGGAAAATGTTATCCACATCCAGAGAGAGAACTTTGATGAAGTTCATGAAGTTTATGAATGTGGATCAAAACATAGTATTTTCACCCTTTTTGTTTGTTTTTTCTTTCTTATGTTTTTTTTTTTTTTCCTTTTTTTTTTTTTTGGTCTGATTTTTCTTGCACAATATGACAAATATGGAAATGTATTTAAAGCATTGTACATACTTAATCTGTACCAGACTGCTTGCTGTCTTGGGGAGGAGGGAGATAAGAAAAAGGGAGAAGAAAAATTTGCAACATCAAGTCTCACAAAAATGAATGTTGAAAACTCTCTGTATGTATATTTGGAAAAATAAAATGCTATTGAGAAAAAAAAAATGCTGATCCAAGACCACATCAGGGCAGGGTGAGGATAAAAGGTTGTTTAATTGCATTTTTACACTACAAAATTCTTGCAAAAGAGTAGATTTTTAATTTTTCCATAAGACAGAGCTGACAAAGTAAAAGCTATTTCCCTGCTGAAATGTTGGAAATAGGGCCTCCATGATTCAGGTATGCCCACTCAAACACTCATCTGTAAAAATAAAGGGCTTCAAGTAACGATTTCTAATATTCCTCTAATATTTGGCAGGCTCCTCTTTTCCCAAGATTAGCAAACCAAAGCCCAATAAAGATTATCACTACTGCAGCCTCCACAAAGCAAGATAAAGGTTAGGAAGGGCAACGAGAGTACTCCAAATTGGCTACCTGCTGGCCACTGCTTTGAAGTCTGGTTCCCTTTGATTCTCCAGACATCCAAAACTCCCACGACAAAAGCTCCTGTCCCATTTTTGAGAAATCAGGATGAAGAAAGGGCACAGTGAGTAACAACCTGGAAAAGCCTCAAAGAGAATTTTGCAGATGTCTCTCATAACAAGGAGACAACTGGTAACTTTGAGCTCAGCACCGAGATATCCCCATGGGTTAAATGGACATCAAATGATAAAAATACTGAAAAAATATATGCCAGTGACACAGGAGCATGCAAGAAGCCCAGGGCTAAATATGATTTCCAAAGTTAGGCACTATATGACGAGTGAAATGTGAAAAAATTGTGTAATGCTTTAATACTGCTCTGACATTTACAAATAATGTTAAATGGACACTATTAGCAAGAGTCAAAAGATAATTTATCCTTAGATTATATTCTAAAGACCACCTCTAAAATAGTTAAGAACTGACATGTGGAGTCAGGGAAAATATCAAAATGACTTAGCAGATATTTGTGAGTGAAGGGCCTAGCACTAGAAAAACCGTGAAAGTCAAAACTTTTTCTAGAGATCTCCTTGCTCCCACTGGTCCATGATCTTGACCATGCCTTCTTCATACCCAGAAGTGTCTTTCCTGAGTCACTTATTTCTGTGAAATCATGCTGAAGTCAGTTAGGAAACATTTATTAAGCACTTCTATGTACCACACACTGCAAAGCATGGGAATGTTATAAACTAAGGTCAAAACTTGAAGATTATTATAATATGGGAGAAAACATGGAAACAACTACATTACTAAATAGTCATTTTTAAATTATGTTCTATTTTCTGAGATCCCTTTTGGGTTTTCTTGGCAATGATCCTGGAATGGTTTACCATTTCCTTCTCTAGCTCATTTTACAGATAAGGAAACAGAGGCAAACAGGGTAAAGTGACTAGTTGGGAATCACACAGCTAATATCTAAGGCTCAATTTGTACTCCCGACTCCAGGCCTAGAATTCTATCTACTGTGCCAACTAGAGAAGGGAATCTCAAAGAGAAGCAGTGGGCTCCCTAATAATGCTTAATGTGTAGTCAACTCTGGCTATCTTAATTTCAAAAATGAGATCTTTAAGTTGTCTGAATTTTAGATAGATACAGAAGCATGGGTAATACTATCATCTTCCCTTTTTCCCCACAGTCAAAAGCCCACTGCCCAGGTGAACATTGCCATTTTGTAGGCTTTTCCACAAAGTTGGGTCTTAAAAAATATCTGTTGAATTGAACTGGACTTAGTACACCTCCTATAGAAGTAACTTGTAAATATATGCCATACTTTCCTCTCATCCTTCCTAAAAGAAAAATTGCTTCCCTTATTACTTTTCTCCTCTTGCCCCATTCCCAGGGAAAGAATAAATGAAGGACTTGTTAAGTCACCTTTGAAAAATACCTTTTAAAATTTTTTTTAAAAAACAGAATACTGTGTCATCATGTCCTAAAACAGGAATCTAGAAAAGATGCATTTGGTCTCCCAATTTTTCAGAGATGGGTCAATGCGAGTGGAACGTTGTTTTGACTGACAACTACTGATATGTTGGATAGTTTAGCTGAATGACTTTTTTTTTCTCTCTTTTTTTTATCCTTTGTTAAAAGGGATATATTTGTGGAGGGAAAGGAGATATAAAAACAAAATATGTCAACCATTTTTCTAAAATGGAAAGTTCTTTTAGGAGAATATTACATTTGGTGATTTACATATGAAAGGTAGAAAAGTTACTTCCTAGGTTTTAATGATACTCATCATAAATTTATCAAATTATTTACTATGTCAGATTTTCCCTGCAGCAACTCTAAACACCCTAAAATTACATGGGTTGGCCTCAATAGTGAGGGAAAAAGGTGGGAGGATGGGCTCAGGGCGTGGCAACCTTCCCTTGCTCATGAAAGCTCAACTAGAAATCATGTGGCTGCTGAAAAGGGTTAAAAAAAAATCATTATTTAATATGTAAATGGCTCTTCTCATTTGTCTAAGTCATTTGTCCTGATTTTTAATAGTCATTTTCCTTGAGTAATTATATGAGAAATGTGTATACCAAATATTATTACAAAATCTTGGACCCAGAAAGGACTATTCCGTAATTCTGTAACAGAAATAGAATCACAACTTCCCTTAAGAACCTGTGAAATCCATGGAAAAAAAAGAGATGTTAGAGATATTTAAGCTAAGTGAAGCACCTTTCAGCAAAGTAGTGTCTCAGAATCTGTGAAACCAGAAATGGATGTCATGTTATCTTCCACCCAGTGAAATCAAACATTTTACTTCTGTGTCCTCAAACTAAATGCACCCCATCTGCCTGGCTCAAAACAAAAACAGAATTCTAAATTCAAACTAGGAGCTTTATAAATTAAAGAAACATTAATGGTTAAGAGTGGGTTTCCCCTCGTAGAGATAAACTGACAGATAATTGAGACAAACTTTGAGACCTATCAAAAGTGCTTACTTATGGTCAAATGATCCTTGTACTTGGATAGTAAGACTGACTCCATAAATAAAGTGTCAGATAAAACTCATCTCTATTTTCTGCTTACATAAAGATGAAGTCTGATTTAGGTCAATAATATGAACCACTTCTAATTTAAAAAAAAAAAAACATTCTTTGATATATAAGGGCTCAAATCTCAAAAGACATTTCAGTCAGTTTTCAAACTATGGTGATAAAATGAGTAAGAGGAAGAAAGAGGCAGGAATAAACAATTTATTAAGAACCTACTATGTGTCACATGCTTTATAATTATCTTATTTTGGGTCTCACAATAATGTTGCAAGTAGGTGCTTTTATTATCCCCATTTTACATTTGATGAAAATGAATTAGACAAAGGCCTAGTGACTTGCCAAGTATTTCAGGCAGAATTTGAACTTGGATCTTTCTAAATCCAGGCCCAGTGCTCTATTCAGCTACCCATAAGCTTAAATGATGTTTGCAGATAAACCCACAAAAATTTTTATTTTAACTTATTCCACCAAAAGTTTCAGAGGCTGCTGCATGTGGCAAAACAAATCAATTTGAGCATGTTTCCTTCTCTAGCTTTCCTCTGAATATACTGGATAAGGTACTTAACTTCTCTCTGTCTTAATTTACTCATCTGTAAAATAAAGCTAAAAATAGCACTGACCTCCCAAAGTTGTTGTGAGAATCAAATGAGATAATGTTCATAAAGCAAAAATTCTATGAGACCAGTTATTTAGATTTGTGGTAAGACCTTCCTGAAAGACTTACCCTGTTCTAAATCTCAAACTGGAATTTCAATGAAAAAAAAAAATACAAGATTTTGTAGCACAGCACAGACTCTATTCACTTGTCAACTCTGATGTCCACTAAATTCACATACCTATACTAGTCCGAACACACATATTCCTCTCCAAACACCAAAGTTCTTAGGAAAATGGTTTGAAGAAGGAGGGTTCTCTATACCCGTGGGCTCTCATTTTCTCTCTCTGACTCAGTTTCTTTTAACAAATAAAAGACCATAATAGCTACCTCACAGAGATATCGGGAAGCAACTAATTAATGACTGTAAAACCATTCTGTAAACATGAAATAGTCTATAAAAGCAATGATTATTACATACTTAGCAAAGCATCAAACTGGCTGGTTTCACATGTATTTATTCTGAGCCAGAATAAGAAACCTACAAGAACATTGGATCAGAAGAGGGTGGGGAGAATATTGCACTAAGTTTGAGGAAGGTCTTTTGGATGATACTTAATGGGATTAAATTTCTGGAGTGAAAGGGAGCGGTTATGAGAGAAGACTGAGAAGATATTCACACAAGTCAGGAGAGTTTCTCATGCTGGGAAGACTGCCTTTGGGATTAACTTGGCATAATAGATAATCAACTGATTGACATACTATGAGTTGGAATAAATCCCAACTCCCTTGCTGTCTTCCAGGGATTCTAGCCAAAGTGCTATGAATATTCTCTGGGACTAAAGTAGAAATAAGAGGCAATAAGGCATGATCCTCAGGCAAGATTGAGAGTATGGTAAAATGTATTTGGAGTCAAAGAATCTGGGTTCAAAATAGGTAAGGCCCCTTGGTCTTCAATTTCCTCATCCTTTACTTGAGGATGAAGATTAGTTAAACAATCTAAAGTCAGTTTCTTAAATTGTGCTTTTCTACCCCATATAGAGGCTCATAAATGAATATAGATGGGTATGATTTATTAATCATTCTAGCATTAGTTTATATTTATATTTATCTAATATTATCAATTTTATAGTATTATTATGATTATTTTTGCTGAGGCAATTGGGGTTAAGTGATTTGCCCATGGTCACACAGCTAGGAAGTGTTAAGTGTCTAAGATCAGATCTGAACTTGGGTTCTCCTGACTTTAAGGCTGGTGTGCTATCCACTGCACCACCTAGATGCTCCAATTTTATTATTATTAACTATTATTAGTAAATTATGATTTAATTTAGTAAATGTTTAATTTGAAAACCTATTTTATATACCTATATGGCCAGGGGCATGTAAAAATTTCTTGAGCAACATGGTAGCAAATGGAAAAATTTTAAAAAGTCATAATTTTAAGAGAATTTCCAGTTCTAAGAAAGTTCTATGACTAGCTGGACAGCTATCTGTCCTTTAACCTAAAGAAACTTTCTTCTCAGTAGTGCTTCCTTGTGGCCCATATGTGTATCAACTTCTCTTATGCTGATTTAATTCTACATTAATTAACACCTACATTACTTAAGCACTATGCTGAGGGAGATAAAGAGATTTAATAAAACTGGGCCACCATTCCTCTAAAGGAGTTTAGTGTGTATATGTAGGGATGGGACAAAGACACAAATGACTACATGACAAATGTAGGAAGGCAGTAATGGCAAAGCACTATCAGGAAGGTCAATAGGGAACAAATCTTAGTGGGATAAAGTAAAGCTTCAGTGGGGAGCTGGACTTTGAGCTGGACCTTAAGGAGCAGGTGAGATTTCAAAAAATGAAAAGGAGCAAGGAAATATTCCACATATTGGAAACAGCTATAAGCAAAAGACTCAGAGATAAGAAAGTCAAGTATGCATATAAAGGGTGGGGAATTGTCTAGTTTGATTAGAACACAGAAGTATGAAGATGAGGAAATTACAAGATAAGCGTGGAAAAGGTCAGAGTGCACCAGATGGTGGAGACTGTGAATGTCAGGCTAAGGAGTCTGAACTTTACTGAGTAGGCACCAGGGCATCATTGAAGGACTCTTGAGTACATTGATGCATATGGAAAATTAGTCTGGCAGCTTGTGAAAGAGCCCAAATGACCATGGGCTTCACACAGCTTCCTAAGGAAAGCCAAATCTCAGGATGTTGGGAGAAGGAGGTAGTCATATAACATTAAATCTATTATGATAGAAATATTTGAAAAAAAAAGTTAAGATTTAGGTAAAAGCAAATTTTAAATCAGTGGAAAACAAATAATGAATATCAAGTTAGTGAGTTTAAATTAGATAAAATTACTGCAGTATATGGTACTGTTAAGAACTTTAGCAGAACACCTGAAACATCCTCAATGAAATCCATTCTTAATGTTTAACTGCTTCCCAAATATTTCAGGAGCCCCCAAGGAGCCAAAGTGATCCATGTGATAAAGAGTTGTTTCTGTGTCTCTTATGATGGGTTTTTTTCCCTAATGGATGAGACTCATTACTTTACCTAACCACCTCTAAAACCAGCACAGCAGTTGCTGCACTGTCTCCCTGAAGTTAAAATATGAATCCTAAAGAACAAAATACTTGACATGATTCATTGGGCCTGAAGGTCAAAACTATTAGCCTCTCTTTAAAAAAAAAAAAAAAAAAAAAAAGGAACCAAACTCCATTCCCCACACTTTTCAGCACACAATTTTATTACACATGGAAAATATTAGAGGTGAACCTGATTTTCTCTTAAAGTGTTTAAATGATCTCTCAGCATTTTGTATCCTAAGCTGTTCCAAATGCTTATACACCAAGCTCTGCTGAAAGGTTTGATCTGAAAAACACATTGCTCAAAATTCATCAGCATACAATATGTGCTATAAACTTGATGAAGTCAGGTCACACCAAATAAACTGTAAAATTGTGACTCATTTCCCATTTATAAATGCACTTACAGAGGCTCAAAAACTCACCTATCAAGACAAGGAAGGTCTTTCTAGGACAAGACTCGTTTGCTTCTTGCAAAAGAATTGCATGCACATATCTATCAATTGAACTTTTAAAAATATCCCTTCCAAAACCTATAAAAAAATTTAGATAGTAAAACACTATCTAAATCAATAGAAATAACTGATAGAATCTGAATGAAGACCTAAGCATACTATTTTCACTTTATTTTTTTTTTCATGTTCCCCCCCCCACCCCCTTTGGATCTGTTTCTCTTTTCATATTACTAATGTGGAAATATGTTTTAACATGATTGCACATCTATAACCTATATTAGCTTTCTTGCTCTCTTGGGGAGAGAAAAATTTGGGATTTGAAACCTTGTAAAAAATGTTGAAAATTTTCTTTATATGTAATTGGAAAAAATACAATTTACAATAAAAAAGAATATAGTCACACATTTTTGATGATAGCTTTTAATCAGAGATGTGCTGAAAATAGCTTATACTGGCTTTGCAAAAGCCAACTATTAAATTTCAGCATTGAGCATTTACACCTTAGAAATTAGCAAATGTAATAAATCAGAGCTTGACTATTTTAATGTCTAGATTTAAGAAAGTGATGGCAAAAATGTAAATAATGAAGATTGGCCATAGAAGTGTGTTGTGCATTTTCAGAGATGTGATTGTTAAACATTTACCAAAACATCATCTCTTTTGTTCTACTTCTTAAGCATGTTACAATCTCTTTATGACTTAATGTCCTCTCTTTTATTTGTATTTTTCATTCTTCTAAGATCATGATGTTCCATAATTTCTACTTAATATTTAGAATAATTAAATTACTGTTAAATTATTATTTAATATTAAAGACATGGACTCACAGCACAGAACAACTTGAGATCTTATAAAATGTCATCAACTTGATTACATAAATTTACATAAATTCATACAAAGTATATGTACAATCATGTACAAAGACATGTATATTTTCCGTAAAGGCAGGTATGCATAGAGCCTGTTTATGAAGAAAGATGAGTTCAATTTTAGAACAATTTAGTTTGAAATACTATTCAGAGGTCCTCAAACTGCTTAAATTGGGGGCCAGTTCACTGTCCCTCAGACTGTTGAAGGCCGGACTATAGTTAAAACAAAAACTTTGTTTTGTGGACCTTTAAATAAAGAAACTTCATAGTCCTGGGTGAAGGGATTAAACATCCTCAGCTGCCGCATCTGGCCCAAAGGCCATAGTTTGAGGACCCTTGCAATTTGGCTTAGTAAATATGAGTGAGTGTCCTGAAATCCTCTAAATCTTAGATCAAATTCAGCCTCAGCACTTACAAGGTAGGCAAGTCACCTTGTTTGCACCAAGGGCAAATCACTTCGATGTCTTGCTAAGAAAATCCTAAATGGGGTCATGAAAAATCAGACACAACTGAAAATGATTGAACATCACCACCAGTTTAATATGATTTTGCTATTGAGGGAAGATGACTGTCAGCATTTGGAAAAATAGATCTGGGACGCAACGAAAAGATGAGCTAGAAGTACAGATCTGGAGCATTATAGAACTAGAGCATTATAAAAGCAGCATTCATTGTACCCAGTCAGAAGACATGTGTTCAAACCCAGATTTGGTATTTCTTAAGAAAGTTACTTAATATTTCTGTTTTTTAGTTTCCTGGTTTGTAATATGATGATGATAATTACCAGCAATATATGCTCCACAGGGCTAAATTAACCATGCATGAGATCTCAACAACTCATTTAAAAAAAATACAGACACACACACATACATACACACACACATATGACTGTCTGCCTAGTTAGAAAAGGGAAGTTATTCTATTTTATTCACATATGTAGGTGTCAAACACATGGCCCATGGGCCATATACTCTCAAGTATGGGCTGAATAAAATGTAATTGTAAATTATTTAATAACATAAATAAAAATATAATGAAACATAGATCATGTAAATATTGGTTTTTAAGACCTGAAGGGATTCTGATGCATGGTTTAGTAATGTCTTTTTCTATTTGAATTTGATACCACTGATGTACTCATACACATGTATATGTATACACATGTGTATATGTATGCTTGTTTATATATGTGAATCTACATCAACAATAAGGATTGAATCTATGCTTTCAATGGCACAATGAACCCCTGGTTGAAGAAACTCCTCTATCAAGGCAGGTCAACATCTCTACAACTGAAAAGCAATCCACTTCTCATGGATCATGGAACCAGTATGTATTAGAGGTAAGACACAAATTCCTGTCTTCTTGGGATTGAAAGAAGCCCTATTCATGATGATCGGTTCAGATAGAGAGACAGACAAATAGAAACATAGATAAATGATAGCTATGTAATAGGTAGATAAATGATAGATATCTAAATGATAGATAAATGATAGAAAAATGATAAAACAGATAAATAATAGCTAGGTGATGAAAGAAAGACAGACAGACAGACCAATTGATCAACAGATAGTCATATATATTAATGTTGATCCCAGATAATGTATGATTGAACAAAGGAGAGTATAATAGGTGGAAAAAATCTAAATACTTCACTATTACCATGAAATTTAGACATATATGGAGAAGAGTTTCTTCATATTAAATAGCCCCTTCTCACTAAGAGAATATGCATAAGAATAGTATGAGAATGTAAAGATAGATAATGATCTGCACAAATAGAGTATACATAGCAATGAAGGTCACTGAAATATTAAAATTTACAATCTAATTTTCCTCAAATACTTCATTATACAATATATCAACTATAAAGTACCATATAAATGTATTTTATCCCCTACTTTTTAGTTGATAAAAATGGTAATAGTTAAAGTCACATGAAGGGAACAATTACACAAAATAAGGGGAAAGAAATTCTGGAGAAGATAGGGGAAAAAAAAAAACAGAAGAGGGAATGATATGAAGGTTAGGAGGAAAACCAAGAAAATATAGTGTCATGAAAGAAGCAAGAGCGAATGAAAGCAAATCTAAGTCTGTGCAAGGAACAGATAATATCTTTTTGTTTATAATATGGTTATGATATTTTAATGAACTTCATCTAATCACAAAGATATTCATTTATTATAGAATACTTAAGCAATGTTTTAAAAAGAGAAATGGATCCTGTGCCAGATTTTCCATGAGAACTTGGTTAAAAAATATTTCAAAAGATTCTACTTTCACCCAACTTGCTCATCCTGAAATACTATTTGAAGTGAAATTAACTACTTCAGATTTCCACTAGTGCCAATTGATTCTTCTTTCTCAAATTACTTTAAGAATTTTGTTTGATTCATGTTGATTTGAAAGTTCATGATTTCTGTCCCTTGGCCTTCACATTTGACTTGGGACTCCTCCTAGTGGTTACCACATCAACTGTATGCCTTATTCTTTGCAAAGAAATGCAGTATGTGGTCTTGTTTAATTGTTGAGAATAGCTACTGTAGAGCAGTAATATTACCTATTACCTAACTCCCCCCTTTTCTCACTAAAGATGAGGACTCCTTTTTAATGTCAAAGAATTGTATAGACATCATAAAATATTAAGAATTTCTATTGATTGAAAAAATGCATGACAAAAAGTTCCCACGAATTTAGCAGTGTTCTTAAAAACATTTGCATTTTATTAATCACAATAAATCTATGTGTAACTTGAAAAATAGTAATATATATGTCTGAGAAATCCTATTTACTCAATGAAAAAATATTATAGTCACCAGACCTCTGGTTTTACTAAACGACAGAACTATAGGTAAGGAAATCACTTTTATTAATGTTAGTCTGCTTTTACTCTTCAATTTAGTTTTAGAAAGTGGTCTAAGGATCTCTGAGATTATTTGGGGGGGAGGAGGGGAGTCACAAATCCATTAGGTGTCAGAGGCTGGACCTAAACCCAAGGGTTCCTGGTTTTAAGACAGGTTCTCCAACTATTATGCCATATTATCTCATGACATATTATGTTGCACATTTCTAGACACTAAAGATCAAAATGACAATATTTAAGGCATACATAGATTTCTGGATCCACTGTAATAACAGCAACACTCAGGGATCCTAAGGCCCACTGGTTTTAGAATATAGTTCTGTGCAGTCTTTACTTATTTATATCCTATCTTTAATCTCCACTCTCATCTCCTTTCTGAAAAAAAAAAAAATCTTTTTTTCTTTCACTTGTCCAGAGTCTATCCTTCAAAGCCTAGATCAAGCCAGACTTCCTCTATGAATACTTGGAACGTGTATCAAAATGATTATGAATTGTTTTCTAGTTGTTCTTAAGTGTTAACTTTGTTTCTCCAAATTGTAAACCTCTAGGAGTCAGGAATCATATAATGTTTCCTTTTTCTCTCCTATTGAACAAACTTGCTAAATGATAAGTAAAAGAGATTAGGCAGATGAATGAGTAAAAAATCCATTCCCACTGTATATCTCTGTAAATGAATCTCATGGAAAAGAAGGAAAGTGGGATGGTACAATGGAAATAAAAGTAGTTCCAGAGTCAGAGATTTTGAGCTCAAATTTTATTTCTGATCCTGATTATTTTTACCTCAATGGGCCTCAGTAGATCTGACCATAAAAGATCTTTTACTTTGTGTCTACCTACAAAACAGAGGCAGCCATATTGACTCACTTTCTTTTGATGAACAGGAAGTTATTTATTCAATAAAATGGTACACCACGGGACAGCTAGGTGGCACGGTAGATAGAGCACTAGCCCTGAAGTCAGGAAGAACAGAGTTCAAATCTGGTCTCAGACACTTAACACTTCCTGGCTGTATGACTCTGGGTAAGTCACTTAACCCCAATTGCCTCAGCAAAAAAAAAAAAAAAAAGAAAGAAAGAAAAGGTAAACCACTTCATCCTATTAGCTGTTCTACAATGGTACCCCAATGTCAACTGGGCCTTAACATTTGCTCTGATGCTACACTTGCCTGCTCTACTCCAGGCTTTCAGGGCCTTATTAGCTATCCTGCACTGAACCATGGGATCCATAAACATTTCCATCTACCCTGTAGTTAAATCTTCTTAAGTATATTTTCTTCCCCATTTAGAATATGAATTCCTCAAAAGAAAAGATTCGTTTTTTTTTTTTTTAACTTTGCTTTTTATCCCAAGGTTAACACACAGACCTCAGTAAGGGCTTAACAGATGCTTCTTGGTTGACTATTTGATAGATGTATGTTGTCTTCTGCAATGAAGATGGAAGCTTCTTAAGAACAAAGGCTATTTGTATCTCCAGGGTTTAGTGAAAGACTCAGCACATTATAAGCATTTAATAAATACTTTTTAAAGTAATTCATTAACCTATAAAATGAGAGGATTGGACTAGAAGGCTTACGAGGTTTTTTTGGTTCTATATCTATGATTCTATTCCTCATAGTAAAATACAGTTTTAAAACTACTCATAAATCATTTAAAGGAGAGCTTCAGTGTGTGTAAATAGGCATGACAAACATACCACAATGCACAGCTTCTATTCTGTTTCTGTCCATTTGAAGATAAACAATGTAGAAACAGCAGCAATGTGGCATAGGGGAAAAAGGCTAGATTTGGATTAAGGAGAAAATGTTTGAATACTTTATCAGGCATTTACTAGCTGGGTGACCATAAGTAAGTCACTTAACCATTAGGCGGCTCAGTTATTATCTGAGTTATTGCCTATCTCATGGGATTGTTTGAAGAAAAGTACTTTGTAAACTTTAAATTTCTATGTAAATTATTATATAACTAATTATTGCTCTTGCTTACACATTACATAACAAATAAAGCTGATCCAAGAAAAAACTATAAGGAAAGTTTGCTTCTTCATCCCCCAACCCGTCATTCTTCATAATTTTTCCATTCCTTTCATCTCTTTCCCCATTTTAAAAGGTAAGTCTCTTATTTTTCCTCTCTTCCAACCCTCGCCCCACCTTTTTTTAGCAAAGCATTGGAGGATCTGATTTTGGTCATTTATAAATACTAATGGATGGTTTTACCTCAGTGCAAGTAAGTTTTAATTACCTTTAATAATATTTTCATTGTAAACCTTCCACATAGCTACTCATGAAATTAAAGATTTTACCTTTTATAATTGGAATTTTAGGGCATTAGCAATCTGGTAGGAGATTTTTTAGGGAAGAACTTAGGAGTGGGCAGATAGTGATGGTGACAAAATTATGTAAAGCCCTTCCTTTACAAATTTAAAAGCACTATATAAATATGATCATCCTCCCCCCCCCCCAATTATTATCATTCTTTTAAGATTGGCCAAAGAAGGTAAATGTAACTTTATGGAGAAAGAAGAACAATAAGGCAGTGCTTACAAAGTGATACCAGGGAGAGTAAACAACAGTGGTTTCCCCCATTCAAATCCCAGAGATGTCCTTTGGCTCTCCTGGAAAGGACAGGTCTGGACTGTTTCATATAGTGCATGCATAGAGACCCATTTCTGAGAGATACTAGTGATAAAGGGATCTATGACTTTTGGTACCAACTTCTTCCAAGACAATTTCTAGGAATTCACTCTACTATACTACATCTGCTTTTGTTAAGGAGGAAAACTCCTTTCTTCTTCACCATTAAGGTTAATCTTTTTATTTCTTTTTTGTCCTCCCTCTGTTCTGATGCTTTATGATACATATTTGAAATTTTCTACAAACTTCATGATGTTTTAATTAGTATTTTATAATATTTTCATATATTTTCCCTTACTAATGCCATGGAATATTTTTTCTTCTCTCCTGCATTACTTGTACTTTTGATAACACGGTGTCTGACAATTAAACAAGTAACGGGACCAGATTTGAGGGTAAAGGAGCAATAATATTTCTAGGAGTCTCATCTTATAACTTAAACAGCATGACTGCTCATTTGATTTTAAAGCAACAGCAAAAAATTGTATTTTTAACTAATTTGTGAGGGCAATTAGGAGGTCCAGTGATTAGAGTATAGAGCCTGGAGTAAAGAAGTTGCATTCCTCAAATCTAGCTTCAGATACTTACTAGCTGTGTGACATTGTTCAAGTCATTTATCCCTGACTACCTTTATGTCCTCATCTGTAAAATAAACTAAAAAAGGAAATGGCAAACCAGTCCAGTATCTTCCAAGAAACACCAAATGAGATCATGAAGAATAAGACATGACTAAATGACTGAACAATAATAAAAACTAATTTATAAATATGATTAAACCTATATTTGCACAAAGAAATAAGTCATCTTTAAATTTATAGAACAAAAACAACACTTGATTTCTCCAAGACTAGACACAGCTCAGATAAATGGCTTATACAAATCTCCCCATACAGTTTACTCATTCCATCCTAATGTCACTACCTCCCAAGAGCTGCAATTGAACATGCATCATTGATAAATTTCATTCGACCTTTTTCGGCTTACCAGTTAGCTACCAATGAATGGAAATAGTCACATGGCCCAGGGTCAGAAACATAACGAACAGAAAAGAAATGATGTCACTAAGCATCATGTGTTATAATTGTGCAAATTGATTCAATTATTTGTTCAAAACAAATATTACCATTTAGTTGGAATCTTGGTAAAACTCACAAGTTGAATGGGATCTTGTTTATGCATAATTATTTAAGCATACATGCTTCACTGCCATGAATTAACCAGTGTAGATAGACATGCTGATTAGAAAAAAAAAAAGTAGAAAAATTTAGCATTGGATTGGGAGAATGGCATTCACTTTTGAACAAATGACAGATAGGCACTTTAATGAGGAAGAAAATATGGGCTTAATGTAACTGTAGTCACATCACTTCCTACAAGAGAGAAATCACATTTACTGATGTACTGATACCTGCCGCCAAAACACCAGCCAGGGAGAACAAAGACTGTCAGAGCAAGAGTTTTGCTACCCAGCCAAGATAACCCAGTGTTTGGACTCAAATTGCAATATGACATTCTCAAGGGGGAAATGAGTTTTATTTCTGAAGCCAGATCTTTAAGTGATTTTTACTGATGTCAGTTTTTCTAGGACTCAAGGGTTTCCCTTGACAAGCATCAGGAGTCTCCAGCAGGTTGTCATGCTGTCTTCAAACACATAAGCTTTCATAAATCAATAATGAAAATTTTCTATTATTTGAATTAAATACTTCTAGGCTCTTCTGCAACACAATTTCACAATATATTGGAGAAAGTGTCCAAAAACATTTGTGCTATCTTGCTGCCCAAAATTTTTTGAAGGAATTTTTAGTCCAAGTTGGACTGAGCTAAATTTTCATTAGAATTAGCTTTAGGCTTTACAAATGAGAGACATGAAAGTGAAATGGAGGGTTAAAGACAAAACAAACTGTCCTTTAGGAGCTAAAATTTTCCCAGAGGGAGAGGGAGGAGTTTAGGATACTATTTGGAGACAGACTCTACACACACACACACACACACACACACACTCACAAAAGAGGAAGAAAGAGATGACACCCATTGAAGATGACACATAAGGAAGGCCAGGGATTTAGAAAGGTAATTTAGACTGGAGAAAATTAAAGCTATAGTTGCTGGCATGCTTAAAACCTGGCAGACTCCCCTGTCTGTCACATTAGCCACTGGCTGCTCCACGGAAATGTCAAATTTTAGTTCAGTCTGGCTAAATATTTATCACGATGTAGCGACCTGATGCCATATTGTTTTCCTTCAAAATATAAGCATTATCTCATTGTGGAAACTTGGACAACTTAAAACTTAAGTCTCCTCATCAATGAAATGATGCTAGACTAAATGAACTTTACTGATGCATCTTACCCTTATATTTCTAGGGTAGGACCACAGCACAGGATACTGAAAAGAGAACTGACTCTGGAGCTAGAGATCCCAGGTTAAAATCTCACACCTGTCACTTATGACCTGGGTAACTTTAGATAAGATGCTTAATGTTCCATTTCTTTGTCTATAAGATGAAGGTCTGAATGAGATCACCTCAAAGGCTTCTTTCATATGTAGACTTATGATTTTATCATTAAACCCCTTTTCCTATCCCCCAAATGAGAGCCAATAATATTGGTCTTGTTTCTCAGACAAGACATTCTATTTCTGACTCTGCAAATTTTCAATGCCTATTTCTAAACCTGTAGTACTCTCCTACTTCATTTCTTCCTCCTGGATTCCCAGTTTTCCATCTAGCCCCAGCTAAAATCCTGCCTTTCATAGGAAGGCTTTCTAAATCTCCATAATTTGAATGCCTTTTCTGCATCAATTATTTCTAATTTATCCTTGCTTATACAAGGATACATTTGCATGTTGTTTCTCCTTATTAGATTGAGCTTCTTGAGAGCAGGGATGTTGGGATATTTTTGTTAGCTTTGTTTTGGGGGAATTATTTTTGCGTGTTAATTTTAAAAAAACTATTTAAAATTATTTAAAGAATATTTTACATTGTAGCGCAGCACTTAGCATAATGCCTCATATATAGTAGGCACTTATGGAGTCTAAAGCATTAAAACTGATTTCTATTGAGTTTTATCATATATTTCCATATTATTTCATATTTAATGATTTATATGGGTTTCAGGGCTCTAAGGTAAGTAGTGTTTCAACTATTTTAATTTTCCAAAACGCACATTCAATATTAATATATTAATTATCCAATATGTATAGAATATTATGGAGCAGCAAGGCCTTGGTTAATAATATTAGAATCACAGATGTAAAATGAAAGGATGTGAAAGCAAAGGTAAACTCAATTACTTAATTTCTGTAAGTACTTTTGGTTTGTCATTTCAGTGACATCCCAGACCAAAGAGCATATACTCCTGAAAAACTAGGGTGTAAACATGGCCAGGCATCATTTCTTATACAGATCATTTTCAAGAGTCCATGAAGATTACAGGAGGGAAAAAAATGATTTTGTTAAGTTTCAGGTGATAGTTAATATCAGATACATGGGTGGTACAATGGATACAGTACCAGTTCCTTGCACATAGCAAAAAATTGATAAATAAATATTAAATGCACTTAGTTGTACTGAGATTGTTTAATGGGAACTGATTTTTAAAGCAAATGAATAAAGAAGAAAGTAGAATTTTATACTCTCTTTCAAGGTTTTGGCTTCCAGAAACATATCATTAACTCTTAAATCTTTTAAAAAGACAAAATATCTTTCTATTCTTCAAAACTAGATTATAATAAAAGGGATGGGCTTTCCCTTTTAACTTCTTGAACCTCAAAGATCATTTCTGACTATCATTGCTTCTTTTAATTATGACTACTAATTTCTTAAGTTATCTCTTCTTTATGAGTGCATGAATGAACATTTAATAGTATAACATAATGGAAAGACTTGGCTTTGAAATGCGCCTTGGTCACTTATTAAAATGTACTTCCATAAGTAAATCACTTCACCTTTGGGCGCAGTTCTTCATCTGTAAAATAAGAGGGCAGGACTAGGTGGTTTCTAAGGTCTCCTCCCACTCCAAATCTAAGATCTCATGTACTACTGACCCATGTGCCATATGAAAGTGAAAAGCTCAAGTAATAGAGGAAATACTTTGGAAGAATATCTATTTAACTCTACAGCATACCCATTTTAGGCCATAGATACTGCACAGAGAAAATCCAGCCTGCAGTGCCAAAGAATTAGAGATACATAATGAAAACACCCTTAAAAGCTTTGGCTAATCATAGATTGCTAAACTCCAAGTTGCAGTTCCCAGCAACCACAGCTATATTATCATGAAATGCTGAAAGAATTATAATCAGATTACACAAAAAGCGATCATGTACAACACTAGCAAACACTATTAAATACATTACATGTTCAATTCCTTTGCATGTTTTTCCCCCCACAAAGGCATTTGAAATTGAATCTCATTTATTTCTACAACCATTTTGGTCCTTCTGCATGCTGATACATGGTATTTCCTAATCCTTCTTTGTGAAAGGAACAAAAACAGAATCTGAAGATCTTATTCAAGAAGCATGAGTTGATAGGCACAGAAGATTTTTAAAAAGCCACATAGGGTCAGAATCTGGAACTATATCCCAAAGCAGTTAATTCTAAGGGTCTTGGCTTCAATACAATATTTGTAAGGGGGAAGTATAATGGACTGCTTACCTCAGAGTTGCCACTCACTCTCTGTCAAATAACAAGTAACATGAACATAACATGAACATCTGTGATTCTGTTCCCTTACTTAGAACTTAGAGATAATATTTTTTTTTCACTACATAACAAGGTTGCTGTGAGGAAAGTACAAGTATAAAATGTTGAGAATTTAGAGATGTGAGATATTATTATTTTTCCTCTAGAGTCTGTGAACAAGTAAAAGACAACATTCCTGCCCTATTCTTGCTGCCAGTTCTGACCTAAGAGAGACAATGATGATGATGAGTTTGTTGGAGACTGTAGAAAGTGCGTTTTGAGATTGATAAGCCACAATTCCTAAATTACCAAATGGAGGTAAATTTCTAAGGAAAAACAAGTTTCTCTCCCTGTCTTGTAAACATGTGACCCAACCCTCCCTCACCATTGGTATATTTACAATAAAGTTCTCAGAATTTTTCAAAGAAAAATAAACTGTGAGATATTTTAAAAATGTGTTTATTTATTTAAAACTTAAATGCAAAATAAGAAAGAATAAAATAGAAAAAGAAAACAATAATAGCAACATTATCATGTGCCCAGCAGAATATCAAGGAGGACTCAAAATACGGAACACATTTCCATTTCAAGAAAGCATATATAATAGTAGATGATATTTATTGTATTCATGTCTATCTTATTTTTGCTTCCTTGTAGGTTTTCTTTTGTACTCTGATGTGCACTTCCTCCTCCTTTCCATCTTACACTTTCCCCACTGCCAAAGCAGTTAAACATGGTATGTTTATATATGCACACACATATATGTATATTTACATATATGTTCATGTAAATTCATTACACATATACCTGCATACATATACACAAAGACATACATCTAAAACAATATGACTGACAATGTAGATTTCTTTCTTTATTGAATCTTTTTTAAGTTTGACTTTGTCTAAGATTAATCATTACTACCCCTGGCTTTAAAAAAATAAATTCTACTCCTAATCATTGCTATTATGTTTGTATCTATCACTTATTTCCTACTCTTCTAACTCTTTGACTTTACTTCTACCTGTCAACTTGACTTACAATTACTTAACCTCTTCTCTCCACCAAAATATACGAGATATTAATATTATTTTGGTTGTCTTTAGTGGCTTAGGAACATATTAAACTGAATTGGGTAATATTTTGTGACTCATAAGCAGACTTTGACTAATTACAGAATTAGAATATGACTTTTAAGATTTTTACATGACACAAAAATATATATACTTTGACCCAATGTGTAGAAACTAGTCAATTTATAAACAGGTCAGATATAATTATATTGGCAGTCAGAAATACCAAAATGCAGACAAGATACAGACCTATAAATGACAAGTGAATTGGAAATATATTTCAGAAGTAATTCAGTTAAAACTTTCTCAATGGAACACAAATGATTTTATAGGACTGATTTTCTAATGTAAAAGCTCCCCCCACACACAGTTGGTGAGGAAACTCAATAACATGGTTTTAAAATTAATGCTTAAATGAGTCACTCAGAATGACCCACCCACCCAAAATGATCCACCCAAAAGTATTTATGCTGATTTTTGCTGGATTTCTAATTGGCCTGCTAACCACCACTTAAAACTATGATAAAGGAATTCTCTTTCAAAGGAGTAGGCATGAAGAAATAATCCTGAATTAGGACCTTTTTGGGTTTTTGAAATGTTTCTTTTTTTTTTTTTTTCCAATTGTGTTTTACCCTTGGTGACCTCATTTGGGAGTGGTTTGGCATTTTCTCACTAGCTAATTATACAGATGAAATTTGGGCAAACAGGGTTAAGTGACATCCAGGGTTACACAATTAAGTTAAGTATATGAGGTCAGATTTAAACTCAGAAAGATCCTCTGCACTGACTAGCTGTCCAGTATACCAAGTCTTATGGGATATAAAATCTTGTTGAACTTATTGCAAATGATGAAATCTACAAAGTTGGTGGATTTGATTCCTGAGTAATTTGCATTTCATATACATATCAGTCTCAATCATTAAAGAAGTGTGAATTTATGGAAATAAAAGTGAATTTCATTTTGTCTTACAAACTTAATTACACTTCTCAAAATCTGGAAAGGTACCCAAGTCCCATATGGACTACAAGATCCTGGTTCCACTAATCTTGAGTTGAGGTAAATTTTGGATAAGTAGCCACAGGACTCTTCTTTTTAAAGTCCTATCTATCTTTCAAGGTCCATATTAAGTCCCATTACCTCTAGAAAACCACCTGTGACCACCTGTGCTTTCTGGTTGAAGGTTTCAATTGGTTTATTGTCATGTAAAATGATATCATCATTGTAATCATCCTATTTAGCATTTAAGTGGTGCTTAAAGGTTTGCAAAAGCCCTAGATAAATATAATTTCATTTTATCTTCACAACAACCTTGGAAAATAGGTACTCTTATTATTCCCATTTTACAGATGAAGAAATTGAGGTGGACAGAAGCTGTGAGATGTCTGGATACAACCAGCCAATAAATATTCAAGATTGGATCTGAATGCAGGTCTTTTGACTCTAGGTCCAATACTTTCTGTATAAAGGGTAAAATGCAGGTTGTGAGAATCAAATGTAATAAGGTATGTAAAATGCTTTATAAATCTTAAAGATCATCAACATTATTATAAATTATATACTGCATCATTCTATTAATGCTTTACATGAAAATTCATTTTGTTCTTAAGCATAATAAGAACAAAAGATATACACTTTTGCCAGTTTCAAAAGTATAACATAGGGTACTGAACACAGGAAGTACTTGATAAATCTATACCAATTTAGACTACAAACCTTCAATCTCTAGGGTCTGACTTGATC